>NC_084651.1:7603201-8203201 GCF_019802595.1 Syngnathoides biaculeatus | reverse complement strand
CACTTTGAACAGCAAATAAACACAAGTGGCTGGAATTTATTTCAAAACAAGACACACCAACGTGGATGGTGCAAGTTATTTGTGGTTTTACAGACTGAACGTTTGACATATTTAGGAATTCCATCTTTTGTAAATCGCATTCTTCTGTGTAAGTTTTTAAAGTGCAACACTGATTATACTATGATATCATACACTAGGCAGGGACAACAATTCAACACAACAATGTGACATGCTGGTTTTGTATCACCCTGGTGTCGTCTTACTGCACATTCGACAGTACCTCGTAGGAGAAAAAGGCCAAATGTCAGCGTGACGGCAAAAAACACAAACATTTTTCATGCTAAGTCACGAGGAGAAAGGGCACGTCTGACTGCAGAGACATTTAAACTACAACTTGATATTGATTTAAAACTTTTATTGGGATTTATTTAGCATTGCCTTCACTCAAATATTTTTTCAAGAAGAAGTAGCGTTTCACTAGAATGAAGCAGAAAGACACGATCTTGACAACGTCTGTCAACACTGCAATCAAAACACTGCATTTTATCATAAAAAAAGCCATTTTCTCATTTGAAAGGACTTTTAGCTTTTCGTCTAATACCTCAGGATAGGACGCTAAACATCCGATTACTCGTCGGGGCCGTCCTGTCCCGTGCAAGTCAGCAACTGTCTATCGTAGTGTGTATAATGCTGTCAATGATGATGTCAACGCCGAGTCTAGTTTTTGTGAAGGAGAAATGCAACCCTGCTTGCCTAAAGAGATATTTTCACAACCGGGCGGATAATAAAAGATCTATTCGGTGGTTTAACTTCACAGTTTATGTCTGGCTAGCCACTATAGTGTCATGGGCAGGCGGCTCAGGGGCAGACCCAAATGCAGGACTCCGAGGTGAGGGCATGATATTAAGAGTGGTTTTAGTCCAAAAGGAGGTCGAATGCAAATGGGCAGTCCAAAACAGGTGCAAGCACAGAAACACTAGGCACCAGGCAAGATCCAAAATTGTTCACAAGGTCCGATGACTACGAGGCAAACTTAGAAACATGGACAAGATGTAATCAAACTAAAAAGGTTAGGAATGCTCTATACTAAACTCGGGAACTTATGCATAGTAGTAGTACTAGAAATGCAAACGCAACGAACTTAAAGGCCTGGTCAATTAGTGTCCAAAATGTAACCCAGCTGTGTGACAGCTGTCAGAGGTGGTACTGCCCAATGTTCAGTATTTTTGAGGGGGACAAAGACAACAAGAAATTACGGAAGCGTGTTGCTGCCACACCAAAAATAAAAAATAAAATGTCATTAGCGCATTATAACATATGTTTCACGTTATAATGTGGATTTTTCATGCTATAACATGTTTTCACGTTATAATGTGGTTAATTACACGTTCTAACATTATCATTCATTGTATGCTCCGTTATAACGTGATTCGCTTCACATGAGAATGTAGAAAATAACAAATAAATTCACCCTCCCCCCCATATGACGTTATAATGTGGTAGCACCATTTTTTTTTGGGTGTGGCAGCAATACGCTTCTGTAAGAAAGAATCCTAAAAATTGTACACTTATTTTTTTGTTACTGGACAACATGTCATTGTGCTATGGAACAGGTTAATTTGCAGCCTTATGAACTCTGCCTGGCAACAAGTGTCCACGTAAATGAGTGTGCACTCAAGTACTATAGATTTCCTGTTCTTTTGTATCCCTCAGTGGTTACGTACCCCATGTAGATATTTTTCCAATACGAAAAGGTCAATGATGTCACAATCTAAGGTTTGCTGATTCCATTTGGGGTTCAGTATCATACTATCTGTTGTACTGCTGTGACGAACGTATTAAAAAGAAACCAACAAAATAATTCTTTGAAGTGAAGCTTCAGCATCGGCATTGGTTTATGAGTTTGTTTCGTCTCTGCTGTTTATTAGCCAAATGAGATCCTCCAGTAGGAGATTTTGTCCAACTCGACTGTTTCACTGCAAAGTGTGTGCGGGAGGTCGTGTGTGTGTGTGTGCAGGCTCCTGTGTGCATTTGTGTATATTCGTGTCACAGTCTCAGCTGTTCGTTCACGCCAGCGTGGCAGCAGTAATGGGTGAGAAAACCTCAGCTGTTCGAACCAGGTCTCGCGCCCGAATGACAAAGGAAAGACTCCTGGTTTGACATCGGCGTTAATAACTCACTGTTGCACCCACTAATGCCAGTACGATAGCTCGTAAGCTAATTATAATGATTCTTATCTGGCGCACCTAAACATGCACGAAAAGTCGCCAATTTATGCAACCATGGAAAATATACCAACAACGCAAACCCCCAGAATTTAGTCAGTAGCGGCCTTTTGGAATCACTCAATACATTTGAAAGTTTCCATCTCAAACTTCTCTTAAGAAAGCCTCCTCGAAAGACCCGCCCATTGAGCATCACTTTTGGTACACTTAATGGACACACAATACCGTGAAAAAACTTGACCATTTTTAGGGAAACCACTTCAGCTTAGTCAGACCCTTTTCTGTTCAAGTGCAAAAAGGCAAGGCGTGTAAAAACATGTTTGGATGAATTTACTACGGAAGAACCTGATCGAGCACGTCTGGGGGTGACTCAGAACAGAAATTGCGAGGCTCCGCATCCGCCAGCCCGTCCAGCATCACTGGCATATGACCGCACAGGTTTTCCGAATGAATGAGCAAAATTTGTAGGGAGATGGAGCAAGCTCGAGGTTTTGTTGTTCCTGCGTGCGTTTGCAGTGGCGTGTGTAAAGTGGACCGTCGGCGGTGCCCGCTGAAAAAAATTCTCAGCAATTTAGGCGAGCATCTTTTTTGCCTCAGGCCGCCGCTTGTTTGTGTCTCGCCACAGATGGGGAAACATTGGCCCTCAGTCCCTTGTGTCAGTTCTATCAAAGCTTGAGTACCTGCTGCCCCAAATTGTATTGATAAACTATTATCTTGTGTTATTGTTCCTTCATTTTTTCCCCCACAGGAAATAATCGAAAAAGAAATAATCTCCTCCAGGTTCAACATTCATTCCAGTCTTAGATGTCAAAAACGGTTTGAAAAAAAAATAAGTTGTAAAAGCACCGTAAAACAGAACTGAAAGTTTCTTATTCAGCTACCTAATGAGTTAATCAGCAAAATAGTTAGCTATTTAGTTTGCAATCTTGCTAGTAAGTTGGTTAGTTAGTTGTCTAGTTGGTTAGAAAAATTGTTAGCTAGCTCGCTAGTTCATTATCTATCTCAATGAGTTAGTTACCTACCTGTGTAGAAAGTTATCGCGTTTGATAGCTGTGTACTTAGGTTCACTGTCTCGTTAAGTTAGTAAGATGTATTGTTAGTTAGCTGTCCAGTATAGTAGTTAGAAAACTAGATTGAATCTAATAAACTTACGAGTTCGTCAGCTCGCTAAATAGTTAGCCTTTGATCTACCGTAATTCCCGGCCTACAGAGCGCACCTGGTTACAAGCCTTACCGAATACATTTGTACAGGAAATACCATTCGGTACATACATACGCCGCAGCTGTGTAAAAGCCGCAAGTGCCCACACTGATACCCACATTGAAAAACGAGATATTTACAAAGAAAGACGGTACACAGAGAGTTTAATGCTACCGCTAACGCTAACAGGGCCGGTTAATATAAAACATACCGGTAACTATCACTGAGACATACTAGTAACACAGCAGGAACACGCGAGCACAGTGCTAACTGGGCCGGTAAAAGTCACTTCCTTGGCACATATATCCCACCGGTCTCATTCTTACCTTTTCTGCTCGAGTGACCCCTTGCAGTCGTTAGAAAAAATGCATAAATTAGTCGCATCACCGCATAACCCGCAGGGTTAAAAGCGTGTGAAAAAAGTCACGGCTTGTAGACTGGAAACTACGGTACTGTAGTTACCAAGCCAGGTGGTTAGTTAGTTAGTTGTTCAGTAAACTAGTTAGCTAGCAAGCTAACTCAATGGCAAAAAAAGTCTAGTTGGTTTGTTTGTTAAGTAGCTAGCTAGTTAGATGGTTAGTAAGTTAGCTAGCTGAGTACCCACTACAACAGTGTTGGAGTTAACGGGTTATTTATGCTTATTTCCGTCAAGTGTGTTCCAGAATTACGGCACAATAACGTTTTTCAAATGATCCCATTAGTTAGCAAAACAACTAATTATAGTGAGCTGTCTAGCTAATTTGTCATGTAGCATAGTGAGCCAGCTACATGTAAGTGGTAGTTGTCTAGTTAAAAATACAAAAGCAAATTTGAAAGTAACCTAAGTAGGTATTGAGCAGTTTTGACAGTTCGTGAATTATATCGCTAGTTGTCTAGTAAATTATCAAACTGATTATCTGTCATTAAATCATTATTTATGCTGCTAGTTAGCTTTAGTGAGTCCGATATCTAGCAAGTTAATTGTAAGTGTTGAGGCTTTTGTGGTTTGAATGTGAGTCTACCAACGATCCTTTTTGTTGGGGCACGAAAGATTGAATTAGTGCACTGATACTTGCTGAACCGGTATTTTTGTTGGATGCATTATTTGTGTGACTCCACTGGGAGGAAAAAAATCCAAATTATTAATAGCTCCTTCTTGGTGGAGATCTGCCAGTCGTACTTTGCCATTTCCGCAGCTGTTAGAAGCCAAGGTTTGTGTATTCATATTTTTTTGGGCAATGTTCTTTTTTTAAAAGTGCAGGCGGCATAGCAATCGTCCGGGGACAGGGAGCTCATTTGCACGTGATGACACATTAAGAACGAAAATTAGCTTCCTGTTTATTCACGAGAGCGGCACTGATCCTTAAAACCTCTTAATGGCGGTCTTACTGGTCCCATTTGTTTCTTCCAGCACAGATCACACCTCTGTGCCTCACGCCTCCCCCACGCCGTCCGCTCGCATTCAGAGCGCCAATAATTGAGTTTTTGGACAGCCGGTTTGCTCTCCTTCGCTCCGGCTGAGATGAAAGACATAGGGTGTCAAGGCGTCAAAGGGGGCCGCGGTCCCAATCCCGACGCTCCTCGCTCCCTCATTCGGCAGAACTCAACGCAATCGGAAGGCCACGGTGGGGTCAACAACGCACCAAAGGGGTTAATGATGTCCCGAGAGAGCGCTCATTTCTTTTATTAATTCCTTATTCACGCTTCCCGATAATTTGCACTTTGCTGTATATTTCGAGCGCGTGGAACTGACTGCCGTCGTCCTTTGACTCCTATCAACCCCTCACCCGCTCCCTTGGCGACAAAGAGGCTACGGACGTGATAAGGATGCACACTTGCCCACAAGAAAGTGTGAAGTATCCCGGAGCGTGGAGAACATTTCAAAGATGATTTTACTACGCGTCTGCTGCTGCTTTTTCATCTTTCTCTCTTGCTGTGAGAGCATCGTGGCAAGAAAGTCTCTGACGGCACTGACACTTTATTAGTCCCACCTGGTCCAATTGAAGCTACTCACCTGTGATACACCGATTCAGTCATTTCGTTTGCAATTGTTGTGATCTGGCTCAGCAATGGCTCTCTATGATATTAGTAAGCTTTTTAGCATTCAGTGTACATACTATGCACGACCAAAATTTGCACGTGTGTAAACTGCAATGTTGTCCTTCTGTCTTTGTGTGGCACCACCTTTACTTCATGCCTTTATCGTGTGGACGAGGTTTTGACTGCTTTTTTCACCCCATTTGGTTCCGTGCATGTGTGTAGTCATTGTAGCCGACTGTGAGTCATCTGCTGTGTATTTTACCGAGTGGCCATTGAGTGTAGCTCTAGCATGAGACCAGAAGGTATTCCGCATAATCACGAGAAAATTATTGCCTGGCCAATCATGTCCTGCATCTTTGTATGTGTCGCTTCGTGGATCATTGTGTACCGTACATACCTGTATACAGTGAAGATACTAAATATTTGAACGCCCTGCCATATTGCAAGTTCTCCCACATCATGGAAGGGTCTGAAATTGTCATCGTAGGTGCATGTCCACTGTGAGAGAGAATCTAAAAGAAAAATCCAGAAATCACAATGTATGATTTTTTTTAAATGATTTATTTGTGTGATACAGCTGCAAATAAGTATTTGAACACCTGTCTATCAGCTGGAATTCTGCCCCTCAAAGACCTGTTAGTCCGCGTTTAAAAGTCCACCTCCGCTCCATGTATTATCCTGAATCAGATGCACTTGTTTGAGGTTGTTAGCTGCATAAACACACCTGTCCATCCCATACAATCAGTAAGATTGAAGTTGTAACATGGCCAAGACCAAAGAGCTGTCCAAAGACACCAGAGACAAAATTGTAAAACTCCACACGGCTGGAAAGGGCTACGGAGAAATTGACAAGCAGCTTGGTGAAAAAACATCCACTGTTGGAGCAATCATTAGAAAATGGAAAAAGCTAAACATGACGGTCAATCTCAATCAGAGTGGAGCCCCATGTAAGATATCACCTCGTGAGGTCTCAATGATCCTTAGAAAGGTGAGGAATCAGCCCAGGACTATACCACAGGACTTGGTCAATGACCTGAAAAGAGCTGGGACCACCTTTTCCAACAACTGTGACTAACATTGGTTTTCTCTGGTGTTTAAATACTTATTTCTCACTATATCACACAAATAAATTGTTAAAAGAGCCATATATTGTGATTTCTGGAGTTTTCTTTTTAGATTCTCTCTCTCTCACAGCGGACATGCACCTACGACAAAAATTTCAGACGCCTCCATGATTTCTAAGTGGGAGAACTTGCAATATAGCTGGGTGTTCAAATACTCATGTTCTTCACTGCATATAATACTATATTGAGATTGTTAGGGAGGCGTTGATGTAACGGAATGCGATGTACTGAGCGATGTCTTCTATTTGTATTAATTGACAAATTATTAAATCATGCGTTTTGTTCACAATTGTGCAGACACCAACACCTGATGCTGTTTACAAAGCTCAGTCTTCATTAAAAGAGAGGAGTTGAATGCTCCTCTAATGAATCATTGGTATGCAAAACAAAAGTAATGAGGCGTGTCCTGGAAGCTGCCTCTAGTTCACTGATTCAGTCACTCAGACTCGTGTTTCCTCCAATTTGTGTACAGGAGAGAATTGAGGAAGAGGTAAAATGAAAAGAAATGGTCACTCATCTCGAAATGGGTTTTTCTGTGCTGTACGGACAAAAACCAGCGTGACAAGAATGTGTTCCCTTTTGTTATTTTTCTCTGAATGTTACATAAGAAGACAGAAGGTGCGAATGCTACACAGAAAGTTAAGTCACGTTATTATTTTTTCCTTCTTGAAGGTGATGGCAGATCAGCCTGCAGGAAGGAGTAAATCAACACAGAGGTGTCTTGACGCAACCTGTCAACAATGGTGGTAGTGCGGGGGGGGGGTTTGACTCAAGTCAAATCACTTGACTGGAGTCAACTCGACCCAAATACTTCAGCAAAGCTTGACTTTATTTGATGACTTGACAAGTCATTTCGTTTAGTGTTCCCGGCCTACAGAGCGCCCCTGGTGATAAGCGTCGGTACACAGAGTTTAATGGTAACGCGGCTGTGCTAATGCTAACACAGCAGCGCTAACACTAATGCGGCGGTGCTAATGCTAGCGCGGCGGTGTTAACGCTCATGCGCCGGCGCTAACGCTAGTGTGGCGGCTGTGGAAAAAAGTCGTAGCTTGTAGGCCGGGAATTAAGATAATTAAGGAGTTTTTGTTTAAATTTTTTCCGTTTTACATTTTGCAACTTTGGGTTAATTGAAACTGCGACTTGTGCTTTTCAGGCCCTTTCAAGAGAACCGCTTTTACACAAGTTTAGAGAAGTTCAATTGAAGTTGACTTGGAAAGGCTGTGATGCATTTTGGGTTCATTCTAAAATTTCACCGGAAAGCCGTTTTGTGGCGTCTGTGTAGTCTGCTGTTGGTCTCCTTTTGCGGCGTCAAGGTCTGTCACGATCTCAGCCTCTCTTCCATCTGTTTCCCCCGATCAATTTGCTTTCATTTTCTGCCAAGTGTTCAGCGCGCCACCTCCAAGGCTTACAGCTCATTTGGCAGGAAACATCGCACGATGAGATGCTCATCTGTAGTTACGGTGAACACCCCCCCTCCTTCTCGCCTCCACGCACAAAGAAAACAATTGACTAAGAAAAAAAAAAAGTAAAACTTAAATGAGGCTTGTCCGGAAGCATTTGAATTTTTGCTGTGAGCGTGGTGATGTCACATGTAATTGCACATTTGCAGAAAACAAACGTTCCTCCCCCTTTGACAAACACTATTTGTGCTTTTATTGCACCTTTGTGAGTGTTTAATCTGATGCTTTATTTTAAGATTGGCGCCTCTCTAATCTGCCTTGCCTGTCTGTCTGTCTCACGCATTTGTTTTATGATTATTCCCCGTTGTCTTTCTGTGTCTCCAGGCTCATCCTTTTGAATTTTATTCTCGTGCTTTTTTTTTTTTTTTCTAAGCAGAACAAGGCAAAAAGGCTTGTGGAAAGAAAGTGAACTATGCTGCCTGTGATATGCTGGAATGCTGTCTTTTTTTTTTTTTTTTTTTTTAAATTGTATTTCCACTCATAAATAATTCTGAAGACAGAGTTGTTACTGGGAGGATTGGCTGCAACCCGGATTAGGAATCCCAGAGTGCTTGTCGCATCCATTTATTAATGTCACCACCAGTCTCGGCATTCATTTAATTGGGCTAATTCATAGCGTGAAGCTCATTCAGACCTCATGGTATGACTCCCACTCACTATTGATGCATTTATAATGGTAAAAAAAAAAAAGTAGTACCAAGTACAAAGGATACTATTCTTGTACCTGGTCACCCAGTCCCAGATGGGGGATATAAATAAGTTTTAGACGTTACCTGGTCGAGCACATTTGTCTTTTTAAGATGTGAGGATACACTGCATGATCAAGCTAAAGATGACGCTTCGCAATGTCCACTTTGATGCGGAGGTCAGTTTTATGGACATCATTACTGTCTGAGAAAATATACCGTAATCTCCGGCCTACAGAGTGCATCAGATTATAACCCTTACCGAGTACATTTGTAAAGGAAATACCATTTGGTACATACATAAGCTGCAAGTGCCCACATTGAAACCCACATTGAAACACGAGATATTTACAAAGAAAGACTGTACTCAGAGAGTTTGATGCTAGCGCCGCGCTAACAGGGCCTGTTTAAAAAAAAAAAAAAACAAAAAAACAAAAACATACCGGTAAAAATCACTGAGACACGGCAGTCACATGCTAGCGCAGTGCTAACAGGGCCGAACCAGTAAAAGTCACTTTTTCGGCAGATATATTCCACCTTTTCTGCTCGAGTGCCCACTTGGGGCCGTTGGAAAAAATTTGTCGCATCACCGCATAAACCGCAGGGTTGAAAGCGTGTGAAAAAAGTCGTGGCTTAGAGGCTTGAAATCACGGTACATTTGTATGGTTTGGTCACAGTCATAATTGCTCTCTAAGGGCATACATACATGTTGGCCTGCCAGATTAAAAAAAAAAGAAAAGTATGTCAAAGTTTGACACCCCCGTTTTAGTCTTCAGTGAAGCTTTTGGGAGTGTGGGGCGGGGGAAGCCCGAGTACCTGGACCACAAAACCGCGCTGCCCTAAAGGAGACATAAGATGGAAAATTGACTTTATAATTGCTTCTGTATAAATAGTCTGGTCTCCGGAAGGCTGATTCTCCCGTCATCTGTAAAATTAAACAACCGAATAAATCTTTTGTTAGCTGCCTATCGCTGAAAATCGGCAACAAAACTAGCCACATTGTGTATCCATCTGTCACTATTTCTGCCAGTTTGTCGTCCGGCCCTAACGCTAGCGTGGCACTAACAGGGACGGTTAAACGAACATCCCGGTAAAAGTCACTCCCTCGGCATATACATTCCACCGGTCTCACTCTTCCCTTTTCTGCTCAAGTGCCCCCTTGCGGCCGTCAGAAAAAATGCACAAATTGGCCGCATCACTGCCTACTCCACAGGGTTGAAAGAGTGTGAAAAAAGTCGCGGCTTATAGGGCGTAAATTACGGTAATTACCCTCTTTGTTGTTTGTCTTTTATTTCAGTTAATGTTCGATCCTTGGTGTATTTTACTCCACAGCCTCTGCTTTGCTGCATTGGTCTGTTTTGTCGTCAACCTTAGCCACCACTCAGATTTAAATTCTCGATGTCAAGAAGTAAATACAGCTGACCCCCCCCCCCCCCATTGTCCTATATTGGCAGCTCTTTCTTTAGAAGAGCATTTAGTTCATTTAGCATGGTGAGAACTGAGGAGGAGTAACAATGGCGGGTGCCCTCCATTCTGTTGACTGAAGGAAGCCGTGGGCCGTCTGCCTTTTACACGCGACTCTTGCATAATGCATGCAGAGGTGCCGGCGAGCTCCTTCATCAGATGCAAAGCCTCGGCGAAAATGAGCCTCCCTGCTCGTGAAAGTATTTCAAACGGCCTTGATGGGGTCCAGCTAAACAACAGAGTGTCCTTCCAGCAATTATGACAGTATTAGATATCAATAGAGCCACGTTTGTGTTTTAATGACAGGAAGGTAAGTGGCTGTTGTTGGACTGCTGGTTTAACTAACAGACAAAGCATTAGCGTTAGCATGGAACCGCATTGTGACCACTGTTTAACCACGATATATGAAATAAAAAAGAGCGTTAATATTGACTGACTTCATACGATAAATCAAATATGACAAACCTTTATAATGAAAAAATATTACATCATCTTTACGTTGTTTGACTTTGCTGAATACAATGGTGTAAAGATGTTATGATGATGAATGTTTCTTCAGTAAAACAGAATAAACGTTTGGTTTTATTTTTTGCATAGAAATATAGTAAAAATACTTTTCAGGGAAAATCTTCCTTTAAAACTGACAGAGCAAAGTTTTCTGCTCCAATATTGATTTAAAATATGGACATATATGCAAGGTCTTATGTAGGGTAGTAAAAACATGTATCTTATTTTAATAATGAAATATTCAATTATTCAAATCAATACATTTTTAAATGTGAATGCATTAAGCATTAATTTCAATAAATACATTGTAATTGTATTTAGTAATTGTATTTTTTTCAATAATCTCAGAAATATAAAAGAAATGCAAATTGCATTAATACCTTTTAATTAACCAAATACCAAACCAAAAAAATACCAGGTGTATTACCTCATTTTATTACACACTTATTACAGTATATATGCATAATTTAAGTGTCTTATTCATATTTTGGACGGTATGCAAATTAAAGGTTGTCTCCTTACAGTAATTTGCTCTGACAACGAAGTACAGAAGCTCATATAACGATATGACCTTTCTTCTTCACACATTTATTGTAATTTATTTTCTATTTCCGATTTCTTATGAATAACTGCTTACCATCGGGATTCCTCTCTGGGTAAATTGCAATTCTGTGGTGTTCTGGGAATTGAAATGTGGAACAAAATGGTCAACACGTAACCGAACTGAAGCGCTCATGAAAGGTTTACGGACTTGCAATGTGGCGGTGAGGGGAGGAAAGCTCGTTGGAATAATGAATGAAGGTTTGATGCCAAATTGAGGAAATGTCACGCTGCCTCCGATCAGACAAGGAATTTTTGCTTCACTGGCCTTTGTGAGGTTCAATTTGTAGTATGAAAATGAGGCTCACTTGTTACGGTCACCTGCTCAACTCCCGGCAAAATAAAAAATGATTTTGCAGAACTTGGAAAAAGAAGCTCCGAGCTTTCTAACGTCACTCCCAGTCGAAGTTTACTGTCAAAACAAACAAACAAAAAATGCCTTTAACCAAATATTTGAACACAAACAGAGCATCAACATGTAGACAAACAACATAATCATAACAGGCATAATTACATTCTTTCTCATTTGTGAAAAAAAATGATGACTGCAGTTCCCTGAGGTCATGAAACTCTTGCGTCTGCATGGTAGTTTTATACTGGCCCCCGCGGCCCAAGTCACACACACCAGAATATAAGCAAACTTTCATTTGTACATCTAAATGAATTATGTTATTACTGTATGATTTTGTAAAGTGCTATTTTCAAGATTAAAATGCAGACTCCAAAAACTGATGGTATCTGCAATCCCATAATGAGATTTAAATTCAGACGATTGAAGGTTGCAGGTGGCCGCAGTACTCGACTGCTTTGCTCCAGGGGTCTGTTTTCTGACTGGCCTTTTTCTCGCCTGCCTCAGTCTTCGGTTGGATAACACAAATGCAAGCCAAGACCCATATTCTCTCTTTTTGTTGTCTTACTCCAACTTACATATTTGCGTATTATGCAGTATTAAACTCCACACTCTCTGCTTCGCTGCAGCGATCCATTATCCCGCCACCATCAGTCTCCGTCAGATGAAATTTGCCTCCTATTGTGTCAAAGTCAATACAGGACTCTCCCATTCTCCTCCATGGTTGTTTCCTCACGTTTCATGTTCCGAATTCTACTTCGCATGCTGTATGTATTTTTCCGCTTTACGGCAGCAGGCCCTCTCTCGACGCCCTCAGTCTCCTCTTGATTGAAAGGCCTCCGGTTTTCCCATTGTTTACGAAAGGTTTCTGGATTACCTTGAAATAATGAAGTGGTCGGGTGCCAAAGTGATAAATGTCACGCTGCCTCCTATCAAAATGAGGAACGTTCCCTTCGTTGACCTTTCGCCGTTCAATTTGTCGTATGAAAATAAGACGCTTGCTTGTTAGCGGGACCTCAAGGTGTTCGAGATGTCCTTGACCGTTATTACGGTGCCTCAGCCTTCACCTACACCCGTTTTTCCCTCATTATTGCTCTTATTTATATATCTAAACGAAGCCATCCCCATGAGGTGAAACTTCCGTTTTCAAGAATGCCGTTTGGGAACGCGCTCCATTGCCGTGTGTTGTCTTTTTGTATCCGGAAAGACTCGCGCTTAATGAGCTGTTTGTGGGTGTGCTTCCATTGTTATCCCCCCCACCCCGGTCCCCATCCAGCAGTGCGCAACACTGGACTGTGACTATATAAGGCATGCAAACTTCACAAGACATAAAGACATGCCATTCTTTCCTTTGACACATATTATCCTGCCTGGAGGGCTCGTTACTTAAGAACAACTTTGATTAAATCACGTTGCGTAAATAAAGAAGGTCTGCTGGGTGCAGTTGGAGATGTTTGGGAGTGACGTACTTGTACTGTCTGGTACATTCTACTTGGAACATTATGTTGCTATAGCCCCCGTTTTTTTTTTTTTTTAATCTTCCCCCAAAAGTTTTCTGACGCATTTCCAAATGTAGTCATTGTCATTGAATTCTTCCATCTTGTCCTTTTCGTCTCCACTATCTCGGCATTCCCTCACTCTTTGTGTCTGCCATGCAGACGCCATGATTCACGGCGAGAGGGATCGTCTTGCTCCCCCGGTAGACGACGGTGACGCCGAAAGGCATCTGGCTGAAAGGTGACCTCTGAACGATTCACCTCCTCCAAAATGTTTGGTAAGTTGAGCCCGTTCAGACTCTCTTCGGCACGATGACGTGGATGTGAACCAACAACTTTTGTATTGAAGGATCTAAATCCGAGACATCCAAAAGACAAAATACATACGCAAACCAATTTTATTCTGTCAACATGGAGCAGGCTTGGTCTGAATGACTAAGAATCCATCCATCCATCCATCCATCCATCCATCCATCCATCCACTCATTATCTACCGCTTTTCCGGTTCGGGTCACAAGGGAAGTAGCTTCAGCAGGGATACCCAGACTTCCCTTTCCCCCAGCCACTTCTTCCAGCTCTTCCAGAGGGATCCCGAGGCATTCCCAAGCAAGCCGAGAGACATAGTCTCTCCAGCGTGTCCTGGGTCGTCCCCGGGGTCTCTTTCCGGTGGGACATTCCCGGAAAACCTCACCAGGGAGACGTCCGGGACGATTCCGGATCATATGCCCCAGCCACCTCATCTGGCTCCTCTCAATACGGAGGAGCAGCGGCTCGACACTGAGCCCCTCCCTGATGACCGAGCTTCTCACCCTATCTCTAAGGGAGAGCCCGGACACCCTGCGGAGGAAACTAAGAACTGAGAATCTTAAAGTCTTATCTTAATCTTAAAGTATCTTAAAGTCAAAAATCTCAAGAAAGGCAAATATAATGTTTAAATTTTCCATTACATACATACATGATAAACACAACTTTTTGACTTTCTCATTCAATGAAGCTTAAACTCAAAAAGGGACCAAAAAACAAACACTTCTAGTGCTCATTAATGAATTGGCTGTTTGGGACCAAGCGGTTTCATCTCCGAAAGAAAATAAATAGCTTTTTGGTGTGAGGGAAATCAAGTGATGCTCCATTTGCATTCGCATATTCATCTCATCTTGGGGTTTGTAATCAATGCGACATCTCTGTAAGTGAAACTAACAGTGGGAGGGGGGTGGGTGGGGTGAATGAAAGCCTTCATTTTCATTACTGGGCCAAAAGGCAGATTTTTTTTTTTTTTTGCTTGAAGGGAGTCGAGTGCAAATGTCTTTCGTGTGATTGGACTTGGGTGACCTTACAATTTGTCGCCTAGCGTGTGTTTATAGAAGTGTGTATATTTGCGCGTGTGAGTCATGTTTTACAAGCGGTGGAGCGTTGGATAGAATTCAGTCAGCGTGCACTTCATTTGGCCGGGCGCTGCCAGGAGGGGGTGGCATTACAAGAGATACCAACAAGCACATTTGGGTGGGCTCAGACGGGAAGACGCAGATAAACCACTTGTGTCACTTCATTCCTTCCACTGTAATTACCTGTCTCAAGCAATGCGGCTCCTCTATCACTTTTGGGGAAATTGATAAGGCTTTCGTGTTTTTTTTTTTTTTTTTTTTGGGGGGGGGGTGGATTTTAATCACTTAACTTGCGCAGAAATCCCTTCAAAGTCAACTGCTCTTACAAATTACATGCACTCTGAAAAATATTTCCACTTTGCTTTATTTGTACATTGAAACGCATCTGTCACAACACACAGACGGTTTTGTTAAATCCAAAAATTGAGGAGGTGATGATGATTTGAGGAGGTTGATCTAATGGGAGGAAATGCTGAAATGACAGTTTAACGGGTGCCCAGACTTCTTTTTACCCAAAGATCTACTTTTCAAGCAGCCAGCCTCTCGCGAGCTACTGATGACGGTGTGGGGTGGAGGGATGATGATGATGCTCCCAAACCATTTTAAAATGTTATGTTGCCTCCTATATTTAAAATACAGAATTCGGTTTTTGTGCACTGTATTGTCTGTGTTTTCAACCGGGATCAGGCTGTACCAAGGTGAAATTTTAAAATGACACCATCTTATCCTGCACTTTCTACTTTAGCTTCAGAACAGACCTTTCCCACTCAGAAAAGAGAGAATCTCATCCAGTTTGACCCCTTTTTCTTCAGTTATTCATATACTCTGACAGTCATTGCATCTTAAATCAACAGCATTTCTTTATTAACTTTCTCCATTAATATCAAAAGTAAACATAAGCAGTATGTCTAGCTCGTCTTTGCTCTACATTGCCCATACTGTATTGCTAAATAAATCAGCGGTGGTGGACGCGGTCATTATAAAACACATTGATGGGCTGTGTAAGTTCTGTAAAATGTGTAATTATGAGTGTACGTCTTTAAGAGCTGGGGGGGGGGGTAAACTGGGAAAAAGAGTGTGGCGGAGCAGTGGTCGTTGTTAGAGAAAATTCCGTGTGCTGCCTAAAAGAAACCAGTGGCTTCTTTTCATTTTTTTATAGTACGTATGTGAATTGTGCCATTGTATATCACAACCAGTCATCCCTCACTCATTGAATCACATTGCAAAATTCCACAAACTGAATAACTGTATGTTATATTTTCAATTTGCATTGTACTATAATTTTTTTTTTTTTTGCGCCCAAGCAGAGTACCTGCGAAGAAACAACATCAGCGGTGTACAATTACGCACACGCGCAGTTTAGAGGGAACATTGGCTGACGTCTTTTTTTTTTTTCGACCAAGACTGCCTCACGATCGACGCATTGAGCACCTCTGGTGTAGTTAGTAAGGGTGTCACGGTATGCTAAAAATGACAATTTCACTCATATCTTACCACAAGAAATTACGTTTTTCACCTGGTTACTTGTTTTATTCATGTTGCCAAAGCTGTTGGGAACATCGTGTAAATGTAGCCTCTATCTATCTATCTATCTATCTATCTATCTATCTATCTATCTATCTATCTATCTATCTATCTATCTATCTATCTATCTATCTATCTATCTATCTATCTATCTATCTATCTATCTATCTATCTATCTATCTATCTATCTATCTATCTAGCTATCTAGCTATCTATCTATCTAGCTATGTATCTATCTATCTAGCTATCTATCTATCTCACTTGTTCTCTCTGTCTCTCTATACATCTCTCTGTCTGTCTGTCTGTCTGTCTCTCTCTCACTCTCATCTTATATTGTCTATGCATTTAGCATACTGCCAATGCGAGAGTCTTTTCCCAAATATTCCAGTTGAAATTTCCATTATTATATCTATAATAACATACATTGTAACTCATTTCAAACCGAACAATGACACATTTGGGAACATAACAAATGCATATTCAAGGCAGTGTCTGTACATCATGCTCTTAAAAAAAATATGAATATATGTGAAAACTTGTATTCTATTTATT
Organism: Syngnathoides biaculeatus; assembly: GCF_019802595.1. Classification (NCBI taxonomy): domain Eukaryota; kingdom Metazoa; phylum Chordata; class Actinopteri; order Syngnathiformes; family Syngnathidae; genus Syngnathoides; species Syngnathoides biaculeatus. The sequence continues at coordinate 8,186,612 of NC_084651.1, read as the reverse complement.
TCTTTTGATTCGTTGTAATATTCATCTGAATAGCTGAGTAATACGTAAGAAACAGTGACGAATGGTTGTCGTCCAGTCTCTTGTCATCTTGACTCATTCAGCCAGTGAAGTTTGTTTTTTTTTTGGGGAGGGGTGAGGTGGTATGTCACAAGTCTAATTGGATTGTCCACCCAGATTGCGCAGCCCAATGGCGACGTGGCACCCCTGCACCTCGCTAACTCGTCCAGTGATAGTTTTGTCTAAAAGGGCTCACATTGTTGGCCTCTTCCAGTCACTATTTCCACTGCGGGTTGCCGTTCTCATTTCTCGTTTGACTTGGCTTTCCCTGCTACGTCCTCACCCTACGTTCCTTTATAAAGTACAGTCAGTTATTATACCTCCAGGCATTATTTACAGTATTTACTTTTTTTCCAATTTCATTTTCTCTAAGCGCACGCCTAGCGAAAGGGCGTTAACTTGATAAAGGCGGGTGTTAAATTGATTTCCCATCCTGCTACCAAAGACCATATTAAATCCAACTTATATATTTTTCATTTCAACTGCTGCAAATGACAAGAAGTTAATGCTCAGTGTGTGTCCACTGGGTTTCTCCATATTCCATGCACAACGGGAACAGGATTGTGGTTGTCGTCAAAATGTACCTTCTTCAATTTCTGCAAGATTCTACTCCCGTCCCGAAATCCCGATGGTTACCACTCATGATGTTCACACAATTTAGTTTTTAATATTCATGGGTCTGGATTGGGGATTATCAGATTTAGATTTTCAGACCGAATTTGCTCGTACAAGTAAGATACTACCTTGCGCGGAGATGGACTGCCCCCAGCACTCTTCTGGTTTTCTCAGCCTGTCAAGCGCTATTTGCATCGTATGTGAAATCTCTTTCAAAAATGCCAGTGCAATCAAAAAAAAGAAGAGAAGTCTTGCACTCGCAATGCAGTAAAATTACGACCTTACCATATGATTCATCCTTGTTTTAAACTAGAGAGTACCAATTACACTAGCTTCTGAAACAAATTATTATGGATCCAGCCCAAAAATACCACAGAAAAAATGAATCAGTCTTTATACATATTTTTTAAATCGGTCCAAAACTCTAACTTTGGACTTCTCCTCAGTGAAATGACATATTTTTAGCAAGGTTAATCAAAATGAATATCATCAGCATCAGATTAAATGGGTGTCATAAACCAACGATGCGGGGCTGGACCCAAATGCAGGACTCCGAGATGAGGGCATGATGTTAGGCGTAATTTGGCCATAAGATGAGGTCAGACATGGTGTAAAAGTCCGAGAAGGCAGAGGCACAACACGCTAGGCTATAACCAAAATCCCAAAACATGATGCGAGGTCTGATGACTAGGAGGCAAACTTGGAAACATGAACTTAGACTGGACTAAAATATGGTGGCACAGAATCTCTGTGACGCGGGTAGCTCACACTACACCTTTTCTCTCGGTGGTGGAGATTCCTGCTGGCATGGAAACGCAACTCACTAACTCAAGGCAACGAACTGACAAATGTCAATGACAAAAACTCCAACTTAAATGCCTGTCTAATTACAGTCCCAACAGACAACAGTCAAACAGCTGTGGGCAAGTCTTGCTCATGACAACAGGCTTATGTTGTCCCTAACCTATACAAAGTACTGTAACATGGCCTTGCTGCTCTTTTTGTCTTTAGACATTGAAACATACCAGTATACCACCCAGGAATTCTTCCCTCTCAAAGTCCACGCTAGAAATCTCATCATTATGACGAGAACTTGATCTGTATGCCTCTGCATGGTTGCGATGTTGACTTGTCACTGGGCAATATTTTCTCGCCCACAGCTCTGTGTAAACAATCGAAGACTTCAGGCTTGTCAGACAAGTCTGATGAACAGCTGTACTCTGGCACTGTTTTATTGTCCAAAGGTTCCGAGAGCAAACAGAGGCAGCGTCACGTCTGAGGCCAGGGAAGCGTCCTTGCTACTGCAGCTCGGCGCTCTTCTTTTATAGTCATCAGACTGATGCATGAGCTCAGGAAAAGCTCCCAAAAACTGTGACAATTCTTCTTTGAGGAAAGTCCGACAAGGCTGAGTCAGAGCCTAAATCGAAAAAGTTAGCTTTTCTTCAGTAGCAGCTATTCTGTCATTTGCTAAGTCTAGTCACACATGATCGTCTCAAGTGCTTTCGATTATTAATTTCTTGTGACTGACCTTGTTCATTTGTCTTGCTTCTTCACTGTACGCTCTCCCAAGGTGGGCCCGTACATTATGAAGTCAAACCTCGCGCAAGGTTTTGCAACGCTTCTGCGTGATCAGAGAAACTTGGAAAATGAAAGAATATGTCCTCAGGACCTGCTATCTGGTTCCTTGCTGTAGTCGAGAACGTTAAGTTCAGTCATGAGGGAAAGGAGGATTTGCAAGTGCATCCGACACTCCTCAAAGCTTTTAGCGAGCCGATAAAGGATGGTATAGAATGGCAAATGAAAGAATGTGTTCACATTTAATCCTTGAATAAGTTTTCTTTTTATCTGCATGCAGCTGAGCGATCTGTTTTTCTTCTGTCTGTCTGCTTCTCTCTCGACACTAACGTTTGATTCACTTCCAACTTCAGCTTCAGCTGGGAACAAAAAAACCCAAAACTATCCTCCACTTTGATGACGAGGTCTGAAGATGAGTGATTGATGATTCTGGCTTTAATTAGTATAGCCTGTTTTAGTGATATCAGCAATTCTTTACAGGCTATGCTAATCTGTGCCAGAATCAGCAATGCAATTGTGATGGATACGTTTTTTTCCACGATGCACCTGAAGGTCTTTGCTAGCCTTTCGTCCACCACAAAGAGTTTTAAATGAGGCGTATTATGGATAATTGACTTTTTTTTAGCAGATTGTATCCAAAACACATGAGCGCCTGCCTCACCCAACAACAAAATAAAGGTTTTGTCATCTCTGTATTTCTTAAAATATGTCTTTGCGCTAACCATTCTGTGCTTCTTATGAAGCACTGCATCCATGAGTGAAATTATATTTAGTTTCTTTGTCAGAACTCACTTTTATGGGCCACAATTTAATGTGGGTTCTACTCCCACAAGAAGTAGCTGCTCTAGTCCCTGTTCATGTGTCACCCCTGGTTGTCATGGTAATAGAAGCTAGGTTTGAGTTAAAAAATGAAGCACCCTTATGCCATGACATTGGCCACCAGACAGTCTCGTATTCTCTTCTCACGGTTCCTCCTCTAAAACAAATGGGCTGACCCTTAATGAGTTTACCATAGGTGTCAGATGATGTCCATATATCATCCACTGTCCTTGTTTTACCTTTTGTAATAGAATAAACGGGGATGCTGGTGGTGGGGGTGGGGAGGTGGGGGCGAGCTTTTTGGCATGTAAAGACACGAACACCGGCACCTCCAGCTGCCATCGTGATTTGCTGATGCGCTTCCATTAACCCATTGGCGCCTAACCTATCGACACTTCATTACCAGTTTGTCAATAGCTTGAAAAAGCCATTATGCCTGTCCAACCTTTGCAGTGATAAATGTACCGTATTGTATTCCTTGTGTAAAAGCACCTACGTACACTTTTTCACACAACTTTTTCCCAGTAATTGCGCTCGTCAGATGTGCGTGAACTATCTGATGACGGACAGCTTGCTTAAGGTCAATGCGCTCGTAAGTGCTTTGTTCACACTTGTCATACGATTTTGGCACATTAGTATGACAACTAAAGGTTGTAAATGTTGCACTCAATGCTGCGAGGCAGAACTAATCACTTGACATTTGATCAAAATATGTTCACATAGCTATGCTTACGTTATGAACTGACCAACCGAAAATGGTAAATTAGCCAATTAACTGAAACTTTTTTTTAACCTTCCTCCATGTCACTGGATTTTACTTGGATTTGGATGTAGCTGACAAAATAAATTTAGACTAAGACTTAGAAAGAAAACCAACAGACAAGAGTTAGAGCAGGATACTGGATGTTTATCCGGGCCCTTGAACAAACAGCAATTCGCCAGAACGACAAATGCTAAATGGTCATAGCAAGACGTGTTTCGATACAGTTCAGTTTGGGACTTGCCCACTTTATTTTAAACCCACCTCTTAGTCATAATTGGCTTGTACCAAGTTTTCCCTAAAATGGAAAAAAATTCTAATTGTGTCTCAGCGTCTCATTTTACTCCTTTTTTCCCCCCAGTTGTTGTTATAATCGTGTCTTAGCAATTTAATAAATAAATAAATAAAATTACATTCAAATTAAATAAAATAAATTAAAGTAGTTAAGTACAGTTACATCTATTTATGGAATTTGGTGTTCTTCCATCATATGAAACAACTAGTTGATCAAGACTTCTTACTTTCTAATGGTGCATTGTCATGTACAAGGGGCACTTTAAGTCATGGTTCGTCGAGCTTCTCCCACCCCGCCCCACCAAGACCAACCTTGGATAAGTTGTAGAAGATGGATTTCCCCTTTCAGATGATCTGAGCATTTCTAGCATTTCTTAATCGTAAAGCATTCTGTCAGATATCCCCAGTTTGAGCTAGCCCTGGAGACTGGCTGGCAGTTACGGACCATTTCGGTCTGCCAGTTGCTGTCAGGTGTCATTCGTCTCTTATCTGAGGAAGTTTCCCTCAGAGAGATAATTCAGAACTTAGCTTTTTCCAAGAATTATCTCCCATTATTTAGTTATTAAACATTTAGATGAGAAGAAGACCAGTAAAGGATAGCTCATAATTAATTGTATTTGTTGCTCACAAGATTGATCTTACGTATTATATAGTTTGCATCACTTTTTGTACAAAATCCTGTTGAATCCCTCACGGATGACACATTTCCATTTTTTTTTGTTACTTCAGAGGATTACTTTTTCTGGACGTGTTACAAAATTGACCTTAGCATGACGCTATCCAGATCCCTGGCGACTCATGAATAGGGCGGTATAGTTGCATGCGAGCAGGACACAATGGCTGACAGGTGAGCCGCCTGTAAAGCAGCCCACCGAGGGACTGGCATTCTTGGTGGCCTTTGATTGGCAGGGGAGCAAATGGCGGCGCCATCCGGAGGCCTGATGCCAAATGCCGACACACGGACGTGCGGAAAAACGACTGCGGACTTGCCAATCCGTCGGGGCTCCCGCTTATTCTGCGGCCCTCAGCCACACTTGGTCTCCCTCGGACCAGGAATCGCCACCTGCTCGCTTCATTTTGAGGAGAAATATAGTCCAATTAACATAATCACTCATGGGGGGGCGGGAGGGGGGCGTGATAATTGAGGAAATTTACAATTGACTATTATTTACTAATGTATTCAGAGATGGTATATTCATCCGTCACACTCAGAGTGATTGATTCTGGAATTAAGGATTAAGATCTACCTCAACCAATTCACACATGTGTGAGACTTTCAACTTAATTACACTTCCTAAAATCAGTTTCTTTATTTACAGTCTTTATTATCTTTTATTTTGTTTTACAGTAATCTACAGTGCTGTCTTTTCTAAAAATGTAATCATGAGTTTTTGGGGGCTAGAATAGCTTCATGGAACTTTAATTCCCTTCATGTGTCTTTTTTTTTTTTATATATCACCTGTATGGGTTAAACAGAGTTATAAGCTTGGACATGGAACACATTGAACTTGTAAGTCAAGGTACCACTGTGTAAGTCAATGCAACGTCCGTTTTTCTTGGCCATCAGCAATGCAATTGCACCCACTTGGACGTCGTCCACTTTTAAAAACCCCAGTTTCTGCTTGACCCACACAGCATTGCACTTTACAGAACGCCACTGATTGCATTATTTACCCCAGCAAACGTTATCTTAAGTCCGATAAATTTTCCTCTAAATGATCAGTTCCCCCTGTGTCGGCCTCTGCGTGGGGTTATCAGTCATCTCATCAGTGGAAATAATGCCACGGGTAATTACGTTAGGGCAGTCGGGGAGGGACACAAGTAAAGACTTTTCCTTCCGAGTGCACACTTATCTTTGAATCTTACTGAAAGGTGTGGGAGCGTTTGTTTTTCATTTCACATTGATAATGGGAAAAAAATTCTAGTGTTCAGTGGAGAGGCAATTTGCGTTAATTTCTCTGTTGTGAGGCATTTCCTGCTGGTGTTTTTTTTTTTTTTTTTAAATTAGCCTCTGAGACATACAGTAAAAAATAAAATGGGATCTTACTTATGACAATATGAACTTTTAGTAACTGACCCAGTTCAACTTGGTTGTTGAAAATGTGATCGTTGCCCATCAGCAGAGGTCACAGGAACTTCGGAGGTCAGCTCTCAGTCGAGTAGCGAGCCTCACCATTAAGCAAACTAATTCCGCTTGTTAGCTGCCTCCTCGCCTCTCCTGCTTTGCAAGAGTATCTTTCACGAGAGAGCAGCTGCACCAACCATCACCGATCTGTCGTAGTCGCTCTCTGAACAGAGATAAGAACTTCTCGATTTTATTTTACTGCCTCGGGCAGGAAATAAACCAAACACACTCGGAGCTCATTAAATTATCTTTTCTTTGTAGCGAATTAAGATGAGCTCACGTGATAAGGAGTTTGTTTGTGTACTAAGAATTACAAGGTGACGAGAGATAAGTGTTGTGATCTGCAGTGCGACATTTTACGCCTGAAGATGTGTCTTTTTCCCAAAAAAATCTGAGTGGATGAAACCGAAACAAAGATAAGGAGAGAATTCATGTTTTATTGGACAAATAGTAGTTCAACTCACACATCCGAAATCACACACCACACCACTAAAATTCAACGGATGCTTTCTTTATGGGGGCTAAAGGCTGCTTTAACAGTTCGTGCTAACTTTTTTCTGACTGAGCCTAGCGTCTAATTACCTTGGAAATGAAATTCATACTCGTCATTAGCCTAGTGGTAGGGTATATGGTGCGGAATGAGCAGTAGCTTACTTGCATGACGAACACCTTTACAACAGTAAAGAGGACAAACAATACAGCCTTTAAAAATACTGTAGCTCTTCTTAAAGCCTATTAAGATACCTGGAGATTGCAAAAGAATGCATAATATGTCTACATTCAATGTCTTTGCAATCTATCTTTACAAGTATGAGGCTTATTATTAATTAGTCAAGCGTAGACCTCTTACTCGAAAGTGATTTAATGAGACTTCAGCTCTAGTGTATTTTTTTTGGGGGGGCTAATTTTAGCGGAACATTCAAGGCTGGCTGCACCTTGTCCATCAACTGAGATAACTGCCTGTGTGATTAGTGCTCTCCATTAAATCTCACAACCATTTCCTCAGAGTAAATGCAGAGGCTAAGATACCGGCCGCTTTTTGTAATTAGAGAGACTGAAATCTGGGAGGGGGAGGGGGGGATTATTTCCAGAAACGATTCTTCTTCCCTGGGAATGCTTGTCAAAGATTCACACGTCTTTTTGTGATCTCTGAACATGCGACCAACTCGAAAAGGTGAACCCACATCACTGTTCAGGTGTTTCCCAGATAATCCAGTGGTCCACAATGCTTTATTGAGTCAGAAATAACCTTATGCGTGCACTTCCAAACTCACATGACAACCAGATGTCAAAGAAATCCTCGCGTCAGCGTTATAGGTCGAGGAACTCCGACGTTGGTCACCTTCCAATACTGGGAGACGCCACATTCTGCAGGATCAAGAGTGTTTGAGGAGCAGGTGGGCGCAGTCTATTTAGAGGGCATACTGGTACATTTGGAGAGTGATTGTGATCAGTAAGCAGTTCACTCTTTAAATCCTCAAAGCGAGCGTCAACTGTTTACCTTGAATCGACCGCTTGTGTATTACCTTGGTGAGGATTCATCCCAACGGTCAGCAAACATTTACTATCCAAAATGTTTATCCTTGTATTAAAATATCCCTGAAATTGAATGGCGAAAGCAATGAGGGAGTAAGTATCACAGATAATTAAATTAAATGAATTACGCTTCAAGTGCTGGTCATTAGGACTGGAAGCACGTTAGTTAAGAGCTTCCTCAGGGCTCTTCAGGAATAAAATATTCAACAGACAATTTTATCCAGAGCAAAGACAACAGATGCTCATGTTTAGCCTTGATTTCAGTAGTTTCATGATGAAATAATGTAGCGGAATAACAGGTTCAAAGTATTTTCCCCACTTTTGTACCGTTTATACCAGTGTTCCCCTACCTATTTTTGTACTGTGGACTGGTTTAAAGTAAGCATTTTTTTGTCTGGTTCTGAGTAGGCATTTTTTCCTCCACGGATCGACTGTCAAGGTATGGTGCGCGCGCGCACACAAATGTTTCATGGACCGGTACTGCATCGGGTGTTGTGGAGCACTGGTATATAAGACACAATGAGGTAGAACACATCTGTCGCCATGTAAGTCAATCCTACTTACCGTCAATGAAACAAGCTGTATGACTGACCGCCTCATAGATTTTGTCTTGATTTGTCGTCGGGCCCGGATTACTGCCTGTATTGCTTAGCGGGGCCATTCTCCTCATTTTTTTTTCCTCAAGCCGTGTCTCGCTGAACCGGCAGGCCGATAGCCGAGGCGGTAGGAATGTCTTCTAATCCTGGGCGGCCTGGCCTTGATGGATTTAAGTGATTATACAACTGCACCTGGATTGTGCTGAGACAGAGTTCGTAAATGATGAGGATTCGGTGTCGGCGTCACCAGAGATCGCAAACCCCCACCCCCAATCCAAATTGTCTAACTGCCTTGCTTGAACAACATAATGCAAAAGTCAATGGCTGGCGAGGAAATCCTTGATGAATTCGCCCTTGTGCCAGAGATGCAACGTCGAATGATAAATACTATTCACTACGTCCAGCTGGGACCCGTGACAATGTGCTCTAATGCGGATTTGTACGCAGCTGCGACTACGACGGAGACTAACATTCAGTGTATTCCCAAACTGTCCTGAACCATCTGAGACTTTAATCAGGAGTAACAGCATGTGTGGGAAATGAATGTATTTCCTTTGTTAGGTGTGTACCAAAGTGATACTCACTACTCATGACACTCCAAAATCTACACCGACTGCATGGCGCACCAAACTTCGAAAGTTGTTCGGTATGGAATGATTTAGTCAATCCAGACTACTTTTTTTTTTCAAGAAAAAAGGAGTACAATCTTGAAACAAAGATCCAGGCTTGTTACTGAAACTTTTCACTCAAAGTTTTAGCCATCCCGTAAAGTCTAAAAGTTCTAAATGGTGCTAATGCATTAAAAAGGCTCTGTGTGAAAATAACACATTGCGGTTGATAAATTGTTTGCCTTAAGGGTTGCCTTCAAGTTGACGTCTCCAGTTTGAAAAATCATCAGGTTAGGCGAAGCACACTAGGTGAAATCATTGATTATTTTTTTTTTATCTGACGTTTTTAAGAGGCTACATCTCACTCCATGAGAATAAGTAAAAAGTGACATTTCGTTTGTCCATGCTGCTCAGCAGTGCTAAGATTCCATGATGTCCATCCAACCATTTTCTGAGCCCCTTATCCTCACAATGGTCACAGGAGTGCTGGAGCTTGTCCCAGCTATCTCCAGGCAGGAGGCAGGGTACACCCTGAACTGGTTGCCGGCCAATTATAGGGCGCATAGAAACCACCATGCTGCCGACTTTGTTTAAGCTCTCGAAAAATGAGGAAACAAAAAAGACAAGCTGACCGTCAACAGATCCAGCTGACTCCGCACTGCACATTTTACTCATTTAAAATAATTTTTATGCATGTTCAGCAAAGCCAAACGGCTTCACGGGTAACTTGATACTGTGCCGACGGTCTAACTTCCTGGGGTTCCTCCCAGGGTCACGCTGCCATCAGGTGCCGGCGGCGTCAGTCAAGTTCAGCTCGAGTGCGTCTGCACACCTCAGCAAACGTCGTCACAGAGGACGTAACCGACACCTGATCCGATGGACAGAAATAGCGTGTCTTTTGTTTGTACCTGAATGTAACACGGGTCACGTGTGTTGTGCAATTGCCGCATCCACGGGTGACGTGGGGAGAGGACGAAAAGAAGGACAACTTTCAAATAGATAACAGGCAGAGAAAGTCAGACTTCCAAGCGGCTCCATCTGGTAATTTAAGGTTTACAGCAATAAATGTCTCACATTTCATTCGGGCCAAGGAGTACAGGTTTTTAAACACGCCACTTGATTCTGTTGTCTCACCTCCCACATCCAGAACAGTATTTCACCCTTCGCATGAAATGTTAACTCTCTGTTTTTTTGCACTGAAAAAAGATCTGTAGGCCTCACACAGTTTTTAATGACTTGGCAAAGAAATGAGAAGTATGAAAATCTTTTGTGAGGAATGCAAAGCTTAAACGAAGTCGAAATAGAGAAGCACACATTTGTGAGAGAATAAGGTGTGAAGGATACAACGACCCACTGCGTTGTCGCCATTTGGCATTTGGAAATTCGCCGATTCACTTGTTTTCTTGGGACCCTATCCCCCGTTATTTGCTGAAAAATTGTACTTTTTTTTGCCTTCTTTTGTTCACGCCACAGCCATGTCGAATGACGACATCTGGTCGTATCGTCCTTTCGGCTTGTCCCGTTAGGGGTCCCCACAGCGTGTCATCTTTTTCCATCTAAACCTATTTCGTGCATCTTCCTCTCTAACACCACATTCATCAGCCTTTTCTTTGGTCTCCCTCTCGCATTTTTGCCCGGCAGCTCCATCCTCAGCACCCTTCTACCAATATACTCACTCTCTCGCCTCTTAACATGTCCAAACCATCGAAGTCTGCTCTCTCTAACTTTGTCTCCTTTGGCTGTCCTTCTAATGAGCTCATTTCTAATCCTATCCATTCTGCGAAGCATCTTCATTTCTGCTACCTCCAGTTTTGCTTACTGTTGTTTCTTCAGTGCCACCGTCTCTAATCTGTACATCATGGCCGGCCTCACCACTGTTTTACAAACTTTCCCCTTCATCCCAGCAGAGACTCTTCTGTCACATAGAACACCAGACACCTTCCGCCAGCTGTCCCAACCCGCTTGGACCCGTTTCTTCATATACTTGTCTATCAAAGGAAAAAAAAGTGCTTTGACGCCATCTTTTGTCATCTAAAGGCAATTCCAAACATTTTTGGATGAAAGTCAATGACTTAAGGATCTATTCTCAGAAAAATACAAAACAAAACTGGAGTCCCGACACCAGGTTCACAGATGAACATGAAATTGGGTTGCTAATTCTGTTCCAACGGGACAAACCCACCATAAGTGCATCAAGACCACATGCCATGTGCCCAAATTCAACAGGGAGTCAGACATTTTGTTTGAATGAACCATTTTGGGTGTTCTTTGCCTAAATCAGAAACACTTATCTTACGCAGATGGGGGGTTAGATTTTTTTTTTTTTTTTTTTTGCCTACAACATCTGTGTGCAGACATAGTGTCAAAGTTTCATGATGGAGTCACTAAGAAAAGGGGCGTTCGAGGGATGTTCATTGCAGCACGCAGATTTCATTCCTACCGTTTTAATTGCCTTTTGCGTCCTCCGGTGTTTCCGAGCACTACAACAGCCACTTTGCTAATCAAACAGCACATGTCTCCGTGATGTAGACGGACGGCTCCTGTCGACATGCCGCACTTGTCTTTATTAAGTCTCTGAAAGGCTGTCCGCTTTAGTCGGCATTGATTGGCCAAATTCAAAATGAGCCCGTTATTATCGCGAGGGGCAAGAGGTAATGCCTTGGTCACGCCAAACAAATACGGCATCATGCATTTTGATCCCGATCCATTGTTGTTCGGCCCAGCAGTTGGGGAAAAATGAATACCTGAGCCAATTAATGAGCCCATAAATGAAGTATCATTCCCCTGTCGTGCAATTAGCTTGGCAAATGACGAGCTTTTTGAAGAGCTGATTATTTCTCAGCACGGCTATCCTAAGTGTAAATGCGTGCGGCGTCTTCATTCTATTTCCTTTCCTTGTGCCTCTGAATGACAGCGCTCACAATGGACGTCAGTGTTGTAATACAAAGTAAATAAAAGGGCTTGATGGGAAGTGCACGGCTCGATAAAAGGAGCCCTGCAGTCATATTATTCTCCTTCTATCGCCACCATTGTGTTTCTCGGGGAACAAAGGAACATCCTTTTTATTGGAAAAGGAAGGCGGGTACTTTTCATAACGGCAGCTTTGATAGATCCACCCAAAAACTTGCTCTTTAAGTAAGACTTATTCTCCCCATATCTCTGTGAGGACGCAGAAATAATAATTGCGAATTGAAATTTGAGTATCACCGCGTAGGGGGGAGTAGTGCACGGGATTGTGGGGATCGGAACTTTTTCGTACTCGATGATGGAGCACGGAGGAGGACACTGAGGTAGAACTGCCTTTTTATTAACCGTGATGGACACAGCGCAGTCACACACCATTTAGCCCGGAGTGGGACAACATTGCATCAGGCACCACATGATCGCCTCTCTCCATTAGAGGATGTCACTGCTGTTTTTTTTTTTTTTTAAATGCGCTTATATTTTGCCACCTTTTTACCTTGACCTGCTTTCACCTCACATAATTCTCAGAAGGCTCCTGGCACTACTATCATGGTCTTGACTTCATCAGCCATTTTGCACCTTTTTATTCCTACACCTTGTTGAATGTTCCCAAACATTAGTCACACACAGGTCTACTCATTAGGCACACTTGAGGAATCTCATGAGATCCAATACAGTGTGCAATCTGATCTGAGACTCCGGTGGTTAATTGTTGATCCCAGAATTTAATTTCATTTTTGCATAACTTATCAGTGACTAACGCATGACTGTAATTCCCTTTTTCCTTTATACCGGTTCAACCCCCAACCGGCCTTGTGGCGCCCTACGTGGTCGGTTCTCCATGACACCTTTTCGAGACTGAGTGGATCGGTTTTGAGAATCTCCTCCAATCTGGTCCGAAAACCACAGGCTGCAGAGGGCAGTTACGTAACCGTCAACTGATCGGTCGACATATGTAGGGATTTCTTTAGGCGTGGTGACTTGCCACGTCCGTGATCATAGTGTCTGAAAGGCTGAAAGACTGAAGTCTCGCACCGTGTGCGTGATTTAGGGATTGTGATCAATGGCTGACCAGTCTTGCCATTAAAGAAAAAAAAATTGAACGGCCCGTGGTAACATCGCCGCAGATAAGCTTCCCTCTCGTGGGGAAAACACATTCCTGGGCTGAGCGAGCCTCGCCGCCACGCTGCATCAAAGCGCATAAATAATAAATAAAGCATCAAATAATGGTTTACATCAATACTTAACTTTATTCATCTTGTAAAATGTACCTGTGTATGAAAAAGCAAGCTTGTGAGCAGAATGTACGCAACCATATGTACACGCCGGGTCTGTTCAGATGAATGGAGCCAATGAGCATCTTTTTAGATACCGAAACACTTTTTCCGATTCCCACCTACACCCTCCCCCTTCAGCAATCTCCTTCTTCCTAATTCCCATAATTGCTGGCCTACAGAGCGCACCTGGTTACAAGCCTCGCCGAGTACATCTGTAAAGGAAATACCATTTGGTACATACATACAGTACACCTCAGCTGTGTAAAACCCGCGAGTGACCACATTGAAACCCACATCGAAACACGAGATATTTACAAAGACGGTACACATAAAGAGGCTAACGCTAGCGCGGCGCCAATGCTAATGCTAATGCTAACAGGGCTGGTTAAAATAAAACCTACCTGTAAATATCACTGAGACACACCAGTAACACAACAGCAACACGCTAGCACAGCGCTATTACTACCGCAGCGCTAACAGGGCCGGTAAAAGCCACTTCCTCGGCACATATATGCCACCGGTCTCATTCTTACCTTTTCCGCTCAAGTGCCCCTTTGCGGCCGTTAGGAAAAAAATGCACAAATGAGCCGCATCTCCGCATAAACCGCAGGGTTGAAAGCGTGTGGAAAAAAGTTGCTGCTTGTAGGCCAGAAATTACGGTATTAATAAATCTTTTTTTGTGGTTTAACGAGTGTGATTAAGTACAAGATAATGAATACAGGACATTAAATGCCTGAACAGACTTGCCGGGAATCCACTTGCGAATCGCTCAGGTGGGGATCCATCGGCAACCCCACAAAATGCTTCGGCAGAGTTGGGTTCGACCACATCACGCAGTGTGTGCCAAGCTTAAAGCAGCTTTTGTTCTGTAGTCGACTGAATAGACGTGTGTATTTTCGGCAGAAGACGAAATCAATCAAGAGGTTCATGAAACAGAAGGCTACACAATTTCCCAAAATAATTGTTTTTATTGTAATTGAATTGAGCCTGTATAAAAGAAGATAACTCTGGATGTGTTGTAACCTCTTCTCCGTGAGTCTTTTCTGCACAAGTCCCAGCAGTTAGCAAAATGCTTATTATGCATTGCATCCAAATTGCATCATCTCGACGCCATCATCAAATTAGTTTTTGGAGAAAACTAGTCGGTGATTGCACTCCAACCATTTTTCTGCACATTCTAGTGTCAATTTTAAATTGCAGATACGTCAGGAAGGGCATCCGGCGTAAAAATTGTGCCAAACATATGTGCGTTCATCTGAGATGACACGCTGTGGCGACCCCGAAAGGGACAAGCCGAAAGAAACTTACTTTTTATTTCAAAAGTTTGGTTGTCCTTCAATGTGTAATAACGTGATTGGGGTGGGGGGGAGAGGGGGTAATCAAATTAGTTTTTTTCCTGTCATGTGCCAGACAAATTTATGTCCCTGACACTTGAAGTACACTGGGAACGTTGTAAAACTGAACGCTGAGCAGTGGAAAAAAAGTCTGTGAAAGTTAATGACGTACGCAGATAATTTTGTGAGGGTGGGGGGGACGTGAGGGAGGGAAGGGGGCTGAAAATGTATGACTCCGCCTGCTATAAAGGTTTGTAGCTTGCAGAGTGTGAAAGGTAACACTGTTTGTTTTTCTTTGCAACCAATGGAGGTTAAAAGGAGAGCATTGTTTATATTTAAACAGGTAACTAAGTAAAGCTGGAGTGGAGCCCGAGGTGCAGAATCACAGGCGACTCATTTGCGAATATCCTGCGACAATGAACTGTTAATGATTTTAAACGAAGTGTGAACTGTTAATACCCTGACGGGGCCTGATGGTTCGCTTCGCGCGGGAGCGTAATTCGCAAAAACTGGGAGGGAACAAAGATTGTAATATTAAAATAGCTCATAACAGACAAAAGCTTTAGACTACCATCAGTCAATAATTATTATCAAAAGACCCTCTTGAAATCGATCGGTTCTATCGATTTTCTTGACAAATGAATTGCCTTTCACAGCATGCAAGAAAACTCATCAATTTGTACATATGTGCAGCTGAGTATTTCTGAATGTGGACCCCCTCCCCCCACTCCCTGCTCTCTTTTCTCTGAATAATTGAGTAATATAATGCACATCATTACCGAGTTCCAAGTGGACAAAGAATGGGCAAGATTGGATTTAACAAGCGGCTGGTTATAGCGTCAGCCTCACAGTTTTGAGGACCGGGATTGCAAGAACCAGCAGCGTCTGTGCGGAGTTTGCATGTTCTCCCCGTGCCTGCGGGACTATTTTCCGGGCACTTCGGGTTTCTCCCTCATCCCAAAAACACGCATCCATTGGAGACTCCAAGTTGTCCTTAAGTGTGATTGACAGTTGTCTGTCTCCATGTGCCCTGTGATTGGCTGGCAACCAGTTCAGGGTGAACCCTGCCTCCTGCCCAAAGATAGCTGGGATAGGCTCTAGCACTCCTGCGACCTTCGTGAGGATAAGCAGCTCAGAAAATGGATGGATAAATGCAGCAGTATGGGCGTGGCCTTCATCCACTTGAGAGTGATGGAGAGGTCCGTGGCGAGGAGTTCTTTCATTTAGTGATGAACGCCTGTACACGCTGGGATTGATTGGACGGATAAACAAGATGGTGGCGCGCGTGACTGAACGTGCTAATCGCACGGTCGGTCTGCACGGTGTTCCGTCTTACGTCCTCGTCTGGTGTAGCCTTCCGATCGGGTCGCGGTATGTTAATTAATATCTCTTTACCTGATTCTCTGCCTGCCAGACGCCTTTTATCAGGGATATTTTGACCTCGAGGTATGTGGAAGTGACAGCACAGGCCTTTGAAATATTTTTATGATATCAATACAGCTTAAAATCTACAGTTCCCGTGAAAGTGGCAATACTCTCCGTGTACTGTATGTGACACCGAAGCTGTTATTTTAAGGTACAGACCACGTGTTGTTGCATTGAGGCTGAATGGGGTAAATGTGAGAAGCGGCACAGAAAGTGCGTTATGAGCTGGCTCGAATTGTGTCGTTCAAGAGAGAGAAGTGAGAAACTTACAACAAAAAAAATACATGAATCTGTTTCACTCCGTGGTGCTTAGCATGTCAGTTTAAGAGATTCTGGGTTCAAATCTCGTCCTGCTTATGAGGGTTTAGAGTCATCAAAGACTTTAAATGTCCATATGAACATGTTTATACAACGAACGGCACGACACATCCAGGGGGAAAAAAAGGAGCATTCACACTCAATTCACACCTATGGACAAGTTGGTGTCTTCCATTAAACTTACATGCATATTTTTGGAACGTGGGGGGAAGCCGGAGTACCTGCGGAGAAAATCTATGAAACTAAAGGGAGAACATGCTCATTCCACTGACTCAGGTCAAACCCAGAACCGCTATACAGGGAGTCCTCGGTTTAAGACTGTCTCGACCTAAGACGTTTCGGCTTTACAACGCCCATCCCCTGTCCGGCATTTTGTCCAGCTAATGCTTGCCTGTCTTTGTGCGCCGGGACTATCTTTGCATTTTTCACCCTCCTTTTTAGACGAAGAGGAAAGCTGTATCTGTTAGCAATGCTTCTGCAGCCAAAAGAAAATCCATTACCATGGAAACAAAGCTCAAGATCATAAAAAGATTGGAGAAAGGAGAGACACCGACACCAACACCAACAAGGCTTCAGTCGGTCAACCGTGGTGACAATTATTAAAGACAAAGCCCATATTTTAGCGCATGTGATGAAGGGTTCCGTTCCTATGTCAGATACAATGATCAGAAAACAAGAATCTTTGATACTTGTCGAGATGGAGAGGATTGAGGACCAGGTTCCTTCGCAATAACTAAGCACAGCCTCCCCTTCTTCTCCATCTGCCTCTCAGCAGTCATGCTAAGTACACCATCTTGTTTATTTCAATGCATTTGTTTTTTATACAAAGTATTTTGATATAAATTCTGACTTTAATGGTGGAATCCGACTTAAGTGGAAATTCAAGTTAAGTCGCTACTGGGGGAACAGATCTCAGTCGGAGACCGAGGACTCCCTGTACTGTGAGACAGATGCGCTCACCGGACATCAAATCCGCTGCCCGAGAAGTTAAAATGCAGCTAGTGCAAGAAAAGGAATTTCATGATGAAACTGAAGAGGTTTACTTTGTAATCTCTTTAACAGGGAAATGATGACTGCAGAAGTACTGTAGTGGGTTAGACTCGGACTTGCCAGTTGAGCGGCATGAGGGATTGTGTCCAGTGTGGATGAAAGGAGGACCCGCAGCTTTCGGAGACATTTGCTTTTTAGATATTACACAATTTTGGAGCTCAGCAACATTCGGAAGTAATTCAGATTTTAGTGCCATAATGCCCACAGTTGGTCTTCTTTGGCTCTGGCAACCGGTTGGGTGGCGTATGTACGATGTGAACAGCCTCAAACAGCGATGCTGACCAACTCTATTGAGCCTCCGGTGTGATGTCAGTGCTTGACACTTTGACAGTCCAATGAGATCCAGTCTCTTGACACCGTCAATCGAAACGGAATTCATCTTTCTACTGTAAATGCAAATTACTGGAAGTTATTTGATAAGTCTTCAATGCGCAAATTTTCAGGGCTCCCAAAAAATAGGTGATTCAGAACAATAATCCACACAGTCAATCCAAAAGGAACCCAAATAAACGAGTTTAATGACAAGAATCAATGTTTTAGGGGTAACATTGTAAATTCCAATATATTGTTAAATAATTGCTGTAAATATTAAAAGCACCAACATAACATCTTTAGATTTGTTAAGCTTCTTTATCATGCACCATCAACACAATACTTGACTTTTTCTGCTAAGCACTAATAATAATAATAATAATAATAATAATAATAATAAGGCACGGTGGGGCAGCTGGTAAAGTGTTGGCCTCAGAGTTCTGAGGTCCCGGGCTCAATCCCGGCCCCGACTGTGTGGAATTTGCATGTTCTCCCCATGCCTGCGTGGGTTTTCTCCGGGCACTCCGGTTTCCCCCCACACCCCAAAAACATGCAACATTAATTGAACACTCTAAATTGCCCCAAGGTGTGATTGTGAGTGTGTCTGTTCGTCTCTATGTGCCCTGCGATTGGCTGGCGACCAGTTCAGGGTGTACCCTTCCTCCTGCCGTTGACTGCTCCGATGGGCAGCAGCACTCCCCGCGACCCTCGTGAGGATAAACGGCAAAGAAAATGGATGGATGGATGGATGGATAGATAATAGAACACATTAGCCCAAACAGCATTAGAGATTATAAAAGCAGAGACACTATCATAAATGGGGAAAAATGTTGCTATTGAAGCTTTCAAAAGATGCTGCTGGCCTTAAGTGACTTTTAATGGCGTGAAAACAGATCCAATCGAGCAAATGCGGAATTAGGAATCTGTGTCATCAAATGCGATGTCGACGAATATGCTGCTAAATCGCTCAGTCAGCTCACGTCAGTGTGGATGTTGAACTCGCCCATTATTCTCTTTCGCATCGAAAAGCTATCTTGCAATAAAGAGCATGTGATTAACGTCAGTTGTTTGACTTGGGTGATGACGGACAAACAAACACCATTGCAAACTTGCCCTCTTCTATTAATCGCTCACGTCCCGGATGTGGATTTGTCCTTAATTTCCTGGTTCAAACGCTTTGTGAGTTTACACAACTTTTATTGATCTCAGCTGGATCAACCATAAATCCGATTGCCACTGTAAAAGGCAGCGAAAGGAGCGGATGGCTCAATGCGGGTCCCTTTAAGTCGTGATCGTTAAGTCAGTTAATGAAGCACAGACTTGGTTCTGCTGTTACTGCTCATGGGCACAAAGGGGAGGTTTTGACTTTATTCTTGGCAGAAACTGAGATTTATAGGTAAACTATATCGTGGGTCAGGAATGAATATCATCTGATAAGTGGCACAATAATGGACTGATTTATTTTTTTCTGTATTTGAAAATACATAACATATTTCTATGAATCCCCAAAACGATCAATTTTTAACACACTTTGTGTACATCTTATAAAGAAAAAAAAAACCCCAAACTTCATCCATCTGTCGATTTGTATCTGATTCCAATTGCCCATCTACAAGCTTATGCTCATATTGATGGCCCCCCCCCAAATAAATTCATTTGAAGAATAATAGCAGACACGATAAATGCAATTATGTTAAATGCAACATACTATGTCGAACCTTCTTTACATATGAATTATACTTTGATTGTCATATGATAGATAAGCCAAGTAGTACACTATCTTTGATATATTTAATGGTGTGACAGTCTTCAGCTTTGCTCCTTTACACCAGAGGGTATAAATACCCGAGAGACTTGCGGCGATGCTGTGATACATTCCCACTTTGTCTGTTCACGGATGACAAAATGGTATGCGTTTAATAATGGAATCACATCGGTCAAATCCAGGCCACTTGGGGAAGATTTCTCTTCCATCTTTAACCATCTAAGTTTTTTTTCTCCCTACTTTATTGCTGCATTTATTTAGACCTCAATTAAAGGGGCAATATTTTGGTTATTTAGACCTCCACAGAGTGACTTTCTAATATGGATGTAATATACTGTCAATTTCATATATTAAAAAAAAACAGACATGGGTGTCCAACAAAGGCCTTTCGCACAGTTACAGTAAAGAAAGTAAGTATTTGAACACCCTGCTATATTGCAAGTTCTCCCCCTTAGAAATCGTGGAGGGGTCTGAAATTTTCATCGTAGGTGCAGGTCCATTGTGTGAGAGATAATCGAAAAAGAAAAATCCAGAAATCACAATGTATGATTTTTTTTTTTAATGATTTAATGATTTATAGCACCCCCAAAGTATGATGATACCACGCCCATGCTTCACAGTAGGGATGGTGTTCTTGGGATGGAACACATCATTCGTCTTCCTCCAAACACGGTTATGACCAAAAAGTTCCATTTTGATCTCATCTGACCACAAAACTTTCTCCCATGACTCCACTGTATCATCCAGATGGTCATTGACACACTTAAGACGGGTCTTGATCTGCATCTGATTCAGGATAATACATGGAGTGGAGGTGTACTTTTAAAGGCGGACTAACAGGTCTTTGAGGGTCAGTATTCTATCTGATGGACAGGTCTTCAAATACTTATTTGCAGCTCTATCACACAAACAAATCGTAAAAAAAAAATCATACATTGTGATTTCTGGATTTTTCTTTTTCGATTATCTCTCACACAATGGACCTGCACCTACGATGAAAATTTCAGACCCATCCATGATTTCAAAGTGGGAGAACTTGCAATATAGCAGGGTGTTCAAATACTTACTTTCTTCACTGTAACTGTGCAAAGGGCCTTTGTTAGACACTCATGTCCGTTTTTTTTTAATATAGCAGGGTGTTCAAATACTTGTTTTCTTCAATGTACTTCTGTTTGACCCAGTTTTGTATCCGCTTGGTCCTTGCTGCCCCGAGAGCGGAAAGAGTCTACTACGTCTTTAAAGTTGAGTCCTTCCCGATAATACGCCGGGATATTAACACGTGGGTGTGTTAATCCCGTGATCGGAGTTGACAATCATAATCTTTAAACTAGTTCCGCATTGACGATCACAAATCCTGATGTGTGTATTCAACGCAGTATGTGGCTAATTGAGGACTCAAATTTATTTATTTTTTTCGTGTCTATGTGATCGACTGGTAATCAGCTCAATGAGGTGTCGTAAGAATAACAAAGCAAAGGTTCGTTCCATGGTAAACTTCCTTCCTTGGAAACAATTTGCAAATCCTCCTGGTGATCACACCAGAGGGAAAATTCTTTCTGCGTAATGAGAATCATTAGAAGGTGAGATTCGGTTCTGTGAGAATGATTTCTATGTCAAGGCCGCCCACGTCGTCGTCTTGGATGTTGTACCTTCCGACTCGTATTAGCCACAATCGTGCATGATCAGCGAGCGTTCTCATCACTCTCCATCCTACTAATGTCCCCGCCAGTGCGGCGGATGGTGACTATTACACGCCGCAGATCATCAGTCAGAGGCCCACGTGAATACTGGCACTTTTTATCACACCGCGTACAAGCCCTGCGGTGTTTTAGCTCAGCGGTGTGTCCTTACGCTCCGTTGGAGTCGAGCGCCTCTCGTGCCTCGTCGTAGCCTTCAGATATGATTTGCCGTTATGCTATTTTCTCAATTTGTTTCACGGGTCTTCATCACGTGCTCTCTTCATCGCCCCCTGCTGGCCCGGATGACATTTTCTCTTTCTTCGCAAGGCTCCGGATCGATTAATTTCTCGTTCAAGCCTCATTAAACAGCCGGCACATCGCATATCAAATATAATTATAGGCTATAAAGTTTGTGAGGCCACTGGAGCACAGCCACCTGCTGAATATGGGATTGAAAGTGGCCCATTCTCGCTAATTGTATTGCATATTTATGCGTCCATATCGCCTGAGTTTCCTAATACTCGAGTGTTTAAATATACAATAATATCAATGTGGCCAGGGATTATATTGGACAACAGCTTCTCAAATCCTTATAATCCCGTTTATGGAAATAAAGTTTTAATGGGAATGGGAAATATATGATTTTAAAGGGTCATGCTTATTTATGGTATTTTATACTTTAGGCTCTTGGCCCATAATGTCAAAATGAACAATTTTTCACTAAAGGATTATGGTGGCTCAGCTGGTAAAGTGTTGGCCTCACAGTTCTGCGGTCCCGGGATCAAACCCGGACCTGTCTGTGCGGAGTTTGCATGTTCTCCCCGTGCCTGCGTGGGGTTACTCCGGGCACTCCGGTTTCCTCCCACATTCCAAAAATGTGCAACATTAATTGGATGCTCTAAATTGTCCCAAGGTGTGATTGTGAGTGCGGCCGTTTGTCTCTGTGTGCCCTGCGATTGGCTGGCAACCGGTTATGGGTGTACCCCGCCTCCTGCCCGTTGACAGCTCGGCTCGGCTCCAGCACTCCCCACCACCCTCATGAGGATAAGCAGTGAAGAAAATGGATGGTATGGATATTTATTTTATGCAAAAAGAGTAATTTACAATGCCTTTACCAGCCCGTCTCAAACGAATAGTTGAAGTGTGGAACGTTTTGTCGTTTCTGTAGCAGTCAGTTGATAATGGAAGGTCGGAGTGGCTGCAATCGCTAATGGCACAGAAATAAAGCAATAGTCCAAAAT
Source organism: Syngnathoides biaculeatus (assembly GCF_019802595.1). Lineage (NCBI taxonomy): Eukaryota > Metazoa > Chordata > Actinopteri > Syngnathiformes > Syngnathidae > Syngnathoides > Syngnathoides biaculeatus. The sequence goes on along the minus strand of NC_084651.1, from coordinate 8,164,262 downwards.
AGTGCGTTGAAGATGTCGCGTTTGGAAAGATGTCGAGTATTGATTACATGAAGTCAGACGCAGTCAATCCAGTCTGTCGCTCCTGGTGTTTTATTCCACATAATTGTACAGCCAACGATGCAGGATACAGTATAGATCGTATAATAAATTGAATTGTATTTGAATTGTATTAATGAGATTGATGAATACAGCTGTCATTTTAAAATATTTTTCCTCTTCGTGAATTGGCACGCCTTCTATGTGTTTGTTCCATCCGTCCATCCAACTAATACATCTGACCACTCATCCATCTATCCATTAATCCATAGACAACGACATCAAGCATTTACTTTAATGCGGCTTAGCAGCACACTGGGTGTTCTACGGCCTTCCTTTTTTTTTTTTTTTGTGAAAGCTCCGTACCGATCCTCGGGTGCGTTAATGCTGCATTTTTTTTCCTGTTTGGAGCTGCCTTAGCCTGCGGTGGCGGCAATGGCGGCGCGGCGTTCGGTTCGTGTGGTGCTAGTTATCACAGAATGATCTTGGAGATGAGATGAGTCGACCATTACGAGCCCCCCGGAGTATTGGGGAATCGAATTTGAAAACTATTTTAGCCGTCTGTGTCAGGTACTGTCACATCACCTGGGTTTGACTTTGTTGGATGAAATATTACAAAATATGCTTTTTAAATTTTTTTTTTTTAATAAAAAGAGAATTTAAAACAGTTCCCTGCTGTCTATAACATTTCCGAATACCCGAAGGAGAAAAAATTACTGCATGCCTTACATACCCCATTTCTTGTCTTACTGAAATTGTTACCATGACGACAAGATTGAACAGCAGGGGGCGAGAGACAAACTCCTTGTGTGTTGTTCCATACCTGGCCACTAAATCTGATTTTTGTTTGATTTGATTTTGTGGCACATAGATCCAAAATTTTCTTGGTTGTGTCATTTCACAATTGATGTGTGCACAGAAAGGAATTAATTATTACATTTTATATAATTATCCCATTGATATAAATAAATAAATAAATACATAAAGAAAATTACTCATGCCCTGCCATGAGTTTCCTTTAAAGGGGTTGACTTTATTTTGCCGTGATTTCAAATATATTATAGTTTTCATAGTTTCTATTCTTTTTGTAGACATTGCTCAGTTAAAAATGTGTATTATAAACATATATGTTCCATTTTACATTTTGTTGATATATATATGATATATTGTCATGCTACATTGAAGCTAAATTTCCCCCAAAAAGAGAATATTCTTGTCATAACTTGATAAATTCAGTATGACGTTGGGGTCCTTTTATTTTTAAGTTATTTCAGCATCCCTCTCTTTTCTTAGCATGATACTGCTTAACCTTTTACACATGACGTTACTAAGTCGTTGTTACCCGTTCCATCACCTTGTTGATTCTCTGCTCTTCTCGAGCGTTAACGACGCGACCGCGGCTGTGTTTGCATTCCTCCAAGAGTCTTGGGTGAAAGAGAAATGTGTGGTGTGGAGTTCCGCTATTTTAAATGCCGCTCTTATGTAACTGTGTGTGTAGCTGTGGCCTCCATCACCTGTGACAGCTCTGCTGTCGTGCAGCTCTTTTGGTACCTCAACTTTTGCAACAAACAGAGACAATTGGATGAAACTCCCTCAGGAGTGTTTATGTTTTTCTTCCCCCGTTTGTCCACCTTGAAAATTTCAAGAGCTCTCCAACGCTTCTCTGCTCTAAACCAGAGTGCCATAATTCCCGGCCTACAGAGCGCACTTGGTTACAAGGTTCACCCAGTACATTTGTAAAGGAAATACCATTTGGTACATACATACGCCGCAGCTGTATAAAAGCCGCAAGTGCCCACATTGAAACACTAGATGTTTACAAAGAAAGCTGGTACGCAGGGAGTATAACGCTAGCGCCGCTGCGCTAATGCTAACGCCGCCATGCTAACGCTGGCACCACACTAATGCTAACCTCGTGCAAACGCTAATGCTAGCGCCGCACTAACAGGGCCGGTTGAAAAAAAAAAACATACCAGTACAAATCACTAAGACACGGGAGTAACATGCTAGTGCAGGGCTAACAGGGCCTGTCCGGTAAAAGTCACTTCCTTGGCACATATATTCCACCGGTCTCACCCTTGCGGCCGTTAGAAAAAAAAGGCACAAATTAGCCGCATCACCGCATAAACCACAGGGTTGAAAGCGCGTTAAAAAAGTCACGGCTTAAAGGCCAGAAATTACGGTACATAGATAGGCTTCCCTAATTTTTATATCTTTACCAATTTTTAAAATGTGGGTTACACCCCACAGGGTAGGGGGGAAAAAAAAAAGCTTTCCTATCTCAGTATGTTGTGTAGTTGTGTAGTCTTATTCCGCTTCCTCGGCTGTAGTAGGAAAACTGAGCTGTCAGAGGCGACACGGTGCCACAGGGGCATCCAAGCTGTCCTAAAATCCAAACATTCACCGTGGCGTCACGAGCACAGAACCTCCGGATGACAAACACACCAATGGCATCACTCGTTAACAAACTTTTTAACGTCATTTGAAAAGGCAAAGTGATCGAGAACAGAGGCTAAATGGCTTTAATGATGATTTTAGCCTTTTACGAGACCGCTGTAGTATCACTCTGGGAAGTACTTGTCATAAAGATGTGAGATCAAGACTAGGGACATAATTTTTAACAAATAATTTCATTCTAGAATCATCCATCCATTCATTTTCTTAGCCGCTTATCCTCATGAGGGTCGCTGGGAGTGCTGGACCCTATTCCAGCTGTCAACAGGCAGGAGGTGGGGTACATCCTGAAGTGGTTGCCAGCCAATCGCAGGGCAGTATATAATTTCTTGTCATTTTTCTGTCTTTTTGTTTCTGAAAAGCACTTTGTGTTGCTTTTGAATGTAGTAAAAGTTCTGTCGAGCTAAAATGGTTTAATTTGATTTTTCTGGGTTGTCTTCTGAATGCTATTGTCTAATTTGTGCACATTTGTCATTAGGTCAACAGGGTATGGTATGGTGGTTTTCTACATGCTATTTACATATAAGGCACATTTTGGATTACACGAAATATTTACATTGAATCAGATTTAATAATTAATACGTGGTTACATTTCAAAATAATGATCTGAAATTTTAATCCACTTTTTAGAAGGGTCTTTTTAGAAACATTCTTTCAAAATGAAGAAAAGTATTCAGGGTGTCAAATGTAACTAGTATGTACCTTACTTTGTAATTGAAATAGTCAAACTATCCATCCATCCATCATCCATCCATCCATCCATCCATCCATCCATCCATCCATTTTCTTTGCTCACAAGGGTCACGGGGCATGATGGAGCCTATCCCAGCTATCAACGGGCAGGAGGCGGGGTACACCCTGAACTGGTTGCCAGCCAATCGCAGGGTACATAGAGACAAACAGTCGCAGTCACTATCACACCTAGTGGCAATTAGAGTGTCTAATTAATGTTGCATGTTTTGGGATCTGAGAGGAAACCCGCACAGGCACGGGCAGAGCATGCAAAGAAACTCCACACAGGTGGGTCTGGGATTGAACCCGGGTCCTCAGAACTGTGAGGCCATCTGAGCCACCGTGTCGCCACTCAAACGAACTATTACAATTTAAACAGTGCAACTTGTAATCATAACTACATTTCCAAAATAATCTTCCCAGCACTGCTTGGCAGTCAGACATTTCCCGAGGGGGAGTCCTGAAATTCAGCCCGTTTATCGGTTTGTATAGACCCCTTGCATCTGATTTCAAGAGCCCTCTCCTCGTGCTCAAGCATGTTTACACTCCAGCGAGTGTGCACTGCACCCCAAGCACCCCCCCCCCCCCCCACGCCTCTCCAGTGTGGCTCCAATAGTCCCACATTCACGCTTCCTTTTAAGGATTCATCGCCCATCGCCCTGTTACTCGCATACAGTAAGTGTAAGATCTACACAGGCAGGCGTGCGTTCACCCGAAGGCCCCCAAAGCTACGAGGCACAAAGGAATTGGTCCTCGCGCGAAAACAAAACAGCCAGAGCTGGCAGGTTGGTATTTCAAAGTTTGGACCGCGCAGTCAAGCAGCCGATGGCGTTCCATGCGGACGTGTGACCGTAAAAACGACTCAAGCTTAATTTATGATGCAGCGAGGTTTGTTTTTGAAGCAAACGCCCGGTTTGCGCTTGGACCTCATCCAGGTGACGATTTACTGTAAGAGGAAGAAAGAAAGAAACAAGACAGTGTTGGAAGCGTGGTGATCCTCGACTTTCAGCTTGACGCATCCCCGTTTTTCTTCAACACAATTTTTTGCTTGTCACACACACACTCCATGTTGCCGAGTGCCATGTCTTGAGAGTCAGAAGCACAGCGACCCACCGCAGAGGTGAGTGTGTGTGAAATCCCATGAGCCTCCAGTGAAGCTCAAAACGCATCCACATCTCTTTCTATTCTTCTTCTTCCTCTTCTCACTCGCTACTTTGACTCTAAATTACATCCCAAAATCAGGATTATGACATGAATTCAGTTTTAAGATGATAAATTGGTATGTATGGACCCGTTTTAATGTACACTACTCCCAAAACCTTTGGGATGACTCTGCTTTGGGGTGACATTTGTGGATAAACCAATAATTAAATCTAACCTTTACAAGCGACGTTAATTTGACCTCCAACTTTTGAATGTACATGTTCAACTTTTTAAAGTTTCAGTACTTTTGGCAAAACTTGCTGTTCACTCACAATGAACTGAAGCGCAACATTTGCAAAACCTGTTGGATCCATGAAGGAAATTTCCAAGGATTTCTTTGCCCTTCTGTGAGTTTTCGGGTCTCTGTATATCCAGGGACCCCCCCCCCCGTACATAAATAAATAACAGAACAATGAGTAACCAAAGATGCATATTACCAAAAATACAAATTAATATAAACAAAGCCTGCTTAAAATACACACGTGTTATAATATGGGGACCCATTAGGTAGGTTTTTTTCAATCCTGAGGCATGAAATACGTACACCAATAGCAGCTGTCGCTCGGGAAGGTCAGTTTAAAGTGCCCCTGTCATGAAATGCATGATTTTTAGTATGTTATTAATGAAAAAACGGCAGCCGGTATGGACCCATCCGTTTTTTCTTTCACCACAAAACGTGATTTTGACATATATGGATTTTTGTAACTCCCGGCATGAAAGTCCTCTCGTGGGATTTGTTTACGAGAAGAAGCAGGAAGTGACGTACATGGCAAGACCGCCCTCAAGTGGACTCGTTTGTTTCTATTAGTTTTACCTTTTAGGGAGGTAGCTCATTTTTCATTCGTGTTAGCCAAAACGCCGGCTTGTTGCATTGCTGGATATGGCGCGGACAATCTGGAGGATGGATTCGATCTTCAAACTTTTCCAAAAGACCCGGTTTATCGTGAAAAATGGATTGTACAGGTGCAAAGGACGAGAGCTTCGTGGGTTCCAAATGACAGGTAGGTATATATAGCTACTAAAAAAAATAATAGTTGGGGGGGATGTCAGGGGTGCTAAATGTGTCGATGTGCCACCCTGGCCAAAGCCATGATCGGCGGATGCGTCGCTGCCGGGGTGGCTCATCTCTGCAGCAGAGATGGATCGGAGGGGGAGGCGGTTTGGCCGCGCCGTCGTCGACACTCGCCGGCGGCGTTGTTTTTATCAACGCCGTGCGGAGGTCGTCCAGGCGGGGAGGTGGTTTGGCCGCATGCGGTTTGGCCGTGATCCGCATATCATCTAAATATTGCTCGAAACGATAGGGGAATATCAGCCCGATCACTTCACTCGGTTATGAGATGTTCTCTTCTTCGAAAAGAGCTTCCGTGTCAGAAGGAGCGTGTTCGTCTCCCATAGTAGGTGGCACAGCGTGTTTTCAACGGTGAATGTCCCAGTGTGACGTCACGGACAGAAGATGCAGCCAATATGGCGACCACTTGGATATCGTCAAATGACACTTCCGCAACTTTGCGCATGGATGACGCACTCTCCGCTCATATTTATTTTTTCGTATAGACATTGAAGTGAATAATGTTATATGTATTTTTCATTACAATATGAATTTTAGAATATTTATAGGGATGACACTTAACCTTTAAGTTCAACTTTATAGGCTACAGCGAATTTCATGGGAAATGTGAGCTTTTCCCCGAACGCTAAATATCTAAGATTTTTGGAGTAGTGTGTCTTTAAAGAATTTTTGGTCATGTAATGGTTCACATGGACATTTTAGTAAAGTGGTTAGTATGTCATTTGACAGCAGGATATCCTTTTTTATGGTCATCTGTCATGAAATACGTAGACAAACGACACAGACCTGTGCAAATTGAATTGAGCAAAGTTCCCGAGGTTGAGGAAGTGAGCCTTCCTCCTGCATTGGTTTGCAATTTTCTCTGGAAATCTGTTGGCTTTTCTGTTTTTTTTTTTTTTTTTTTTGGCATTAGAAAAATGAACAATAATTCAGTAACTGTTTTCCTTTGGTTTTACAAATTTCAACATTACGCCGTGGTTGAATTGCACAATTGTTTTTTTGACATCAAACATTGTAAATTTGCACTTCTTTTTCCTCAATAATACAGTGATTTGTAAATGGCATTGGCAAATTAACCATGTAATGCCTATTCTACCCCCCCCCCCTCACACACACACACACACCCTGCAAACAATCTCTCCAGATAACTACTTTTGGCAGATTCCCACGGAAATCTCTGGCACCGGGCGTAACCTCTCACTCTCATGAATATTTTTATTATTCCAGTTCCCCGCATTGTTTCGGTACCGCAGCCAGCCCCCCGTCAAGCCGCCGTCTGTTCGAGGATCTACCAGAGCCAGAGCGAGCAGCCTCTCTGCTGCACTAATCTGGATTGCGGCAGCGACGAGTCACCTCAATAAAGGCAACTCCTGGTTGCTCGGGATCCTTAGAGGAGAATAAACAAGGTTAGCCAGAATAATTATACTGAGGTGCTTCCTGGTATTAAAGGACTGATGTGACTTTGTCAGTCCAATACAAAGAGCAATCCATGAGAGGCCAAGTCTACCACCAAACAGGTTTACGCGGATTCCAAAAGTGTCGATACACCGAATGTCCTATTTCCCAAAACCTAGACGTGAATTGCGGCTCGTGCGCGGACAGAAATATCTGAAAACCCGCAAACGCGGTGTTAAATAAATGATGTGTTACGCAACATTTTCTGCACGCTTCCCCTGGGTTGGTGTGGCAACCGAACGTGCGAATAGCCAATAAATAAATGACAAACTTTACTCTGCCATTCTGTCGTTGGCCAAGCTATATTGAGTTAATTAGAGGATTACTTTCCAGCAACAAGAAGATTACTGCATCCAACCCCTGAACCTTGAAAACATTGTTACAAACTGCTACCATAAACACAGAAAGGATTACGAAGGCCTGAATACGAGATGGTGGAAAAGCTCTCTTGGATTGTTGCGTTTAATATAATTCTTCTCACAAATGAATCACCTTTTCGAGCCTCAATATGCGTGAAACTTATTTTCAGGAAAACAAAAGAAAAATGTCTTCATTGTTGAACCGTTAAAATATCGTCAAGGAGAGGAAGCAATTTTGTACTTTTGAATTTTGGCCAAGGCGGCAGGGTGGGGGAGCTGGTAAAGTGTTGGCCTCACAGTTCTGAGGACGCAGGTTCGATCACCGCCCCGCCTGTGTGGAGTTAGCATGTTTTCTCCGGGCGCTCCGGTTCCCTCCCACATCCCAAAAACATGCAACATTAATTGGAGACTCTAATTTCCCCCTAGGTGTGATTGTGAGTGCGGCTGTTTGTCTCTATGTGCCCTGCGATTGCCTGGCGACCAGTTCAGGGTGTACCCCGCCTCCTCCAACTTGACAGCTCGAATAGGCTCCAGCACTCCCCGCGACCCTCGTGAGGATAAGCGGTGAAGAAAATGGATGGATGGATGGATGGATGGATGAATTTTGGCCAATAATTTGTAAAAAAATAACATATCCTTATGGGGACTAACCACTTGTATCGGATAGTGAAAAAATATGAACATGGGTTTTAGTCCCATCTCAGTGATATTGAAATACATGCACGGACAGATGTGTATTTTTACTAGAACACCCCGAGACAAAAAAAAAAGGACACTTACGTAATACACTATAACTGCATAACGTTAACGCTCATCCGAACATAGAAAACACAGTTAAGGCAAACAAACTAGCACATCGCACCACAATGCAAAGTGGCACAACTATGAGTTGAACCCTAATTAATGCTTGGATACAAATACAAATAGAACTAAGACTTTTAATAATGCACTGTAATGCAACATCAAACACACACCTGAATATTTAAGTAAGTAAGCTTCATGTCGTGATCTGACCTTGGTTTTTTCTCTGAGTTTCCCATCATAAACATGCCCTCATTAGTGCATTGTGTTTGCTGAATACACGCACACACAAAAATCTCATAAACATGCTGTAATAACACCCTCCTGCGACTTGAGTCTTTGTGTGCAAAAGAGAGAAGCTGCGACATTTCCAGGTTGTAACTGTAAAGTGATTAATGTCTCCTATTCAGAGTTTAAGATGTCAGGAAAATTTAAGAGTTGTTTTCCCGGCGGCATCAAGATCGTAGATTCCATTTCCCCATTGGAGAATTTTTTTTCTTTATTTATACCGCACTAATTCATATGTGAAATGTATGGGGTCTAGTGAAAGAAAATGTACGCCTCAGCATACTGAGAGATTTTAGACAGTCACAAGTTTGGGCGTGAGCCCTTTTTGATCCCATGTGGTTGTGCACCAATGCACAAAGCAAGGTCCATAAAGACATGGATTAGAGAATTTGGTGTGGATAACTAGCCTGCAAAGAGTCATGACCCCAACCCGATAGAATAATCCATCCATCCATCCATTTTCTACTCCTTTTCTGGGTCGGGTCACGGGGGAAGTAACTTCAGCAGGGATACCCAGACGTCCCTTTCCCCAATAGAATAACTTTGGGACAAATTAGAGGGGAAACTCAGCACCAGGACCTCTCATCCACCATCAATGGATGACTTTAAAAAAAAAAAAAATGCACTCCCAAACGCAACACGTTGAGAATCAGATGCGACTCAAGCTAGTTTAGCAAATTCATTTTGCAATATACATTCTGTATTGGGCATCGTAACGAACCATCATAGTGAAACAGAAAAAAAAAACTTCAGTGCCCATCCTCTCAGAGACATAAATACAAACTGAAAACCATGAATAACTATAATAGACCTTTCTGATGGCAATCTTAAGCTCCGCCCCCTTAGCCATGTCCCACAAGCTTCCAAAATGGTGATTGAACAGAACATGTTTGAAGTCGATTCTCTATCGGGTATTCCAGATAATATTAGGGTGTTTTTTTTGCCAAATGCATCAGACTTGTCCAAGAGAGTTCTCCAGAGTGGTCTCAAATATTTCACGCTAGTATATGTACACGGAATTAAGATTTTGGACAGAGCAGGACAAATTATTAGAGTTACAGCGAAACGTTGGCGATCGATGCAAAAAAGTTTGACGCCTTACAAACTTCATATTGAAATCCAACAGGATAAAATAGTGGAATCTTTGTGCGTGTAAAGCAGGGTGAGTACTTTTTACTTGGAAAGATCACGAGTAATATCATTGAAGTCTTTAGAAGTGGGTGTATTCATTTGACTTGGCTCGTAATGGAACCCAGGGCTCTGTCTTAAAAGTCTGATGCGATGCAAATAGGCAAATAGACATTTTGCTTGTATGATATCTACGTATACCTAACCCGACTCTTCGGCATAAAACATTACACACTTCATTAAGTTGTTCTCCTGCAATGTATAAAACAATGATAATAATTCAAACTCCGAAGAGATACTTCTACCTCACTTACCTTCGAACATACAGCCTTGTGTTTGTTGATATTGTCCACATTTATTTGTACGTGCGCTCTTCCGCGAGCCTTAATCCATCGTAGACACTTCGTCAACTGTGTTCTAGGCTTTGGAAAATGAATTAAGCGGGCCCCTTGTCACCGAGCAGGATATCTTTCATCAGAATTACACGTTCCCCAAGTGCATCTATGGACCATTTTCTTCACAACATTAACTTTTCCAAGTGCACGCTACTGACAACCAGCATTGCTTGTGGGACAACATGGAGAGACGGGCGTGTCAACCCAGGGGTTAAGCCAATGCAGCTATCTGATTGGCTATTATTCTACGAGTGACTGACAGGTCGGAAAAGTCCACTGTCCAGTAATGGGAAACTATATTAAAGTGTAGAGTAACCGATATATTAGCCCCAGTATGCAGTCAACCACCAGATTTGTTATAGACGCCCCACCCCCCACCCATCCCCCAACACAAAAGCTTGAAAATCCTCAAATAAGAGAGACTCAACTCAAACGAATGAATGGTGAGCCACAATTTAGCCAGTGGCTGTTCTTGACCAATTTTAGTTGAGAGGCCAGCCTGGGGCCGAGTGTATTCTCAGACGGGTCGTAATTTGCGCCTTCCTTGGACCATAATTGTCAATGGACGGGGGTCTGGCTGGTCAGTAGGGTGCTTGTTGAATGGAGCATTTAATATTACCCAAGAAGGGAAGCATAAAAATCCAAGCAGGGGGTCATTTTAACAGACAAGACTAGTCTGAAAGCATTTTTTTCCCATCCATTATCTGAGATGCTTTTTTCAAATTTTGTTTTTAAGAGTGCCCTCACGCGGGGAGGCGCAAGCCCAGAGTTGAGGGGCACTGCCGAGAACCGCCACTGAATGTAGCGGTGGACCACTGTAGATGAAATATTAGTTAGTTCATCCCCTAATATGAACAAGCTGGTTTTAGTACGGTAAAGAGCTGCCGTTCATCAGGTGGTAAATTTGAAACTAATTACCACGCAAAATCCAAAACGCTTGACCACGACTGACGCAATCTGCGCTTCAAGAGGCAACAAGTGGGATAAACCATGCAACAGATGAGACACACATAACCAAAGCAGGAGATCAGGCGGCCGGAGGGATTTGGCACACAGACGGAGCCTCTCAGCTTTAATTTTCACACGGACGTTCCAAGTCTGAGAGTGAAAATCTGCTAAAGCCGCAAATGTTACAATAGTCATAACTGGGATTTGGTCGAAGATGAAAGCAGGTGATAAACTCCCACAGGCTGACAATTTACCCATTTGTCAATTCCCGTCCTGATCAGAGACAGCTGGAGAGATGGACAAAGCAGATGGTATCCTCCCCAGGCTTTTGGTCAACCTGCTTTTGAAGTCCATATTAGCAGCCGCCCTCCACCTTCCAGCATGTCGGCGTAGCTTTTGGTTTGCGGCAATTGCTATGCAGCACAAGCTTCGCGGTCGAACGTCCTCGCTTTAAATCTGCCTCGCTGAAAATCCGTCAACTTCAAGAGCCAACTCGGATTATCTGCGCTCAGTTCCAACAAATCCATCTTCCGGCGTGCCGGCTGCTTCTTGTCAGCGGGGACTACCTGACACACGGCCTTGTGCTGTTTCACAACCTCTGGTCTCTATCTTCTGGCGCCAGCTTCATCGCCATCTTTAGAAAGACGAAGTCCATTCTGTGCAAAATCCCTTTTTTTTTTTTTTTTAAATGTGTAGTCTCCTTTAAAGTTACAATTTGCCTGAATTCCCAACTAGTTGTTTGTATAAGGTAAAAAAAAAAGTGTGGTGAATGACTACCGTAAATTCCAGCCGACAGAGTGCACCGGATTATAAGCCTCACCCAGTAAATTTGTAAAGGAAATACCATTTGGTACATACATAAACCGCACCTGTGTAAAAGCCGCGAGTGCCCACATTGAAACACGAGATATTTACAAAGACAGTACACGGAAAGAGTTTTCAAAGTTTTAATACCTTAGCTTAGCAACAATGTGGTAGCACGAACAGGGATGGTTAAAATAAAAACATATCAGTAGTAAAAAAAAAAAAAAAAAAACAGCCGCGGCAGCTACACAGTAGCAGCACTGTAGCTCAGCACTAACAGGGCCGGTTAAAAAAAAACATACCGGTAAAAGTCACTTCCTCGACACATATATTCCACCTGTCTCACTCCTACCTTTTCCGCTCGAGTGCCCCCTTGCAGCCATCAGAAAAAAATGCAGAAAGCCGCATCACCACATACCAAAATCACTAAGATGCAGCAGTAACACAGCAGAAACACACTAACAGGGCCGGTTAAAAAAATAACATACCGGTAAAAGTCACTTCCTTGACACATATATTCCACTGGAGTCACTCTTACCTTTTCCGCTCGAGTGCCCTTTTTGCGGCGGTAAGGAAAAAATGCACAAATTAACCGCATCACCACATAAGCCGCAGGGTCGAAAGCGTATGAAAAAAGTTGCGGCTTGTAGGCCGGAAATTACGGTAAATACATTTTGTGCATAATGCTTGTCCATGCGCATTGCTTAGACTAGGCTGTTGATTGGTTGATTAGGTTATTGATATTGCTAATATGTCGGTCATTGTTTTTGTGCTGATAATTGAAAACAGTTGTTTATGTAACATGGGTTTATGATTGTGTAACGTGCACGTTAGATGCACGGTGTCAATGCTTTACGATACTTTACGTTTTCAGAGCCTTGTCGCCATCTTGTGGTATTTATACGCATTGACTAACACTTTTCAGCACGCCATTGATTGTCAGAATGTATTTTAGTTTTTACATACATATCGTGAATGTAGCTTGAATTTAACATTGTGTTTAACGTAAATGATTTACAATCTGCAACATTGAGTGTGTTTGTGTGTGAATTTAACGTGTTTTTCCACTAAAGCGTGCGGTCTCTGCTTCATGCAGTTCATTGCAATGATAACGGTCAAAGTTGGTAACTTAGCAGTAAGTTATTCCAAAGTATTTACACGGCGCAATCGTTTCCTCCGCAGTCGTGACACTAAAGAGATGTTTAGAGACATTTAAGAGTCTACAAATGTCTCTCTAGAGTGGCTCAGATGCCCTGCTGGATGTCACATATGATGAGCGTACAGCAACAAACATTCACCTCAAAAGACTTTACAATCTTCCTGCGCAACTGCTGTTTAAGTTTAAAGTTCTCGAACAGGAAGTTCATCCAGAAGTTAAAGTTAATATGGATATTATTTTGGCAGCGCGGTGGATCAGGTGGAAAGGGTTGACATCACAGTTCTGAGGTCTCGGGTTCAATCTCAGACCCCACCTGTGTGGGGTTTGCATGTTCTCCCCGTGCATGTGTGGGTTTCCTCCGGGCACTCCAGTTTCCTCCCACATCCCAAAAACGCAACATTAATTGGGCATTCTAAATTGCCCCTAGGTGTGATTGTGAGTGCGTCTGTTTGTTTCAATGTGCCCTGCGATTGGCAGGCAACCAGTTCAGGGTGTACCCCGCCTCCTGCCTGTTCACAAATGGGATAGGCTCCAGTACTTCCGTGACCCTCGTGAGGATAAGCGGCGAAGAAAATGGATGGATTGATATATATTTCCCCTTTATTTTACCCTGAGAAGGATTGTTGTGCTGTACTGTTGTGCCAAACATTTTCTTCCGCTGCAACAATTTTCGCTGATCATATCTGGTAAATCAAATAACCCAATAAATAGATAAATTCGTTTTTAAAATTTAAAATTTAAATGTTACACTCAAGTGATGCATCTGACATTTGTTGGTCAACATACACACTGGATAAGGACAGTAAATTTAACATCGACTCGCCACAGACTAGTTCAAATGCAATAGTTTTTTTTGGGGGGGGGGTTCTATTTTATGCAATGCAAAATTTGTTCCCATGACGACTGCGTGGAGCTCAGCCAGCCGACGAAGCAAGCGGCTATTCGGTGTTGCCGACATAGCAACCTTGTCGTTATGTATTTCGTGACTATTCCAAACCCTCTTTGAAGCAAATTAAAAAAAAAACCTCAAAGAACAGCAAATCTAGCAACTTTTTTTTAAATAGTTTTATTAAAGACTTGTGAGGAGTAAGAGTACCCCCAGGGCAGAGGTTCTTGTCATCAGTGGCAAATTTCACCATATCACAACTCCCAGCCACTCACTCTACCTTTTATGTATATTTTTGATTTCAATGAAGAAAAATCAGAACCGCTGTTTTGCTCCAAACTTACCATAAACAATGTCGCTGTTGTCGCCCGTCACTATATAAAGCTGCCACAGATAAATAAAGACATTTTATTTGTTGTGAATAAATAGTTTTTGGGCCCATTTATGTGAACTTTGATCATTTCCGTTAGTGTTCCTGACTATCTGTCACAGCAAAGTTGTTTGGAGTCACTGTACTCAGATTTTCATTGTGAGTGCATGCACAAAAACTGCTGCTTCTCTTGTCAACGAGTAATTAATCAGTGTGCACTTCCTGTTCTGCAGTCACTCAGCTGTAATTTGCATCCTGTACGACGCAGCAATTTTCTACAGTTAACTCTGAATTATCTTATGTAAGATGTACTACTTTAAAATTAACTTATGAGATTTATTTTCACAAGTGGTGTCATTTAAGAGTTTCTTTTCAACTCAACAACAACAGCAGAGAGCAGATTTTACATTTTACAAAAAAATGGTGCTGGATAGCTGATGACGGAAATAGAACCCTGCACCCCGTCGCCTACCCGATGGCTTCGCCCCCTAGAACCGGTCCAAAATCATTGGTGCGCCGAGACAAATGCCAGTAAACGTGCGGCGTTTCATCCCGGCAAATGAATATTGATTTTTGTCTTGTGTACCTGAAACCATTCCACCTCCACCCCCCCGGAAGTTGAAATATGGAGCTGAATGCGGTGGGGCACACGGGCCACAAAGCCATAATAATTTCCGTGTAATGGTCTTTTCACTGAAGTTTGTTGTCAATGGATTAATTTGACTGTGAGCCCATTTATTTTAATGGTTATAGCAATGCGTGTTGGGGCGGTGGTGGGGGGGGGGGCACAAAAAGACAATGCATCAGTCAGCAGATGTACATACTAGTCATCGGTGCTCCCTCCATGTAGAATGTAGAATAAATGTTGTTCATCTTGTCATCATGTAATTGTGACACATATAGTAATGGCATAAAGGCCTCATTTGCATATGGCCATCATAAGTACCATCATCAATCCATTGCGTGTTTTTGTACTGGAACTTACTTACAGTGAAGAAAATAAGTATTTGAACACCCTCCTATATTGCAAGTTCTCCCTCTGAGAAATCACGGAGGGGTCTGAATTTTTCATCGTAGGGGCATATCCACTGTGAGAGAGATAATCTAAAAAGAAAAATCCAGAAATCACAATGTATGATTTTTTTTAAATTATTTATTTGTGTGATACAGCTGCAAATAAGTATTTGAACACCTGGGAAAACCAATGTTAATATATGGTACAGTAGCCTTTGTTTGCAATTACAGAGGTCAAATGTTTCCTGTATTGTTCACCAGGTTTGCACACACTGCAGGATGGATTTTGGCCCACTTCTCCACAGAGTTCTTCTCTCGATCAGACAGGTTTCTGGGCTGTCACTGAGAAACACCAATCCTATGACTGTTTATAGGCCAAAGTTACTCAGAGTCGCTCGTGCAATATTTCTTTGCATTGTGCTTGCTCCCTGAATTCGCCTCGTGGAAAAGTCCAGAATCATCACGTTTTCTAATTGGATCCAATTCTTCTTCTACTGTTCCATCTACCTTTGTGTCACCTCTCCAAATAAGACCTAAATGTCTATTTGTTCCCGTTCGGCTTCCTTATCGGACACAAGCCTTTCTCCTCTCTTGACAGCTGCCCAAGGTAGTAGATCCGCTCTCGCCGGTGAAGCTTTTATTTTTACTCCGACACAATTCACACTTGTAAGCCAATTAAAAGATGTTTAACGTGCTGGTGCGCATTACTGTCAAAAAGATTCCCTAGACTGTACCTTGTGGAATTTTGAATGCACTGGCTTTGTAGGGCCTTATATGTATGAAATATGGTTCAAGTGGAGTTCAGCATGAGTCCAAACAAGTCTGCATACTGTGAGCCGTGAGGTTGCTTCGGGCTATTTGAGTTCTTTACCTGCTCTGTGGGAGCGCTCTCAGTTCCAAATACCTTCCCCGGTGGGATCTCTCGCTCTGTGCGCGTGGTCTTTGTGCTCACGTGGCATTATGTGACCGATTGGGCTTGTTTGTGCGGATCATGATATTTTGATATTTTGCATTTGTGGTTTGATTCTTCCTAAAGGAGGCATTTCTTCCTCAATTTATAACAGTTTCCACCTGTCTTTAACAATATTTTAACACCTGCTGGTAGTACGTTCGCTCGGCAACTTCAATTAGAATGTGCCACACATCATCATCATATTAATCGGTGCGGCCAAAGAAACAGAAAGCAGCTCTGCTTACCTTTTTGAGAGCATGGGCTGCCGCACCGTTGGGGGATGTGGGTGTGTCTGCATTAAAATCCCGCGATGTTTCAGACGGTGCAAACCAGCAGTTGGATGCTTTAAAATGGCTCTGGATCTTCACCCACCCTATCTGATCCTATCATGTGTGGAGAAAATGAGTATTAGCACAAGTAGCTAAAAAGGGGGCTGATAAATTAATTTGTAATTAAGGCTTGAAAAAAGGTACATTTTAGATGGACTGAATATGAAAGTCTGAAATGCGTACCACTCCTGGAGTGCAGGCTCCCTCTAGTGGTATGCAAAATAATAACTGGATGACATGTTGACACGGTCCATAATGTTGTTGCTGAGGCTTCACGTTTTTAAAAATCCACTGCAGTATATATATCTTAAGTACAATAGACTCTCGTTTTAATTATTTATTTCTTTGGGAGGGGGGGATTTATTTAGATTTTTTTTTTAATTGAACTTTTACATGTACAATATAGGGCAGCATGGTGGATCAGCAGGAAAGCGCTGGCCAAACAGATCTGAGGTCCCGGGTTCAATCCCAGACCTGCCTGTGTGGAGTTTCCATGTTCTCCCTGTGCCTGCGTGGGTTTCCTCCAGGCACTCCGGTTTCCTCCCACATCCCAAAAACATAATGCAACATTAATTGGACACTCTAAATTGCCCCTAGGTGTGATTGTGAGCGTGGCTTTTTGTCTCTATGTGCCCTGCGATTGGCTAGCGACCGGTTCAGGGTGTACCCCGCTTCCTGCCCGTTCACAGCTGGGATAGGCTCCGGCACTCCCCGTGACCCTTATGCGGATAAGCAGCAAAGAAGATGGATGGGTGGATGGATGGTCAAGAGCAGAATTCATGTTTCCATTAATCACAGTAAGTCATCCAGGTCCAGAATCATAAAGGAGTAGCTACCCCAAAATAATGAATAAATAAATAAATTTACATGAACACTTGGTGCTACTTTTCTATTTGAATTTTGGTCATTATATAAAAACCAATATTTCTTTTTTCAGTTCAGTGTGGGAACCACGGCTGAAATCCATTCTTATCTTCAGGTATCGTTTTGCATTGTCAAGTGTCGCAGAAACATTTGAATGCAAGTAAAAGGTAATTACAAGGCTAAACATGGCGCCACTCTGCCAATATATAATCCAATTATAAAGAAATTGCTTGGACAGAAAAAGCAAGATTTTGTGTTTGCCGTTTGGCTCAGGCTTCCTTAAGTCACAATCAAACCAAATTGCAAACACCACTTAAGAGCCATTAGCAATCAAGACTTTCATTGCTTTCGTTTCAAGGCCTGCACAGCGAGCAAAAAAAAAAAAAACAAAACAAAACATTGGCTTTGTTTTGAACTAAATGCAAAAAATAAGTGCCAGCATCAATGGTCTTATTGGAGAAAATAATAAAATCAGCCCATCTTTGTGGACCCTTCTTAAGTAATTAACCATTGATGAGTAGAACTACTACACATTTTCACAAAATTGATGATGGATGGGTGGATAGAGGGATAGAGATACCTTTGCACTTGATCTTTGAGATTTGTTTAAAAAAAAAACCTCAAGATTCCATTTTCATTTAAAGTTTATGTGCAATATATTTCATTCAATCATTGTTTGAGTACATTTGTCTAATTTTCCTTAAGTCCAGTGTTCATGTTCAAACTTTGGCATAATGTTACACTGGCTTACAATAATATAACACCTGGGCCTTCTCTGCCACTGCATTTTGATGCTGACCATGATGGTGGGCACATTTTTTTTTGGGAGATTTTGCTGTAAAGCAACATTAAGGGGTTATTTTTAAAATCTGGATCCAATTGGCAGCACGGTGGATCAGCTGATAAAACGTTGGCATCACAGTTCTGAGGACCTGGGTTTGATTCCTGCCCCGCCTGTGTGGAGATTGCATGTTCTCCCCGTGCCTGCGTTGGTTTTCTCCGGGCACTCCGGTTTCCTCCCCCATCCCAAAAACATGCAACATAAATTGGACACTCCAAATTTGCCCATAGGTGTGATTGTGAGTACGGCTGTTTGCCTCTATGTGCCCTGGGATTGTTGTGTGAAAATTTAGAAGGATTTAAAAAAAAAAAAAAAAAAACATTACCTTTGATTGACACTCGCAGACCAATATTCACATTTATAAATATTTATTAATTTAATTGAAATTACGTTATTGCTATGTAATCTCATATCAGGTTCTGGTGATTTTTTTTTTTTAATTTGTTGATTATTCAAGAGGATTCTTTGTATATAGTATTTAAGTATTATTTACTTTCATGATTTGATTTGTAAATGTGTAGCATTTATTTTGTGTATAATTAATTAACTCAATGCATTTTCTTATGCTTGTGTTTAAGCTACTTTTTAAACATTTTTTAATAAAAAGTACATTTTGAATAAAATGTATTACCTTGATTATTTCTAATATAATGTATTATAAACATTTATTTACCTTGGGCAGCCTTTAAAAAATAAGAGAAGCATTTTTAAAATATTTTTTGAAGTCTGAATATTTTTGTCATATTTTCTTGTTCATAATAAAAAGCTTTTCACGCTCACCTAGTGGACACTTAATGCTTGTGCCACGTAATAAAAATGCTGTCAGCACAGTTTGGGCATGCACGACTCCCTTGCTTCTCATGTCTCTCCTCCTCTGCCCTTGTTTCTCCTCAGAATATGCCAGGACATAATAATGACCTCCAACAGCACAGACTCTTCTGGTCTCTTCCTGATTTCCACCAGCTTCCCACCAGCAGGAGCAGCAATAGGATTGTCCTCTCAGTCCAATTCTCTCCATCAAGCAGGGACAGGACCCTGGTTGGTTTTTCACGTGACCACCCCAGGTGCCAATTCCTCTTCTGTGAATTCCCTTTTCAACTCCACCCAATCACAAAATGGGAATGGGACCTCAGCCCCGGTGCCCTTGGGCGGGCACACCGTGTGGCAGGTGGTCCTCATCGTGCTGCTGACGGGAACGCTCTCGCTGGTCACCATCATCGGGAACATCCTGGTGGTGGTGTCCTTCAAGGTCAATCGCCAGCTAAAGACGGTCAACAACTACTTCCTGCTGAGCCTGGCGGTGGCCGACCTCATCATCGGCGTCATCTCCATGAACCTTTACACAGCCTATCTCGTAATGGATTACTGGGCCTTGGGGAACTGGGCCTGCGACCTGTGGCTGGCTATTGACTATGTCGCCAGCAACGCTTCAGTTATGAACCTACTGGTCATCAGCTTTGACCGCTACTTTTCAGTCACCAGGCCTCTGACTTACCGGGCCAAACGGACGACAAAGCGAGCCGGGATCATGATCGGCCTAGCCTGGTTTGTTTCTCTGGTTCTATGGGCCCCAGCCATCTTTCTGTGGCAGTACTTTGAGGGTCAAAGGACGGTGCCTTCTAATAAGTGCTACATTCAGTTCCTCCAGCAGCCCACTATAACCTTCTGCACAGCCATGGCAGCTTTCTATCTGCCAGTAACCATTATGAGTGTGCTCTACTGGCGGATTTACAAGGAGACTGAGAACCGCTCAAAAGAATTAGCGGGACTGCAGGGCTCAGGGGCCCGTGGCGGCGCTGGGATAGCGGCGAGGAACGGCAACGTTGGTGTTGACCGAGCGCGTTTTGTGCGTCAAACTGGGAGTTCCAGAAGTTGCAATAGCTACGAGCTGACTCGGTTGTCCCAGAGAAAGAGCGCGTGTCGGGAGCTGGTCAGTCGCTTGCACTGCTGGCCGGGTGTTCGATCGTGGAGGCCCGGTAGTATCCGGCAAGGAGAAAGGGATCCGGACCAAAGCAGCAGTGATAGCTGGAACAATAATGATAATGTGGTGTCACTGGACCAATCAGGCTCGTCAGATGACGAAGACTGCGGGGGAAGAGACAGCCACACTATTTTCTCTATTGTTCTCAGCCTGCCTGGTTTAAAAGCAGCTGTCAACTCTCAAATCACTTCGTGCGAGGACCTGGATGAAGCCTCAGAACAGGATCCGCTGAGGGGAGCGGAATATAACAGAGAAGGCCTCGCCACAGTCGCTACCAAGATCGGCGCGGCCACCTGTCCCGATGGGACGAATGATACGGAAAACAGCTACCACCAACGCTTCTGTTCTCGCAAAATCCAGTCCATGTCGACCATCCAGTCTACCTCCAACTCTGGGTCTCTGGATGATACGATGAGCGCGGCCCCCGACTCTACTACCACCACCACCAGCACAGCCACTAAATCCCCCGCCGTCCCGATGTCCTTCAAAGAGGCAGCTCTCGCCAAGCGTTTTGCGTCCCGAGCTCGGACTCAGATCTCCAAGAGAAAGCGCATGTCCTTAGTGAAAGAAAAGAAGGCAGCTCAGACTCTCAGCGCCATTCTCTTTGCGTTCATCATCACGTGGACGCCGTACAACATCATGGTCCTGATCAATGCCTTCTGCAAAGACTCCATTCCGAACACCCTTTGGGCCGTGGGTTACTGGCTATGCTACGTCAACAGCACCGTCAACCCCATGTGCTACGCTCTGTGCAACAAGACTTTCCGTACGACCTTTAAGATGATCCTGCTGTGCCGCTGGGACCAGAAAAAACGGAGGAAGCTGCAGTTCCAGCAAAGGCAGTCGGTGGTCTTCCACAGTAGGATTCCCAGAGAGTCCACGTAAAGGACGAGAGTGGGTTGATGACGTGATGAAAAACGGAAACCATCCACGGGCTTCTTTCGGGAGTTAGTCTGAGGCACCACAGCAAACATGCGCAATGGTTTCGATGTACGTCCTCGTGTTCGTGTGCATGCAAGAAGGGCTGCGCAAGGTGGGATGCAGAGACGCAAAACGACTATCTTGTCTTGTAGAACTCGACCATTTCATGCAGGTTTTATAAAGAGAACTGAGCGGGATTTGCTAGAAAAGGGCTTTAAACAGAACACGTTTTGTTTTGGGGTGGAGTATTTAAGAACAACTGAATGGTTAAAGGAGAGCTTTTTCCTCACGGTTAAGGCTTGACATTTCTTATCGTTTCCTCTTTGTCGGTAGCTACATTTGTAACGTACAAACTCGAGTGCTTTCGCCTTTGTAAACAAACCGAACTTTACATCTGTATTTTATCACCAAAGGCCAAGACTCTCTGTACAATACTCTGTTCCGTTCACTGGGCCTTGACTTTTTGACTGGCATGTTTTTCTTTTTTTTTTTTTTTAATTTTATCAGACCTCGTGTGTCTTGCCTTCCTGTGTAGATATAACTTGTTAGATGGGATATAAAATATTCTTTGAGTCTAACAGAGAGTTTTTATTTTTGTGCTACTCATCTTGAACTTTTGAGCCAGTCCGCAAACGACTCTTCTTCTACGAGTATTCCGTGTGGCACCACACTCTGTGAACTGCTGTTGTGTTCAACGTGATCGTAGTGGTTTTTAAAACAGTGGCGACATCGAGTACATCCGGTTGTGTTCCTGTACTTGACGTCATTGTGATGATGATGATGATAATGGTTCTATTGATGTATTTTTGCAGCTTTCCCACGCAGAAAAATGTCGATTTTCTTTGAACTTTCTACAGTAATGCTTTTGTCAGAATGCAGACTGCAGTTGTTTTTTGCTTACCAGTGGAGCCAGGGCGGCCTCTAGTGGTGTGTTGAGGACCCAACGTGCTCACTACCAATGTAACTTTTTCTGTAGTGTAGTACAGCATCATTCACAACCCCAGTCGACCTTGAGAAGAGACAGTTTAATAAAACAAAGGGAGTTTTTATTATGATTGTTTGTAATGATTCTAATTTGCCAACCCCACTTGATGGTACCGTGTGAACTAGTTTTGTACCATTTTGTTTATAGGTTATTGATCTCTATCCACAGGATCAGAACCTTGGGAAGTCTATTGGTTTGACTTGTGTATAATGTGTGGAATTATAAATCAATCAATGTTCCAGGGACCACAGACAATCACACTGAAATTCTAAACACAAGTAGATCCTTGGACCGGTCACCAGTTTTTGTCAGGGCACATATACACCAACAACCATTCACCTCCATCCATCCATTATCTACCGCTTTTCCGGGTCGGTCACGGGGGAATGACCTTCGGCAGGGATACCCAGACTTCCCTATCTCCAGCCACTTCTTCCAGCTCTTCCGGAGGGATCCCGAGGCGTTCCCAAACCAGCCGAGAGACACAGTCTCTATTGCGTGTCCTGGGTCGTCCTCGGGGTCTCTTTCAGGTGGGATGTGCCCGGAACACCTCACCATGGAGGCGTCCGGGAAGCATCCGGATCAGATGCTCAGGCCACCTCATCTGGCTCCTCTCAATGCGGAGGAGCAGCGGCTCGACACTGAGCCCCTCCCGGATGACCGAGCTTCTCACCCTATCTCTAAGGGAGAGTCTCATTTCGGCCGCTTGTATCCGGGATCTTGTTCTTTCGGTCACAACCCACAGCTCGTGCCCATAGGTGAGGGTAGGAACTATTCACACCTATAGAAAATTTAGACATGGAAAAAACCTCACACAAATACAGTGAGGACATGCAAACTTTACACAGGTAGGCCTTGAGCTTGGATTCAAACCTCTTACCTCAGAGCTGTGACAAGACAGAAGCGGTAACAAATATACAGCTGTGCTGTCTCACATATGTATTTGATCAATTTTGTTTGGGTAATTGAGTAAATCGAGTAAAATGTATATTTGTTGGTATAGTTCGCACTTAGGTATTGAGGGTTAGCACGTCTGTCTCAAAGTTCTGATGTGTCGGGTTTGACTCGCCCACAGCACTTCCTCCTCGTGCCTGTGAGGGTACCTCCCACATTCCCAAAACATTCACGTAAGATTTTCTGAAGACTAAATTGTCCTATAGTAGGATGGTTTTGTCTTGAAGTGCCCCGAGATTGACTGGTGGCAAGTCCCGCCTCATGCCCAGTCATCTGCGAGATTGGAAATAAGATGGCTGGATTTATTGGTATAAAAAAGGGGAATGCGAGCGCACGACTGACAGCTGCCATTGTTGTACCCATCTTTATGTGCAGTGTTTGCTTGCAGCACTCTGTGTCAGAATGAATATTGTACAAAGGCAGTGACAGACAGCTGTCATTCTACTTTTATGTGCTGTGTAAAAAAACAAACAAAAAAAAGTTGTTCTTTCAACACTTGGTATTTGATATGTGTCCAACACAAAGACTTTTTACATTGGTGCGGAACATTTGTTCTCAAATATCGGGAATGTAAACGGTGATCGCAAATGTCTTTTTGTTACGGTTCAAATATGCCAATCATACTCATCTTTTCAAGTCAATAAACAGTTCAAAATGATTGTGTCACAAATCACGAGCGTGTTATTTCCAGCAATATTCATATTATTCTTCTTCTTGGGTTTCCTGTTGCCTACATTAACCTGTCTAGGGACGCCATACCAGCCTAATGTAATTTAAGCGATAAAAAAAAATTGGAGTGTTATGCGGGCTCCCTCTAGTGAGTGACATGAAAAATCCCTGAATTAAGTGTTAATTAAATGTTAACTGTCCATTATATATATATATATATATATCCCGGCGCCGCCTGCGTGGAATTTGCATGTTCTCCCCGTGCCTGCCTGATGGCTAGGATAGGCTCCAGCACTCCCCGGGACCCTTGTGAGGATAACCGGCTCAGAAGATGGACAGCCAAATATATATATATATATATGTATATGTTGGGTAAAATTAGGTTTTATTTGAATTTTTAGTATATGCAGTGGTTCATTTTCAAAAATTTATTTAGGTACGATCTTCCCATTTTTGTTATTATTATTATTGACATTTTTGTTTGGTGGTGGGCTATGTGTTTTTAATTTTTTTTATTTTTATTTTTAATTGCTAGCTCAATAAAGGTTGGAAAACACTGACTAAAAATACTCACACCTGATTGGTGCGGAGGTCCGGCTCACCTGTGTCTTGATTAGTAGGACGGCCTTTAACAAGGTGCCAGGATATTAGCAAATTTTTTGCGGGCTATATTTTTATATTACACGCATTTTCCTATATCCCCCAAAATGTATCACACGAGCAAACCTGAGCCCGTAATGTATGATTTCTCCCAAAAGTGACACATTCTCCTGTCCAAGGCTGCTGACGAAGGTGGAGACAGTTGTGTGTGGGGGCTTTTAATGGAAAATGGCTGAGCAAAGTAGACATGTGACGAGCCAAATAACAACTTCATGTGACCCATGGCTAAGGAGCGGCTTGTAGAAGAGGACAAACACCCGCTTGTGTTGTTGTCTTCAGTCAGGCAGGGAGCTCCGCATTCAGGCAAGTTCACTCTCCTATATCTCATTTTTTTAAACGCCACACTTTACAAGTATTTGTTTTAAAAAAGATATTTTGTTTGATAGAGGGCGACCACGTTAGGAGGATGTGTTAAATGGAGAGATTTGACGAAGTTCATACATTCAGACATCCTTGTGCTCAGTGGGCATAAATGACAATTTAACTGAGAGTGTTTAAATTGACCCCCCCCCGCACACTTCTTAAGTTATATTGGGAAAAACACACATCCGGGAGCATCATCTTAATCATTAGAATTGGTCTGTGTGGCTTCGTTGCACCACACCCAAAAAGTGTGATTTTTTTTTTTCTTTTTTCCCCTGGCACACTCAAAATGGTGCCAAATGTATTCCTGAAAATGAGTCAGTTGTGAAACATTTTTTAAAAGCCTTCATTAATTAGTTGAATACAGGAATAATAATTGTATCTTCATCGTGAAATTTTGACCTGAAATTTTCACAATTGATTTTGTACCACCTTATTTTTGCACAGAAATTTTTTTTAATAAAATTTCTATAGCTTATGATATGGCTGTGTTTTTGCCTTCAATATCTGATCTTGCCTGTTTTTTTTTTTTTTGTTTTGTTTTTTTTTTACTGTAGAATGTGATCAATTTAAATCACATGAAGTCCAGTCTCATCCTATCCTATTTGCTATTTGGTGTACCAGAGCCTTCTCAGTCCACATAATATAGTGTAGATGACCTCATGTTACAGTAGTTATGTATTGTTTTATACAGCTTTTTTTTTCTTCAGTTTTGCAATATACTCTCTTGATTTCGTTTGCCTCCGCTCAAACATCGTTCGATCTTACTGCATTTTCAATAAATGTCTGTCATGATAAAAATAACAACAGATCCCAAAAAAATCTCATATAAATATTTGTGATGTTTATAATGACTTATCACTATCCTAATCATTCTAATAATTATTTCATCATGATAATTTCAATTATTCTGTGAAAGTTTTGGTAATGGTGGTTGCTATGAACATTTTGAGAAGCTAAATTACAAGAAAGCCTAAAATTTTAAACCTCTACGGATTGCAGTCATAACGTTTGCATTTTTTTGGTTTGCCCTCAGAATTAAAAAGAAAAGCTAAACTTGTTTTTTCTCCCTTTCCATCAGCCCACCTCACTGTTCCGACCCCCACGGTGACGCCACAGTGGTCACGATGCACACAATTAAGACTGTGGAGACCCAAGTGCCCTTTCTCAAAGAGAGTTTCTTCACCAGCACCTTCAAAGACAAGCGGAAGAGCAGCGCCACCGGCCTGCTACGCCGACAACAACACTCCGCCTGCGCTCAGCAAGAGCTGCAAGCGGCGTACATTTCCGGTCTTCCCGAGCATCTCTACCCTTTGCCCTCTGGGGGTGGACAAGAGCAACCCCGTCCCAAGGAGCAGCGACGCTTTCGTTCTAACAGCAGCCCGTTATGCAACAGATCTGAATGGAGAGGAGCAGATGGGGATGGAAAGGAGGGGCAAAGGGAGAGGAAGGATCAGAGTGCCAGAGAAGCCCTGACTGGGAGGGGGGGTGAGCGAGGAATGAGCGTCGGTGGCTGCGAGCCCGCGGCTGTCACCGCCAGTCTCCGCCTCCTCTCCTCGTCATCGGCAGCAGCATCCTCACAGCTGCCTCCGACTGCGGCGCGTAAGCAGGCGGGATTTGGCGGAGGAGCCCGTGAGGACCCCCGGCCGCATGCCCACTCTCGACCCCATCAACCCGGCCTCTTAGCCAGAGGGGTCCGCCTGCTCCGCAGCATGGGCAACCAGGAGGCCAAGCAGAAGAAAGGAGGCAATGGCGGAGGTGGCAAGGATGGCTTCTGCGAGGCTGCAGAGAAGGAAGTGGAGAAGAAATCCAAAAGGTCCAACAAGACCAGCAAAGGGGAACAAAATGAGAAAAGGAAATCCAAGTCAGATTCCAAGGTTTCCGTGTTCTCCGGGATGAAGATCAGGAAGAGTTCAAAGGTCAAAGGCTTGTCCAAGGATGACTTGCTGGAGGGTGAAAGGTTGGTCAATGCAGGTGTCAGGCCCAGAGCACACACCAGCCTGTCTGCCGACGAGATGGGAATGCTGTCGGATTTTGAGGGCGATCTGAGCCGATTGACTGCAGGCAGTCAGCAATCCATCTTGGATGAAACGTGCCTCAAGGCCGGCTCAGGATCGGACCCGGATATCTACAGTTTCCACTCGGCTGCGGCCGACAGCGAGGATCTGCTGTCGGATATTCAACAAGCCATGAGGGTCCAGTGTGAAGACCTGACCTTCCAAGCAGGCAGAACTGATGAGAAGCTTCTGCCTCATCAGGTTTTGGGCTACAACGAGGACGTGTGCTCCAGTCAAAACAACGACTGTGAGAATGAAAGCGAGCTCATGTCTCGAGGTCCATCCGTGCCCGGATCACTGAGTGAAAGTGGAAGTCTGTTCCCAAAGACCAACAGCACCTTCAGCTTCCCAGACACTTTAACCACAACTACCACCTCCTTTGAGAGCGCTGAGGATGACCTTGAGAGCCTGGGTCCGCATCCGGGTCAAGATTGGAGGGCTCAAGGCAATTTCCCAGGTGTGCTCTCTGTCGAGGTGGAATCTGTAGGTGCAGGGCCCACAGGGGTTCACAAGAGTGCAAGCAGTATGGATTTGTTTTCAGAGCGAGGAGTGGGAGACAAGAATGTTGGATATGAGTTTCTGTCTCTGAGGAAGAAGAATAGTCTATCAATCAACTTGCTCACCTGCGAGAGCCCCACCAGACCCACTTCTGCCATTTCGCCATCCACCGTCAAACTCTACCCCCCAGTGCACCCCTCTTATGTGAAGACCACCACCAGGCAACTCAGCTCACCCATTGGCTCTCCGCTTACCAGTCCCTGCGTCCTCAGGAGAACAGACTGCGGGGAACCCGACGAGGCCCAGGAAGTCGGGGGGCGCAAGCAGAGATCCAGTTCCATTGCGGGGCTCCCTGGCACGTCGGCGGATTGGTGCGGCGAGTCTAACAGCGGTGATGGAGCCGTCTTCTCGGAGCAGCAGCAACCAGAGAAGGGAGCTACAGGTGGCAATTACTGGACGCTGGGATCCAGGAGGGCACAGTATGGACACTCCAGGTCTTCCAGGGGGACGACGTCTTACCTTGACATCTTCTCTGGTGGGTTGTGATGACACCTATTTAGTTTGTGAGTCTCTGCTGGATAAAAGTTTTAAAGTGCTTTCAGCTGTTGGTTTTGTGGAGGTCGAAGATATTTTGTGGGGCTTCCTAGAGTCTGAGAACCTTTATGCATGTGAAGTATTCTAAACTTTTTTTATTTAGATTTCCACAGATCATTCAGCGCAAGCATTTAATATCACTGATGCCAAAAGGACAAAAAAATAGTACAGTAATAAAGATGACGACAGAGCAAACTTTGTTAAAAAGTTCAATTTAAAAGCAAAAGAGTTATTGATTGTATCATTAAAACGGTCCAATTTAGCTAACTTTGCATGAAAAACTCACAGCGATTTCTGCCTGATACAGTTTTAGTCTCGGCAACTTTTACCGGTAACTACTTGACCAGTTGATGAGTGGTGATGTTGCCTTCCAAGACCTTGCAAATGAAGTATGAATGAAGGGAAGCACATCTCACAGGAAGTAGAGCATAAAGCAAGACATCTGCTTTGCAAAGAGGCCCTGAGAATCCCAGATTTAAAAAAAAAAAAAATAGATCTACTGAAAAGGAGCATCAGGTTTGGGTTTATCATTTAATCTCGTTAATGCACTGAATTGTTCCACAAAGGGGGAACATGTGACTCTGAAGATTTAGTACGATTTTGTAAAACGACAACAAAAGAATGTTCTACATGGTGTCCCTTAAGTCTTGAAATTTTGAAACTCATTCAATTTAACAAAAAAACTCTTTAGTATGATTCTAGACAGTCATGATGCAAAGGTTGTTTAGCAAAACTGACATGAACTAGGATTAATGCAATAACTTTACAGTCACTCGTTATGCTTTCAGTTAAGTAAGGCTTCTCTATGTTCAATCTAAAATATCTCATAATCTAATCTTAACATTTTCCACAAAGTGAGAGGAAATAGCGCGTCAACCTTTGTTTCATAAATGTTGGAAATCAGATTGTTGAAAATTTGCATTTCAAAATATGGATTTTTGTCCCTGTGTCGACACTTCAGGGTACACTGTGTATTTGACAGAAAAAGGACGTGCGATAAAATGAAAGTTAATGGATTATTAAAATAATCATTTATTTATTCCTCATTCGTTTCAATAAAATTACCTACTCCTAACTGCTATCACATTATGCCAAATTGTGACTATTTTTTGTTTGTTGTTGTTTTTAATGTCCAACAACATAAAAAAACCACGCATATTTGTGTGGCACTTTGTGTCATAATTGCCCTTTTTCTGTGCGCCTGTGCTCGTTTTGCACACGAGTGTTGCTCATCGTACCAAAGCATTCTGCATCTTTTCTGGGAAGAACGCATTTGTTTACCACGTAGCTCAAACTGGGTTTGACAATAAATTCTCATGCAATTGTTAAAAATGGAAAAAAAGTAATGTCTTAATTGCACCGTCAATCAATTCCTAATTACAAATAATCCAGTAATGAAAATAATAATTGCAAGAAAATCTGATTTCTGATTAGACGTTATGCCTTAAAAAAAACTAAATAAAACTGAGGTTCTCTTTTGTGTCATTATGAGGACTGCCTATTAAAACAATGCTACCTTGTTCCCCTTCTGGCGCATTAGATGAGCTCAGCTGCTCTGCACTGTCTGTCTGTCTGTGTATGCCCCACAACTGTCGACCTGGCGATACACATGCACGGATTTACCCACAGTGCACCACTGTTGACGCGAAACCAAAGTGACAGTTTAACCGCGTGATAAATATGAGTCACGACGTGACGTCATTTCACATTTCATCAGCTGACACCCAACAAAGAGGTATATTATTGTGACGATAAACAAGTTGCATCGGTGCCATTTAGGGGTAGCAAATCTTGCGAATTGAGACATTTGTGAGATTTGTCTCACCGTTCCCTGCCTCTGCAATGCATGTGATGCTGCGGAATTTGTTGTGAGCTTTCCAGGTCACACGCAGCCCTGAGGAGGGAGAGACAAAACTATTTGCAACAGCCATCCATGAGGAAAAAATGACATTATTCTGTTCGAGTTTAATTAACTCGATTACTCTTGAAACTGGAATGAAGTTTCAGACTTTGGGTGAATAATTACAGAATATTGCGCGTGAAATTATCCCCAAAAGTCTATTTTTAAACTACACTTGCATAATGTAATATAACAATCTATGTAACCAATTCAGGAGCTTTATCAATAATTCTGGTTGTGTAATGTGTACAGTAATTTTTAAATTACTTCTGCCACTTAAAATTTGTTATTCCCGATATTAAATAACATCAATAAAGCAAACCCATTTTTCCACATTTCAAGACCCACGAAATTGGTGAAAATGTGCTGTAAAGGTCAAATAAAATATTTTTTAAATGCTTAATGCTAACATTTGATCTGTAGTGTAATGGAAGTTAGCATTCATCTTATATAGTTGTAAACTTACACAAAAAAAATGGAAATAAAAAAACACTTTTAACACTGAGCGAGGGAGCTGCATCATTAACACTTTCACGTCAAGTTACAGGCGTTTCCATGCAAGTGTTTAATTATCGCATCCGAAACCGTCACATCTATTTTAAACAACCTTTTTTAATGAACTTATCGTCTCTGTCTGAAATCCAACGTCTTACTCGTCCGGAATGTGATTTTTGACTCACGGGATTGTGTCTTCAGGCCGTACGCTGCAGGACAGGCTGTGTATTAACCAGGAGGAAGGCGATTCCGAGGACCAGGCCAAGGAAATGTGCCAGAGAATGTTGACTCAAGGACTGCTGCACCCCTTCAGTGACAACGGAGGGGACCGCCATGGCGACGTAAAGCACGCTTTTAACGTAAGTCTGAACGCCAGAAAAATTTAATTAAAATGCTAATGCAGTATTGGCTGAAGTTGGCGGCTAATAACCAATAAGCTAACTTTCTAGCCCTCCATTTTCTATGGATTATATAGCTTCATTATGCTCATATTCTCCTCAATACTTTTTGTAATTTAGCATCCTAAGGGGTGGGGGGATAATTTCCCTGGACGCAAAGTACTTTTCCACTTTTATTTTTTTAAATTACCATAGAAATACGAAGAGAAACACAACATGGTTTGTGCCCTATGACTGACTGGTGACCAGTTCTGGGTGTAGTCCGCCTTTCCCCTATTGTGCCCTTGTGATGATAAACGGCTTGGAAGATGGAGAAATCATGTTGCATCGCAAAAATGACAAATAACCTAATAGAAAGTGGGTAAAAATATACAGCTCACTTGTCTAGGTTTTGTTCCAGGTGAGATAGCAACTTTTTGAACACCAGAAGCTGGTAGTTTTTAGGCTGGCATAAGAAAACACATTCAACAGAAATCCTTCTTGTAGTCAAAAACGTCACAAGGCAAGACAAGGCAAAGGCTGGACTTGTTGGAAAAAAAATTGCAAGCCTATTCTGACTGTAAGTAATCGAAAGTATAGTTTCCAAAAAAATTGGGACTGCAAGTAAAATGTCACCAATACTACAGTAAAGTACAGATACCCGATAAATATAGCTGAAAAGAGAGTTTTAAAAGAACCAGCAAGATTTAAATGTAGCCTCACTTCAGTAATCCCTCCCCGCCATGGTCTCTGAGCAAAACTGCACTTTTCACTAACGTGCATGAGCATGCCTCTCAAACATGGCTACTCATAATGGCACGTGATTAGAAAAATGCAGAGTTGTGATAAATAATCCGGGAACCGCTGTCCAGCAGGACGAAAAGAGCGGTGCAAGCAATATTACGCTAGGATTAACGCCGTAAACAAGCCGTCGTCTACGGATGTTAAATTGATAGCATCAGTTTATTGGAAATAACGTGTTGATGCTACCATAACACCAAACGTTTTTGGTTTAAAGTTTTATTTTTAGATATTTTCTTTAATGTACAATTCATTAAAACTCAAAAAGAGGATAAACTTACCTGTCAAGCAGAAATTCCACCTTGCTTCTGAATCCACCGAGTTGCCTCGGTCAGTTCTGTTTACTACTCTTATGTCCTGCTGTGAGCAAATACGATATGGGCTCCCTCCAACACTACCGTGCTGCCTAGAATTTTCCCGATTGTATCAAAAATCAGGTTTGTCCTTAAAAGGGCACACAATACTACAATTGTCATCATCCTCACCCTTTACTTTTGTACAT
The DNA here is from genome assembly GCF_019802595.1 of Syngnathoides biaculeatus. Lineage (NCBI taxonomy): Eukaryota > Metazoa > Chordata > Actinopteri > Syngnathiformes > Syngnathidae > Syngnathoides > Syngnathoides biaculeatus. The sequence goes on along the minus strand of NC_084651.1, from coordinate 8,132,418 downwards.
ATCGAGCAGCATGCAGCAAAGACTGCTGTTGTCAGTGTAAAATGTCACAAGGTTGCTCTCGGGTATAAATTTTTACAGTGCAGTATATTTAAAGCCTCGACTTACTTATTAGGCGAAAGTGGTTGCAAACGCATTCAATTTCATTTCATTTCTTCCAGTGAGGCATGCATTTCGTTCAGGAAATACGATCTTATACAAAACACCATCCTGGAACGCGCTCATCCATGTTCACGGCCTTTCCGCCCATGACTGGATTAAAACGTCTCTGACACCCACTCACACGGTCACAATCGGCGATGCTCGCGTGGACCATCTGCTGACCACGTTATGTAATCGCTCCGCGTGCCTCCATCCAGCTCAGCCAACTTGCTCTTCCCAAGCCAAAAGCACCCAAAACTCTGTCTGAGGTTTGGCTCATTACAGTACTTCATAATTCAATGAAATAGCTTTGCCAAAAATATTCAGGGGCAGTGTGCATTCACTAATTCTGTCTTTTAAAATACATGGCCTACTGTACATACGGGAGATAAAGACCAAAAGTCATGAGGTGCGGTAAAGGGGGTCACGTTTAATTACATTTAGGCGGAATAAAGCATTTACTGCAAGTGCCTGAAATTAATTTGCTTCAGGGAGAGACATGAGCTGTAATTTGTATTGCAATTAACTGAAGCACAGTTTGATTGAACATGAAACAAAAGATTAACGTTTGGATTCCATTGACTGTAGACTTTGTACCGTACAGTATGTGCCTGAAGGGGCGGACTCTATTGCTTTGTTACTTTTCTATCTCCAGCGATTATGTTGGTAAATACAAATGAGGTTTTGAAATCATCTCTTATAATGTAAATTAACAGTGTGTCTCCTGAGAGTCATAACCTAAACATCTATTAAACGGTGTTGGTCATGTGATTGACAGGTAGTCTGTCTCGGCCACAGGTGTCAAACTCGAGGCCCATGTGCCATATCTGACCCAATACATTATTTTATACAGCCCACTAAAAAGCAAATCAAGTGTCGACTTCCTGCTGATTTGAGCCACAAAATCTCTGTTGATGTAACCTACTCTAAACATGTGCTTGCAAACTTTCCATAGCTTACAATTTCATATTCTCTGTTGTTGCCACTGTATCATTCCAAGGATATTTAACATTATGTGCAGCAGCTGTAGTATGTCTGCTTTGCTATGCAGGCAGTGCCTGTGGGTTATGTCGTCTGTTTATGTATTTTTTTTTTTAATATTTACTTGTCCTCTATGTGAATGATTTGTATGCCGGCATTATTGTAGCGCTCAAAACATATTTTCTCCGTGACACTGTTTATCCTGACTTTGTGAACAGTCTAATAACAATCAAATGTAGGGGCAATTGTGTATATGTCATAATATGACTAATATTTATATGATTATAGACATAACCGCCCTCTGAGAGAAACCATAATTGCAATGTTGGCCATGACAAAAATGGGTTTAACAACCTTGTTTTGTTGTCGCTTGATAAAAGTCAGCTGGGATAGACTCCAGTTTTCCTTGGTACCCTGAACAGGAGAAATTCATAGTGTAAATGGATCGATTGAAGGGTAATTTGTCCTTCTCCCCATGCTTGTGTGGGTTTTCGCTGGGTGCTCAGACGTCCTCCCACATCCCCCGCAAAACATGTTTGCATGTTTGTGCATTGAAAGCTCTAAATTGTCCAAAGCAGTGTGTTGTTGTTTGTATATACAGTACTATATGTGCCCAGGAATTGACCAATCCAGGGTGTTGCCCACCTCTCACCCCAAGTCAGCCGTTTGGCTCCTGTTTACCTTATAACCACCTTAATGAGGACAGGCGCTCTGGAAAATGGATGGACTGATGTTAAGGAGGGAAAGTGCAGTTTGCTTTTTTTCTTTTTTTTACGTCATGCAACAAAAACTCAATCACTGCCATTGACTGGATGCAGGGCGAGCAGCTGTACACCTGGGCCACTGTGGGGCTGCCCGTGTCCTCGCACCTATGGGAGCTGTACGGCGGGAGAACAACCAAAGCACAAAGTTCCAGATCACCTTTGAAGGTCAATTCAACAGCACCGTCTCATCCTCAGGTTGGTGACATTCAAGGGTACTGTGTGGGAGAGAAAAGTGATGATGAGTCCAAGAGGGCATGATTGGCAGTCAAAAACAATATGCACCCTATTGGCATTTTTTCACAGGCCCTCAAATCTTTGGTAACGCCCCTGGTAAGCATCTCCAGAATCATATGCTTAAAATGTAAAAATCCACAAGCTGCCACCAGAGGTCAGGCTTGTCTCATTTGACCAAGCACACGGAGATGCCTTATTGAGGACAAGAATGAATAAATAACAGGATGGCTGTACATTCTCTTTAAGATTCAACTATGCAACCGCAACGTGTAAATGTTTTGTGGTCGTAAGAGACCACTCTGCCCCCTCGTCTTATTTGAGGCCCAACGAGACTCACTGTCTCTGGGGGTCAAATGTCTCACTATCCCACTCATCCAGTCTGGAGCCATGAGCTCTGTTGGATTCTAGACATTGCAGACTTTGTTGACTTTTATGTTAGCTTACAATTGCCTCTCTTTTTTTTTTTTTCATTTGGAATTGATATGTAAGAAAATAGATCATATCTCCAGAAACGTCCCTCACCACAAGGGATGCGATGAATATGAAGAACCAAACTTGGATGTGTTATTCTTCCACGTGTGCATTAAAATGTTGATTTCTCAATGCAAGGTTTATGCAACATCTTTCATAAATGAACAGTACTTGTGAAGAAAACAAGCTGTTTTATTTTAATATAATTAGATCGTTTTATAGCGGTATGTACAGTTGAAGATCTTTAACACTTTGCATTGCTTAAATAAATCAAAATAGTCTTACCCATAAATTTTCAAATGCTTGTACAGTTAGACAAACAAAAAACTAACATTTGGGTATTAAATATTGAATTGAGCTTTTATACATTTGGGTATTACTGTTAAAAAGTGCATTTCAAAATTATACTCTTTGTGTTCGCAAAATGTCATTTGGGTATTAAAAGATTAATTTGGAAATATGACTTTAAAAGGTGAGTTTAGATTGAAATTCCTCATTCCCGTTATATGTTTATTTATTTATTATAATGTTTCAACCACTGTATACTGTTTCATTTGAATGGTTTTGTGTCCTTTTCAATAATTAGCAGATGGAATCCAGCAGGTTGAAGTCTGGTCAGTCTTCTGAGGATGAGGGTGGCCTCGTATCCCAGCTGGAGAAAACAATCCTTGACCTTCGTCTGAAGATAGCCGTGTTGCAGAGCCAGCAGGTTTCCTCAGAGAAAGTTAGCAAGGATGACACGAGAAGTCAGGAAACATTTGTCCAGACCTCGCCACTAGGAGATGGGATTAAGTTGGATGTGACCGCTGGCATTCCCAAAGGTGAGGGCGGTTTTGTCTGCACGTGCCAGCAGAACAAGACAGTCCCACCTCCTCCTCCTCCACCACCACCACCACCACCACCTCCTCCGCCTTTACCTGGGCTTGGCTCCTGTCCCCCTCCTCCACCTCCACCACCTTTACCTGGACTTGGAACTTGTCCCCCGCCTCCGCCTCCACCACCACCACCTGGTTTTGGAGCTCCTCCTCCTCCTCCTCCTCCTCCTCCCCCAGGTACGGGCCCCCCACCACCGCCCCCGCCTCCCGGAGTGGGCCCCCCTCCTCCTCCCCCGCCCCCAGGCCTTGGCCTCCCACTGCCACTACCGCCTGGCCCCAGGTTCTCTACGACGGTCCAGGAAGCTGCCCCTGCCAAGGCTCTGATCGAGCCCCCCAAGCCAATGAAGCCCCTCTACTGGACACGCATTCAGCTGCACACTAAGAAGTAAGAACACAGAGACCGATATGCATCGCTGGCATCAAGCTATTCTCCATGCAGGAGAGAGGAAACTTGTCCACTTAAGATAAAGATCTGACGCATACTGAGAGGCGATGGGGATGCTAAACCTAGCGGAAAATGGATGTGATGCAGTCCAGGCGCTGCGACCACAAATGAATTGTCGTGCAGTGATGTTTTGGTAACAAAAATACAGTTGGGAACATAGTAGGAACCCCACTGATATAAAATGGCTCTAAGTTGTTCAGAAATCAACACAGTTGGCATGTCCCCCTCACGGTTCTGAGGTTCGGGGTTCAAATTTTCGGATCTGGTCTTCCTGTGTAGCGTTAACATGTTCTCCGCATGTTTACATGGGTTTTCTCCAGGTATTCAAGCTTTCTGTCACGTGCCAAAAAGATGCATCTTAGGTTAATTGAAGAATGTAAATTGTTCATAGTTGAATTTGAATACTTTTGTCTACTGTATATGTGCTCTACAATTTCCTGGAGACCAGTCCAGGGTGGATCCAGCCTCTCCTTCACAGTCAACTTGGTTTAAGCATCAGTGCACACATTACCCTACTAAGGAAGTGTGTCCAAAGATGGATGGATGGATATTAGTTTAGTCATAAAGTGGAAGTCAGACCATGATGAAATGTGTAACTGTGAAATAACAGTTGTGCAAGGCACCAAACTCCAGATTTTGTGGCTGGAAAAACTTATGCATTCTTCCTTGGTCCTTGTGCAACTCAAAAATGTCTTTGTTTTTAGGCAAACAAAGGTACAACACTGAGCTAATGATAGCTTTTGCACACTATTGAAATCCAATGCCCTTGTATGTTTATACTTCACGTAATTTCTCCTTCTGCAGACAGACCGGCTCATTAGTCTGGGAGAAAATTCAAGAACCAACAGTGGACTTTCAAGAATTTGTGGATCTCTTCTCCAAAAGTGCCGTAAAAGAAAAGAAAAAGCCAATTTCCGACACAATCAGCAAATCCAAAGCCAAACAGGTATGAGCTTTTAAAACGTCAATGCAGATGTGTACTTGGATATCTATGATCGGGGATACCACAGGGCTTCTATCTTGTCCCACTGCAGAGTGTTCACAGGCAGACTGTAATGTGGCGTGAGCTCTGGCTCCTGTCAGCATCTCCCCAACCCTATTATGGCAGCAAGCCAGTCTTTTGCGTGCGGTGAAAAGAAACCTCGCAATGATGATGACTCCTCATTGGGGGGGAGGAGAAAAAAAATGAGGATTTGGGGGATAGAAGCCTGGGAGCAGTATTTCATGATGTGGTTCCTCCCATTGTGCTCGATGTGTGATTCACTTTTCTGAGCCAGAGCGTCTCCCTTTGCCAGCACGCTTCATGGTACTCCATCAATCAGCCGGCGGAGAAATGCTTGATCTTCATTTCAAACATGTTCTTGTCATGAGTTGTATGTTTAATGTATTTAACAGCTAAATTATGTTTAAATTGCAAATGGCACAAATAATATTGTTCCCGGGAAGTGCTTTTCCCATCCGTGAGGAATCATCTGACAGTTTGCGAAGAGGAAATGTGGTTTTCGGGAATGAAAATGATTTCATGGGAGTGGGTGCCTTCCAGACGACGTGAACATCGCCCAAAAACTTTCCATTGAACCGAAAGTTGGACACTTCCTTGAACATGTAGTTCAAAAATGGTCAAATGGACTCCTTTTTGGATCCCATCTCATATCAAAGCCCCTGAATTCTTTTCATATCTGTCCTCTGTTCTTTTTAATTCATTTATCAAAGAGGTCTGAGAAGGTTTATGTGGACTTTAAATCACTTTAATCTTCCCTTCATCACTCCGTATGAACATCGTACAGAATGGGGCCATGATGCAGCCAAACTTTTGCACTACGGGACTCAAAAGTGTTCTACCCATTTCTTTTATTTGATCATTTTGAACCAGATTGTGTCTGCGTTTAACTTTAGCACCTTAAGGTTTTAGCTTTCATGAACAAAATACTTTGATCCTTTATGGCGAATATGACTGGCATTGTTTAGATGCAATATTTATTGGGTCTGTGTAGCAGACAGCAAAGGCAATTTTTGTGTGCAATATGAATTGCTTGTATCATCCAGGAATGCCTTGTTTGCCATTCCACACTCCTTTCTTGAAAAGTCAGTCAGTCAGTCCCCGAGCAATTCTTTTCTGTGGTCTGCTGGCAAATGACAAACTTCAGAGCGGCAAAACGCTGGATGTAGTCAGTTCGACTCCAGCGGTCATCACGGGATGGTACCGCCTTTAGATGCTATCAAACAACAGCACAAATAAGAAAATGACCAAAAAAAAAAAGATTGTGCGTGAGCGCATTTAATATATATTGACTAAACCATAATAATCATGACTTCCCTTTGTTTGTTTCATTATAAAATCCCAAGAATGGAATGTCATTTTCCATTTATGAAAGCAATTCAGTCCAGTTCTCTTGATGCATGACCCTTCAAAGGTTTGCAGTCATGCATAAAGCTTCCTTTTGGCAACCACTAACACCTCACAGGGAGCTACTACTATGTTTTTAGTGGACTCAGAGTTACAGTACGTGCAGCATAATTTTCAAATGTTTTCTTCACCATGTTACTCTCTAGTGGTCCAGATACATGGAGTTATTGATGCTTGGTGGATTCCCACCATGCTTTGACATCGGCAATGAGGCGGCACTGTGATTTTGGGCAAAAGTTATCGGGAGTAACATGATAGGCCAACATATTTTCCCATGCTGCAAAAAATACCATTGACGTTTTCAGAATTGCACCAGGAAAAATGGGAGCCAAAGTTATGATGTGGCCACCATCGTCCTCATATCTCAACCCTATTGACAACCCAGAAAGCATCCTCTCATGGAAGACCTATGAAGGTGTAAGTCGGCAAATCTGGAAGGGAAATTTTCATCCTCAAGTGAGGCATAAGCTATTTCTTGATTACATTACGATTTTAATGGATGAAAGAACCATCGATTACGTACCGTATTTTTGTGACTCCGGAGTACAAGTTTCAACCCTCATAAAAACGTATATAAGTTGCACTGGAGTATAGGTCGAATTTTGGCGGAAATTTATTTGCTAAAATCCAACACCAAGAACAGACATGTCATTTAAAATTTAAATGACGAACAATTTAAAATAAAAATAGAATCGACGCAACAACAGGCTGAACGGTATACTTGCGTTACATGACACAGCTGAGAATGTGCCTGGTATGTTAACATAACAAAAGTTATTCCGATAACAATAGCATAAATAAGAACATACAAAGTAGTTTACCAAAACCATCCGTGTCACTCCAAATGACCGGTAACTAAAATCCAATGAAATCTTCCTCCTCACTGCCACTTCTAAACAAATCTGCCGACTCCAAAGGTAGACGACATGCCGCTTCCTCTTCGTTGCTTACGTCAGACTAATTCATCAGTGGCAGTTACAACTAGCCTATCCCAGCCTTTATGAATCCTGACAAGATGGTTTTGGTTGTCACGGAAGCCCATGCTTTGTCGAGCCATCCAATGACTTCCCGGGAAGTTGCATGGCTGATTCACCCGGAAGCTTTGCTCTCCATCCATCATCAGATACACGGGCCTAAAAGCATGGGTTGCAATGACCAGCACGGGCCCTCTCATGATTGTCAGTGTGAAAATAATAGATAAGCGATTTGAAAAATAGATGCATCGTTGTAATAATGTGTCAATTTCACATATAAGTCGCACCCCCGGCCAAACTATGGAGAGAGAAAAAAAAAAAAAAAAAACGGTGTCCGGAAAATATGGTATATGTTAACGATGTAGATAAGCTTGATTAAAAGAAATGGACTGTTGTGAGTAGAGCTGTAATATAACTTGCTTTTCCACAAAGTAGGAAGAATAAATGCTCAACTATAATTATATCCTCTTGTATATGTTGCGGCACCCATTGAATGCAAATTTCATCAGCCATTTTAGGTGTTGTGTTTTGGCATTAAGATGAGAGATTTTTGGGAGACAAAGCTGAGTGTTTGATTACATATATGATTGTTAATATGCCAAACTGCATCCTCATGGAGAGCAAAGTAGTTATGTTTGAAGGTTTTTTTTCTTTTAACAAAAAAAAAAAAAAATTATGTGCTGTGATTTATTGATTCAGGCAGCATCATTTCTTCAGTATGACCTTAACTCTCCATTGTCTCGATTCGGCAATAAAACGATAGAAACTTTTTTTTTTCCCCTACCAGTCCTAGACGTTCTTTCGTCACGACTAGGAGATGACTGATGGAAATGACGGTGGCCGTAAAGTAAATTGAGATGTCATAAATCAGTTTGACAGCATTATAATTTAATATAAATGTTTGTGGTTAGTAGGGTTGTGTTCCACTCCCACACGAGAAATGTCAGTTGGAGTAATGATCCTGCCTTTTGTAACATGTCAATTATTCAATCTTTTCTGTAGTTTTGTTGTTTGCAGTTCCCCTCTCATTTTTTTTTCGTTTGTTTGTTTGATCCACAACAACTGTTTAGGTGGCAAAGGTTCTGAGCAACAAGCGTTCTCAGGCTGTTGGTATCTTGATGTCCAGCATCCATCTTGACATGAAGGACATCCAGAATGGTGAGTGATATCACACATTATGTGGATGTCTGCTAAATTAAGAAATTGTGGCTGTTAAGTCCAAAAAAATGGAAATGTGTGCTGAATCTTGGTGGACGGCTGAATAATCGTAAAATGGATCTGGACCAGAATTCCACATTTGGATGAAAAGTGTTTTGATGTTCACATGCATACTAAATATTTATTATTTTTAGTTTTAGTATGCATTCATACAGTGAGCTAAGTTAGTAATGGTATTTTTTTGTTGGGGCCAAATTCGATATATAGTGAAGAAAAGTATTCCATCCCAACAACACCATCCCTACTGTGAAGCATGGGGGTGGTAGCATCATGCTTTGGAGGTGTTTTTCTGGACATGGGACAGGATGACTGCATTGTATTAAGGAGAGGATGACTGTGGCCATGTTTTGTGAGAATTTGGGGAACAACCTCTTTCCCTCAGTCAGACCAATGAAGATGGGTCGTGGCTGGGTCTTTCAACGTGACAATGACCCGAAGCACACAGCCAGGAAAAACGATGAGTGGCTCCGTAAGAAGCATATCAAGGTTCTGGTGTGGCCTATCCAGTCTCCAGACCTAAACCCAATAGAAAATCTTTGGAGGGAGCTGAAACTCGGGTGTTTCTCAGCGACAGCCCAGAAACCTGTCTAGTCTACAGAAGATCTGTGTGGAGGAGTGGGCCAAAATCCATCCTGCAGTGTGCAAACCTGGTGAACAACTACATGAAACTTTTGACCTCTGTAATTGCAAAGAAAGGCTACTGTACCAAATATTAACATTGGTTTTCTCAGGTGTTCAAATACTTATCTGCAGCTGTATCACACAAATAAATGGTTGAAAAAAATCAAACATTCTGATTTCCGGATTTTTCTTTTTAGATCATCTCTCTCACAGTGGTCATGCACCTACGATGAAAATTTCAGACCCCTCCATGATTTCTAAGTGGGAGAACTTGTTATACAGCAGGGTGTTCAAATACTTATTTTCTTCACTGTATAACCTATTCCCAATTGATCAAAATAAGAGAGAAATGCAATGCATTCCTTAGTGATATTGAAGGTCTTAGCAGCCATGCAAGTCTCAAAATACAAGTTGGGTTACTATGGATATTTGTTTGCTACTCACAAATCTAATTTTTTTTGTCTTTCTATTCTCAGAGAGTCTTAAAATCTCAACTGTGGATATATTTTGTGCACTTTTGTCATGGCATAAGATGCCACAGGATGGCGCCAAAGCCCTGGTAAATCAGAAAGTAGTCATTGGAGTGTGGGAAGGAGAAAATATTTATTCTGCATGTACAATACATGCACACTTTGGGTGCATTAAAAAAAATAAAAACATCAAGAAAAACCAATTAATGTAGCATCACAGAACAAACCAATAAAGTCATTCCTGTCTCGGTCCTCCCACCATTTTGTGATTTTTATTTTGTTTCTGGCCCCGCTAACAACCACACGACTGTTTTTCTCCGACTTGTGACCATGTTGTTGAGCAGCCTTTTGTCAAAGTGATGTAACTTGGGAGATGATGATGAGAAAAGGCTGTCTTCCTGTTTTAGTTTGTCTCTGATTGCTCTGGCGTCGTCACTCATCGGCGTGTCCAAACACTCGCGGTCGTCAAAGAAACCTCGCTCTGCGGTGAAGCTCTTTCCTCATTGTGACGCCTTCATCAAAATCATTAAAAAAAAAATTGAATAGTGAAAAAATTATAGGTTTTGTAATCCACTCTAAGGTGTATTTTTTTGTCCTTGGAGCATTCGGGGAAGGTTTCACTCTTTTGTAATTCGTGTTTGAACGAAGGCGCATCACAAGTCGGTGCTGGAGGGCATGTGTGGGCCACGCTCGTTAGCGCTGTCATTTATCTGCAATGTTAGGACAACTTTTACCTTAACCCACCATTAGCTGTAATCGAAAACTTCAGTGTGTCATGTAGGGTGAGATGAGAGAAAGGATATAAGGGCTTTGGTGAGGTGGTGCTTAGTCAGACTTAAACAATGAGGCTTGCATACTACAGTCACTGTGATTTGACAGGCGCGTATGCGCCCGCGCACCATCGCACTCGCAAATCTGTACAGTCGAGCACAAAAAATAACGTGCGTGAAAATTGTTACGAGTAGAAAAACATGGATATTATAAGACGTCGCTTATTTTGTGTAGTCTTGCGCACTTGTTGCACACTCCCAGCACACTTTAAGACCGATCCAGCGCAGTAAACGACAGCCTGATGACTTTTATTTATTTATTTTTAACACCGGAGCTGCTGCTCAGCCTACTTCTACTTCCTAGTTTACCTGACACCGCCCCCTCCGCTCTTAAAGGGATACACTCATAATTACAAACAGAACACACACCCGCAACTTTATATCTGCGGGCATGACTATTGGACCACACCCGCAACTTTATATCTGCGAGCATGACTGGTGGACCATACCCGTGCATTTTTCAAATGTGAGTGACTGGTAGTACAACCACATAACTGGCAAATGAGTGTATTCTAAATAGTTGGGGCCTTAACGTGTTTAATGCTATTTGCGAAGGAGACTTAAATAGTTAGTTATATTGCAGCTTCCCCATGAGAAAGGGTTGGATGGGTTGGTGGCTATGCTGATTAAATGGCTTGATTGATATGATCCGATGACATTGAGCGGTTGATGAATGGATAGATTGGTGGGAATAGATGAACGGGATTGGATGTTATGGATGAGGATCAAATCCCCAATCATTACTGTAAGAATGGATGGATGGACAATGGGGAAAAAATGGTGCCTGGATAAAGGGATGAATGACTTTAAGGACATTTGTTCCATGCAATTGACGTATGGGCCACTGATCAATACCTCAAAAGATTTCATTCAGAAAATAAATGTTCCACGGCTCCAGTTAGGTCAAACAACAAAATTGATTTTGATATTGGGATGTATGCCACAGTTATTTCAAAACAAAATCAAATGAAAACATTGTAAACTAATACCATACTATTTGATTTAATCAGTCAGAAAATCTTTCCAACTTGTATTTCAGGCCCTTCTCAAGAATGTAACTTTATCCTGAACTTCATGAGACGGGAAATGTTACCCTGCTTCACATACTTGTGTAATTGTCTTTTTTGATGCTATAAATCATGCGTTTTATTTCCTGATGATAAAGAAGGCGCCGGCTGTCATCGTTTCAACATCTCCACAGGAAAACAACCTCTGAATCACCCGTTCAGACGCTCCCTTGTGTGCGTCGGCGCTGTTGCTCAGTGACCGGTCAACATATGGCTGTTGTTGTTTGTTGTCTCGTGTCCACCGGCCCGAGAGATGGTGGCTGATGTCTGATTTCAACGTGGCGGCCGGTCTGTGTTGCAATCTTTTAAAACTTGCCTTCATCGAAAACAGCCTGCCAGATTCTGATTCCGTTTGAATGAAAACCAAATGGTTTGCGGGGAAGCAAGCGAGAAGCGGGGCAACAAATAATAACTCCCTTATTTGTGAGTGACAAGATAAACTATGATTTTGGTTCGCTCAGACTCTTAAGGAGAACGATATGGCATATATAAATGCGAAAGACATTCAGCAGATCTGATTGTATCAGTTCTGTGAGGCTCTTTTCTTACAGTGGGTACTGCAATACTGCCTCAGCACAATCCTGAATCTTTGATTTTTTTAAAAATAAACTTTCACAAAATGATTTTAATTATATTATTAATCATTCATTCCAAGCGGTCACCCTTATAAAACCAATGTTTTAAATGGGGATATATTATTCCTTTTTTCCACAAATTAAAACAGTTCCCTGTGATATTACAGATAAGTTCCATGTTTTACAGTTACTTGTCCATAAAATAGGGCTGTTCCCATAAGCACAGCCAAAACAACAGTAAGAACATCTGCAACATTCTGAAAGAAAACTTGCACAAGCACAGGGAGAACATGCAAACTCCACAGAGGCAGGGCCGGAATTTGAACCCCGGTCCTCAGGACTGTGAGGCAGAAAAGTACAATTTATTCAAAATGTTATTAGAGTAAATGTAGCGTGTACCAACCTACGTACCGCTGCACCTTGTTCCATTTACACCCCTGACACCTTGCACAAGAAAACACGGGGTTTCATAAGTGACACGATGAAATACTGTATACAATGTTGTATTGGTGTTCATTGTGCTGCGATTATGCACAGCGGGACTACACAACGACCTCAACACCGCAGACCCCGGGGCTGTGTTTGTCTTTAAACATTTACTTTCAAAGGATTAATGCTCGTGGGCGCCTCAGTCCTCGCGCCTAGACAAAAAGGCGACACCAGGAATTCAAACACATGAGTTCAAACACACGTCAGTGTAGCACTGACACATTTGTAAGACCTCCGTATTTATGTTGTACTTTGCAGCCCCTTTCTCCAGCTATCGCAACGAGAGCTGATGAATATGAAAGTGGCCTCATGCGATGGGCTGGGCAATGTGGAGGGTATTAAAGCTGTTGTTTTCCCCTCCAGCTTCAAACCACAGCATAGCTCTCAGCTATAATAAGGCGAAACATTATGGGAAAATAACTTTTATTGCTTATTTACAATGAGTTGCATCTCTGGCGTCCCTTTCCAACCAAGTGTGAATTTAAGCCATATAAATCTTTTATTTGCCACGTTCTGAAAATGTATGAGACATTATGCACTTCCATCCAGTTGCAATGGAGCAGGTTTTTTAAAAAAATATATAAATAATAGCCACCTTCACATAAGTATTGGCCAGGTTGGGTGACGATCCAGAGCCACTTTCCACCTTAGAGTTAAATTAGCGGTGGCTTCAGGTGAGCAGAATTCGTTTGCTGTCTGAACACAGGGTTACACGCAATCTCAGGTGAGTAGAAATGCACAGTCTTGTTGGATGCAAAGATTAGCATTCGCGAACAGCTTTTCCTTCTGATAAATGACACTGAAAACCCAGCTGATCCCGTAAATCGCAAAAAACTGTACATGATTGCCGATACTGTAAGTACTAGAAGATGGTGTCAAACCACTGCTGCTTTTTGAAATGAAGATCCTGAACTCACTTTAACATGGTTTATTGGTAGAAAGTGACACAAGACGGTGATAAAGCACTACGTTTGTCTAAATGACGCTCTCAATTCATCCAGATTTGATAAGTACAAGATAAGCAAGCACTATTTTTGGCTGCATAAAGTGGGTCATCTTCAAAATAGTTCCTGGGCACCAAGATGCCAGTCTAGCATTACTTTTGTCTCAATTAAGCTGCTCAACTTACTTCAGTGTAGTACTGGACATGTATGAGGGCAGCAGAACAGCGGTGAGATGTGCCGTTGGTGTCAAGAATTTATGGAGGAGGTGGGACTGCATCAGGGTTCCGCGCTGAGCCCCTTCCTGTTTGCGGTAGTAATGGATAGGCTGACAGACGAGGTTAGACTGAATTCCCCTTGGACCATGATTTTCGCAGATGATGTTGTGATCTGCAGTGAAAGCAGGGAACAGGCGGAGGAACAGTTGGAAAGATGGAGGTACGAGGAATTAAGATTAGCTGAAGTAAAACAGAGTATATGTGCATGAATGAGAGGGGCGGAGCAGGAAGAGTGGAGTTCGAGGGAGGAGAGATAGCGTGGGTGGACGACTTCAAATACAAGGGTTCAACAATCCAGAGCAATGGAGAGTGTGGTAAGGAAGTGAAGAAACGGGTCCAAGCGGGGTGGAACAGTTGGCGGAAGGTGTTTGGTGTTCTATGTGACAGCAGAGTATCCACCAGGATGAAGGGCAAAATTGATAAAAGAGTAGTGAGGCCGGCCATGGTGTACGGATTAGAGACGGTGGCTATGAAGAAACACCAGGAAGCAGAACTGGAGGTAGCAGAAATGAAGATGCTAGGATAGGATTGTGAATAAAACGAATAAATAATAAAAAATAAAAACGTTCGGATTAGAAATGAGCTAATTCGAGGGACAGCCAAAGTTGGATGTTTTGGAGACAAGGTTAGAGTGAGCAAACTTCGATGGTTTGGACATGTTCAGAGGCGAGAGAGTGAGTATGTTGGTCGAAGGGTGCTGAGGATGGAGCTCCCAGATCTCTAATGCAGTCCCACCTCCAGGTTAAATTCTTTTGACACACCTACGGCACATCTCACCACTGTTCTGCTGTCCTCATACTTAACCTTTGACCTGGGCTTCTGTAAATTAAGACAGTTGTGGCTTGCAATAGACGCCATGCATTTTAGCTTCTTTTATTACGTGGGAAATGATCCCTAACTTTGAACTTTCTTTTACTCACTCGTTAGCCCGAGAATCGGAATCATCATTATTGGCTAAGTATGTTAAAACACACAAGGAATTTAGTGTCCAGTAGTTAGAGCCTCTCTAGTATAACAACAGAAAGCCACTATGATAAAATATACATTTCAATCATAAAAACATGTATATGAAAAGATTTCAGCAATGAGGCTATCAAAAATGGGGTAGTCAACTTCTGTTCTTGCTAAAATTAGCCCATTTCTTTTGACAAACATGGTCACATTAAGACAGCTAGAAATAGTTTTGAACTGTAAAAATATTACATTATCGTATTTTGTTATAATACACTGATTTATTTGTGGTATGTGCCAAAAATGGTCCGGCCCTTGCACGGTTTTAACACCCTCTCCTTCCCCCTTCCTCAGCCGTTCTCAATGTGGACAGCACAGTTGTGGATCTGGAGACCCTGCAAGCTCTTTATGAGAACGTGAGTATCAAAAGCATCAGGGAGGGTCACAGTTGCACCGAAAATGTTGAATGTTGTTTTTATCTTGAAGGGAAAAATGAAGGAGTCTCTCACAGACTGCGTTTTGTGTCATCAATTTCAAGCAATAAATATATTTGCACTTTCAAGCCAGAGCGAAGATACATAAATATACAAAGCTGAGCAAAAAAGGCCACACGCCAAGACTTTTAAGCAGTTTTTCCTCCTCCTTTCCACTTAGCTTTTATTTTGAAACTGCCCTTTGCGGCAAACGGTAAGACATGCTTGCACGTTTCATGCTGCCTACATAAATAAATGGGCTATTTTATGACAGAAGGAAACTTGAGAAGGATTTGGTGAGATTGTGATTCATTGCTCTTCAAAGCAGGCGTCCGTCAGCTGTTAGCGTTGCTTTATTTGAATTGCGAAACCACAATTCACACAATAGCAGTCCTTCAAAAGCGAAAAGCTGAACTTATGTCTAAAAAAAAAAAAAAAAAAGGCTGCTGTTTCCAGAATCAAGCGTCATGTTATTCCACTCGACGCCATTCCAACGTGAAGAGATTTTTCACTTCAGATTTGGAGTTTCCTGCCTCCCTGTAAAGGGTTGAACTAAAGGACATGGGCATTAAGTACCAAAGCAAAGCGGTGAGCCAGAAACCATGTGATGAAAGGAGTGGGTCTGAATTAGGGAGTGATGATTTTACACGGTAAACGTTTTTATCATGCTGGACCTGATCGACTTCATTCAGTTTTGCTCTGGGAGAGGGCTCGTCTTCCCTCAAAGCGCCGTTGTTTGACGAAACTTCCCAAACGCGTTGTAGCTTCATAATATTTGCACAAAAGCACGTTTCGATGTTCTGACAATAAAAGTGTACCTTGTATTCTGTTCAACGGGCGCTCTCTTGCAACTAGTAGATAACCATCGGGAATCCACACAATATTTGGGAGGATCTAAGAATGAGCATGTTAATTTTAAGATGTTGTGAAAACACTTGGACTTGGTTAACGGCTGAGGCCGTACATACATTCTCGCATGTAGTCTGCCTTTTGCCCAAAAGTTAGCTGGGATATAGGCTCCAGCATTCCCACAGCCTTTGTGTGGATAAGCGGCTTGAAAAACAGAATGGAAAGGAATATTTGAAACTTGTCTTTTAATTGAAATGTATCGCGTCAACACAGAGTTACCTTGAAGTAACTACTGAGACATGCTTTACATTATACATACTGTTCGACTTGACTCTCAGGTGCTTTCAACAAGTAGGCTTTTGTCTTGCCCATAATTGTGACAAGCTGCCCTGTTTCCGCTACTTAAAAGCTGTGCTGAACTCAAATTGAAAGGGATTAAATGCTGCTATCATGTGTTTTTTATTGCAAAAAAAAAAAAAAAAAATTGAAAGTCCATTTGCAACTGTGCCTCTACTTTTTGTTTCCACTTTGCTCGAGCGGCGGTGTTGCTGAAGCTCTCTCGTGACACAAAAAAAATATAGACCAAGTGACAGCGCATGACTCGGAAAAAGTTATAAGTTGGGGTATTTGTAAGTAGGGATGTCCCGATATAACTTTCCCTTCCCATATGATGCTCACATTGCAGTCTTGAGTATTGACTGATACTGATATGGATCTGATCGTACCAGATCAACACAAATCATTCATTCATTTTCTGTACCACTTATCCTCACTAGGGTCGTGGGTGTGTAGGAGCCTAACGCAGTTATCTTTGGATAAGAGTTAGGGTATGCCCTTAAGTGGTTGCTAGACAATCTCAGGGCACCTATAAACAACTATTCGCAGTCACATTCTCATCTACGGGCAAATTAGAGTATTCACTTAGCCTACCATCCATTTTTTTGGGAGGGCTGTGGTAGGAAACTAGAGTACCCAGAGAGAAAACTCACAGGCACGGGGAGAACACATAAACTTCACAGAGGTGAGGGTGATTTTGACTGGAGAAGTGATCATGGACTTCAGGAAGCGTCGTTTTCCACAGGAGCTGTTGAGGCAGTCCAACACAGCAGTTATTGAATCAGTCCTGCGTTCATACAGTCCCGTTTTTGGTTTTGTCCTGCTGCAAAAAAGGACAAATTATAAAGGACAAGGACTGCAACACACAGTCAATGATAGCAAAAACTAATGTATCTAATTCTTACCCACTCTTGAGGACTTCCATGCCGCCAGAACTAAGACAAGGGCATGCAAAATCCTCTTGGACACGCCACATCCTAGCCGCCACCACTTCCACCTCCTTCCCTTGAGTAGACAATGCAAACCAAAACCAGCAAACATTCCAACAGCTTTTTTCCTCTTGGCATCAACCACTTAAACAGTTGACTTAAAATTATGTTGTAACATGCTGACAATTTTGCACGTCATTGTTGAGACACGACTTTATTCGTGTATTCCCTGTTGTAGTCTTGTGGACTTTGAACCATTTTCCTATGTTGTTGACCAATAGTGGCCAATCCTGCTTGACAACTGTCTGCACCATTTGCACAACTGTCAATGTTTATCCCATTACTAGTCACGTTCAAAAGCTGAAATTTCTTTTGGACTCAGCACTATTAGTGCACCTTACAGGTGACCTTTCGTTGGTCAATAACTCTGTTGTAGTAGTAGTAGTTTTATGTCCTAAACTCATATTTTGTCATAGCCTGTCTGTTGTCCTACTATAGCGGCTTCCATCCAACAACCAGATTCCTCTTTTTTAAAGATGATTCTGATGACACTATTTTTTCAATTGCATAAATTAGAAAATCCTGAAAAAAAATCAACAAATCCAATAAATATAATATATATTTTTACAGTTCAAAATAATCACCTTTTAAACATGAATATTGTACAACTGAATAGAATAAATAAAATAGAAGTGCTGGAATGGACAGCTATACAAACTGTCCATTCCAGACTTTGTTCCTCTTGGAGAATAAGTTGGGACTTTGGTGTGACCTGGTGGCATTTTAGGGTTTTTACATAAAGAGCAGAAAACATGTGGAGTATGTGACGCTGTCAGGTTCAATTGGTGAATTCATGAATAGCGAACCGCAAATGGCGGGTGTTCACGGTGTATTGCTGATGTTGATCACAGGAACAAGACAAGCTGCCGTTCTGAACCGACGTGTCAAGAGTCTCCTCTAACCTCTCAACCGCTCACCCCACGATTTGGAAGCCCTCTCGCCCCTTCTCCTCCCCCTCCCCTTCGCTGCCTTGGGCTGTGTTATTGAGTCGAGGAGCCAAATTGTTTCCCTTTTGTATTGCGAGACTCCATCCTGTCTGTGGGTCTCCAGACCCCTAAACCACAGTTGGCAGCACAGTCAGCCTGTCTTGAGGAATGCGAGGGGGCTTCTAATGGTTACGCCCTTGCTTGCTTCGTGAAAGAAGGCTGCTCTCCCTCACGTTCCTCGGCTCGCACACAAACACGCTCGCAAACAAACTTAATTCGAGCACATAGGGATTTTCACCCCCCCCCCTTTTTTTCTTCTTTCTGCGGGCGTAGAGTCGCTCAGTCTGCGATCTTGCGGATTATCGTTGCTCCTGTGCTTTGAACAATAAGCCATTAAAAGGGGGTCGCAGTGATAGTGGGACACAGCTCCCTCCCTTGCAATATCACAAGCCGTAATCTGGGCCCAGACTGGCTGTCTGAAGCTTAGACTGCCGACGGTAGCTAAATGTCACGCAGGTCAGTCAGAACCGCAGCACCTCTTGTGCAATCTTTTCATGATTACCTCTTCATTTTCCTCATAGCGTGTGGCTCCTGATGTCTTTGTCTATGACATTATATCTCCGCTCATTTGGAAAGTATTCTTTGCACTTCAGTGCACGGAGACTCTCATAAACGAGAAACTGAGTGACATAAATGAGAGAATTAGCCATAGTCAGCTCCCTTTGGCCAGAACTAGAAAAGCGGATAATGAATACCATTTGGCGCGCTACTGCTCGAAATCTGGCATCACGAATATCATCCTGCATTCCTTTGCATTTGATATTGCACATGGGACTGAATTTCCCATGCTAACAACTGTTGCAACATGCCCTTGCAATTCAAGGATCACACGCTAATGCCTACTTGTCCCCAATTACACCAAACACTGCTGGGCTGTGCTGCCACCCTTTGAAATGGATCTGCTTTGTATTAAATATATTTACACTTGAAAACGTCTCGAGAGGAGGGCGAATGAGAGCTCGCCCTCTCCCAAAGAAGGCAACGGTGTTCAGAATACTAATCGGGACCCTCGGCACGTTTGATGCTCATGTTTGATGCCCGCCAATGATCCACACCGAAGGTCCTCCAGCTCTGGGGATCTACGGACAATTGGGGGAGCAGCACCATTTACATTTGTCCGGATCCATCATAATAATCAACAACTGTTACGGCGGAACTGTGGAACTGACAGAATAAAGCTTTTATTGTGTCCTTGAATTATATCAGTTGTGCTTGTAATATCCAAGATCACATGATGTGGTCAAGGGTTAGAAAGGGAATGGCATACAGTGTTCATCCCCGTATTGCATATTTTAAAATCTGTTTTATGCCTTTTTGAAATGTTAGAAAAGCATCATGTTCTGGCGTAATTTTGTTTCCACACTTTTTCCATTTTTTTTTAGGGCTTTAGGAGTAGTATATCGACGAGTCAACCATCCATGACACAGTTTCTTAGTTCCATCTTAGTTCCAAAACCATAAATTTGTTAACCCTCGGTGTCAATAATCTTGTCTAGTCCCAATAGTCCCCCTTAACTTTGAATCCCTTTTGCCTTGAAGAAATTTACAGTTAAGTGGAAAAAAATGTATATTTTCCACCAATTAGCGAGCCCAAAACGATGAGTTGGAGAGCATCACAAAACAGATGAAGTCGGCGCAAGGAAAGGAGGACGCAAAGCCGCTGGATAAGCCGGAGCAGTAAGTCTAGAGCGCGCTACTAGCTAGTTGGAGTCGTCTCAGTGAATGAAAGTGAACATCCTTCATCCTTTCGTCAGGTTTCTGTTGCAGTTATCTGAGATCCCCAACTTTTCTGAAAGGGTTTTCTGCATCCTTTTCCAGTCCACTTTCTCCGAATGCATCACCTCAATTGCCCGTAAAATGGAAATCCTCCAAAAAACATGTAAGGTAAGTCACCATAATCTTTTATACATATCTATATTTTTAGCATGAGCATCCCTGACTTATATATTAGTGCGTTTGTGTGTGTGTGTGTGTGTGTGTGTGTGTCTTTCAGTCTCTTCAGAATGGCAAGTGTGTATTGCAGGTTCTAGGCCTGGTTTTGGCTTTCGGGAACTTCATGAACGGAGGTAATCGAACCCGGGGGCAGGCCGACGGCTTCACCTTGGACATTCTGCCCAAGCTCAAGGATGTAAAGAGCAGCGTAAGTGATTAAAAGAAAAGCTTAAGTAATGTTTTCATGTTACGGTGGAACATCCAAAATTAAACTGCAACTCAAAAGCTTTACTATTTGAAGTTCATTTGGAGTTTTTATTTTTGTTTTAGGTTGATTTAACTCTGTTAACCGCTTAAAACGTAGTGCTTCAGGGACTCCAAAATGTAACTTTGGATGTGCATATGTTTTGTGATCAATTTTGTGCATGGAATAATTGTCATTATTTCTTATGGGAAAGTCTTTTGAAATGAGAAGGAGATATTGTGTTCAGTCTTAAAGATTCCCCGCTGCATATAAAAATAGTGCAGAGAGTAATCGGAAAGTCTTGACCTCCAGTGACTCCACAGACCTGGGATTAGAGTCCGGTCTTGGAACTTCTGGTCCGCATGAGCTGCAGAGCTTTGGAGGAGAGGCCATTGTGTTTACTCTTCTCGCTCAATATCACACTGGTCCCAGTCTGCCCTTGGCAGCGCCATATAAGGCCATGATGCTTTGCGCTGTACTGGAGGTGGACCAAGCGTTGCATCCATAAAGAACATCCCCCTCTGAATTATGACAGCCAGCCAAGCGTGTTGTTACATTGTTCCCCTAATGTCATGATTGATGCTCCCCTTCTAAGGCTGCTGTTTCTATTTTTGTGTACCCACGCACAAATTGAAACGTTCTGCTCTGAGATGATTAGATTAATAAATAAAGGGATTTGGGTTTATTTATTTAGCTCTTTTCCTTTCTTTCAGGATAACTCCCAGAGTCTTTTGTCCTACGTTGTTGCTTACTATCTGAGGCACTTTGATGAGGTATGTTTTCATTTCTGTTTATTTGAATCACTTTTCCGTTTGGGTCCGATTCCCTCAGAAATCCTTCCAGAGCCCCCTTTTCATCTCCTCTCTTGCCAGAGGATACAATGACTTATCCTTTATCAAATTATTTATTTTTCTTTTCCGTATATACGGCAGACTGAAATCTCTCTCCCCTCCTCTTCTGGCTGGCTCGTGATTTTCTGTCTGTGTTTCACTCTTCATCTCTCGGCCTGGGTTCGTTCAAACTGGTCGTCCGTTCGCTGGCACGGCATCTAACGGGGCTGGTGTAAATAATTAGTTTTCGCCAGATGAGATGAACTCAGCCCAGAGTCGTGCCTGCCAAAATCAACCTACATTACATGCTCGTAGCACTTATAATGGCCTCGGAGCGACAGTGATGGAGAGAATTGTGATGCTTTTTTCCCCCCTAATGTGCCCTGCTCAAATGGTTCTAAATGTGTTGTTAAATCAAACATATCTTTTTAGGATTATTTGCTTTGTTCGTATGTAAGGGCCACGCAAGACATTTGTATCAATCTGGCTCAGTGTTTGTAATTTATACCAGAGAGGCCTTCCCAAAGTCAAGAGGCATGAGGTCTTTCTCTACACGAATGTGTGTTTTTTTTCTCCAGAACGCTGGAAGAGAGACGTGTGCCTACCCGCTACCTGAGCCACATGACCTTTTCCAGGCATCCCAGATGAAGTTTGAAGACTTTCAAAAAGATCTACGCAAGCTGCGGAGGGACCTGACAGGTAAGGTCACCCAACCTCACGCCGCAGAACTACTGAACACCCTGGGCATGCGCTTGTCGCCTGCGTTTTCCCCAGCTGCTTAACTTGACCCTGAGGTGTTATTTGTTTATGGGCAACGTGTAAGGAAACATGTGGAGCCATGAATTGTGCACGAGGACTTTAACATAACTTCTCAGTCGGAAACGGAAACTAATTTTCTCAAAAGCCGAGCATGCTACGGCCGCGGTCAGATTGGCGGAGGTGTGTCAACTGCGAGATAACATCTGGTTGTTGTCGAGACAACAAGCAGAAACAGATGTGAGTGGTGCAGGGCCGGACCCCCATGAGTTCACTAGAGCTGCTCATGAAATGGAGATCAGTGTAAGTGATGGCGGTGCCCATTTTACTTTCACCCAGTGTACACTTGTGAATAAATTTGCTGAAAATTTAAGGTGTGGACATGTAGTTGCAACATTTTGCTACACCTGGCACAAAAACAGTAGACAGACTATGCAGAAAATTCAAAATGTTTAAATTATGGAACAAATTTTTCAAATAACCCAAGGTACACATAGCTAACAAACCCTAAAAATACTATACACTTTTCATCTGACAGCTCACAATCTTTAGGGTTTCACAACAAAGTATCATGGTTGCTTGACATTGGTGTGACATACAGTAGGACTACATTCTGTCCCACTCAGACATGTTTCTCTAATGTAGCCTAATAATACATACTTATTGAGACCCAAAAATATTTAGTATGTAAATATGTCATGGTTGTTGTCCTTTGTAGTGATACAGTACACAGTAGTGTTCAAAATAACAGCAGTCCAATGTGACCAACCAGATGAATGGATATTTTCAGTACAGTATACTTTTTGTAAGGTCAACAGCAGACAGCTATTTTTTTTTTAAAACTTGGATTAATCTGGTTAGTCACATTGGACTGCTATTATTTTCAACATTACTCTAGGCTTACATTGCATCATAATCAGACAAAATCAAAATACAGTATTGGAAAGGGCAAATGGCTATGAGTAGATTTATAGTCACATAGCGTGGCATCTAAAAAAAAACACATGGCACATATCATGGGAAACTCAACAATTTTTAGGGTGTTACTACAAATTCTCAGTTGTTTTACTTTGTAGTGATGTACTACATTACTAAATAGCAGAAAACGTTTCTTTCATGTCGCGAAACAAAAATATTTGCTGATGGCCATTTGCAAGATAGCGGTTCCCTTAGCTGACTTTTTAGGTGCTGGTTTCTGCTCAATTTGCACTCAGTACCTCAGTCACAATAACCCTGTGAATGACCCCCGTCACCCTAATTTCTAATGCCTTGAAAACTAGTACAGAAATGTGATGGATGGATAATCCGGGGATTGTGATTGATCTGGGACAGGGGAAGGTACGGGATGCAATAGTCTTACATTATCATCATCATCATCAATGCAGGCAAATAACAAATACAGTACAAAAGCACGATAAAGTGTCACCCATCACCTGTTTTTTTTTTTTTTTTTTTTTTTTTTTAAATGTTGTACACATGAAGTTGGCCCTTGTTCTCAGTGGCATATTTCCAATTTCCTAGCAGTCTGACTGCACCGGAATCCTCAAAAATTTTGCTAAAGCGTCCAAATGCATTTTTCCAACGTGTCGTACCTTTACTCCTCACTGCGGAAGACCATTATATCTGGGCATTTCTCCAATATGCTGTGATGTCTTATTCACCTATAGCTCTAAATTCATTTTGTTGTTGGCAACCGCATCTCTCCTCATGTTTGAGGCAATTGCCGTTTGTGGTTACAAAAGATACCTCCATCTGGTTAGATATTCCATCATGAAACATGGAAAACTAGATCAAAATCTCTCTTCTACAAGGAAGTGAAAAACTAACGAATGAGGCTATTGGGAAAAAGGTCGTGAGCACTTTCCAAGTACTGACATGTCCATGGGCAGTTATAGATGTATTTTTGTCTGAATATTGTGTGAGTTTCTCTCTTCATCCAGTCCCCAAAGAAGGTTGTCTCTGGGATGTTTTATCCATCTTCACTGCTAAAACATTTAACTTGTGCAATCCAACGTTGCCAGATAATGTTAATTCAACATTGTAATTTGCAAGTCGTGAACGTTCAATCACTCATTTGGAGTGGAGGCGGCGGACTTGTCCATTACCCCCTCTGGACAACGTTGCCGCAAACTGTGGCACATAAAAACGTCATCACCTGCTCTTCTTGACCTGGTGTCCGCTGAGTTCTCTAACAGACCCGAATTTCCCAAAACCGAGGCTGGGGTGTTCCGATAAGTGCTTAATTGGCCTCAGTGAGTGATGTGAACGAGAGTATGGAGAAAATCATTGAGTCCCACTCAGAAAGGCGACATGGTTTTTGAATTTCATGCAAAAATACACTCACAAAATATGTACAGATGGCTTTACTAACCTTGTGAAATGAGTCATTTAAAAAATCAATGATTAGCTAGTCATTGAAAAAAAAAATACTCCTTGCATATGATTTTTATTTTTTTTTCAGATTAGATGGCAAATTTCTGAACATCAGAAGCTGGTGATTTATAGGCGAAATTAAGAATTTGCCATCAATTATTCTGGAGCCAACATCAAACACTTCTTTGCCTTGGTTGGAGGAATAACATTTCACCTCGTAAATTTCAAAATCTCAACAGTTGGTTGATTGTCATCACACAAACCTATTTTGACCAAATAAGAAGAAGAAAGTACGTTAGGGATGTTAGGATGTAATCTGTTTATCCTTACATCCATATTTTATCTATATCTTATTATCCTATTTATTATTTGAGTACTCAATCACTGCCCAACCGCCCCTAAAAAAAAAAAAAAAAAAATCACATTTTTCCATTGTATTTTTTTTCAACTACTAAAATGCATTTTATTCTAATTTCTGACAGCTGGACTTTTATCCTTGAACTGCATATGTTGGTACTGTGTATATGGTATAAACTGAGCTCAAACAAAATATGAAACAACAAAATCAGCCTTTGGTAAACTGTTAGCATTCGCAATTAGCATTAGTGTGCTAGCGATTCCCCTTTTAGGTTAAAAAAAAAAAAAAAGCTACCATTCAGCCCACTCATGCATGATTTTATACAGTTTGTACATTGCACATCTAATAGTGTCTTGAAAAGAACTTAGATGTCTGTACAAGTGGCCCAACACTGTGTGTCAGGAATAAATGTCAAATAAAACACTGATTGTGACAGTGTAAACATGATTCTGCGCCAAACTTTTTTTCTTAGTACTGGTGACCTACAGTATTTTTAAGATGACTTAGCCAAGTTATTTGATTACAAAAATAAATAAAAATAAAAATGACCCCTCAGAAATCTACTTTAGTACAGTTAGAAATAGGTTGCACCACTGCATTCTGGGTCATAAAATTGATGCTTGCAAGGAACCTGGAGCGGAACCTTTGAAACATGCGCTCTGCACTACATATGCTGACATGGCGATCATGTCTTTTTCTTTCAGCATGCTCCAAAGAGACAGAAAAAGTATGCAAGCTGTCCTCAGAAGACAACCTGCAACCCTTCAAGGACAAGATGGATGCATTTGTTATCCAAGGTGAGTTATTCTTATTTTGTCACATTTCAGAAATGCATCCACGGCCAAAATGTTTAATGAATACATAAGAATGCAGGCGGAAAGTCGATACAGTAAATACACCGGTGAAAATAGTCCATTATTAAGTGTAATTCAAGAGGGGAAAAAAAAACCTTTGACTCTCAAACATTGTGTACATTACGGTTATTCTTTTTGATGAATTACATATCCTGCTTAAAACATATTTTTCCTATTCTGAGTCAGTTTCATATGCTAGTATTCACATTATCTCAGTCGAAGCCAGCATGGTGGTGAGCACATTTCCTATAGGGATGTGGTTATGGGTTTGAATCTCTCTGCTGGCATAGGTTTTCTTCGTGTATGCTGAATTTGTCCAACTCATTCCAAGAACATGAATCTTAGATTTAAAGGTCAGGTGTCATGCCTAGAAACATTCTAAAATAGATATTGTAATGAAAAATACATATAACATTATTTACCTCAATGTCCATACGAAAAAATAAATATGAGCGGAGAGCACGGAAGTCTCATTCGACATTCAAGTGGTAGCCATATTGGCTGCATCCTCTGTCCGTGACGTCACACTGGGACCTTCACCATTGAAAACACGCTGTGCCACCGACTATGGGAGACGAACACGCCCCTTCTGACACGGAAGCTCTTTCGAAGAAGAGAACATCTCACGACCGAGTGAAGTGACTGGGGAAATATTGCCCTATCGGGCCATATTTAGATGATATGCGGATCATGGCCAAACTGTATGCAGCCAAACCGCCTCCCCATCCGATCCACCTCCGTGGCGGGTCCGCCAATCACGGCTTCGGCCGGGGTGGCACATCGACACATTGAGCACCCATGACTTGTGGATTATGCCCCCCCAACTATTATTTTATTTAGTAGCTGTATACACACCTACCTGTCATTTGGAACCCACGAAGCTCTCGTCCTTTGCACCCATGCAATCCATTTTTCACGACGAACCAGGTCTCTTGGAAATTTATGAAGGTTAAATCCATCCTCCCAACTGTTCGAACAATATCCAGCAATACAACGAGCCGGCATTTTGGCTAACACGGAGGAACAAAGAGCTACCTTCCCGCAGGTAAAACTAATAGAAATCTACGAGCCCGCCTGAGTGCGCCTCTGCGCTGTATGTCACTTCCTATTTCTTCTCAAAAACAAATCCCTCGAAGATTTTCATGGCCGGAGTTACAAAAATCCATATACGTCAAAATCATGTTTTGTGGTGGGCAAAAAAAAAAAGCAACTGATGGGTCCATAC
The DNA here is from genome assembly GCF_019802595.1 of Syngnathoides biaculeatus. Classification (NCBI taxonomy): domain Eukaryota; kingdom Metazoa; phylum Chordata; class Actinopteri; order Syngnathiformes; family Syngnathidae; genus Syngnathoides; species Syngnathoides biaculeatus. The sequence goes on along the minus strand of NC_084651.1, from coordinate 8,105,485 downwards.
CAGCTGGCTGTTTTTCATTAATATACTAAACATCATGCATTTCATGACAGTGGACAGTTAATGATGGCTCTAAATTGTCTATAGATGTAAGTGTAAATGGTCTGTCTGTATATAAACCTGGTGGTTGATTTGGCAACACTTCCACAGCTTTCCCTTCCTCAAAGTCATCTCGGAGGTGCTCGGCTTACCTGTGACCGTATTGATAAGTGCGACAAAAAATGGATGGATAGAGTCAATCGGTGACAAAATTTTTGAAACACTTCACTTGGAGGCAATAACTGCAAATTGGAAACATGATAAAAAGAACCCTGTCACCTTGCGGGTCACCTTCTGATTAACCTCAAAAAATTACACAAGTTTAACTTATTTTTAAAGATGTGGATATATTAACCAATGGACTCCAGCTTTCAAAAAGAGGCTTGTAGACTGGGTGTCACATTTCAGATGTCAACAGTCTCACTGACTAGTGATTTTCCATTCCCATGGTTGCACATGGTTTTGCTTCAATACATGTTCAAATGACCCAGTATCTCTTGGAGAAATCAAAGATTAGAAGAAAAGTCTAAAAACCGAAAACAGATTTTTAAAACCATTTATTTTTTCAGTTCCTCCCTCGTGTCACTCTAAGCCCGCCATCAGATCTGCTGTCACATTGACAAAAACAACCAGAATGTTCAATAAATGTTCTAATGACCCAGTATCTCAGAGAGAAATCAAAGATTAGAGGAAAAGTCTAAAAACTGAAAACAGATTTTTTTTTTTCCCTACCTCCACCATGTAAGTCCAATTCTGCCATCAGAAGTGTTGTCAGTCTGACAAAAACAACCAGTCACAACCAGAATCTACTCTGAGACATCACAGTTCATCGCCAGATCAAAAAGATCTTCACCTGTCTGATAACTTCTGAAATCTGCAACCAAAGTGTAATAGCGAATTCTTTTGAGGTTCACCCCTGAAAGATGTTAAACTGATCATCCAATGACCAAAAGAGGTACAGTTCACTAAATATTCATCCACAAATGTACAATGTACACTAATGTTCCCCAGATGGATGCATCTTGGATTCCAATGGAACTTCTTCCATTGGGGTACAAAAGCAGACTTTATCAAGGCATTTACACATTAATTATGAAATGTGCATTCACAAGTACTAAGTTAACGTAGGCATTACTTGTATCCGAATTCAGGGTGCACCCCTGTTTTATTTCTTTTATCGGTACTCACTTTTTGTATTTGCACTCCCATTCTACAATAAACACTTCTTGTGTCCACCCCCTAACTCCACCTCCAATTGTCGTGGTAATGAAAGCTCTACATGGCATTGACCATGCAGTAGAATGGGCGGGGGTGAGCCCTGGCTCATTTACAACAGACAGGACCACCTCCTCAAAAATCTTCAATCCAGGATGAGGTTAAAAAAAACAAAATCAGTCTGTGCTATAATTGTCACGAGGCTGTTTATTTAAGTTCATGTTCCAATGAGGCATTATTTACATTTATGCTGCAGTGTTCAAATATTCTGAAGAGCTTTTTATGGCCCTGAAGGATTTCTGTGACGTGTCTTGCAAAACAAACATACAAAAAAAAAAAAAAAAACCTATAAAAAGAAATTTGAAGCAGCCTCAAATGGGGACAGCCATAACTATAACTCTGACATAACACGCTTTTAAACAGAGATTCAGAAGAATTGTGAAACATCTATTGTGTCCCTTTCGGTCCGCGATTGTGTGCAACAGCAGCAAAACACTGTACAACATTGTTTGCTGTGTGTTTTTACATAGCAATAAATGTACTTGCCTCCTGTTGGCTTTGACCCAGGCTACATTTAACTGAGTGTGACCAATCTCTCTCAAGGAACACGCCACGGGCTTCGCACCGATTGCTTTTGTATTCAAATGAGAATTTATAATATAGAGCATATGTGGCGATGAAGCTCGCTGTCTTGTTTTTTTTTTTTTTGGTTTTTTTTTCAAAGAAACTCTGCAGATGAAAGCTCCTGGCTCCACCCCGTTACTCCCCACCTCCTTGCTTCCCTCCGTCCCCTCTCTCGTCTGCTCCCTTTCTTTGCTGCGGAAAGAAATATGGGAGATCCCGCTTTGATTCACATGACAAGGCTTTTCCTTCGAGAGACGATTGCGAGCGTGGAAGTTTCACTCGCATGGCTCCAGACGGAATTCTTGGGGTTCCGCCACGGAGGCGGTCGAAAGAAAGAAAACTCAAAACAAAACATGTGAAGTGCCAAATGTCATATTTTTTTGTTATTTCAGCTAATCTCCAAAAGTCCTGGGGGTTAAACTGTTTCTGGCTCCGCACTTCGAAACCGCCTTTGTTTGTTTTCTGACCATGAAACTAACCGCAGAATAACAGTGGGAGCGGACATGTTGGAAGTCCGCTGTTGGGTCTCTCTCCATTTTCGGCGCTGTCTTCACAAACTCTCTCTTGGCTCTTTGATCCTCTGTTTTTGGGACTTGTTGGTTAATCTGTTTCTGATGGACACCCAGGTTACGAGAGGATGGGAGTGTGTTCATTCTCCCTGATTGGTTCAAAAACATCTGTAAAACGTTTATGTTTACGCCACTATTTTATTAATAAGATAAGCTACAGTATTGTATCGCTACTGTATCTTCTTCTTTTCCTTTCGGCTTGTCCCGTTAGGGGTCGCCACAGCGTGTCATCTTTTGCCATCTTAGCCTATCTCCTGCATCTTCCTCTCTAACCCCAACTGCCCTCATGTCTTCCCTCACCACATCCATAAACCTTCTCTTTGGTCTTCCTCTCGCTCTTTTGCCTGGGAGCGCCATCCTCAGCATCCTTCTACCAATATACTCACTCTCTCGCCTCTGAACATGTCCAAACCATCGAAGTCTGCTCTCTCGAATCTTGTCTCCAAAACATCCAGCTTTGGCCGTCCCTCGAATGAGCTCATTTCTAATCCTATCCAACCTGGTCACTCCGAGCGAGAACCTCAACATCTTCATTTCTGCCACCTCCAGTTCAGCTTCCTGTTGTTTCTTCAGTGCCACCGTCTCTAATCCGTACATCATGGCCGGCCTCACCACTGTTTTGTAAACTTTGCCCTTCATCCTAGCAGACACTCTTCTGTCACATAACACACCAGACACCTTTCGCCAGCTGTTCCAACCTGCTTGGACCCGTTTCTTCACTTCCTGACCACACTCTCCATTGCTCTGTATTGTTGACCCCAAGTATTTGAAGTCGTCCACCATCGCTATCTCTTCTCCCTGTAGCCTCACTCTTCCCCCTCTACTTTTCTCATTCACGCACATATATTCTGTTTTACTTCGGCTAATCTTCATTCCTCTCCTTTCCAGTGCATGTCTCCATCTTTCCAATTGTTCCTCTGCGTGCTCCCTGCTTTCACTGCATATGACAATATCATCTGCGAACATCATGGTCCAAGGGGATTCCAGTCTAACCTCATCTGTCAGCCTATCCATTACCACTGCAAACAGGAAAGGGCTCAGAGCTGATCCCTGATGCAGTCCCACCTCCACCTTAAATTCCTCTGTCACACCTAAGGCACACCTCACCATTGTTCTGCTACCATCATACATGTCCTGTACTATTTTGACATACTTCTCTGCCACACCAGACCTACGCATGCAGTACCACAGTTCCTCTCTTGGTACTCTGTCATAGGCTTTCTCTAGATCCACAAAGACACAATGTAGCTCCTTCTGACCTTCTCTGTACTTTTCCACGAGCATCCTCAAGGCAAATAATGCATCTGTGGTACTCTTTCTAGGCATGAAACCATACTGTTGCTCGCAGATACTTACTTCTATCCTGAGTCTAGCCTCCACTACTCTTTCCCATAACTTCATTGTGTGGCTCATCAACTTTATTCCTCTATAGTTCCCACAGCTCTGAACATCCCCTTTGTTCTTAAAAATGGGAACTAGAACACTTTTCCTCCATTCTTCAGGCATCTTTTCGCCCGCTAGTATTCTGTTGAATAAGTTGGTCAAAAACTCCACAGCCATCTCTCCAAATTGCTTCCATACCTCTACCGGTATGTCATCAGGACCAACTGCCTTTCCATTTTTCATCCTTTGTAGCGCCTTTCTGACTTCCCCCTTAGTAATCATTTCCACTTCCTGGTCCTTCACTCTTGCCTCTTCAACTCTTCCTTCTCTCTCATTTTCTTCATTCATCAACTTCTCAAAGTATTCTTTCCATCTATTTAGTACACTACCGGCACCAGTCAACACATTTCCATCTCTATCCTTAATCACCCTTAACTGCTACACATCCTTCCCATCTCTATCCCTCTGTCTGGCCAACCTGTAGAGATCCTTTTCTCCTTCTTTCGTGTCCAACCTGGTGTACATGTCTTCATATGCCTCTTGTTTAGCCTTTGCCACCTCTACCTTTGCCCTACGTCGCATCTCGATGTACTCCTTTCGCCTCTCCTCAGTCCTCTCAGTATCCCACTTCTTCTTCGCTAATCTCTTTCCTTGTATGACTCCCTGTATTTTGGGGTTCCACCACCAAGTCTCCTTCTCCCCTTTCCTACCAGATGACACACCAAGTACTCTCCTGCCTGTCTCTCTGATCACCTTGGCTGTCGTCGTCCAGTCTTCCGGGAGCTTCGGTTGTCCATCGAGAGCCTGTCTCACCTCTTTCCGGAAGGCCGCACAACATTCTTCCTTTCTCAGCTTCCACCACATGGTTCTCTGCTCTACCTTTGTCTTCTTAATCTTCCTACCCACCACCAGAATCATCCTACATACTACCATCCTATGCTGTCGAGCTACACTCTCCCCTACCACTACTTTACAGTCAGTAACCTCCTTCAGATTACATCGTCTGCACAAAATATAATCTACCTGCGTGGTTCTACCTCCGCTCTTGTAGGTCACTATATGTTCCTCCCTCTTCTGGAAATAAGTGTTCACTACAGCCATCTCCATCCTTTTTGCAAAGTCCACCACCATCTGCCCTTCAAAGTTCCTTTCCTGGATGCCGTACTTACCCATCACTTCTTCATCGCCCCTGTTTCCTTTACCAATATGTCCATTACAATCTGCACCAATCACAACTCTCTCGCTGTCTGGGATGCTCAGAACTACTTCATCTAGTTCCTTCCAGAATTTCTCTTTCAACTCTAGGTCACATCCTACCTGTGGTGCATAGCCGCTAACCACATTATACATAACACCCTCAATTTCAAATTTTAGTCTCATCACTCGATCTGATACTCTTTTCACCTCCAAGACATTCTTAGCCAGCTCTTCCTTTAAAATAACCCCTACTCCATTTCTCTTCCCATCTACTCCGTGGTAGGATAATTTAAACCCTGCTCCCAAACTTCTAGCCTTACTACCTTTCCACCTGCTCTCTTGGATGCACAGAATATCAACCTTTCTCCTAATCATCATGTCAACCAACTCCTGTGCTTTTCCTGTCATAGTCCCAACATTCAAAGTCCCTACACTCAGTTGTAGGCTCTGTGCATTCCTCTTTTTCTTCTGACGCTGGATCCGGTTTCCTCCTCTTCTTTGTCTTCGACCCACAGTAGCTGAATTTCCACCGACGCCCTGCAGGTTAGCAGTGCCGGGGGCGGGCGTTGTTAACCCGGGCCACGACCGATCCGGTATGGGATTCTTTAGATGAACGCTCATATTTGTTTGGCACAGTTTTTACGCCGGATGCCCTTCCTGACGCAACCCTCTGCATTTATCCGGGCTTGGGACCGGCCTACAGATTGCACTGGTTTGTGCCCCCATAGGGCTGCATTTGTATCGCTACTGTATCACCACTCCCTAATAGAAAAGCATGTACTTCAATGGTTTAACCATGTACAGGCCACAGAAAAACATGCTTGTTGTTTTCCAGTTGATAGTAAAATTCCCAATTTTGGAGAGCTATCCTTTTCAATGGATAGTTCAATTATCAATTTTCAAACGCACTAGTCCTCATTAGTATCGCATCTGTGCTAGAGATGGAGGCTTTCCCAGCTGACTTTAGGTGACAGACGAGATACTCATTGGACATGTTCCCAGCCACTTACAGGGCAGATATTGTACAAATAACCATTCACTTTACACTAATTGCCTGATAGTCTTCAATTAATGCATGTTTTTTCGAGTATCCGGGGAAAAAAAAACCCTCGCAAGCATGGGCAGAACATGGAAACAACACAAAGGAAGGTCAGACTTGAGTATCACACCCCAAACTTTGGAACTGTGCGACAGTTGTACTAAACACTAGTACACCGTCCTGCCCAGAGACTGCTTGCCATCTGCGAAAATAAACTAAAACAACGAAGGAATGGCCATCATACCCTTGCAATTATAGTTTCCTCAGTGATGGATGAAATGTGTCGCTAATCTGCTCTTTTCTACATCAACAATATGCTATGCAATATAATGTGTATGCGTTGTATTGTAAGACTATGTTGAACACTGCCTCTCACATAGATTAACTGGTCAAATCAAACATGCTATATAAATTATGGATGGAAATTTGTGATCTCCAAACTGTAGTCAGCACAATGCTCCACCAATCTGCATTAGACTTTCAACAGGTTATTTATACTTGTTCGAGCAGGAAAGCTATTTAATTTTTCCCCATCGCTTCTTTAATGCTCCAGTTATTTAACTACAAACCTTTAGAGAGTATTTGTTCATCAAATAAAGAACCCAATTGATATCATTGATATCATATGAATGTTACATCTTTCATTAATGTTCATATGTTACGACTAAAATATTTTTCTAAAGCAACTTCCCAATATCAAGCCCCATTAATATTATTTACAGATTCATCATAACATATTGATGACCTGTCATCCCATTGGAATGGGGCTGATGGGTGATTTAGTGCCGTGGAATTGCGTCGGTCCCTTTGGGTTTCGCCGTGATCTTTAGATGCTGCTCTGGCTTCAATTACACATTGCAACCAGATATTCCCGGGATAAGAGCTCAACATATATTTGCGCCAGGAAAGATTATCGGTTCTATCTGCTGTCATGTCTGCCTCGTGGAGAGAACCCACGAGGAGACTCGACTTTAGGACATCTCTCCTCATTGACACTTTAATGCAGCTTCAGCGTCCATTTATTGACCTTGAGGGGGCCGCGAAGATGTCTGGCTCCCTATTTGACAATTATACAGCAGCAACAATGACAGCACGAACCAAGGGGGAAAAACACACCGCTGGATCGAATCCACCCTTGCCTTTTTTTCCATTTTCGATAGAGTGCGGATCAGAAATGAGAAATTAACCTACATCAAGCCAGACTGTCACACTTCACCGCCGTTCCAAGCGACCTCATTGGCCACTGAGATTACTGCTGTGTGGGCTGCTTGAAATTTCGATTAGGGCTCCGCTCCCTAACATTTTTTTACGCCGCGGGCTGGTTTTACATTCACATATTTTAATGGACATGCAATGAAACAAAAAAATCCAGATGGTCCTGACTTAAATTCACTAGGTCACAACCCTTTTAAGGCATAAATTGAGTACACGATTATGGTACGTACAGTAATTACATTGTGAAAAAAAATATACATTTATGTATTCTTTTGTTGTTGTTGTTGTTTTTTTTTTTTAAGAATGTGTGAACATGCAAACTCCACACAGGTGGGGCTGGGATTTGAACCCCAGTCCTCAAAACCGAGCCTAAAAGACGCTAATGATCATCGATCCTTTTTCAATACCTGGGTTGCGGGTTAGCTGGAACCTATCAGAGCTGAATTTGGGTTAAAGGTGCGATACACCGTGGAGTGGTTGCCACCCAATTGCAAGCCACAGAAGCAGAGGTTATTGGTGGGCACTGAAACACCCACACACACGTTACTCTTTGGCCTGTTTTTGACGTATCCCTTTGCTTCTTCTTTTTTTTTTTATACACATTTTCACATCCCTAAATTTGCACTTGGTGCACATTTGTGTGTAATTACATGTACCGACCCATCAACAACTACAGTGTTCATTTGAGCACGGTTGCCCTCTTTGTTACAAAGTGCCCCCCACCTCAACAAATTGCTCTGCCACTCCTGGAAGTGTTCTTGAAGACAAACCTCCATTTACACTCACATTCACGCCTAGAGACAATTTAGTCCCACGTGAACTTTAGAAGCATGCTAATGGAACCTGGGAGGAAGCCCAAGCACAGGGAGAAAATATAAAATCCACCGAGGAAGGCCAGAGCCCAGATTTGAACTCCTAACCTCAGAACTGTGAGGCCGATGCGCTAAGAACTCATCCGCCATGCCACTTCTCTGAGGATCAATAAAATATTTATGGTTCAGTCTGGAACTGGTCCTGGTTGCGGACTGCTTGACTAATGGGTACTGTCATGTGCGGATCGTAATTTCTTCACCCTCCTGTTCCGTCTCGCACATCTCTCACTGGTGACCACACAGCCATCCGTCTACATTTGGAGGCAACTGCACAAAGAGGCACTTGTGCGGCACTCGGCGAGACTTGTTTATCAGTTGTGCAACCGCGGCGCAAGCTGCCGTTTGGTGGCACACCAGCGACCACGAAGATGACTGTTGGTTTAAGTGACGGTGGCAGGCGGAAATGTTCATGTACATAAAAGTCTGCCTGCCGGTGATCTCATCCCTGCGTGCATTCCTTGCAAAGCTCTCATTTTCCCAAAAATGTATTTTCTCTCTCTTTTTCAGCCAAAACTGAGTTGGAAGCACAAGAGAAACAACTGGCAGACACTCAAAACACGTAAGCCCTTGATCTTGCTTTCATGATTTTCCCGCAGCTTCTTCACCTCCCTCCGGTAGGCGATTCCTCTTATTCCATTTCACAGGTTACATAAGGCTTTGCTCCTTGTGCGCCAAAGCCTCGATTTGTGAGTTTGGACATAAAGACAACACTCGGTGATAAATCCAACAAAGCCTTAAATGCCATATTCGAGGAGGAAAATAATCTAGCCGCTTTGTCAATATTTAGGGCTTCTGGTTCCCTCGGTTATGAGGACGGTGCGGGCCATCGTTCCGGGGGGCCTCTGTAGAGGGGAGCCCCCCCTCACCTTCCCCCGTGCGGAGTCTGCATTGTTTATCTAAGCGAAGCGAGAGGAGACAGCCTTGGCTCCAGGCTTCTGTTACGGCTGGCGAGGAATGCGTTCCTACAGCGTACTCCAAACAAAGAGAGCCCAACCTGTCCGCTGTATTGATCCACTGCAAACGGTCTCGCCGTTCAACACCTTGACGTACGTCATCCTGCGGCTCCAGCGATTCTGATGGATCGTCGGCCGGTCAGCCGCCGGGCCTCCCTCTTGTCCCTGTCGTTAATGCCTAAACGTGTACAACAAGGTTCTAGGTTTCAAGCGTTCTCATTATTTGTCTCCCTTAGGGGAAATTTGACTTGCAGCAAGGGGAACTGGCTTACATCAACTTACACATTAGTGCAATGTAATTTATTTTCATCCATATTCATCCTACTGGATGTACGTATTGATTGTCTTTATTGACTGAGGAATTAATTTACACTTGCTATACTTTAATCTACACTTCCATAGAGTATTCCCTTCCCTGGACTTATTATAAAAGTGTAAATTTCATTAAAAGAAAAAAATGTCTGTCCAGAAAGGACCCTTCTGACATCTACTTGTGTTTGACCCTGTTTTGTACCCGGTTTGTCCATATTTGGCAAAGACCACCCCTTTCCCCTGATTGGTTGCCTCTGTATAGAAGACCCACAGAGAGAGCACACATATTTATGTTGACAGTATTTGCTCAGGAGTGGAGAGGACACTGGAAATCTTCAGTTGTGACGTAGATATGTCCCAGAAATTTGAATGAAATGATTTGACGCCTTTCGCCTGAAAAACGTCAGGAACTCCGGAATGCATGGAGTCTTTTAATTCATATTTCACATTTACTGAGGCACCACAGCACCAATATAACATCCCAAATCCAAGAAAAAGTTGGTTTGGTAAAATATGGAACCTTTAAATCAACTTTAGGACTTGGGAGTTGCTTGGGTAAAATTTACAAATGACTCAACATGGTTTTATTTGGTATTCATGACACTCTGCTTGATTTAGACTATCTATTTATAAGGGTTGTTAGTTTACATGTGAAATATTTTTAGGTCTGTTCATTTTTTTTGAAAGAAAAGTGATTTTGATCATGTAGCGATCTGAAAATTCACCAGTGTGCTTTGTGGCCACTTTGTAAAGCGTGTATCATGAGAACTCCAATGATTAAGTTTACATTCAAGGATCATATTGGGGGGGAAAAAATAAAGTTTATTCCCCGGGTTAGTTAACCTTTAGATGATTAGTAATTTGATGGACGACACTGACTTGGGACCATTCAAAATCTGAGTGTGAAGATGTTAGTAGACCAGAAGTGCAGATAGCTTTGACGTACATGACTGCACCCTGGCTAATGTGCTACTACATGTAACTAAGCAATGCAGTATGACTTGCAGTACTCCACTTAATCCAAGTAATCAGCTCAGTTTGCTGGAAATCTAGTGTGGACTTGCCTGATTGTTGTCACAGTAACATGAGAGATGCTTGAAATGTGAAGGTTAAGATTTCAGATTTACTTGCACATGCTGTATCTCATCTGACTTGCTCTCAATTCTGGTTACCATTTTTATTGCTTAATAAATTTCCCAAAAACCGTAGAAAGGAGCAGACTGTAGGATCGGTTAAGAAATAGTTAGGAGGCTGTTTTTCTGCGATTCGTGTCCTCGGTTTATCCAGGTTAAGGCAATTGAGAACCGTTTCGCATTTACAATGCTGACCTGGAGGAAATTTGGGGTTGGTTTAGGATCTTAACAGCAGACAGTCGGAGGTGGGATTTGAAACAGTCAGTGGTTGACCTGCGCTGCCAACTGAGCCACAGACACTTTGTGTAAATTAACTGGTGACCTATCCAAGTCTACTAGGAAAGGCTCAAGGACAAGCACTATGGAAAAATAATAGGATGGATTGAGGACTTTACTATTAGCAATACTATAATATTACTGTCTTAGCAATAGGTTAATGATAAACTAAAGTACAAATTTCGGTCTGTTCTCTGATTTCACTAGTTTGTTTCTCCAAAGACAAAATTTCAACAAGGGTCTGGATTCCGCATATCTCCTTGAGCTCGCCAAATTTTTGTAACAACTGAATTCTTGTTCTATTTCATGTTGTAATAGTTTTGTCTCGATGTTTTCTTTTTTGTACTTCTCCTCCAGCTTCTTGGAACTGAGCACATCCTTCTCAGTCAAACCCAAAGCGGGAGAAAAGGAGGCGTCTCCCAATACTCTTTTCAGTCTTTGGCATGAGTTTTCCATGGATTTTAAAGAACAGTGGAAGAAGCAGAATAAGCTGATGCTAAAGGAGCGGTAAGTTTAACAGATCCTGCGTTAAGTGGATGGATGCATAGTTCATGTTTGCTAGGTCGCTAGCTACACAAATGGCCAGATAGAGGCAATTTAGCATAGATTAATTTAGTCAAATACAGCAAGGTTAGCCTAGTTTAGCCTATTCAGTTAGCTAGCCAAAAGACAACTACATACATTTCTTCCTGGCTAGTTAGGTACATAAATAGCGGTATCAGTGGAAGTTAGCACAGATAGACACTTTTTTTCATCAATAGTAAAGCAAAAGTTGCACTTTTAAAATCTAATTTATTTAGCAAAACAAAAAAATAAGATTAAGATGTCACTGGTTAACACAGTTGTTACAATACCAAGAGTTAGCACAAACGCTAATGTAGCTTACTTGTTGGTGCTTCAGTTAGTTTAGTAGTTTTCCTCCAACTACTGTCCATGTCTGCTATTCCAGAGGAAAAAAAAAAAAGATTTTGATGTAATTTATCTTTTGTCATCAGAGGTCAAATTTCATTTGAGCGGATCTATTTCAGTTCCCATTGAGTCTTTATTCTTATGATTCAGTCGCACACTTTGGTATTTTCATAAAAGATAAAAAGTTATGACCTCATTGTAAAAATATAATGTTTGGGATTTTTGGAAAATTCTTAATTTTTAAAATGACCATTACCAAGTTATTTTTGATAAATGGAAACAAGGGTATATCCGATCTTATTGTGAGCCCTTGCAAAATCATGCTTTAACATGAACACTGCACTTCAATATAGAATAACAAAAAAATACATTAAATTTTAATGTAAACAAAATTGAAATAGTTTTAAAACAAGTTTTTTATTGCTGATGTATTGAGCTTATAAAGTTAGATACAACTGAACTGTTGGAAGGTGGAAAGGTGAGGCATTTTGGGACAATGCCACATGTGATTATTTCTGTCAGCATCTCAACATTCAACAAATACCAAGCTTCCAACGACTGAATTACGTTAAAGTCAAAGTTATGATAAATTTGTAATATTTTGTGATTGGACTTTTTTTTTTTCTCCAAACTTTCTTTCTGGAAAGGGAAGATCTATTTTGAGGCCTTTTTGACCGTCATTAGTTCCACCTGAGTTCAACAGTTGTTCCCGACTCCCGAATAAGTTCAAATGTATCTGGTGGGCTCTGCAGATCCTATCGTGGTCATTTAAATTCATGAAGGGAAAAGACACGAAATGACCCAAATCTCGCTCTTCACCCCTGTAATGAAAAGAACACACGCAGCATCCACTTGGCTTCCAGCGGTGTGATGGCTACTAAGATAACAATGCATGTCAACAGAAAGCAAATTGCTCCATTATGCCCCACGAAGATCCTATAGTGATACAGTGATATTCTTCAGAGGGCCCTGGGTAAAAGGTTGGCTTGTACAGCAGGAACGAATACAAACAAAATTTGAAGCCATTAACTCTTTGGCCTTTGCCCCAAGCTATCATGGCAACTCTCTCTGTGTGGTGGTGGTCGGACTGAAGCACAACCACAGATTGTAATCTTCCCCCGGCGTACATTTTCTCGCTAATAGACAGCGCCGGCAAAAGCAGCACTGACAAATCAAGTTATTGTTGCTCACGCGCTGCTTTTTTTCCCCGTCTTCTTTAATCGAAGTGCCCACATTGGTCTTTTAGTCCCTCCCTAGTCTGCTCGGCCTCATCCATTATTGTTCCGCTTCTATTGGACAGATGAAATGCAGGACCTGCATTTTCATTCGAGTTGAATTCGTAGTTTGTTTTTTGTATTTTTTTGTGTGTGAGCGCAGAACACAGGTTAGCATTATATGAGGCTCATGTTAAAGTTCTGTGAGGTTGTAACTGTAGTTGAGATCAGTTCAATTCGATTCCGATAAATCTGATGAAATTTTCATCTTCAATCCGGTGTCATTGATTGGTGATTTGAGCTAATTTTGTTTTTCTGGTTTTGTCAAGCATCTCATAATGATACATGCAGTTGACAGTAAAAAAAAAAAGCGAAATTCTCTGAATTTACTTTTATTCAATCGCGACTTCTTTCTTCTACAAAAAAAATGTTGCTCTCTAACTTTTTGCCCTTTGAAATATTATATTGTTCCCAAAAAAACCCACTTTTTTTTTTTTTTTAAATGTAAGCTTTGGGAGCACAGTAGGACGTCCAGTTAGAGCATCTGCTTCTCAGCTCTGAGGATCGGAGTTCAAATCCCAGCCCCTCCTGTGTGAGTTTGCATGTTCTTCCCGTGCCTGCGTGGGTTTCCTCCGGGCACTCTGGTTTCCTCCCACATCCCCAAAACATGCAACATCAATTGGACACTCTAAATTGCCTCTAGGTGTGATTCTGAGTGCAGCTGTTGGTCTCGATGTGCCCTGTGATTGGCTGGCAACCAATGGCTGGGTTGCACGTGACGTCACGCTTGTTCATCCGGGTACTTGATCGCAATTGTTGCAGACAAGCAGGCAGCTGTCCATCATGCCAGATTTTTGTTGCGTCTACGGATGTGGAAATTGCGGGAAAAGACATTGCGACGCGATTTTGACGTGTTCCAAAGATTAGATTGCATGAAGAAGACTCAATGGAGTCATTGAAAAAACAGCAACAAACCTGGCTTGCAAATCTACGACGTGCTGATCCGAACGAAGCTTGAGTACACAAGGCAAATGATTATTTCAAAGTCTCTTCTCATCATTTTGTAAGCGGTAAGCCTGTATATTTCTCGTGTCCGGATATTCTACTTTAGGGAAGTCTTTCAGATCCTTTGAAGGTACGTCGTTGTGAAGAGTATACAGATCGATATCTTCAGAGTTTGATCTTCTGTACATATCTAGCTTTGGCGACATCATTGAGTGAATTAAAGTAGGCAGAAAAAATCCGCCGCTCGCCGCTTACACATGGGTCTGTCGACGTTGCCATGGTGATGTCGTCTGCAACGCCGAGCTTGTCTGTAGAAATGGCGGCGATTATCATGTGATTCCAACCCAAGCAATTATTCATGGTGTACCCTACCTCCTGCCCGATGATAGCTGGGATAGGCTCCAGTACTCCCGCGACCCTCGTGAGGATAAGTGGTTCAGAAAATTGATGGATGCATGTAGTCCTGATAAAGTATTACATTTTCAAGAAAAAAAGTGACTTTTTGATACAATGACTATTTTGATAAAATTCTGAAAAATCGCCTAAATTACATTTTCCTTTTACGATGATTATTTTAATCTGATAAAATCATTACTTTAGTCCCAAATTATTTTACCCATGTTTTTTTTTTTCTTCAATGTGTCCCAATAATACTACATCATTCACACACACATGCCAGAGTAAAAAAAAAAAAAAAATACTTGCTGACGCATAAGAAATTCCAAAGCTTATTTGTGTCCCAGTACATATTTTCTATTCTGTATTTTAGGCTAAAAATGGCCGAGGATGTTTTCAGACAAGCCAAAGAGAAAGCATCCTACAACGTCAAACCCAAACACGCAACTGGAATAGTACGTCTTCCTTTGTGTCTGTCAAAATTCCGCTAGTCTAATCTGCTTTTTGTCAAGTAGTCTCATGAAAAAAAAAAATCTTGTTTCTGTTCCACAGAAAGCAAAGCTGGGCCAGAAGATGTAAAGCAGAGAACGATAATCACTGGGGCTACTGCGCAAGTACCATCAGATGTGACACATTAGTCATTTTTACTCAAGTGTATATATATATATATATATATATATATATGTATTTTAAAAATGAGTTTGAAACTTGTTTATCGTGAGTTGGCCCATTTCAGACATACAGTATTGAGAGTGGAATGCTCAACCCCTTTCTGGCAGCGCTTTTTGAATTATTGCTTGCAAAAAAAAACAAACAAACAAAAAAAAAAAAAACCTCAAGTCCTTGGGGATTAGGGCGTAGCAAATTCGTAGCAATACTGTTTCCCTGCGGTGTATTTATAAGCCATATGTAGAACTTTTTCTTTTCCTTATGTTACAATAGGCCACCCAATTTTACAAGAAAGCACTTTTTATTTGTGAAGCAGTGCCTTTTTACACAAGAGTAGCTGACAAAGAAGTGCGGTGATGATTTGAGGGTCAAATCATTTTTTAATTCAACATTTCTGTTTCAAGCAAAGGTGGTTAAGACATGAGTTTACTTTCATCCCATGGCATTCTGGCAGTCGCGCGTTTTGCACCCCGGCCACATTTGCACGTCACTGAAAAGACCGCAACCGCCCCTTAAAGTGGCCATGATCTGATGTTATCAAGCTATTATCGCTTGTTTTATAGTTTAATACCCATCAGCTCGTTTTGTCATATTCACATATATGTGCTGACAGAACGAGAGGATTACAGGACATGTTTTGGGTCGAATTCCTTTTGAACCTGAAAAAGATATATACATATATTTATTGAATAAAATAGTAATTTTACAATTTGGTGTTTTTTTTTTTTTTTGTGTTCCTGTTTGTCACTCTCCTGAAAACAATAGATTTATATGAAATAGATTTAATATACTTTTTCACATATGCACACATACATAATGTATATATTGTATTTTATATATGTACATATATATTGCATTGCACTTCAATTACACATGCAGCAGTACAGCCTATTCTCACAAGAATTTCGTTGGATTTTATACAAAAAAACAAATGCTATGGAAAATGTACTGTCTTTGGGAGATTCTAGGGAAAAAAGTATTTACATTTAAATGTTTTTAACAATCTGAATACAGAATGCATTAAACAAATTCTGTGGAGCATGTCAGCCATATACCATTCGCCATGTCATCCATAGTAAAAGTTTTTGTATAATTTCCTACTAAATTCTTGTGAGAACATGTTGAGCAGTATTTTTTTTCTCCTTAGTTTTTTTAGTATACTTGTGTCCAAACATGTAAAATGTTCTTATCGTGTTGCCTTTTCACAACCCATTGTGCATCACTTAGGATGCCGAATAGTAAGACGAGAAGGGTTAAGGAAAAGTAACACGGTACAGGTAAACACCTTTTCACAGTTTGGGTTCAGGATATTTGGGGGATTCTGGACTCCTTCCCCTTGCAGTAAAGGAAAATGTCTGGTCCAGGTGGACATGTGCTAGTCTCTTAACATGTCCTTGAGTCTTTGATTTCATCAGTCTTGTTGTTCTGTTTCCTTGAGTTCCAAACAAGGAGACGGGACATTTTTTGGCATCATTTGGTGAGTTTGGTTGTGGTCTTCAGAGCTTTCCGTGGCCGCTGACGTCCACAGACATGCAGCGACACTGTTTGACCCTCTGCACTTTGCGGTGCCTGAAAGGGGGCTGCAGGTTCGGGCAATCCAACTGCACCGTGAGCTGCGTGACGCGGTGCGGCCGGCAGAAGGAGCACGACTGAAACGGCTCCTGGGCCTTACTGTGGTTTTTCCTTCCTTGTCCTCGATTCTGGCCGTGTCCCGAGCTGCTGGGGCCCATGTGTCGGGGGATGTAAAAAGAGTTGCACTGGCCGTAGCAGAAGCGGTTGACTACTGTGCGGCTCCGGCAACCCTCCTCGCTGATGGTCTGTCGCAGGGGTTGGGTCTTGCACCAGTCCCTGCGCAGGTAGCGCCGCTCGGTCACCACCAAGGCCTCGCGGCTGGACGAGAGCACCTCGGGCCTCTGCTGCAGTAGCCGCTGGTGGCGCTCGGATGACAGGTTCCCTTTGGTCTTGTACGGCGACGGGATGTAGCCCTGCGGGCGTGACTTTTTGGTTTCTGCCGTGATGCAGAGCACTCCAGCCAGAATGGCTGCGATGGTTATTCTCCACAGCATTCTTGATCTGACAGAGACAAATAACTGCACGTTAGGAACAAAACGAAGAACATCTGTTATCGCGTTTGGAGCTATACCTCATGTTATCCACCTTTACATCGTGGTCTCGCTGAAATCAATTGGTCGGGATCAGCATGTCATTATTTCTACAGTCAACCCCTGCCTATTCTCGTTTTGTTTCCCACGAGTGGTATCAATCCTCATGCAGTAAAAATAAATGGGAAACTAGTACAGTGACTTGTCAAGGAAAGTATGTCAGTGATACATCACGACTGAGGCGAGCTTTGTATGTTGGGGAGGAGCTAAGTATAACCTGGGTTTGTGGAGTTTGTCTTTGCCATAAGTGGATCTATATGCTCACTTCCTCATTAAGGGTAATGTATGATGTTTGAAATTATGTTAAAAGTGATTTGGGATCATAGTCGGTCCTATTATTTAAATCTTGAAATTCGATTATAGGCAGTTAAAAGAAAGAACAAGATCCTGGATACAAGTGGCCGAAATGAGTTTTCTCCGCAGGGTGGGAGCTCAGTCATCCTTGAGGGGCTCAGTGTCGAGCCGCTACTTCTCCGCATTGAGAGGAGCCGGATGAGTTGGCAGGGGAATCCAATTCGGATCCCTCCCGGACGCCTCTCTTGTGAGGTATTCCGGGCATGTCCCACCAGAAAGAGGATGACCCAGGACACGCTGGAGAGACTGTCTCTCTGCTGGCTTGGGAACACCTTGGGATACCTCCGGAAGAGATGGCTGGGGAAAGGGAAGTCTGGGTATTCCTGCTGAAGCGAATTCCCCCGCGACCTGACCTGGAAAAGCGGTAGATAATGGATGGATGGTTGGCAGTTAAAAGATGTCTGGGAGAGGTGTCACTTCCTCCAGGTTTTTTCTCCATTTGCGGCAGGGCTCGATACCCGTCACATACAAATGGGAGGGTTCTGTGTATTTGCTTTTTCTCTCAGTTGTGCAACCATCCCTAAAATAAACAAAGCCTCCCAATCAAAGGATTCACTTAAACGCATAACGAGAAGGGGAAGTTGATTTCATTGGTCCAGTCGCCGGTTGAAATAATTAGTCCTTTGCTTATTTTAGTTGTGAACTATGCCATAGATATGTAAACTGCAATTGGCCAGACCCATCTGCATGCCATTAGGGGGGGAGTACTGGAACCTTACAAGACTTAGTCCTCTTTTTTTATTCTCCATGCTGATATATTTTAGGGCTGAACTGAGAACGACCTACCGATTGTCTTCTGTATCGTCCTCACGTCATAAAGGGAGAACTGATCCCGTGTCTGCCAGTGTGCGTACTGTCAGTGTTTTGCGCCAGCACATTTTTGACCATCACTCAAGCATCTTTTGAGCAGATGTTCCTGAAAAGGACTCACAAAGATCCAAAGTGCCTCAAGGCCATCTTGTGCTGCCGATTCCTCTTTTGCTCAGCGAAAGTCTCCGTCTTCCTCTCCGCGACCTGCAGCTCACCCTGCCCTGGAACAAATGAGTTGATGGTAATCCACTTTGGGGTTTTGACTCCTTTTGTGCGGCTCGCGATCCTGATGTCACGGCGGCCGTGTCGTCGCGCCCCCGAGCGCTCGCTTTTCAGCGACACAAGCTCTTAACTGTCGGCAGCCGTTTGTTCATCCTGCTTAGATGCCAGATGAATTCTAATAAGGATCTTCCGACAATGAATCCTTCCTTCCATTTCTGAGGTTTGGAACGATGACATTGTTACAACTTTTTTTTTTTGGCTGTACTTTATTGACCATATATGAGTAATAGTACAGTGGCCATAATTTTAATAAAACCCAGATCTCAGTGTTGGAATTGGAATGTTTGCGCTTCCCTTGACAACCTGTTCGTCCCTGTTAGTTTTATAGCTAGCAACTTATCAGATTGCAAGGGAAGGACTTAAACTTTTTTTTTCCTGCTTACATCATACAGACAGAATAGTTTATGATGTATCAAAATATGACAGCATCAAGTATTTTACTTTTTTTATTTATGGCCATGAAGTGTTTTTTTCCCTATAAATATTTAACTAAGCACTACTGCATCAGAGGGTTGGTAAATGATTAAAAAAAAAAAAAAATTGTTTGAAATAGCATACAAATCTGGGCTTCATTGCCACTGTAGTAACAGCTCTCTGAGAGACTTGGGAGTCCCTCACTTCTTAATTGATTTAATTTCATTATTTTATTCATAATTTCAGTTATGAGCACTTGAAAAAAATTCTCTACCCTCACCTCCTCCTTTTTAAGAGTCCCCGTTTTTCATTCCCTTTCGTCTTGGAAATGTTTTTCATGCAAACATTTACTGTAGTATTAATATTACTGTTGTTGTACTGTTAGTGCAGGTTTGTGATATGCGCACAATCTTAGAATTATCCAAACTGGCGTTAGATCGCCGCCATTGGCGGGGAACTCCGCCATAAACCAAGGATTCCCTATAATGCCACAATCAAGTAGGACGTGGCTGTTATCCCCATCTTGCCAAATGTAAGATATAGAGTTGCCCTTAAAAAGGCTCAGGACTGTACTGGTGGACATGGGGAGGGCTCCGCCTCTGCTGCTTGAAAAAAGGAAATTAAGAGTTTTTTTATGGTACATTTACAGTATCATGAACAATTTTGGTCATAAGATACTGCTAAAGCACTGTCTAAATATAGATTAGTGTCGAGGAATATGGTGAAGTGGTGCATCTTATCTGGGGAAAGTATTCAACGGTTTTAAGAGAGGAGCTAAGTTTAGCCTGGGTTATGAGTGGAAAGTACAGACAGTCCGCACTGCATTTGCATGCACGTGCATTTATGGTGCAGTTTTCTAAATAACATCTGGAAGGCATCTTTTTTCCGAGTTTGAAATCATCCTAGTTTGTGATCCTCATCCATCCAGATTATTCATCTTGTGCTGGATCTTTTCAGTGAAAAATGTTTTTGGACTTGCGAGAGGAAGCCACATTAACAGGAAACGTTTTTTTTAGAGTGAGAACCTGCCAGCTTCCCAGGTTTCAACCCGGAAGCTTCTTGCTACGATGGATACCGGTAAATGGTAACCGCTGAAGACACTGCGCCACCCTCCCCTCAATTTTGGTGAGTCAAACTCCCCAAAAGCCTCGGAGACGACGAAGGGACTATTTGACCGACTGTGTACGCAGGACATGACAGATGGCCGTAATAGTCTGCAGCCGGGTTTTCTGTCTACACGCCTGAAAACCGGGACTGAAAGTGCCAGTCCTGACAAGCTCTCCTCATCAATCCTGCGGTTGGACAATCTGAGGCTTCGGTTGAGGGACTTGAGGCTTTGGAAAGGGAGGGGGTGGCAGCTGAGGTGAAGTGGTTAGTGGTCAGAGTAAGGAGACAGTAGGAAGGGGAATGAGAGGTTGAGGTTTGGGGTCTCTCTCCACAGCTGTTTATTCCCCCCACGGCCCCCCCCACTCCTCGCAACGCTCCCCAGTCTGTCACTCCATCTGAAGCTTGTACTAATCATTCCAGGGTCCCGCCGACGGAAGGAGACTGTGGTCAAAAAAACGAAGCAAAGCAAACCTCTCTGTCTGCTCAAGACTAATATCGCCCACGTAAACGTCTCTGTGACTGCAGTGCAACCACAAATACTTTGGGGGACATGCTTCACTGAAGTGTGGCAGACCTTGCTTCCAAAATTCAGGCCTCTAATGAAATTACAAATACCAGAACCAAATACCAGAGAGAAAACAGCCATTAGGCTCGACTGCATTTTATTTTCCACGAGGGCGCTTTAAATAGCACGGCTGCACGCTAATGGCTCTCCTTTCAAAGCCGAGGGAGGATATTTGAAAAAGACTCCGTAATAAACGACCCGCATTGTCCCGACCCGTCTGCAGAGCGGACCTAAAACAAACAGAACCTGATGTCTCAATTACCACAGCGTCTCAAACACATGCTGCAAAGTGTGTTCAATTATAGGAGAGACGCGTTTAACTCTCACTTCCACACGTGAGCGCACTTGCCTGCAGAGCGGAGGCCTGGCCCAATTCACGGTCTTCTTCCACTTCGAGGAAGTGTGTCATTATCTGCGTTTGATGAATTGTGGATTTTCCCAAACTTCACTCAGCTCCTGGCCCATTATCAGTTTGAACGGGTGATTTGCCTCCCCCAGGAGGTGGAGGGAGGGGTGGGGTCTGCTCCGCTGTGTCAATATGACAGACGCTAGCATCGCCAGGAGGTTGCTCCAGGCCGATTGGTCAGCCTGTTTGTCACCGCAATCCATCTTTATAATGACTCGCAGATATTGAGCCTTTCCCTATAAAGTACCGACCCCGAGTGTACGAAAATCCCTTCGCCTCAGCAGCCAAATGGAACGTTTTGCGAATGAGTGACAGCCAATTACAGACACTTCTTTCGTGTTCAAACAGCGCTGGGCCAATCAGCGATGTCATTTAACAACGTTTGAAAACCAATTATGTATTGGCATTTATCCAAAAGGCACAAAAGTAAATATTGCCCAGTTTGATCTATGGTAATGTCTTTTCATTAATGCAAATGTAGAAATCTCTAATTTCATGGATTAAAAGTCCCATTTTTCACAATTAAGCATTCCCCATCTGTCTGGTGGTACATACGCCTACTATAAATCATAAATAAATAAATCTTCATGGAACAGTTTGTCTTTGTAGGAGCCTTGGAAACTATTTTTTTTTTTAATGGATGTCAATGAAATGAAATCCAAATGGTGGACTTCCTGTGTCTTTAGCAGTATGGCTTCTTTGTTGTGGGTCTCCCCATGATAGACATGACCATTAAGCTCAAAGCTTAAAAAAAAAAAAGAGCTAAAAAGCTCCCATCAAACTGCACTCGGAACGTCTTTAGCCTTCAGGGAAAGGACTTGCGCGTCACTTAAGAACGCGTAATGTGTCGGGTGCCGGCTAAATCCTCTTTTACCGTCAGCGCCGACTGTACGTGGTGGCGCAGTCACCGCGGCGGTAAGACGGATCAGAAAACAAAACTCGCTAAGTGTTCCTCGCACGCAGAGAGAAAACGCCGCGTAAACTTAGAAACCGTGCGGGTTGGACTTATGTTGGTGTGATTGCTGTTTTTCCCCATGACGACGCTTAATCTCACTGAAGACCTGCTGTCATCGAAAACTCTGCACTAATTCCCGGCGATCCGCACTGACTAATTACAGTCACTCTGCTTGACACTTTTATCCAGAGCACCTTACGGAACCATCGCGGAGGAGATTTGGACTCTGGGTGGGCCCCCGGTGGGAGTCAAACAGCCCACATTTGGTTACTCAATAAGGAGAGATGCTCCGATTACATGCTGCTTTGGAACAAGGAGTCACGTCCTGCTCACTGGAAGCAGCCGTGATATTAATCCCCCCCCCCACCCCCCCCCTCACCATAAGAATAACTGAAGTGAATATTTTGTAATAACTAAATGTTACTTTTGGAAAGCTAATAACTCCTATAGATAACTGTATATTTAAAATCAGTTTAAAAAGTACAGAAAGCTGGAATCTGGGAATTTATGTTTCATAACCTGTAACTAATTATAATTGTTCTTTAATAAAATGACTTAACTGACCACTTGTGTTGTAGATCCAAATGAAATCTCCTCCACCTTCACTCTAGTGAGCACTCATGAGATTTCATATTAAGTTTCCTTTTTAGCCTGAATGCCACCAAATTTGGAAAAATCTTAGGCACAACTATCAAATATCACAAATCCTTCGATCTAACAAGCTTGACACCGTATTTTCCATGAAATAACACCTTTCTCGCTAAATATCAGGCTACCAGACCCAAAGCCAGCACCTAATTATTGAATTGAATCAATCCAGCCATTATTTCAGCTCTGAATTAATTTGTGCCATTATGAGTGCGATGCTGTTGTGATGCATTAAAGTGGTAAAGAATATGCAGTCAGTAATACCTCTCAGCGTGACAGTAACGTGTGGAGGATGCGGTCTGGCCAGGTCATTCCACCTTCAGCGGTCCTTGCGTCCGCTGCCGGGCTCCGGTTTCCATAACAACAAAGTACGTAAGTATCCCCAAGGCTTGCTCTTCTCCGAGAATCAAAGTCTTGAAAGCGATGAGTTCCCCGTCATATTGTTGTTTCGGGCTCCGCTCTGCTGTGATAATGTCTCAAGTATGAAAGTTCTAGAAAGTATGGTCGGGTCTTACAGTGGAACCATCTCTCATCTCAGTGTGTGTGTAGTGAGGCTGTGAGACGCGTTCTACTGACTGTAAAGGCTCTGGACTGACTTTGAGTCACAACCAGACCCTTCCCTCCTCAAGACTGGGAGGCTTTTTTTCTTCTTCTTCTATTGGCCTGGTCGTTTTGTGCTCAACCAGCCCACGCTCTATTTATATTTGTGTACATGTGTGATTCTTGGTACTTGTCTGAGATTTAAAAAAAATATATATATAATTTTACCCTATTTTTTTTTTTTAACCATGCTTATGGTTGCAGCGTCAGATTTATCACATTTTGACATTTCTTATTTCAAGCTTAAACGGTATTACTTGATGTAGTGATTCATCAATACAGTTGGTGGGATGCCATGATGAATGTGACCAGACTATCACAGGGAATTTTTTTTTTTTTGGGGGGGGGGGATTGATGGAAAACTAAACAGTTTTTTAAAAATCTTTTGAAAATCTAAACTAATTGCAAAGCAAATGAAATGGAAAGAAAAGAAATACACCTCAAAGTCATGAGAAAATATAAAATTTTAAAAATAAAATAAAACTGGAAGTGAAAAAAAATTAAAAAGGGGAGAAATCCATCTATCCATCCATTTTCTTTGCCACTTATCCTCACAAGGGTCACGGGGAGAGCTGGAGCCTATCCCAGCTGTCAACGTTCAGGAGGTGATTCACAATCACACCTAGGGGCAATTTAGAGTGTCCAATTAATATTGCATGTTTTGGGGATGTGGGAGGAAACTGGAGTGCCCGGAGAAAACCCACACAGGCACGGGGAGAACATGCAAGCTCCACACAGGAGGGTTGGGGATCAAACCCGGGACCCCAGAACTGTGAGGCCAAGGCTTTCCAGCTGACCCACTGTGCCGCCGAACGAGAAATGTCAAAACGAAATAAAATATCTGTGACGCTGTTTTGCGCTCAAAACATAAAAAAAAAAAAAATAAATAAGTTTATCACCCAAAACAAACAAAAGCCAGGTTAAGAAAAAAAGGTGCAAGGAACAATTGCAATTGAAAAATTAGAAGGGTGAAAAGGAAAACAATATAAAGCAAAAGGAACATGAAGAATAGTGGGGGGGGGGAGTACTGGAAACTGGGAGGGAGAGCCTCCCACCCGCAAAAAAAAAAAAAAAAAAACTAAAAACAATCAAGGGGGTGGGAGTGAAAAACATAAACCAGATCCGATTTTTGTAGGGGTCGAAAAAATGGAAAAAACACGCTCTGAAAACATAAAATAGAAGAATGACGAGTAATTATATAAAAACACAACCCAGTGCAAATATGTGCGTGACTGATCTTGATGACTGCACCATCGCGCATTCCACTGTTGTGTCCTAAGAAGCCCCCCTTTCTTCCCATCCACTTCCCCTCATTTCTGTGGAAAACGGCACATCGCCCTCTAGCGGTTGAAGGCAATGTACACCCGCATCCCGCATCTGCCGTCTCATTTGCATCCAGGACGGCCGAGAATCCCCACAGACGAGCCACAAGATTAGACAGAGGGCCGACTTTAATAATACAAGTAAGTAAAAGTGTCTTTAAATATGGTATAAAAATAAATGCAGAGAGGGGGAAAAAAAAAGCTAGTTATGTTTTACATCAAACAGCAGACATTATCCTCCAGTTTTGGATGGGACTCTTACAAGTGTGATAGAAATCAGAAACCAATTATGTGCTCATTATTGTAGTGCAATAACGTAATGCAAAGCAAAACAAGTAAATGCACACTAAACATTAATATGTCTGTATTGTATATTCATTCTGCACAACACTTTCCCGTAGTCTTTGACCATATCATGTAAAGCAATGACATTGGCTAGATTCATCATTTGAAGCTTATTTATTGTCTGTGTGTTTTAAGTTACTTTCTTCCCAGCTCTCTCTCTCTCACTCTCTGACATCATTAGTTTTACCAGGAAGTGTGAGAAGGCCTTAGATCCAGCAGTGACGATGAAAAAGCACTGAAACAAAGCCGGATTTGGGCCTTTTTTGTTTTTTGATGTTTTTTTTTTTTTTTTTTGCATCTCACCACGTGTGGCAGCATCCTCTCAAGTCCAACGGTGGTACATTTTTTTTTTTTTTTTTTTTGTGAGTGTCTGTGTCTCCCCCTCATAATTTCTTGAATTTTGTAATGTCAGTTATTGAAAGAGGAGGAGCGAGGAGGACGGCTCCAGCGGCTGGTGGAGGAGAGGCAAACAGATCGGGCCCGGCACGCTCCTCATCCGGTGCGGGGCGATAGACAACGATGATGGAGAGATGGCATGGCTGCTCTCCATAAGAGTGAGAGAGAGAAAGAGAGAGATGATTTTTTTTTTTTTTAAATTTAGCATGATGGCACACGACTGCTCCGCCACTTGGATCCACGTGTTCTTCTCCTACAGTGGAAAGAAACCCAAAGATGTGGAATGAAAAGGACCAAACACTGTTAGGGAGTTCATTACATTCAGCAGAGAGCTCCAAGTGTGGAACACGAGCTCCCTCTTGTGGTACCTGACAGTCACCAAATTAAATGCAAATAAAACCAGGACTGCACAGCCAGCACTTTTCAAATAGTCCATTTTTCAAGTCTTGTTCGAATGTCTAACTTTGAACCATTTAAAAACTCTACGGTCACAAAAATGACAACGCTGAGTTTTTATTAACATTGTCAGTGCGGAATTAAATATTATATGATTGTGGTTGTGGTTTGCGGTACTGTATGATCCCGAGAGCTATTTCTAATAATTTGGTCACCACAACCACCATAGTAAATATTGATAATCTACTTTCAAACACCCCAATCAAAATCGACCGTTATTGTCTTTGTAAAGGTCACTTGTTTGCTATAATTCTGGTATCGGAGCACAAGATAGTGCAGGTGTGTGTAATTTTGACTGATGAATTCATATTTGTAATGAGAATAAGTATAGAAAAAGAAAACAGAGTTTTAGTTGAAGGCCTTACCTGGAAAACAGATTTCAGAAGAGGTTCTTACTCTTCTGTAATGAAAAGAAAAAGACGGTTCATTGCTTTAATGAACATGTTAGCATAGCATAACCCTAACCCTGTGGCAAAAATAGCTAACTTCCACGTCAAATCAATACAAAATTTGAAATGAAAGAATTTCAGTATAAATGTCATGTTTAAGTTGTGCAAAATGTTCCAGCAAAGCTGCAGTAATGGTATAACAGTACATAATATATATACATGCCTGTGACTATTATCATATATTTTTGTATATGTTGCTGTACCGTTTGTGTTCCGATATTAACTCATTCACGGCTGTTGAATCCAAATATCTTGAGCATGGAGGACTGACAGTGAATTGGTTGGTTATATAAAGATTTATATTACAAATCTGATGCTTTTCGTTAGCCTGTTTATGGCATTTTGCATTATGTGTTACCATTAAGATAGCAGATAAAGTGATTTGTAAGAAGAAATGCCTTTGGTAAAATATGCAAAGCTTCTAATTCTCTGTGCATTTCTTTGTCTCATAAACTTGATCTGGAGGGTCAAAAATCAGGTTGAAGCAAGCACGCAGTGCTCCTTTTTTTAAAAGAACTGCTTGCTATCCGAAAAGCTACACATTGTACGTATATAACGAGTGTTGTCTCGGAGCGTTTTTACAAGTCTGGGTACGAGTATCTGCACTGACAATGGCATCCTTAGAAAGGACTACTAAAGAGAGCTGCAGGTAATTGAACCAATACATCATCTGGTATTTGTAGTTTCCTCAAATTCTGCTGAAAAGACCAAAGAAACCCTCTCGTCCTCATTAGCGAGACTCCATTTGTTTTTTTCCCCCAATTTCAAAGCTCAATGGCAACATTCTCTGTGCAAGGATCTCAGGCAGAAGCTCCGAAGACTAATTAGAAGCTGATTAATCGAATGACGACAGCCTGACAATTCAATGTTCCTCCTCATTGTGGTCTACATGCCAGACAGGCCTGATGAAGCACCCCGTCGTCACCACCTGAAAGGAAAGTCTTTTAATAAGCGGCGTTCACCCCCCCCCACCCCCAACCTTTGCAACTCATCGGTATGACTGATGCGTGGGTGCTTCTTTGTTTACCGCGTACTTAGATTTGACCGAGTCTTTGCACATTTCGGCAAGTTCGACTTGTTCACGGCTGTCCTCTGCAATTGTTATATGCGGCAAGGATAATATTATAATTTGTGCGCACATCGCGCTGTCTCTTTCACAGGCGCTCGCGCTGAACTCTTCGTGAACCTCTGTGAGGTTTATTCACGAATCCGAAGGGGGTGGGGGGTGTGGGATCAGCGTATGAAAGGATTTCACAAAGAAACAACACCCAGCTCTGATTTTGTTCCGGAAGCCAGGGGGAAAAACACCAAAACAAAAAGGTACTTTTTTCATTTCTTGAAAATGTCTGACAAGCTAAGCAATCTTCTACGTGAAAATGTACCTGCAAGCTTCCCGGCCCATGCTAAAGTTATAGCTGGCGCGACAACTTCAAGGACAATTGACCTTTCCGGCCTGTCAATCACTCGTACAATAATCGCCAATCAGATCGCCGCATTGTCTTAACACACCCCTCTCGCCATGTTGTCCCACAAGCAATGCTAGTTGTCAGTAGCGTGCGCTTGGAAATGTTAATGTTACGAAGAAAATGGTCCTCAGATTTGCAATTCTGATAAAATATATCCTGCTAGGTTACGAGGGGCCCTGTTGATTCATTTCCCAAAGCCGAAAACACAGTTGACGAAGTGTCTACGATGGATTAAGGCTCGCGGAAGAGCGCGCGTACAACTAAATGTGGACAATATCAACAAACACAAGGGTGTATGTTCGAAGGTAAGCGAGGGACAAGTATCTTATTATTATTATTATTATCAGTGCTTTATACATTGCAGGAGAACATCTTTCACTTTGTTAGCGTATCACTGACCTGCTGAACGAAGTGTGTCATATTTTATGCCAAAGAGTCGCGTTAGTGATACGTAAATGCGCGATTTGTCTATTTGTATCACATCAGACTTTTAAGACAGAGCACTGGGCTCCATTATGAGCCAAGTAAAATGAATACACCCTCTCAATTATAAAGACTACAATCATACTACTCGTGATCTTTCCAAGTAAAAAGTACTCACCCTGCTTTACATGCGCAGTACGATTCCACTATTTTATCCTGTTGGATTTCAATATGAAGCCTGTGAGGCGTCTAACTTTTTTTGCATCGATCGCCAACGTTTGGCTGTAACTCTGAAATTGTTGTCCTCCTCCGTCCAAAATCTTAATTCCGTGTACATATCCTTGCGTGAAATAGTTGAGACCTGTCTGTAGAACTCTCTTGGACAAGTCTGACGCATTTGGCAAAAACAATACCGCAATATTATTTGGGATACGCGATAGAGAATCGACTTCAAACGTGTTCTCTTCACTCGCCATTTTGGAAGCTTGTAGGACATGGCTAAGGGGCGGAGCTTAGGATCGCCATAGGAAAGGTCAATTTAGCCAGCCTAAAGTCAGAAGAAAGTCGCTTCAGGAAAAGACACGGAGATTAATGATTCTCACACTTAAAGGCGACAGTGAGTAAAATGTACTTTTTAATTGCTCGCGTACAAATAGTTGGGCCTCTGGCGAGCCTGCACACCAATAAGTGTGAAGTTACACAACCAAATGAATATTTTACGCGTCTATTTCTGAATAGGCACGTGTGAGCAAGCTGTTTTTGGCTAACTTATGTAATAACCACCCCCACACCAAGTTTCACAAAATAGTGTCAAACATGCACCAAAAGAGTTCTTGCCGGTAAAAATGGCACTCCTTTCGGTTCAAGCTACGACTAGCTTTAGCATTATAGTCCAACAGGAACAGGAGGAAGCTAATGCGACCGGCGCAAACTGTTGCACCTAAAAGGAGAATAAATTAGCACCGGCGTTGTCAACAAACTCAAAAAGGCCTTCAGGGTAATTAGTGCAAGGTCAGTCGCATATTTCACCAACCGCTGATGTGCGAGAATCTTAACAATTAGCCCGTCAGCGCTTATCGGAATGTTCAAACTGTGCGGTTGCTTTGGAAGCTGTTGTTCTCATTAAGTATGTAAATGTATCTATTTTGGACAGCGATCATTGTGTGATATCAATATTTGGTCGGCTGCTGGTTGCTCCTTTTAATAAGATGTTTGTGTATGCCGTGTGTCTGGGGTTATTCTAGTCTTATTGCTTGTAAGTATGTGTTTCTGAGGGAATTTCTATCATTTGCAATTTTTTTTCAAAGTGGAATTTACAACTATGTAAATGTGATTTTTTTCGGGGGGGGGGGATTTTATACAAAAAGTTGCCTCCATGGGTGTTTATACTACAATGCTTCTGTATCCGTTCACCTAGTCACAACACCCTAGTTCTGCCTCGATCGTCATGGTAACAAATGCTGTATTTGCCTCTTCGACAGCAAGGCACAAGTTGAGCAATGGCTCATTTGGATTGTTCATGAAACCAGATTTTGTCTCCATCTGCACGCAAACGCTTTTGGGTCGTCTTCGTCACTCACTGGCTGGAATTTACCCCGAAAATGAATATCGTTGACCTGATGTGAGTTTTCTGTGTTGACCAAATTAAGCGCGCTTTGAAATCTGGTATTGGGACAACATAGAGGCGCGAGCGACTGCACCTCCGGGTCCGCGCCGGCTGCGCGTGTCGAGGGATTAGCCGCAGCGGGCTTAAAGTGTGATCCAACACGCTTGGAAAAAGCTTGACTGTGCGTACCGGGAGGGCAGCTTTTGGCATGTCGCGCAACGATGAATGGGGCTAAAAAGCGCTAAAGCTAGAAAGCTAATCAACAGCATTGTGCAAAAGCCTTAGGGCAGCAGTATATTAGATTACTGTATTAGTCTCTAGACAGTTTCCTAGTTATGTAACTAGTAACATAATATCAGGAATCACTGCTCAAATTACAGATTTCCGAGTGGGCCTTTGTGAATTCAGCATTGCTTGTATAGATTTTCCATCAGCTATGCTGTCTCTAACACCAAGTCAAAGTCCAAAGATTAGTAATCCTCACATATTTGATTACTCGGTGGAGTGAAGTTCTGCCTTCACAAGGGAAAATGCTGGTATTGTCTTTTCGAGCCTTTGCGTCCCCCCCGCACAATCTGGGTTACACAAGCCCGAGTGCCGGCCCTGGTCATCGCGATTGGCCCAGCACTTCACTTGCATGAGTTGGGACCACGCACCCTAAAATGCGCTAGAAAAAAAAGGTGTGTAAAGTTTGCTATATTTCTAGATCCTTGATCCTAGCATGTCACAGGTATGTGAAATATGAAGAAACCTGGAAACTGTTTAACTTGTGAGAAAGGGACGATGGAATAAAAAGTTATGTATTTCTAAGTGGTTATTTGTAGAAAAGTTAAAAAATAAAGAACAGCTTGTCAGCTGGTTTAGGGCATTTATAAACTTATCTTGAGCACTAACTCTTTATTTAGGCCAGCTATATGGAAATATTTTTGGGCATATTTTGTACATGATCATAATACTGTCTGAAGTAAATTCAATTCAAAATAAAAGATGAAAATAAAATAACTCCAATCCAAATGTGACTGTAGTTACCTTCTTCTTGGCCTGCAATAATTCCTGGTAGGCACTGGACCGAATGAAGCGGCTGTAGGAATCACTCTTCATCAGTTTGTAGATGTGTTCCTGGAACGCGTGACAGTAATGCATAAAAACATCAGACGCGGGTGTCGCATGGTGTTTACGCCGAATAGCTTCACAACCGAGCCGTGACTCATCCGTAAGCAAAGGAAAAAAAAAATGAAGTCGCAGCAGAAGACCTCTTGGCAACCGGCCTCTTATTCATTTCGACATTATGGATGCACGCAAATGCAGGGGAGCACTTCAGAGTCCGCGTACCTGTGCGTCTTCAAAGGCATAGCGTCCTGGGTCTTTGACATTCTGGGTGGTTTTGTCATAGCTCTTAGAGTCCACGTTGATGGCGCTGGGTGCGCCCGGAGCCAAAAACTCCTGCCAAATCTCCTGAACCCGAGTTGGGACTTCTCGAATGGGGCGCTTCTTCAGTTCCTGGACCGCTAGCCAGAACCTTTCAGATGTAGGACATTATTAAATAAGACAAGAAGGTGTATCGTATAGTACTTGACCGCATCTGAACTACATCCCTAACTACTTATTTTGAAAGGAAAATACATAATTTGTTTATAAAGGCATAAACACATTGCAAACTAGTGCAGACAAACTCAAAAGGAGCCAGACCTTTTTTATTGTTTTTGGCATTGTAGAGAAATATGTACCGGCAGCGAAATGGGCATTGGTGTTAAATAATTGAACTGGAAAATTAAGAAGTACAATGTTAAATATTTGCTTCATTAAATATTTTTCATTGTCTTTACATTTTTACACAATTTTTTTAAGTGCCATTTCAGTGTTTTCTTTTCAATTAATTTATTTTTTTTTGGGGGGGAGGGGGATGCGACATACTGTATGTGGAATGATTATGGTGGTGCCTTGACTTACGAGTTTAATTCATTCCACTGCACTCACAACTCAAAACATGATCTCAAATTGTATTCTCCATTGGAAAAAAATGGGAATACAATGATTTTTTTCTGTTTCATCTGCACATTGTGGGCCTTCTTGAATGCGCACGTCGGCCACGAGGGGGCGGTGTAACACAGACATCCAGATGTATACTGAGAAAAAGCTCACAAGTGCTCAGTAAGATGTAGTATTAGTCAGGGGTTTTTAAATTGTATTTGTTTATTTTGCAGAGTATACGGAATACTGTATATGCTTGCGAGTACTGATAAATTGTCTGTCTACTTGTGTTCCAGCGCTCTTTGTGTAAAAATAGCCATCCCATAACACTGCAACATCAATTCCATTCGTTACCTTGTCGTTTTGCATCGTGTATTAGCTTCTAGGCAAATGGATGTGGTTGTTCTGAAAATACAATACCTATAATTCTTTGTTTTTATGTGTAGTTTGGCGGGAGGCAAATTGCTACTTCAACTGAGTGAAGAATTGTTCACCAGCTGCCGTTTCCTGTGCAGTGAGTTCAATTCACTCAATCCATCTAGCGCTGGCGGTCTGATCGCGCTTAAGTCGAGGTGCCCACTGTTATTACAACCCAAGAATTATTTCGATCCTTCGAAGCAATTTTCTGTGTTTGTGAATCAGAGTCAAAAATCATAATGTTTTGAAGTGAGGCTAATGGTGAAGGATAACAGTTGTAATGGCGCATTCCCACAAAACGCTTCATAATGGCAGCCGCCTGGGTGGGATTTGAATGGATGTAAATGCAAAAGGCTCGTGGCGCAGCCATGCTTAATTCATAAATGGCTGTTTGCATGCATCTTTAAAACTTGTGCAGTATTCATGGTGCAATGAATAAACCAATTAGCATAGGAATCTCAGCCACCTGCACGTCGCTTCTGTTGTGCCTATTAATAAAAATAAATAAATAATAAAAATACTGCAACTTGTAGGCTCCTCCTGTATATACACTTCCTGTAGGACATTTACACGATACACTTAACATAACCATAATTGTGGATCTGTTCAAAGAGTAAGGACATGTTTTTGCATATATTTTTTTTCCTTCTCCAATTTGGCACAGACTCATTCCCATTTCTATTTATTTATTTATTTTTTTTTAGTGGACAGGTATGTGTGCACTGTATCAGTAAATGTGTGCGCACACTCGCCGGGGGAGGGAAACGTGTGAATTAAATCCTCCACAGTCGCAGCCTGGGCATATTAAACACGTTCTCCCACTCTCACTGTGGGGAATCATGCTGGAACCGGAGCCTCGTACCCGTCGAAGGTTCGACATTTGTAGTAGGATGAGAGGCATTTAAATCTTCGGCGAGAGGGCGCAGTGCATTTCGCTTCAGATGAAAGCACGAGCGGCAATCAGACGCTTCTTTGATTACACAGTGTCGCTTCCCCGTGTGTAGGTGCATATTATTAGTTGTTGGCTTCATAAAAGCCACTTAAGCACATTAAGAAAAAAAAAATATATATATATATATATCCCACCTGAGATTCTCCGAGCTGAACTCAGATTCGAGAAACTTGAGGAACTGTTCCCTCCCCACGGGGTCCTTGAGAACCTCGTCAATGCCGAAAGCCCACCTTTTTACTCTCTGCTGGCCGGGCTCCTTACTGGACAGAGGGGAGTACACGTACACACCTGTACTTGTCGTAAAGTCAACCCCTACTCAAATGTACCTATTTGTGTTTTTTTTTTCTGTGGGACCTGTTCTTGACTATTCACTGAGTACCCCTTACTATACATGTTTTTGTGCTCTTTCTATAATCGTGCTAATCATTGTCAAGGAAGAATGTTTAAGTTCTACGTCTCATTTTTGTCTGTCAGGCGAGAGCTGGGTTGTAAGTGCAACCATATTGCTTGCACATGTGGATTGTTTTCATTTATTTCTAAAGGTAATTTTACGAGTTTGAAATTGTATTTCATGTCATTATCCAAGCCGCTTATCCTCACAAGGGTTGCGGAAAGCTGGAGCCTATCTCAGCTCGCGTCGGGCAAAAGGCGGACTACGCCCTGAAATGGTCGCCAGTCACTCGCAGTGTAGGTATCGATATCATCATTGGGGGGGAATCGATCCCACGCTGCCCACACCAAAGGCAGGCGTGCTTAGCACTACACCATCAGGGACCCTCCCTAGTTTGTGGTATGCTTAAAGTAGAAAGTCGTGATGGTTTACTCCTAATTACTGATACCTAATAATGGACCGATATCAACAACGGTATCGGGTGGTATGGAATTGGTCCTTTTTCAAATGTATGCGATGCTGTGCGCACTGACACTACATCACCACCCTCCAGTTACAGGCCAAGTCAGCTGTGTGTGTGCGAGAATACTTGAAGTACACGTATGACAAAAATTCTAGGCTACTGCCAATTATGCTCTGCGTACTATTTGATGATGAACTACCCTGTTGGTGACAGAGGGAACCGGACTGGACTGATCTAACACTTCCTCGCAAAAGAGCATCAATCAATAACATTGTGTATTGTTGTTCTTTTAAAATCCTTGTTGTACCGATTATGTGAATCCTCTGATAATTGTTCAGTGCGTGTACAGTATGTCCTCTATTGATTACAGACCCTCAAATCCAACCCTGCTTTTTGCTGGTTTTGCCTGACTGATCCCACTTGGCAGCCTTGCAACTATCAGAGTAGAAGTTCCCAAGTCCCCCCCCCCCGTTACACTGACACGAATGTGACAGGTTGCAAATGCATTTTCGCGTGCAGAGATTTTGTCGGCTCTCAAATTGGTTAAAAAACGTGACTTCAAACCCTTAATATTCATGCTTTAGTTCTGTGCCCACCTTGCTTCCAGCTCCCACAGTGTAGTGTCATCTGAGATCCAGGGGTTGGAAGGATCCGGGGGCGTGAGGAAGGGGTCGTATTCTATGTACTGCTCTGTGTAACCCAACAAACTAAGGGAGACAAAGAAGAAAAAATGCGTGACTATTGCTTTTATGCCATCTTTATGCATTTTTGTGAAGTTCAGGTCAGGGTTGCACATCTGCCTTACAGATCAACGGTTCGGGGT
This sequence comes from Syngnathoides biaculeatus, assembly GCF_019802595.1. Lineage (NCBI taxonomy): Eukaryota > Metazoa > Chordata > Actinopteri > Syngnathiformes > Syngnathidae > Syngnathoides > Syngnathoides biaculeatus. Next base: position 8,070,685 of record NC_084651.1, on the reverse strand, counting down.
TTGAATCTCCGGGTGTGCTGTTTTCCACTCACATTACAAAAATATGCACCATTGGTTCCGTGAAGACTTAAATTTTCCATCAACGTAAACAGTTGTTATTTGTCTGTATTTGCCCCCTGATTGGCTAGCAACCAGTCCAGTGGACGCCAAATATCTTGCAGAATTGTGTATATGTATGTGTCGGCTCAGAATATATTTTTTCATTATTAACTGCCATAAGTATGTGCGTTGCAAGTATTATTTTGTCCCATTGTGGTTGCCATTTTCAAGATCTAATAGAGTATCTGTGACTTTGAGTGTGTATGGATTTAAAGGGCGGAGCCTGTCCTGGTGAATGACGTGGAGTGTCGGATCGGCTGGCTTTTGATTGGCAGTCTACAAGTTGAATGACTCGGTGTGCGTTGTGGCCATTGATGGCTCATTTACGAATGCGCTAATTTGTTTTCTAACCTGGGGATTCTTGGAACCTTTGTGGCAAAGATTTTCCTTCAAACGTTTTTGTTTTTAAGATCTCAAAGTTGGAGTTCCCCTCCTTGAGGGATCACCTTATCATGGTGGAGGGCTTTGTGTGTCCCAAGAGCTTAGTTGTCTGGCGCTTCAAGGGCCCTGGTAAGGTCACCCAAATGAAAATGGTCTTAGGTGAGGGACCAGATAAAGCACGACTCCATAAACCCTTATGACAAGTCCAAACAAATGGATCTAGATTTCCCTTGCCCAAACGTGGGTCACTGGGGCCTTCCTCTGGTGCCAGGCCTGGAGGTGGGGCCCGAAGGCGAGCCCCTGGTGGGCGAGCCTGCGCCCATTGGGGTCAAATGGGAATAGTCCGAACACGTTGCCATGGTTCTAATTTGGAAAATGTACAACGTACGTAAAGCCAAGACTATATAGTTTGGTTTCACGATATTACCCTTAAAAGTTAACTTCAATCTGTGTTATTTAGGTAAAAATCACGACAACACCTCATCCCAAAGCAAAGATTTTAAGTGACGTCGACAACGTATCGCACCACATTGCGAGTCTGATCATGTCGCTCAAGGTCGCTCACCTCTCCGCAACTTTGGACATTTTCAGTCGATGCCGGTCTAACTGCAACTGCCAAAATGTGATCTGAAAACAAAGTGGGAATAAGTTAGCCGGCGTCGGTCGCAGTCTGCGTGTCGGGCAGCGAGGTGAGCGCGACATCGGCTCACCTGCTCTTGCAGCTCCTCTTCTGTCGGCTGCTTGGCCTCAGGGGCCGGAGTGTGGGTCGGGCTGTGGGCGCGGATGTCGTTCTGCAAGCCGTACACGGACTGGGACGAGATGAACGTGGAATAAATCAAGAGGGATACAATTCCAAACTTTATTTCGAATCAACTGCGCACCTTTCGGGTTTTGTGTGGATTTTTCATTCTGGAGGACTTCTTAATGTCGACCTCTGTTGTATTCACACATCCAGGCTGGGAAAAAGAATGGAGGAGAAATGGAACTCATTAAATGTTCATTTTTTTAGTGCTTCCTTTGATTCCATCTGGTTGCTGATACAAAAAAAAAATCACCATCCGGATACATGCAAAGATTCAGAGACGTCTCCTTGACGATTTAGCTGATGTCGGTAACTTAAATGGGGAAACCGACATTTCTGGAGGGGGTGGGGGTGGCTTGGAGTACAAAGTTGAGCTGATCGAGTAAGGGGCTCGGATCTCTTCAGGAACAAGTAGAGTCGCTCTGTGTCATGGCGTTGGTGTGAAATCGGAATTAATATTGATTATATTGCCCCAAGGACGGCTAAATTGAATGTGTTATTTGCCAATTAAGCAAGAGGCTGATGCTATTTGGGGATGGCGGTGGCAGAAGGTCTTTAACCTCGAGGGAGGTGTGCGTGTGTGTGTGTGGGGAGCGGTGGGGGGGGGCTAAGGCTAATGCTAAACAAGCAAGTGGTTAATGAGAAGCGGTGATTCTGATGTGTTTTGATGCATATCGACTTGGCATTTGTCTGTGTACGGGGATGGGGGTGGGCGGAATACCCCTTCACACCGTTCATATGCCACCAGTACCATACATTGCCCATACTCTATGTACATATTTAAAAAAAGAACTTTTAGGGTTGTAATATGATGCTCTAGTAGAGGTCATTTTGCCCTTTTCTAGGCAAATCAACAGCACTCACCACTGGTCTGTGCACATCCCAAAAGGCTCTTTCCTGGCTGTCGAGAATTTTCCTCTCAATTTTGTCCCTTTTCTTATCCACTCTGGGGAGAAACAAGGTGAGACTTAATCCGTGTACCTTAGAACAGCGCCGATGTGACACAGGACGTCAGACCAAGTCGTAATGAGGAGCTAAAAGGACCCAATTGTGCCCAAAAAGCCACGAAACGGTTCAGTTTCTGTTCATTGTGGAACAATAAAACGCTTGCGAACGGAAACAAACTACTGTACCTGTAAGGAATTAAAGTTTGGATGTGAAATTTTGAACGCTGAGTCGAACTGAACTGCACCACGTAGTCACTCCCAAAGTACACGAAGCTGTATAGAACCTTACTTTGCTTGTGCTTCTGCTTGCATAAAAATGAACTCCCATTTCCTGGCGAAAGCTCGCTGTAGCCTCGCTAAGCTCTCCTGCAAGTAAAATAAACACACCAGAAAAGGTTTTGAGGTGATTGGACTGATTATGTTTACCGCACACGCCGTGTACAGTGCACGGCTGGATAGCATTACTAATGATCCCTGGTTATGTACAAAAGAGGAGACACACATACAGGGTAGGGTTTTTTTTTTCAATGACTTTGGTTGAGGGGGATGTTATGGGTGGAGGGGGGGGGGTTAAAATGATGCAGAAACACAGAATAAAAACAAATGTTGTGGTATCAGTGCGAGAGAGAAAAGCAGAAAGTGGCACTGAGGCTAAATGCTCTTTCACTTACTGCCTCATAGTCTGCAAGCTCCAGACGTGCTTTGTTTTGCATTGTTCTTTTGCAGAGGTAAACAGCTGAAAGAGAGAGAGAGGGAGGGGGTGGGGGGGTGTACGGAGGTGGCTTAGAGAACTGGATCTCAGCTCGGGCCTTAAGTGGCCCTGCATTTTACTCATTTAATCCTCTCAACTGCACATTTAAACTGGACTGTAAATCACAAAGGTCACTGACTGCGCATTGAGCCTCTGTTACTGCCAGTCTGTTTGTGTGTGCGTGCGTGTGGCTGACTTTTGATGTCTCTGCATATTATCATACTACATTCATCCCATTGTAAAATGACCATTAGTTGCTCATTAAGCCCTTAGACTGTTTTATTTTTGAATTCAAAGTACATAATTTATCGGTCTGGCAGAGTCTCTAACGTCACCGTGACCTACTTCATCTCCCGCTCTATGAGTCAAAACAAAGACCAACCAAAAAAATAAATAAATAAAATAAACTGGGGAAAAAAAAAAACACACTGCTGGAATTAATACGCTGCCAAAAGCCCATCTCTGTGTCACCATTAAAATGTCCCTCCTTAATGTCCCCAGCAGGTGCTTGCACACAGGCCGTGGCTCAGCTTTCAGTCACTGTAATCAGTCTGTCTGATGAAATTAGAGGAGGGCTAAATTCCAATTTAGCCTGTGATACAGTTAAGTCACTCGTGTTTCATCTCTGCGACTCTATTACAAATCTACTGGAGAAATACGCTCCGACTCTAGAGTGGGTCTGCACAGAGGGGGGAAACTCTGAAATACACGGCGCGTTGAACGCACACGACAGAATGAGGCACAAACAAAAACAATGGAGCGATTCACGTCTGTCGGCCGCAGTACGGGGACCGATTTTATGAGCGAGGAGACCGAGGGAAGCAAGAAAACAGGCCACTGCAGTAAAGTGGAGACTCTGGAGTACAATACTGTCGCCTGGAGCTAAACAAAGACGAGTTTGGCTCACGTTACTATTTGGGTTCATTTTGGTCATCTTTTTCTAATTTGTCAGTCAATAGCTACAATATTTCTAATAATTTGGTGCAGTGGGGGGAAAAAAAAAAGAGTCTCGTAGCTCTGAGGGCATCTTTACACTAATTAAAGCCTTTGGGAGAATCTTTCCCAACCTTTGAGTCAAACAAAATTTCACAAAACCATATTTAAAGCGTTGGGTGATATGGTCTTATTTCCTGGAGCACACATGACGATCTCTGGCATGTTTTTTTAATTTATATTTACATTGTAATGCATGTACAGGTTGCCTTGATATGCTGCAATGGCGTCGTACTTCCGAATTTGTTTTCTCTCGTTGGCATTTCAGCTCTGGCAACAGCATCTGTCAGGAATTGCATCCCACTCAAATTTCCCATCTTAATAATAAGTCATTTTTAATCACGTATGCGGCAGTTTTTAATCATTTAATTGGCAAATGAGACTTGAAATCTTAATTGAATTGTGATTGTAATTTCTGATCCCCGCTTTAATAAACCACTGGGTGACATCTATCAGCGTTTGTAAGCAATTTGTCAATTTAATTGCAATTTTCAGTAATGCTCACCATAGTCTGTGTTTTCTGGTTCCCAGCAGTTTGACGGCCAAAAGTACGGAGTCTGCAAGCAGAAACATGATAAGAAACCCAACGCACAACGGAGAATAAATCCGAACATCTCTGACAGACGACCAAATGGTGAGTTGTGATGTGGGGGGGGGGGGGTGAATAGGAGCATCATCGCATCTGTCACAATCAAACATTTTTGTCGTATAATAGGCTCTGCGCATCGTTGAAAGCGCATAAGCTCCTTTTCGGCAAGCGCTCGGCGCACTCGTGCATCTTGCCGCTCTTCGGGTGACACCGTGTGTAGCTTCCGATGTGAAGGGAAAATCATATGAGCAACACAAACAGCCTTGAGCTTTTGTTTTCATCGATTAGAGGTGGAGCACACGAGAGGGCGGAAATTGGCCGGAAAACGTTAAAACTGTCAGTCCGGTTGTGTCCATTTTTTTAAATTATTTCAAATTATTGGACCTGAGTCTAACATGGAGTCCTCTCCACATTGATTGCGGTGCATTGTACGATGGCGCTGTGGTACTTTTAGCCATGTATCCATAATACACTACCCACAAAGGTCTTTTTAATAACAGATGTTCCTGTAGTTAATAAATATTGGACATAAATGGGTCAGACAAAACATTGAAGACCACTTTTAGTAAGTACAGTAAATTCCCAGCACGGGCTAATAGTACACAGGGGGCAAACTCAAGGCTCAGGGGCTAGATCTGCCATGCCAAATTTTTTAGGTGGCCCAAAAAAACATATTGTTTATTTTCTGTTTCCCGCAAAATGGATTTGTTTTTTTAATTTTTGGTTGGAAAATATGTACGTTTTTTTTTTCTCTTCCCCCACTTTAATTGTTTCATGAGCATTTACTGGGTAGTCACCCAATTAATCATCAACATAAATTGGACATTGGTTTACACGACTCAATATGCTGTTAGAAAAAATATATACCGTATTTTCTGCACTGTAAGGCGCACCGCATTATAAGGCGCAGAGAATAGACGCGACAGTAATGGCTGGGGTTACGTTATACATCCATTAGGTGGAACTGCACTAAAGGCTCAATATTGATCCACATATAAGGCGCACCAGATTACAAGGCGCACCGTTGGCTTTTGAGAAAATGTAAGGCTTTTGGGTGCGCCTTATAGTAGGGAAAATATGGTAATCATCAAATTACGGGGCAATTGTGCACTTCGCTGGGATCAGGCAGAATCTTCGCATCTCCAAACCCATCACTTTTCAGCCTCCCCCCCACCAAAACATTTTATCATGAAAGTGAAGAAGCCAACAGTTTTGACTAGAAAATTGCAAGAAAAACAGACACGAGTGGGGACTGACCAAAAGTGTGGATTTGTGAAATTGACCAAAATTGGACATAGGAGGTTGAGAGTTAATGGGCACTTATACTAATTACTGATTATACATGACTGTGTGTGGTTTCCACAGTCATGACTGCTGTCAGAGGGAAACCATAACTATGACGTGGCCCACAAGCAAAATAAGTTTGACAGCCCTTGGAACAGCGGAAAAACACGAGTAAGTGACGCCCACTCTAAAAATGTTTTTAATAGCCTCTATGTTACTAGTTTAAACCTTAACACTGAGCACGTTTGCATTGCTTCCTAATGCACCTGCAGGGTGTCCTCGGTTTATAATATAAGATAATCACAATGTGGCGCAAGAAACCACGCTCTGTCCTTGCCTTACTTATTGTTCTATTGATCTTCAGTTGATTGTTTTATCTGCGTAGGACGCATACAGGCTGTAATTATGACTTTATTGCGTTGATGGATGTTAGCAATAGATTATGGCGCATTCAAGTTTACTGAGAAATTTAGGTTACGTCATTGCTGTAAGAACGGAAATCCAATGGAAACCAAGGATGTCGTGATTGTGTTGACTTATTCAGGGCTAACAAGGAAAAGATGGGTATTACTCTACATCCTGTATTAAATCTGGCCTTCACGGTTCTCTAGTCTAATCAAATCTTCTTGATAGGTTAATTTTCAAGGTTCTTCATTGTGGCATTCTGAATGTATTACACTGAGAGGTGTTCCTAATACTACAGCTATCAGAGAAACTCCTTGTGGTTAGGATTCAAAGCCGAGTTAAAGACAAATTAGTAATGGCAAAAATGCGGGGATGTCGCAGTTCATTCTTACCTGAAACCGGTAGAACGTTCCGTCATCTTTGAGGGTGAGGACATGGTCTGAGATGGGGAAGAAGTAACCATGCGCGGCCATCAGCGTTCCGAGGTGAAGAGCCTCGACTGGGGAAAGGAAAACACACATAAGCCATGTCTTGCAGAAGTTACGGTACTCTGTAATGCACCGTCGTCGTTATTCGTCAGATTCATGCATGCAAAATGATGCTCAGTTTTGATCCGCTGTAAGAGAAGGATTCATATCACAGTATGTCCATTATTATTGGACTGAACCACACTGAGGACAGTCGGTTCTTTACTGGAACCGAACAGCACAGCGTGATCGGGTGGGGGTGGGGGGGTTTCTCGCTGATGAGTCCACCTTCACTTTGAGAGGAGAAGCTCATTAGTCCCATCACACATGATGTGCCTGCCCGGCTGCCTGCATGGAAAAAAATATGCTTCCTATTGCGTTCCCTCGACTGTCCTTGATTTTTAAAGCATCACGTAATGAAAACATGTAACCGTCATCATCATTATCATCTTTGCCCTTCACCTGCTGCGCTACTCGAGCTTTAACCTTTTGATGGCGTCGAAACCCATCAGCCGTGTTCTGCGTGGCCACCCGTTCGTATCACAATACATAGTCCAAACAGTTTGCACGCTGTCTGGTGTTGGATTTGTACTGCAGCATGTTTGCTTGTGAAAGTGTTTAAAAACGGAGGACCAGATTATTAAAACGAAAATTGAACTATCTAATCTGGTCCAAATGGGCCGATTCTGCAGTTAGATCTTAGCGAATTATGCCGCTGGGACAAACATAAACATTGTTGTATTGGGTTTGCGTCACTTAGTGTAACAGGGCTTCATTTAGCTATGAGTAATAACTCGGAACTGACTCAAGGCCGTTTACATACAAACACTTCCCTTTTGTGGCGTAACCTTGAAGGATTATATTAAATAATCACCTCTCACACAAACACACACACACATGCACAGTTTTAGCTCTTTATTATTTGCGTTATTTTGTACTTTATTACAGTACAATCACGCAGGCTGATGGACTTGTCGATCGCACTGTTCTGAGATTCCAAAGTATGCGGAATGGGTGTTGTTTTTTGGAGAGTGTGGTGGTCAAGGCGAAACAAGAGGCATATGACGACATGTACACCAGGTTGGACATCTCTACAGGTTGGCCAGACAGAGGGATAAAGATGGGAAGGATGTGCAGCAAGTAAAGGTGATTAAGGATAGAGATGTAAATATGTTGACTTGTGCCAGTAGTGTGCTGAATAGATGGAAAGAATATTTTCAGAAGTTGATGAATGAAGAAAATGACAGAGAAGGAAGTGTGAAGGACCAGGAAGTTGCAATGATTAGCAAGCGGGAAGCTCGAAAGGCACTACAAAGGATGAAAAATGGAAAGGCAGTTGGTCCTGATGACATACCGGTAGAGGTATGGAAGCAATTTGGAGAGATGGCTGTGGAGTTTTTGACCAACTTATTCAACAGAATACTAGCGGGCGAAAAGATGCCTGAAGAATGGAGGAAAAGTGTTCTAGTTCTCATTTTTAAGAACAAAGGGGATGTTCAGAGCTGTGGGAACTATAGAAGAATAAAGTTGAGGAGCCACACAATGGAGTTATGGGAAAGAGTAGTGGATGGTAGACTCGGGTCAGAAGTCAGTATCTGCGAGCAACAGTATGGTTTCAGGCCTAGAAAGTGGACCACAGATGTGTTATTTGCCTTGAGGATGCTAATTGAAAAGTACAGAGAAGGTAAAAGAGCGAGAAGAAGACCAAAGAAAAGGTTGATGGATGTTGTGAGGAAAGACATGAGGACAGTGGGTGTTAGAGGCAAAGATGCACGAGATAGGCTTAGATGGAACAGGACAAGCTGAAAAGAAGGAGAAGAAGAAGAAGAAGAAGAAGAGTGTGCTGTCGGATGACACCCAGACTTTGAACCTGAGGGGTGGGAGAAAGAGAAATTATCAAGCGGAATGAAAAAACAATTTTGGCTAGGATGGACTTGATACGCATGAGTAAGATTTCAGTTATTGGTGTTGAATTGTAGAAAGTTGGATAGGATCCAATGTTTGAGTTCACAGAAGCGGCCGCTGGGTTCTGTGGAAAGTGTACTTTTAGGTGTTCTTTATCCAAACGGACTTCCAATAATGATTACCGTAGAACATCAATCTGCTGCGGTTACAACTGATTTCAATCTGTTAGTTAAATAAAAATTCAATCAACAAGGATTCAAGTTGGCAAGTATCCTTTGATTTAATCAGATTGCCTCTTTGTTGCCAAAATACAAACAGATTGGAGCCCCGCCAAGCGGCGCGTGGGAGTATTCAAGCAACTTCATTATATCGAAGACGAGAGTTTTTGTATTTTGTTATTGATTATTACGCACTACACAAAAGCTTTTCAAACCAAGCAAGTGTGAATGGTCATCAAATGAGGACAAACGCAAGGAGAGAAGCCCGGACATGTCACCGCAAACCCAGAAGTACATCATTTAAAGTACAAACAGGAGCGGTCGCTCGCCCATTATGCTAACGCGGCTAACTCACCCACACTATACACAATATTATTGAGTAATATTTAATATTATTCTCATCAGCGTTGTGCTTAAAACTGATCCACATCCATGTTTGTTGTCGTTTGTTTCTAAGCTTTATTAAAGCATTTACCTCCTTTCATATATTTATTATTAGCAGGTGAAATGGACCGAGGCCTGCCAGAAAGGTTTCTAATCGCCAATATTAATACTTATTTAATGCTTACAATATTAATATGAACCATAAATACACCACAAAGTAGGATTATCGTATGAAAAAAACCTACATATAGCAAAGACTCTCTTTCTCTGTACAGTAAACACGTGTGGCTGTTGTATTTATTTTTCAAAAGGATTCATTTAAATTTCCTCACAAAGGCTATGTGCACAGTCATGTGACCGCCTTGTTTCATCTGATTGGTGAAGTGGACTCAAATGACATTCGTGATTGGCGCAACGGGGACCCTATGTGTGGGGACCCTATGTGTAAGTCGTCGATAAGGTCTAAAAATCAATGCGTGTACACTAGAATGCGTAGATAATTGATCATTGTAACGGCGTGAAGGCATTTATCCTTCTTCACATAAATACTCAAGTAAAAGTAAGAAGTACTGTGCCTTTAAAGTTACGCTGACAAATACAGTTTGTTGAAAATGTTACTTGAGAGAGTGTAACGGAATAAATGTTACTCGTTTTTACTACGCACCTGTGGTCAGGGCTTTGGCACCAATTTCGGCATCTTGGAACAGAATAGAAAGTGCACGCAAGCTGCAGTGCGCATTCCACAGAGAAAATGAAATCTAACGAAATGTAAAGCAATATCAGAAAGCGCCAAATATGTTACCATGGTAATGAGTGGTAATTACGAGCGGCATCAAAGGATGCACTTAGTACGATGCTAAGTGCATCATAGAGCTTGCTCGGTGGAGAAATGATTTTTCTTACCTTGATCTTCAATGTCTAGATTCTTGATCATCCACTGTACAATATCAGAACCTGAAAGGACAGAGAACAGCGTTCATCAGTACGAAATGCGAATCCATCGCTCCAGATTTTATGGAAATGTTAGCGACGGCACGCTTAGCCCTTCGCGCTGTACATCATAATCACAGCGCATGGCAATTCCTCTCGCCTTACACGGTGTGGGCGGATGACATCCCAGCTATTCTTTCCTGACAGCCACTCCAAAGCCGCATCCCGTTAATTGAAATGACCACAGGTACGGCCGCATAATGGAGCGCTTACCAAATACAATAACAAAACAATTGAGGGTGATTCACGGCTAACAATTCTTACCGGAGCTTAGCTTTATTGTCATAGAGTGGGCTTTAAACTGTATTACCTTTTTGTTGCTTTAATGAACTTTACCACCAACAGTCGTTTTGATAACCGTAAATAATTGAACACACTTGAATTGTGGTCACATTCCATTTAGGTTGAAGAACAGCATATTTCTGCTATGTATTGTTTCAGTGTATTATTTTGGTGTTGGTTTCTACTTTCCCTTTTTTTCCCCAGCCTCTCCTGTTTGGCTGCTCAGTAATGCATTATCGTGAGTCTGTATGCCTTTTCAATACAGAACAGAAATGCGGAGCAACAGTAGTGTTTGATATATTAGACTACCTCTGGTGTTATTTGTATTAAGATGAATATTTTTCCAAAATGCAGCAGGACAAAATGTGGTTTGAGAACGGACAGAGGAAAGCAAACACAGGTAAAATAATGGGAGCAGTATTACTAATATTACAAAGATGTATTTTATTCATGTGTGGACTGGTAATGCAGTTCTCGATCATGTGAGGAGGGGCATGCCAAGTAACACACAGGACGGATTCGGACAGGGGTAGTGAGCCAGGTAGTGCTAGACCCTATTAGGATGGGAGGGACTGAGTATCCAATAGGACCGAGCAGGGCAGTTTAGTGATCTAGGCAGTGAAAGATCCTGGAAGAAGGGGACCCAATTAGTACACAGGATGGGATAGCACAGGAGATGTGATCTAGTCAATGCTGCACTCAGGGAGAATGAATAGCAAACGGGACAGAGCAGGATAAGGTTAATGAACTAAGCACTGTTACCCATCTGAAGAAGCCAACTGCCAAGTAGCAGTAAGACAGGACAGGGCTAATTAGCCCTGAGGGGTGTGATGAGTAGCAAATAATGCTACACCCTTGTGAGGAAGGAAGGTGTTGAGAAACAAGATACGATAGGGGTAATGATCCAGGCGTCCTGTGAAGATGGAATCGGGTAAATGGCAAATCCAACAGAACAGGACAGTGTTAGAAAGCCGGACAATGCTCAGGACATGTCATGGTCAGGACAGGAGAGGGAAATACAGGTCAGGAAAGAGCAGGTGTAGTAAGCCAAGCAGTGCTGCATACAGGCTTGTATAAAGGAATAAGTAGCACCAAGGACAGGATGATGGTGGTGAGCCAGAAACTGCTACTCTGCTACACATTTGCAAGGCACTTGCCGAGTCGAAAATTTGACTGTACGGACTGGGGAATGGGACTGGGGTGGTGAACTAGGCAGTGCTACTCCTGCAAGAAAGGGATGTGACAGGTAGCACAGGACAGGATCAGTGAGGGGTAGTGAGCCATGTAGTATTACACCCATAGAGAAAGGGACATGATCAATAGTAAAGTGGACAGGACGGTACAGGACAAGAGTGGTAATTAGCCTATAAGGAAGGGGCATAACAAGTAGCAGATAGGACGAATCAGTGTAGCGATCCAGACTTTGCAATACCATTTGAGGAAGCGATGCCAGAAGTATCTTATCAGACAGGATAGGCCAGGGGTAGTGATAATAGCAAATGGCGGCAGAATGATGTAATTATCACCCCTGATTTACAGTCGTTTCACATCCGAGCAGTGCACAGCAACACCTTGCGTTCTCTCCCACCCCTCAGTGGTTTTTCACACCCCGTCAGAACCTGCGACTTGTGTCATTTTGAGCTAAATATACCTCCTAATAAATAAATATATATCTTCCGCCGCGGTTATTGCTGTCTACCAAGCTGTCAGGTGAGAGGACGAGAGTGTGAAATGTCAGACGGTCCCTGCGGCTGTCTGTCACTCTGTCCGTCCGTCATCACTGGATTCAGGCCGTTATTAATGTGCGTTTGGTTCCTATTTCTTGGCGTCCTCGTGCGTCCCGATGCCCCTCCATAAAACCACAGGAGCTTTTCCGTGGATTACCATCATTAGCGCAAGCGCCGTTTTCACACCGTCACACGCGACCCACTTCTCCAAAAGCGAGCTTAAACGAGACGCGCGAGGTAATCTTCAAACAAGGCCTGATTAATATGATGCTTTTGGACCGACATTTGCATGTCTGTGTGTTGGTGTGCGAGGGCACAGCTGACAATTTTAGAAGCGGGGTGATAGGAATTAGTATTGCACGTTAATGAAAGTGAGGGCAAAACCTGCGTAATGAAAATAAAGAGCAAACAAAAAAAGATAATCAATACAATATGTTGTGTTTTACTTGATTAGTGTGCCCAGAAATGATTTTAAGCCTGAAATGTTTTGCTCATTTTAACCTGTCCATACATGCCGGTGCAGAAAATTTTGTTTTGATGGCAGCAATTTGAATCTGCAAAGGATGAATGAAATTTACATTATTTCCAGTTCTAGAACTTGCACTCGCAATGAATCGGGAAGCCATTTTTTCCACCGTTGGTATGCTTCCCGTCATGCTAATAAGGGCAAACAAAGAGTCCAATATTTGGAATTATGTATTCAAATCATATGTATATGGGTGCATCTCAAGCAATTAGAATATTGTGGGGAAACAATTCATTTCAGGGGTGAAAAAGTGAAACATGAAAGATGATTTTATATATATATATATATATCTATATATATATATAATATATATATATATATATATATTATATATATATATATATATATATATATATATATACACTGTATATAATTTTTTTTCATGGTAATTTGATAGGGACTGGTCTGTGATATTAAAGTGGAAATCCACTGGTTTGCATTAACAATATATCCAATAAGTAATGTAATATGTACTTTATTTTGACGATCTTTTAAATCCTCTCTAACTTAATAGTGTTTTGAGAAGATTTTTACCGCCAATTACGAATTGTCTGGGGCGCTGCCATTTTCGCAAGTCACATGACCTACGTGGGCGTATGTGACGTGTACCGTGCCATTCCAAACGCTGGATTACATGTTACACCATTATGCCCAATGCTGATTTCTCGAATTTATCCTCATCTGATGAAGTAATGGCAGTTTCGGTTGATCAGAAAGATGGAGGAATACTTCCATACAGGCTTGCTCGTCGGACTCCGCGTCATTCCCGTCTGAAGAACCATCCACAGCTGCTGGCCCGGAGCTCCTGGGGGCCTTTGTTTCCACACTTTGAAGGGGAAATACACTGGTTTGCATTAACAATGCAATACATGGCCGTTTATGGAAGTATTCCTCTATCTTCCCGATCAACCGATACTGCTATTTCTTTATCAGATGAGGATAAATCCGAGAAATCACCACAGGGCATAAATGGTGTCCCACGTAACTGAGCCTTTGTTGCGGCACGTTAACATGTCACATCTCTGCACGTAGGTCATAAGACTCGTGAAAATGGCAGCACCCTGAAAATTCATAATTGTCGATAAAAACCTTCTCAAAACGCTATTAAATGAGAGAGTATTTAACATCACATTGTCAAAATAGAGTACATATCACATGGCCTATTGGATAGATTGTTTATACAAACCAGTGGATTTCCTCTTTAATCAATCCTGTATATACAATTTGAGTTTCTTTTTTTTTTCATTAAACTAGTGATATAAATGAGGTTTCTCAAGATATTGCAATCTACGGAGTTTTCCACATTATGGTGCGGGGTGGCTCCCACACTCTATAAACAAACTGGATGCAGTCTAGACATGATTGTGGTTTTTGACAAACCAGTCCTTTTTATTTATTTATTTTATTTTTTAAGCGGTGTTGAGCGGTGCAGTGTAGGTTCTGGCATTGGTGCAGCCTCGGGGGCAACATCTTGCGCGCACACACACACAGACGCACACAATAAAACCTAAAAATAGGCTTGTGCACAATTAGGAGGAACGAGGCCCTCTCAGGAGGAGTAAAAGTGCATCAAGGGTTTGGGATACCATATAACCCGGTCATTACTAATACTAAAAGCATTGGCTTTTATTGAGTAAGTGTTCATAATGGATCTGCTATTAATCTAGCACATGGAAGCGTCTTTATTTTACTGTTACACATTAGTACTTTTGGAATAATATATTGCAGTATTGTTTGTTTTATATCACTCGGTTCCTCGTTAGATGTCGTATTTGTGACATTCCGCCCGAGGTGAATTGGCAAAAAGTTTGCGTGTTTTGTTTGGGGGGGTGGAGACAAAGGAGTTGGGTCACTGTGGGCTTTTGTGAGATGACGAGAGAAGCGCAAGGGGAGGGAAGACCGCCGCACACACACTGAGGCGACATAAAAGTCGATATAAGAGCCTCACCTGAAAAAACACTGGGGATCTTGGTGAGGAAGCTTTTGACTGTTCGGATCGGGATGCCGTTTTTCTCCTCCTGCATGCGCGCTATTACTTCCTCCATCTGGAGAGAAGAGGCGAAAATGTGAGATGATACACGATGAAAAATCACACAACTAAAAAGATACATCCTGCAATTCTACCGGAAGAAATGCACAACGATTCAAACTCGCATTGGCACTGATGAACAATTTAGAGACTTTTGATTACCTAACAGAAGTGTTGTTTTTTGGGGGGCGGGTTTGGAAGCCAGAAAACATTTGGGAAGCCCTGCTTTACGACATCATTCATATGCGGATTGCTCATCAGGAGCAATTACAAGCTGAGAGTCATACATAAGGACACTCGAACTAGAAGGCTTTGGCACCATCTTTGGTTCAAGCACCGTCTTTGTGATTGCTGCAACCCACTTTACCACCTGCACCCCAGACATGCCTCAATCACGCCTGCAGGGCCAACGGGCTGGGGCAGCCCGTGTCGGCGCTGTCGTATTCTTAGCCGCACTCTGCGACAAAAGAGGCACGCTTTGGGACTGACAAGTGGACAATCCTGCCATTATCCATCACAGTATATTTTGCGTCGACTGAAAGGCACAGGCTCAGCATTGCAGACATTTTTTAGTTCTTCACCGTCCCCCGGCTTAGTGCCTGATCTAAACCGCAGAGTGGAGGGGGGAAAACAAATCGCACGCGCATTAAAGCTTTTGCACACGTCAAGGTGACAGAAAAGTTATGGGAGTTTTGTGAAGGGGTGCACGGCCTTAAATTGAGTGCCAAAAAAGTGAAATTAATGAATGAATGACAGAGACATTCCACACAAAAGGGGAACGACTCAATCAAGGGTTTCACCAGTCACCCCCTTGTTCCCCCCCCCCCCCCCCCCTCCGCAATCTTAATTTGTCATTTTACCGAGGCACAAATTTTCCAATCTTGTGGGAAAGGCCCTTTTCTCTGGGAGCATAACTGCAGCCCCGGTGCACAATGGCAGATCCGTCAAGTCAGGCTTGGATGAGCTACAACACAGAGTCTGGAGCAGAAACAGCAGGCCCTCTCTCAGGTCCAACGTCATTGGCCTCTGACCAATTGTTCTTCTGGGTCGATGCCCAAAGTTCGCCACAGACACTCCCAAAAAGGGAAAGCTGTCATAAGTGCAAAAGAGAGGAATTGACTCTTGTTTCCCATCATTTTCACCAACCACATCACCACACTTTAGTACACAGGATCTGGTCGTCATTCGACCCTCGCTATGCTGTACCGCAGCTTTTTAATGCTCCCACGTTCCCACCGCACACTGAGCGACATGGCGGACGGAACTGAATTGGATCAAATTACAGTTTGTGACTCTCCAGGTCGTACCGCACATCTGCAAGTGTGTGTGTGTGTGTGTGTGTCTTTTCAATTGAACCACAAAAACACAGCACAATGGTCAAGGAACAAGATGGCCACAACGAGAGGAACCATAATAAAGAAGATTAAATTTTAGTCTTTTGGCAATCACAATTCCCTGAGTCCTTTGCTTTCTCACCACAGGTACTGAAATTACAAAGCTTCTTTTCCTTTCAGCTTGTCCCGTTAGGGGTCGCCACAGCGTGTCATCTTTTTCCATCTAAGCCCATCTCGTGCATCTTCCTCTCTGACACCCACTGTCCTCATGTCTTCCTCACAACATCCATAAACCTTCTCTTTGGTCTTCCTCTCGCTCTTTTGCCTGGGAGCTCCATCCTCATCACCCTTCTACCAATATACTCAATCTCTCGCCTCTGGACATGTCCAAGCAATCGAGGTGTGCTCTCTCGAACATTGTCCCCAAAACATCCAACTTTGGCCGTCCCTCTATTGAGCTCATTTCTAATCCTATCCAACCTGCTCAGTCCGAGCGAGAAACTCAACATCTTCATTTCTGCTACCTCCAGTTCTGCTCCCTGTTGTTTCTTCACTGCCACCTTCTCTAATCCATAGATCATGGCCGGCCTCACCACTGTTTAATAAACTTTGCCCTTCATCCTCGCAGAGACTCTTCTGTCACATAGAACACCAGACACCTTCTGCCAACTGTTCCACCCCGCTTGGACCAGTTTCTTCACTTCCTGACCACACTCTCCATTGTTATGGATTCTCGACCCCAAGTATTGAAGTCGTCCACCCTCGCTACCTGTTCTCCCTGTAGCCTCACTCTTCCCTCTCCACCACCTCTCATTCATGCACATATATTCTGCTGAAATTATAAATATAGTTGATTGTTATTGGAGTTTGCATCATCTTCGTGGGTTTTCTCCAGGCACTCCAGTTTCCTCCCACATCCCAAAAATATCCATTCATTGGAGACTGTAAATTGCTCGTCGGTGTGATTGTGAGTGTTGTTTGTTTCTCTGTGCCCTACAATTGGCTGGCAATCAATTGAGGGTGTTCCCTGCCTTCTGCCCGATGTCAGCTGGGATAGGCTCCAACACTCCCGTGACCCTCATGAGGACACGTGGCTCAGAAAATGAATGGATGGATTAGTGTAAAATGATATACATTATTGTACGTATGTATGCTGCATAGGACTAGGGCATAGATGCACCAGAATTTATTTAAATTTTTGGTGAAAGGCAATGTGTATTTTTGATTGGCTGTTACATCTGGAAAACTGCAACGCCATAAAGTGACAATTCAAATTTTGAATTGCAGCAAAACCGGGCGGCTGACAGTCGCCCACTCCTGAAAACTAATTGCCGAACCCCCCCCCCCACACACACACACACACACATGACAGTTCAGTCGTCTCTGGCCGTGTCACTCGGCGTGTGGCAGGCCTTAATTAAAAATAAGATGAACAATTATGCAAGTCTGAAATCAGCACACCAGTGTTTTGCTGCAACATGCTGCGGAGTACTTAGTTCTAATGGATCAGATGCAGCGTAATTAGGAATATGGGACCCGATACATATCCTTGGAGTACACCGCGTGCCTCATCACGGAGTACCAGAGGGCTATCCCGAGCTTGCCCTTTTTAAATGATATGAGCTTATTTAAACGGGAGCGAGGAGTCCCTAATGAGCACTTTGTCCGACAATGATTAGCGAAAGAACCTTGGCAGCCGAGCCGAGATCAATATAAACTGCGCTCTGATTTGATTCGAAAAGTGTCAACAAACAATATCCAGCATCAGAACGTTTGTTCATTTTGCCATGGTTGTTATTGTCTTGTGGTGGTGTATAACGCGGCTTCTTGGAATTGCACGAACATGTCCGATTATAACTGGCTCCAGTAATATATTTCCATCTTTCACGAAAGATAGACACTAAAACCTTGTCAGCGCAGCTCATTCGGGGGAAGAGAAAAGCAATTGGAAAGCACAAATGAGTGTTTTCTGTGCCCGAAAATGAATTTCCCGTGGTCGAGTAGTGATGAGCGGAATTCTAATGATAAAAGACCCCAGTTTGAAAATGTGTTCCTGCTATTTTACCTTGAGGAGTTCGCGTACCAGGACTGCAGCACTTTATTTCGAAAGTTAGTTGGATTTTCAAGTTAAAGATAATACAGCCGCCAGTGTGCGTGTCTGTGTGTGTGTGTGCGTGTGTGTGTGTGTGTGTGTGCGTGTGCGTGTGTGTGTGTGTGCGTGTGTGTGTCTCCATTCGGCTGCTTGTTTGTGGAATATTATTGATACGAGCAAGTCCAAAACCACCACAACGGGGACACTCACGGACCGGCAACGGCGCGCAGTCAGGAGACAGTTTTCATTTTTAACGAGGAGTCGCTCTCTTCACTTGGTTATTTATTGCGGTTATTAAGGTCTCGGCCTAATAGGGGCTTGCAGACAGGCTGCGATAATGAAAGGCAGGGAAAAAACATTTTTGACAGGCGCTCATCACAAAATAACGCAAGTGGCTTTCTTTCCCTTCTACGCTTACCAAGAGAGATCAAGATGGTGTTTGAGGGTTCTGTTATGTTTGGCGGAACAAGGCCCCCCCCCCTTTTTTTTCCGCCTGCCATCATATCACTGTTAATTAATTCAAATTGGTTTCATCTCATCGCTTTTTGAAGACTTGTGCCACAGGACGCCAACCGTCGCTCCGCCTCGGTGTCTTTGCTCTCTGTTGGCTTGAGATCTTCAAACCAAACGGGGACGAGATTGGTCCATACTCTCTCTCTCTCTCTCTCCCTCCTTCCCTGCCCCCCTCCCCACAAACATTGACCCGCCTACACATGCTAAAATGCCACAAGCGTGAATATCCGCCCTCCAAAGCTCTTCGAGGAGCATCTATGGCTGCACGTTGAGAGGAAGAAGAAGGCCGTCTGCCGCCAGGGCGAGAGAGCGTCTGTCTTTCTGTCCTCCGTTCTAGTGCCAGCCATGTTTATGTCGGGGTATGGAGGGAAAGTAGATTGGAACAGGAAGAGAAGAAAGAACTAGTATCTCACAAGACCTGCTGTCCATAGTCAGGGAAGGTTCAATTCCCCTTTCAACCATCTATTCTAGGGCTGCAAACAACAATTATTTTAATAATAGATTCATCAACTGATGATTTTTTTTTGGGGGATGAATCAAATATCCATCAATCCATCCATCCATCCATTTTCTTGGCTGCTTATCCTCACGAGGGTCCTAGGGAGTGAGAGAGCCGATCCCAGCTGTCAAAGGGCAGGGCGCGGGGTACACCCTGAACTGGTTGCCAGCCAATCGCAGGGGGACATGGAGACAAACGGCCACGCTCACAATCACACCTAGGGGCAATTTAGGGTGTCCAATTAGTGTTGCATGTTTTTGGGATGTGGGAGGAAACCGGAGTGCCCAGAGGAAACTCCACACAGGCGGGTCCGAACCTCAGATCTGTGAGGCCAACGTTTTACCAGCTGAGCCCACCGTGCCGCCATGAATCAAATACATTTAAAAAAAAATAATTTCCATCCCTTTATTAAAAGACAGGATTCGATTTCCAATCGATGGTGCAGAATATGCACTAACGTGTACTGACTACTATTCGGTTACTGGTTTGGTGTGTAACATCCACCAAAAAATCGGGAAAAATGTCACTTTTCCAAAGCAAAGGCCGATGTTTGCAAATGTCTTATTTTGATTGAATACAAAACTATGAAAGGGTTGATTATTTACTTTTATTTAGAGGCTGAAATTATGAGGATTTGGACAATTTTAAGTTTTGGAAGCAATTATTGATTGCTGAATAATTCGTTTGCTAATCCATTAGTTGTCAATTAATCGATTCACCTCTAATCCATTCATGAATGCGACTGTCAGTCTTTTAACTATAGTTCCATCACCCTTAACTAGCCGCCCATCCAAGCACCACAACATTCATCCACCCATCCGTAAGTGATGGAAGTCCCTTGATCTAAAGGTTGTCGAACCCCCTTGAACCCCCCCCCCCCATATCCTTCTGCAAGGATATTCATGCTGTGTCCTCAGTGTTTGAACGCTGCTCGTCTCCTTCCGCGACAACAGTCCATTCATCATTGAGTGAATGAGGTGGTTACCTTGAAAGTTAAGAAAAAGAAAAAGAAAAGAAGAAAGCACCATACGGGCGAAACCCATTTGCCCAAAGAAGTGTGGGATAGTGACAGGTTGTCCTTTCTCTGCCTCTTCATCCATCTTAACGCTGAGAAAAGAGGAGGGCGGTCTGCTGCTGACAAAGAAGGTAGTTACAATGTACATCCATACAAACACCAAAACACGAGGTAGGAGGGGAAAGTAGTTTGCACCGGAAAATAGGGGTGGTGGGTTGGGAGAGGCGGGGGGTGGGTCATGGAAAAACCCTCGTAGTTCATCCATCCTTCAATCCATAGAGAGATATTTCAATTCCCACCTCTTCCAACTTCCATCCATTCCTTCGTCTCAGTCCCAGTCGCTCAATGTGAAGGTTGTGGGTTTAATTCCCAAATTCCCTGGGTTCTTCCGCAAGCTCCCGACTCCCATCTCCAGTATTTGAACACTTCCACGCTAACATACTCCATAAACCATTAAGTAAGGGAATGGGGTAACACTTTAAATACCTCCAAAAAAAGAAACCCCCGCGGTATACAAGTGAAGCCCATTTACCAAAAAGGTAACGACATCCTCTATCTCTTACAATTGATGTCAGAAAAGAGGAGCTCTTGTCATTATCCAAGTTGCTTATCCTCACAAGGGTTGCGGGAAAGCTGGAGCCTATCCCAGCTAGCTTCGGGTGAAAGGCGAACTACACCCTGAACTGGTCGCCAATCAGTTGCAGGGCAGATATCGACACCATCGCGGACCAGGAATCAATCCCACGCCGCCCGCACCAAATGTAGGTGTGTGTACCACTACGCCATCAGAGACAATAGGAACGCTAGTATGCTGCACAAATAATCTTATTCTATACCAGCACAATCTCCCAAACATCCATCGTACAGCCAAAGAGAGGGTTGAAGCCAGAGTTTGTTTTTCCGTCTGCCTCGGTTCTCGACCACAATCCATTCCATAAAACCGTTCGATAAGTGAAGTGTTCGAAAACCGAATCGATGTTTCCCATTAAAATGAATGGAAAAAGAAATAATGCATTCCAAGCCTAAAACATTAGCCTTTTTGAAGCATTTTCTTTGATCTTTTCCTGATAATAAACTGCATAGTAGAAACAAATGTATAGTTTAAGTTATAGAAATAAATAACTAATAATATTATATTTATTTTTTGCTTAGAGTGTATGCTTCAGGTATAGAGTACGCTCAGCTGGGAGTGTATTGCCGTATCTGTAGTGACTCGCCCCCCCCCTTCCTTGTAAACCTTTTTTATTAACAAAAGTGCTGAATAACTTTAAAGAATAATGAGGGGGGGAAAAGCATCTTTTTTTATTTTTAGAAAAAGTAAAACACAAAAACATTCGTAACCGGAGCTAACAAACGAAAAAAAAAAAAATGCAGAAATGGGGACTCGCCCCCTTTTAAAACATTTGTTTCTGCCGTCTCTTAAGAACATTTCTGAAGTGGCCCATCATGACATCATTAAAATTTTGGAGTTGTCTGTTACATTCAGATTATTGGGGTGATAAAGTTCAACGAAATTTTGGATTTCATTCTTCTGGGCACAGATGGCTTTGATGTCAGCACTTGGGACAAACAATAGTCACTACCGGGGACACGTCTGTGTACAAAGGCTGCGTTATACAGAATAACAAAAGTGGGCTGATTCCGCCACAAGCTACATGTCATTTCCGGTGTTATTTTTCGGGGGCGGGGGGGTGTTTAGGCATTCAAATCGACAATAACAAAACGCCTCGTGGGTGGGTCAGCTGCTTGCGCTGTGCGCATTGTTATTTCACATTTTATTTGGCGGTGTGGGAATTCACAACAGAGCACGTCGTGGGTCAGCTGGTCTGGCCGCGCAACATTTTATTTACGTTTTTTTTTTTCAGCAGCTTTCGAGTACTGATTTTTGTTTGAAAATAGAGGCAAAAAAAAAAATCTCTAAATTTTCGTTCGAAAACCAATTTGTTCGAAAACGGGACCGTTCACAAACCGAGGCTTTACTGTAGCACTTTTTTATGCCAAGAAAAGGACGGTTTGTTTGTTCCTCACCCGCCTTTGCCTTCAGTAACTCCATTTTTCAAATCACGGGCAACATCCGTCTTGGGTATTTGAGAAAATGCTTGCATAAGTGGAGCGGTGTTGCTGCTCTTCATTGTTCTTACAATTGGAAGAATTAGCGGTTTCCCTCAGTGCCATCGGAGGCAGAACGTTGCCGCGTGTCACTTATTATCCATCTTCACGTTGGGGAGAGGAAAAGAATTTGTGACGGAAAGGGAACTGGATAGCATCCCAAATCCTTCCTATTCATCCGCATCCTTACATTGACGCGTGATGATTTCTCCGCAGCCTTTTTGACGGGTACGCACAAGTGTTGTCGCCGCAACGGGGTGAATCACGGGATGATTAGGAGGACAGATAGTTCTGTAGATGTGAAGTGAATAACAGAGGCTTAGGGGAGACAAAAATGAGGCCGACACTTGAAAGATGATCGCAGTGGACAAACAGAACGCAATCAGCAGCTTCTGGAGCACCATTTTGAGCAACAAACGTACCATCGTGGGGCCTTTTAAATGACTGCTGACCCTGTGGATTGCTTTTAAAGTGCCGGCGGGATATTTGAGGTCTTGAAGTATGTAGAAGTGTCTTGAGGAGGATATTTGATGGAAAAACACTGAATTACGTGTGACCTTGATTCCTATGGTACGTGTGTTTTTGTACCTTCGTTGTGATGACCGTGGGGTACAAGCTCTCCATATCAACTTGATTTGTGCAAGAAATTGATGATGAATTGGAAAATTGCTACCACAAAGCACAAAATGATGACACGCAGAATGATAAGATTATTGGGAGGATTAGTGGCACATTCTAACTACCTGTATAGAGCTCGTGCACGTGGCGTCAACGTTTTCACTGCGCCATATTGTGGGGGACATTGAACCGGAGCAGAATATTCATAATGCCCGAGACTTCAAAATCCGTATGCGCCATTGGCCCAGCAGTATTTATGTACGTTAACCTGTTGGTTATCACAGCAGACAAGACAGATATTCAAAGAGGTCATTCTATAGAATACCAGCAGAAAAGACCAGAAAATATTGATGGATTTCGGCAATTAAACGTGGTGGAAGGTGCCCGACCAAATACACAGGCCTGTGTAGCGTTCATTTCATTTCAGGTAGGAATTATTCTTCTCAATCTCAAATTCCCAAGAAGTGTTTATAATGCCAAATTGGCTCATTTGAGAACAATGCGTTTAAAAAAAAAAAAAAAAAAAAACGACAGTCATCTTCAACGTACACGGAAGCGTGTTGCAGCCACAGGTTAATCTTCGGCAGACTTTTTCCCCCCCTAATATGCATTGTTCTCAAATGACTCCAATGCGTATTTAAAAAAGGAAAGTCACGTAACTAACGTACACGGAAGCATATTGCGGCGACATGTTAAACTTCGGTAAACCTGTCCCCGACAGATGTTGTTTACTTTTTAATATGCAAAGTTCTCAAATGACTCCAATGCGTATTTAAAAAAAGAAAACAAACCATCGGTCGCAGTGATGTTTACGTCGGTTAATGTGTGGCCACAACACACTTCCGTGTACAGTGGCTGAAGCCTATCCCAGCGGTTTATTTTCCCTTTTTAAATACACATTGGACTCATTTGGGAACAAAGCATATTTAAAAAAAAAACATCTGTCACGGAGAGGTTTACCGAAGTTTAACGTGTGGCCGCAACACGCTTCTGTGTATGGAGGAGCTGATTCGCTGTCTATTTTATTTCCCCAATCATAGTTAATGAATGCGAGTTTGTGTAAAACCAGGGGTCATTTATTTAAATATTGGTATTTGTATTGAATAAATTCCGAGTGGCTCCATCACCGTGTTGGATTTATTCTTGATTGAATCCAGCAACAAAGTACTCGTATGCGTCCAGACTTTTCTACGCTTTCAAACTCTTCCATGTAAATCTCGACGACTTACTCACCAGATCCATGTGTAGATCCAGTTGCCCAAGACAAGCGCAAGCGGGCTAACGGTCCAATTTCTTATCGTCGAAAGCATCGACTTCGGCATTAAATATGGGTCCTCTATGCCATGTGTCTCTTATTTTTCCACAGACCTTCATTTATTATCACCTTCAAAATGTTTCAGGGTATCGGAAAAAAACTTTGGGCGTCGTGCTATAAGACGTATTTTCGTGTCGTCTCCAAACGACTTAGCATTCTGCAATGCTTTGCTTGACCGGCAGTATGGCCAGTCCCGTGACTTCGGTGACGTAGGCGCATGATTTGTATACAATAATTCTCAGACAAATGAGCATTTGTCAAAAACAGCCCAGCAGATCAAGGTGAGCTCATGAAAATGTATCAGGAAATCCTTTCCCCATAAAAATCAGAGGCCAAGTCTCGCTGCCAAAGGCCGCCCGGAAGACCTCTGGCAATAAAATAAATACATAATATAGCAACAGGCAACCACATCTTGCATTTGATTGACGTAACTCGCCTCTAAGATGCCCAATAAATAAGACACCTATCGCAGTGAGGAAAGATAATTCATATTTTATGCCCTCTCAAAAACCAGCAGTGGTTTGCAGAAGGAAAAAAGAAAAGTTTGCCTCAAGACCCAACGCAACCCAGAACGTCATCAAAAATGTAGAGGAGTGCAGATCCGTCATTTCAGGCACGCGCCCAGTCGTTGCTTTACCTGATCAAGGCAAGTGAAAGCATTCAAAGATGCATTACGGCGTGCCGCAATCAATGTCACCATGCTCAATATGAATCACGCATCTCCTCTTGACAGACCGCTCCATTTGTACGATCCTGTTGGTACGCCATCCTTTGGGATGGGATAATGTTACATAGCGGAGTGCATGCTAAGCATACTATAAAGTGCTGGCCTGGATTGCGATGCCGCAGGGTGACCCATTTTGTAATAAAAAATAACGGGCGGATGATCAATGTCTGTTTCAGTGCGTCCAGTGAGGAATAGAGTGCAACTCCCGCTATTCATGGGGGGGTAGGGAGCAGGCAAAACTCCACGGATAATTGAACAAAAAATTCAATTTTTTACATGGCCCGCACTGGAAAGGAGAGGAATGAAGAATACCGAAGTAAAACAGAATATATGTGAGGGGTGAAGGGGGAAGAGTGAAGCTCCAGGGAGAAGAGATGGCGAGGGTGGATGACTTCAAATACTTGAGGTAAACAATCCAGAGCAATGGAGAGTGTGGTAATGAAGTGAAGAAACGGCTCCAAGTTGGATGGAACAGTTAGCGGAAGGTGTCTGGTGTTCTATGTGACAGAAGAGTCTCCACTAGGGTGAAAAAGAAAACAGTGGTGAGGCCGGCCATGATGTATGGATGAGAGACGGTGGCACCGAAGAAAAACAGGAAGCAGAACTGGAGGTGGCAGAAATGAAGATGTTGAGTTTCTCGCTCGGAGTCAACAGGTTAGATAGGATTAGAAATGAGGTCATTAGAGGGACAGCCAAAGTTGGATGTTTTGGAGACAAGGTTCGAGAGAGCAGACTTCGATGGTTTGGACATGTTCAGAGGCGAGAGAGTGAGTATCTTGGTAGAAGGGTGCTGAGGATGGAGCTGCCAGGCAAAAGAGGGAGAGGAAGACCAAAGAAAAGGTTGATGGATGTGGCGAGGGAGGACATGAGGACTGTGACTGTTAGAGAGGAGGATCCACGAGACGGGCTTAGATGGAAAAAGATGACACGCTGTGGCGACCCCTAACCGGACAAGCCAAAAGGAAAAGAAGAAGAAGAAGTTGTTGTTGTTGTTGTGACTTGGCTTGTGTCAATAGGGGTCGCCCCGGAGAGTAACTCGCATGATTTGATGTGACAAAGTCTTTACATCAGATGCCTCTTCTGAAACAAACTCTTTGTTGTTTTTTTTTAACCCAGGCTTGGGACAAATTGTTCTCGGGCCACCTGCGCGAAAAGCCAGCTGCGTCTACGTGATTAGTGGTGCTAATTTACATAATCACAGCCCCCACATAAAGGTTCTCGGCTCACGGCATGATCAACTCTGCTGGGGCGATGATCCAGAGCCGCACTCGACACTGTCTGAAAAACCAGTTTGAAGGTCAAAGGCAGAAGGTAAGTCGAGCTTCACTCAGTTTTGCCAAACGGACCAACGAGCTTTCGCTTCTGATTAGCAGCTCATGTTTAAGTGCTTGAGAGAATGACGCAGTGAGACGGAATTTTTTTTTTTTTTTTTTTTTTTTTTTTTTAGGTGTCCGTGTCCGTACGACGTGCTGCCTCATTGGGTGAAAATGATTTGGTTCTGTCTTTGCTCTTGCCTCAGTTGTCCAACAATTAAGTTCCACCCCCAGTTGTCATGGTAACAAAATCCGTACGTGCCATTGGCCCAACAGTATTTGTGCGTTATCCAGTTTACACCTTCCACCGGAATGCCTTCTCAATTTGATTAATTTCAGCAAGACAAGTTAAGCGTAAAATGCGCGATAATTCGTGATCCTTGGGCTATTTTAATGGGAACTTAAGAACTATTTTAATTTGGGGGGAAATATGTATTATGTCCCGACTGAGACAGAAATGAAATCGATGAACGCAGCCTTGCATTCTGAATGAGATGCAGAACGGCATATTGCAACTCAGGCAATATAGGATGATAAATTATGACTATATAAGTTTCATTGACAAGGCACCCTCACAAAACACCAAGCATGCGACTTAGCGGAAAAGGCGGCGGGGGGACATCAGTGAGGTAATGCTGACGAAGCTGTCGAGTCAGTGACGTGAATCTCGAGCCTTCCCGAGGTTGCCTCTCACTTGTGGGTTACCACGGCAACGCGGTGTCCGACCACAATCGCAAGGACATCTTTGCCGGCTAGTCGTGGTTCATTGACGAGGGAGGGAGGGGGGACAGAAGGCCTTCTGTTGGCAGGGACGCACGAGGACGGGAGCCACTCAACATGCAATTTTGCACTTGGATGTCGTATTCGACAAACTTTGCTGAAATGATTTAGTAGAATTCAAATGCCAAATGGGAAAACTCCTATATCATGTATAATAATTTTGGAGGTTATTGTTTATTGGAGTTAAAACATTTGGACTCTGGGGTGGTAGAATCCCTGCAAGGTCTGCAGGAATTGTAATCCGATCAATTTCAGACTTCGTCTCTTCATCCGGACGAGAATCTTATTGATTTTGAAAGGGATGCAATGTCTGGGAATGTTTTAGGATCAAACAATTATAATATGCAGAGGTTCATATGGCAGCGGCGTCATCTGAATTTTCACGTAAGGTGGAACGCGCCATAGTATGTCACTAACATTCAATGACACAATAGTTAGCAATAGCAGTAAAGATCAAACCCTCCTCGGTCATACATTTAAAACAATGAAGTGGAAAACAATATGAATCAAAGTACTATATTTTCTGCACTATAAGCGCACCGCATTATAAGGCGCACTGTCAATGAATGGCCAATTTCAAAACGTTTTTCATATATAAGGCGCACCGCATTATAAGGCGCATTGAAAAGATGCTACAGTAGAGGCTGGGGTTACAGCTGCATTAAAGGCTCAATAGTGATCCATGTATAAGGCGCACCAGATTATAAACTGCACCGTCAGGTTTTGAGAAAATTACTTTTAGGTGCGCCTTATAGTGCGGAAAAATATGGTAAGTAGGTTGTTATGGATCACAATCTTTTACATGGAGACTTTAGGCAAACTCAAGTAGCAAAGGGTTTTTCAGTCTTTCGTGCATCGGTTGAATCCAAATTTTGCTGAACGTGATTTCCAGTGCAGCCCTCCAGTTAAATTTTCCCTTGGTTTTCATCTGTTGTGATAGTATCACGCCTTGCACTGCTTGGTTTGTCAAGAACAGGTCTTCAATCTAGAAACCTGCCATGGATAGCGTCGTCGTCGTCTTCTTTTTTTTTCCTATCGGCTTGTCCCGATTAGGGGTCGCCACAGCGTGTCATCTTTTTCCATCCAGTGCGAGATAGTGCATTTTCCTCGCTAACACCCACAGTCTTCATGACCTCCCTCACAACATCAACCTTCTCTTTGGTCTTCCACACTCCCCATTGCTCTGTATAGTTGACCTCAAGCATTTGAAGTCGACCACCCTTGCTATCTCTTCTCCCTGGAGCTTCACTCTACCCCCCCCCCCTCCTCTCAATTCATGCGCAGCTTAAATTGTGATAAGTGTAGGAGCAGTCTGGCAGCCATGAAGCTTCTCAAATACTCACTGAACTGCATTCACGGACAGAAAAACGTCACCAATTTTGCAACACTGCTCCAGGCAAGGGAATGAAATGCTTACAAAATCTGCTAAGCCGAAGCCATCACATGGTGATGCCGTCATCCATCCATCATCCATCCATCCATCCATTTTCTTCACTGCTTATCCTCACGAGGGTCACGGAGAGTGCTGGAGCCTATCCCAACTGTCAAGAGGCAGGAGGCGGCGTACAACCTGAACTGGTTGCCGGCCAATCGCAGGGCACATGGAGACAAACAGCTGCAGTCACGATCACACCTGGGGGCAATTTAGCATGTCCAATTAATGTTGCATGTTTTTGGAATGTGGGAGGAAACCAAAGTGGCCAGGGGAAACCCAGGCAGGCATGGAGAGAACACGCAAACTTCACACAGGCGGGTCCGGGATTGAACCCAGGACCTCAGAACTGTGAGATCAACGCTTAACAGCTTAGCCGCCGTGATGGCATCATGTCTGTCCAAACGATACATCAAACGAAATATCATTTCAGTAATTGGAACTCTCGCACCCGGGCGTTGACGTAGAATGACGAGCGGGCCGTCCGACATCCGGCGAAGACCAAAGACTTGAGGAGCAGATGCCGCGGGGTGACGGCGGCGCCCGGAGGCGTCAGGCGGCGATTGCGCCATCCAAGATGAAAGTTT
The DNA here is from genome assembly GCF_019802595.1 of Syngnathoides biaculeatus. NCBI lineage: Eukaryota > Metazoa > Chordata > Actinopteri > Syngnathiformes > Syngnathidae > Syngnathoides > Syngnathoides biaculeatus. The sequence goes on along the minus strand of NC_084651.1, from coordinate 8,041,572 downwards.
ATTTCTCCGGGCACGCATCCTCCACCGGGCCATCGGCCATTTAACGGCATCTGCGGGTTGGCGCTTGATCAGCCTCGCTGTCACTCGTCTTCATCAACGTAGTTTCCCCCTCTGTGTACACAATTAGTCACACGGAGCATCTGCTGCTCGGAATGTGTTCCCCTCGCTGTCTTTATTCATCATTCCGTATCATTTGCACAGCCTGGAGACAAAGTGCATCTCTTGCGCTGTCTTTTTTTTTTTTTTTTTTTTTTTTTTTTGCTCTTCACGACTTCATGTTTCCCTCAATCATGCAAGAATTTTCCCGCATGAGAATGCTTTACCACGCAACCACCACCAAACAACATGATTGTGTGTTTTAGAACAGGGGGTGGGGAGACATGTTCAGTGGGTAATGGAGACGGGTGTCGAGACAAGGCGAAAGGCGCAGTTAAACACTCGTGATAGCAGCGGCATTATCGTAAACACGTCTGATGGACAGTGAGAGGCTTTCTTCGGACGCTTACAAATGAATGTTGTCAGCCGTGATGCCTCGTCAGCTTGGAAATGCTCCTGCGAGGTGTGACTGAAAGCCTTTTAATGCCTTGATCTTATTTCTTAATGGATGGATGGATGAAGTGATTTTTTTTTTTTTTTTTGCGGTGACTTGGGGTTTCCGAGGTACGTGTTTTGCTGTCGTATCTGCGCTTAAATACACTGCAGCTGTCTACTTTTTTTGGGAGTCCTGGGCAAAGATGAATACAGCAGTCATAGAATTCTGACTCAAATCAAAATGGACCCTAAATTATAATATCATAAGTCAGGGGCTCACTGTCTATGTTCACTTTTAAGTGCAGAGTGGAACCACCACTCTCAAATAACTCAATTCATGTATTACCTTGTCAAATGTTTTGCTTGTCACCTGTTCTGTATTTAAAAAAAAAAATGAAAATAAAAATGTCTCCAAGCAAATAGTATTCAGTTTTGATTAAATCTGTCAGCGAAGTAGTTTAACAATGTCTTTCGTCGACTTGAGTTTCACAACTGATACATTCAATTCCTGCGTGCCTGTTGGAATTTGTTTTCCCAAAGGCGGATGCCACACAGCTCCGGTGTCGGTTCAAAAGCAATCAAAAATTCCGAAGGAAAATTTGTTATATTGATGGTGGCAGCACTTTGGTGAGCATTTCTGCTTCACATTTCAGAGGTGTCAAAATCTCTTGCTTCGCAATCTCTGGTTTATCCAACATTCCGAAAATGTGTTGGTGTCAATGCTTGTCATATAGAAATTGGATGGATGGATGGATGGATATAGAAATCCTATGATGCTGGATAAGTGTGGTATCAAAAATTTAACAAGCAGCAATTACTCCCCACCCCCTCCTTATTTTGTTGAGCATTCTTATATTTATTTTTAAAGGTCAAGTGTCATGCCTATAAACATTCTAAAATAGAAACTGTAATGAAAAATACATATAACATTATTCATTTCGTTGTCCATACAAGAAAATAAATATGAGCGGAGAGCGCGTCATTCATGCGGAAAGCCAAGTGTTCGCTATATCGCCTGCATCTTCTGTTCATTACGTCACACCAGGACATTCGCCATTGAAAACACGCCGTGCCACCTCCTATGGGACATGGAAGCACTTTTCAAAGAAGCGAACATCTCACAATCAAGTGAAGTGATCGGGGCCATATTACCCTTTCATTTCGAGCCATATTTAGATGATATGCGGATCACTTCTATCTACCAACAGACTCCCAGACAGAATGTATGAGCCATTTTTCAATCCAATCCCGATCCCAAATGCCAATCCATTTTTCACGACGAACTGGGTCTTTTTGAAATGTATGAAGAGCGAATCCATCCTCCCGAGTGTTCGAACAATATCCAGCAGTACAACGAGCCGGCATTTTGGCTAACACGAAGAAACAACGAGCTACCTTCCAGCAGGTAAACCTAGTGGAAACATACAAGACCGCCTGAGTGGCCGTCTTCTACTAACGTCACTTCCTGCTTCTTCTCGAAAACAAATCCCCTGAGAGTATTTTCATGGCGGGAGTGACTAAAAGCCATATACGTCAAAATCATGTTGTGTGGTGAAAAAACAGTTGGGTCCATTCCGGCTGCCTTTTTTTTTTTCATTAATAACATGCCAAAAATCATGCATTTCATGACAGTGAACCTTTTAAAGAACCAAACTTCAGAATAAACCTGGCCAATATCATTAAATATGATTGCGAGAGACCTGAATGACTTGAGGTCAATTTTACTTGAACTTTTTTAGGTCCTTTTTAACTTTTTAGAGCCAAGATTTCAAAGCTGGGCTGTTTTGTCCTTCGAAACGGCTCAGTAGCGGCGCAGCGGCAAGTTGCCATTTTGAATTCGCACACAGAATTCTTTTGCGCCTCCCCTCGGAGTTGTCCTCAACTGTCCGGCCCTTTCGGAGCCCCTTTATTTCCCCCCCCCACCCCCCACCCTCCCGCTTGTGTGTCCCTAGAGGCCCCCCATCAGTGGGATCGCGCAGCAGCAGCAGCAGCAGCAGGAGGACGTGCAATATATGTCCCTGACTGCCAAACGTCTCCCTCCCCAAGGAGCAATCCCCACGCTGGAGACAAAGAGGCACGCTCGGAATCATAAATGGGAGGTCGTTTGCATCTCTCTGGTTAAGCATGGGAAGGTAGCCTCGTTTGACAGTTTCTCAACGTATTCATATTCCAATTACTAGATACACAACAACATACATCGGGCATCACCGTCAAGTCTAAAGTCGATATTCCCAAACTTAGGGTCGAATGAGGGTCAACTTTTATTAGAAGGTGGGGATTGGGGCTCAGATTAGGCCCGATTATCTGCATCTTTGTACCCAGCTCCATATCACGCTGCCGCTTTTAGCTCAACCTAAATCCCTGCTATATTTTACGGTAGCTACTTACTACATGATAATTATCTCCACGCTGCGGCTCCTTTGTAATCATAGCCTGTCCTCACACAGACAACAGCTGGCGAAAAGTGACCCCCCCACGCCAACCCCCAGCCCGACATCCTATAGCAATGTCTGACTAACACCCGCGTCATCACAGCATGTTTCTAATGCGCCTTTCTTTCGAGATGCCCGCACAGACCAATCGGGTCCAGTGTACGCGGAGATAATAACGCTCGGTTTTGATTGGCAATGTCAGGCCGGCAGCTCATTTTGTTGCGTTATTGCGGTTGAAGTTGATGAATGCCTTTGATCTGTTCCAGCCGCCAAGAAACACATTTCTCTCTTGTTTCTAACACAGAAAAATAGCAATGTAGTATATTAAAAAAAAAGAACATGTAACAATAATAAAAGAGAATTTAATAAAAAAAAAAATGTGTGTGCCTCCCACCTGATTGGATGTCACACCGCCAAAAAATAAAGACAGCTGGTGACTCATCCCGTCACTTTGAGCAATTTTAACAGCCAGTCTGTATAGAGCTCGTGCACCTACGTCATCAAATGACGTCACTGGCCGGAAGTGTCGGTCAAACAAACCATTCTTCACTGTCGTCGGTTGGAGACGATGCGAAAATACGTCTTATAGCGCGACGTCCAGAGTTTTTTCCGATACCGTTAAACATTTAGAAGGTGATAATAAATTAATGTACGTGGAAAAAATGAAAGACACTTGGCATAGAGGACCCGTATTTAATGCCGAAGTCAATGTTTTTTTTCTGATAAGAAATTGGACCATTACCCCACTTCCGCTTGTCTTGGACAACTGGATCTACACATGGATCTGGTGGGTAAGTCGTCGAGATTTATACGGAAGACTTTGAAAGCGTAGAAAAGTCTGGACGCATACAAATACTTTGTCGCTGGATCTGTTCTCAATCAAGAATAAATCACACATAGTGATGGAGCAACTCAGATTTTTTCAATATAAATATCAATATTTAAATAAATGACCCCTGGTTTTACACAAACTCGCATTCATTAACTATGATTGGGGAAAAAAAAAAAGACAGCAAATTGGTTCCTCCGTACAAGAAGCGTGTTGCAGCCACACGTTAAACTTCGGTAAACTTCTCCATGACAGACGTTTTCTAAAAATATACGTTGTTCTCAAATGAGTCCAATGCGTATTTAAAAAAAGAAAAACTGCTACGATGGGCTTCAGCCCCCGTACACGGAAGCACGTTGCGGCCACACGTTGAACTTCGGTAAACCTCTGTGTGACCGACGGTTTACTTTCCTTTTTTAAATCCGCATTGGACTCATTTGAGAACAATGCATATTAGGGGTGAAAAAAAGTCTGCCGTAGATTAACCTGTGGCTGCAACACGCTTCCGTGTACGTTGAAGATGACTCTGTCGTTTTTTGTTTTTTTTTTCAAGCGCATTGTTCTCAAATGAGCCAACTTGGTATTATAAATACTTCTATTGAATTTGAGATTGAGAAGAATAATTCCTACCTGAAGAGATACGATCGCTACACAGTCATGTGTATTTGGTTGAGCACCATTCATCACGTTTAATTGCCGAAATCCATCGATATTTTCTGGTCTTTTCAGCTGGTATGCCATACAACGATCTCTTTGAATATCCGTCTCGTCTGTTGTGACAACCAAGAGCACAACAGGTCCCGGGTATTGTAAATCCTCCCCTCCGTTTCAATGTCCCCCCACACTGTCGAGCAGCTGTGTTTGACCGGCGCCGTGAAAATGGTGACATCACGTGCACGACCGCTATAAGCGTTTGATGCTACACGTACAGTGAAGCACTTGAAAAGAGTTGGCAAACCCGATGCCCTACGCAGTTTTGCGTCACTTCGAATAAACGTTAAATTAATCTGACACCTCAATCCAAAATGATTTACAGTCCGTTACATTATATCTCGCCAGATTGTGCAGGTTCACCTAATGAATTGTTAGCCTGTTTTGAGGAAAGATCGGGCAAGGTCTGTTCCCCTGTGCGTCACATCACGTTCACCTTTTGACACTTTTTTTTTTTCCCCAAACTAATGATCTGATTGTGCAATAGCGTTCCCGGGGCAGGACCTCTCGCTAATTCACATGTACACAACGCACACACACACTCGCTCACACTCATCATGTCGGTGGGCGGGCAGTGGGCGCGATGACTAAGCCAAGGTTGGCCATGTGCTGGAACATAGTCCACTGAAAGCCAATATCCCGCTTGCTCACCCACCATGATTTCATCACTCAAACTGTATGCTATCATAAATTAGTAGATAAAGGATGCACCAGTGCTTCTTCAGATCAGGAGGTAAGTGTTGAAGTTCTCGCCAGTGGAACCGCCAAAGGTTTAATGGAGCTCGATGTTTCGCTTTCCGTTCCCGACGATATGTCACAGTTCAACGTTTGTCACATGTTTTTCGGCGATCGGCATGTCTTTGCACACCTATGCCATCAACATGCTGGAAAGGAGAGCCACACTCGCAGCTGCTTATTGAACGTCGGCAGAACGGTAAAACATAAATGAGTAAACGCACGCAGGAGCTGCTGTTGGCTACTGCTCACGCGCAGATGCTCACACACACAATCGCTGAGGTCTTGTGCAATTCCACCAGGCCCCGCCTCTTTCACAGATATTGCAGTATTTCCAGTAAAACAAAAAAAAATAATTTGCTTGCAATTTGCAGTCACTGATTTGACGGGCGCGTACGCACCTACGCACTCGCAAATCTGCACTGTCAAGCACGAAAAATCACACGCGTAAAATTTGTTATAAGTAGAAATACATAGATACTGAAAAACTTATTTTGTGTAGTTGTGTAGTCTCGACGAATGTTCCCTCTAAGCTGAGCACTCTTAAGTGAACCACATCCTGACGTTTTTTTTTTTTTTTTACCATGTTAGCACACGGTCTTCCTCATTTACCTGACACCGCCCCCTCCGCTCTTAAAGGGGTACACACAAAATTACAAACAAAGTAGAACACACAGCCGCAGCTTTATACCTGCGGGCGTGACTGACCACACCCATACATTTTTCAAATGTCAGTGACTGAATTTGTACTTGGGTTCAAATGAGTTTACGTGTTTTACAAAGGGTGTTCTAATAAGTTTAAGAACATTTTGTTAAGTTAAGTGTTGAAAGCGTGTGGGGTGAGTGTGAATTGTGACATCGATATCGTTTGATCGTTTAGGATTTTATTAGGTACAGTAGGTACTTAAAGGCGAGTATTTTTTTTTCATTCATGTCCTTGTGAAAAAGTTAAGATGAGTGATGGGTGATGCTTATTACGATTAGCTCTTCATTTATGGGTTTTGCAGGTTGTCCCAGTTCTTGCGCAGGTTTTCTCCTTGTGCTCAGACTTCCTCCCACCGCTTAAAAATATGGGTCTTAGCTTTATAGGAGACACACACTTTTCCATTTTTCCATAGGTGTGAATGTGAGTGGGAATGGTTGTCCATCCATCCATTTTCTTTGCTGCTTATCCTCACAAGGGTCGCGGGGAGTGCTGGTGCCTATCCCTGCTGTCATCGGGCAGGAGGCGGGGTACACCCTGAACTGGTTGCCGGCCAGTCGCAGGGCACACTCAGACAAACAGCCACAATCACAATAACACCTAGGGGCAATTTAGAGTCTCCAATTAATGTTGCATGTTTTTGGGATGTGGGAGGAAACCGGAGTGCCCAGAGAAAAACCACACAGGCACGGGGAGAACATGCAAACTCCACACAGGCGGGGCCGGGATCGAACCGGGCTCCTCAGGACTGTGAGGCCAACGCTTTACCAGCGGATCCACCGTGCTGCCAGGGATGGTTGTCCATACAATAATTAGTCCTGTGATTGTCTGACGAGGAGTCCGGCGAGGAGTTCAGGGTGTACCTTACTTCTCTTGCCCCCCAAAAATGCGCTAAACTCCATCTTACCTATGGCATAAGTAAAGTGACCGATACAGTAGATAGACATGCAGGAGACGTGAACATTTTCTTTCGTTAAAGTGTGCTGACTGTGATGATGGCGGTTAACTCAATTCACGCACGCACTAGAGTTAATCCGTCATCGCGGCAAGCCTGTTAGCAGTGTCCAAAGTGTCTGGCTGTGCATTTGAAGAGTCTCCTCATTGGCCACCGGGGAGTAAATTTACCCCGACCGAGCAGAGTCGAGCATAACAAGGAAACGAGCGAGAGGAAAACAGAGAAGGGAAGGGAGCGAGTATGGAAACGGAGGTGTGTTGGGAATAGAAAAGAAGTGATGTGCTCTATTTTTAGATATAAAAAGGTGGGTTGGGGGGGTCTTACTCCCCAACTCCTCCTTCCTCTCCATCCTTCATTTCCCACATTCCTCCTTGGCACGTGCAACAGACGGCTGCGAGTGTCCTGAATAGCAATAAGAAAGAAGCAGCTGGATGCTGGCAGACTGACATTCTGCCTTTTCTTGTCTGCAGAGACCCAACAAGGAGAGGAGAAGTGTCGGCGAGGGCGTACACAAACACTTATGAGGACGCGTCGCCACTTTGACATTTGTACTACGGAGCAATGATGATGGACACCTCACAGCGTCAGTCACTTCTGGAGTGGTTCTACCATGGCGCTGTGCGAGCCCTTTAAAGGTTGACAGGAGAAATGAATGCAGTCGTTTTTCCTTTTTTTATACAGTTATTGTGTGGGGCATGTTTGCTGCAATGTGGATGGGTGGTAGCATTGAAAAGAAAGGCATTCATGGATGCACGATATCTTGGTTAAATGTTTCTGAAACTGCTTCAATAGCACAAATAATTAGACTGACTAATGCAGACTAACAGGACTCAGAAAAAATGGAAAATATGATCACTAACAATGAACGGCAACACAATACTGGCCAATAACAAACAGTCTACACAGCTATAGCCGGACAAGCACTATATGCGTGTAATTCATTATTATTAGGAGTAGTATTGGTATGATTCAGGGCGGCATGGTGGATCAGCTGGAAAGTGTTGGCCTCACAGTTCTCAGGTCCCGGGTTGGATCCTGGACCCGCTTGTGTGGAGTTTGCATGTTCTCCCCGTGCCTGTGTGGATTTCCTCTGGGCGCTCCGGTTTCCTCCCACATCCCAAAAACATGCAACATTATTTGGAGACTCTAAATTGCCCCTAGGTGTGATTGTGAGTGCGGCTGTTTGTCTCCATGTGCCCAGCGATTGGCCGGCGACCAATTCAGGGTGTACCCCGCCTCCTCCTGCCCGTTGACAGCTGGGATACTAGACGTTCCCTGTGACCTTTGTGAGTATAAGCGGCAAAGAAAATGGATGGAAGGAAGTATTATTTAATGAAGCTCTTCACCTCAACATAGTTCCTTTGGCACCAAAATGCCACAAGAGGGCACCAAAGCTTCTCATTTGACAGAACCTGAGCACAAAACCCCCTGTTGGGAAGTTTTACAAATAATGGAGGACAGTTTTTTTCGGGGGGCGGGCAAACAGCTTAAGGATTTTATGAATTATAATAATGCAGAGGAACACTGCATACATTAAGAGAAACAAGAGTCACCATCGGCAACCAAAGGAGATAATCACGCCCAAGAACCACAATTACTACCAACAACCATGTAACCAATAACATGAACTCAGGCTTTCTCAATAGGTGCAATAACACCAAGACTACGGAATCCTGCTCGTGCTGACCTTGAGACTGTTTGAATTGCACAAGGTTACTCCTCAAGCACAATTCACCTTGTTGCTACAATGACCAATAACTGCAATAACCATGCGTGATTGTGCCAACGTTGTACATTTACAGCAAGCATGCGCAATACAACAATTATGTGTTAAAGCAGTGATCATCTACACAACCGCGCACACTAGCATTGACCACTTGCACTAGCACTGAAATCTTCCATATTATTCATCTGCTATTTTTTTATTGACGAATGTTGTTAAATGATTGAGGTGTAACTGATTCCTGCACGCCAAGGTGGATATTTTACAGCTGCATTGCACCAGAGGTGAGATCCAGGGCAGCACCTCTCGCACTCCACGCATAGTGAAACAAACTCTTATTTGTCTGCCTTTCCATCATATTTCAAGCAAACGGCCCCAGAATTTTTAATCAACGGCAGGTCTTTGCCGTCAGCCTTGTCGAGCTGGAATCAGCGATAAATATCCAGACTGTCTCGCTTTATACGCACCCACACATGAGGCTCTGATGCAGACTGCATTGCAGACAGTGGACCTCGCGAATTTATTCCAACCCAAAATATTGTAACCTTGACCTTGCCTTTTGTTTGTGCAAACTCAGATAAGATTTTTTTTTTCCCCTCCAGCACACTGAGAACAAAAACTCCGATAATTCTGTCAACGTTCATATCCAGGAGAACTGCACCAAGGGTGAATTAGGAGATGCCTTCCGCACTCATCCATCTGAAGAGATGCAAAATAATAGAGGTGCATTTTATTTTTGCGTACGAGTCGAAATAAACAATAAAAAAATACTTGTGCTGTGATGCTCTTTTAAAAAGGAAACACAGTCAACTGCGTATTCCAAAAAGGAATGCATGCAAATATGACTCAACATGAGTCGTGATCTTAATATGTAAATGAATACGATCAAAGAATCGATGCAAATACTGACTACCAAGTATGTTTTACCCTTTACTCAAATATGGACTTGCCCACAATAGGGTAGACATTAGTTACAAATGAAGATCACCAAGCGATTCATCATGATTAGAAAGCCTCATTTAAAAAAAAGTAAGACAGAAAGAGAACGAAAGAAAAGCAGCAGCATGTGGACTCGAGATCCGGTTTGGTGCGCTCGCTAAGCTGAGCTAACAGCGCAACGCAGCGAGTCTCAGCCGGGTGTCGGGTGGAAGCTGCTCATCTACTTTTAACCTGCAAGCTGTGAGTGTTTGTGCGCCTCTGATGATGACTTGAAACGGGCCCAGCTTTATGCAAATCCGCTCCCACAGTGTTTGCCAAAAGAAGTTTCTCAACTGGAATGGTAAAACAGAATACCTGATGGGACACCGGGTAGCGCTTTCCTCATGAAATTCATTGTCTCAACTGTTTTTTTTTGTTGTTGTTGTTATGCAGCGTGAACGAGGCAGCGTGCGGAAAGGTCACCGACGGCCAAGAAGAGGGCTTCACGGGCACGTATGTGCAGTATATCGTCACACTTTTGGGTACCACGTTATGGATGTTTTATGAGTAGTTTCTATTTTTGGTCTTTTACGTGCGGAGGGATCCAAATGAAACCTTAACCTCTTTAATCTTTGTTAGATCTTGGTGTCAGAATTGGGATCCTAGACCATCACCGCTGGACTCTCCTTGCTTCTACACCCAATTGTCTTCCATGGTGAGGTCCATAATATTCTGTCAGCTTGCAGAAACTGCTATGTATTACACACTGATTTTTAATGCCTAAAAGACCCTATAAAGTACATTCAAAAATTTGTCAGGGTTGTTAACAACTATTCTCTGAACTGCTGTTTCTACGAATTTATTCATGTTTTTACATATGTGAGAGAGGAAAAAATGTAGCATACGTTCTTATTGGTCTTATTGGGTGTGTGCTGTACTCGAGAAGACCAACATATACATAACACACATATCTGTGTCTCCATCAACAACTGGAAGTTTCCTCCTCAGAATATAGTGGTAATTGCAAGACTGAGGGTAAAAGAAAAAAGTAGTAGTAGTAGAAGAGGCGGAACAAGGCTAATGACTGACCTGCAAGACACATTATATTAATATACAACGCAACCAATGGAGCTTTCCGACCTGTCAATCACTCGTACAATAATAGCCAATCAGATAGCCGCATTGTCTTAACCCCTGGCTTGACACGCCCCTCTCGCCGTATTGTCCCACAAGCAATGCTAGTTGTCAGTAGCGTGCGCTTGGAAAAGTTAATTTTACGAAGAAAATGGTCCTCAGATGCGCTTGGGGAACGTGCAATTCTGATGAAAGATATCCTGCTAGGTTACAACTGGCCCACTTGATTCATTTTCCAAAGCCTAAAACACAGTTGACGAAGTGTCTACGATGGATTAAGGCTTGCGGAAGACCCCACGTACAACTCGGTGTAAAAAATATCAACAAACACAAGGCTGCATGTTCGACGGTAGGTGAGGGAGAAGTATCTTCTCTGAGTTTGATTGAATTATTACCAGTGTTTTATACATTGCAGGAGAACAACTTAATGAAAGGTGTAATGTTTTGTGCCGAAGACTCGGGTTAGGGATATGCAAATGCGCCATGTCATGCAAGAGAAATATCTATTTGCCTATTTGTATCAAATCAGACTTTTAAGACGGAGCACTGGGTTCCATTACGAGCCAAATCAAATGAATACACCGGCTCACTTATAAAGACTACAATGATATTAATCGTGATCTTTCCAAGTAAAAAGTACCCACCCTGCTTTACATGCGCAGTACGATTCCAATATGAAGTTTGTAAGGCGTCAAACTTTTTTGCATCGATCGCCAAAATTTCGCTGTAACTCTGACATTGAAGTTCTGCTCCGTCCAAAATCTTAATTCCGTGTACATATCCTTGCGTGAATAAGTTCAGATCTCTCTGTCAAACTCTCTTGGGCAAGTCTGACGCATTTGGCAAAAAACATACCCCAATATTGTCTGGAATACGTGAGAATCGACTTCAAACATGTTCTGTTCAATCGGCGTTTTTGAAGCTTGTGGGACATGGCTCAGGGGGCGGAGCTTAAGATCGCCATGGGAAAGGTCGATTGTTTCTCTATTTGTGTCAGTTAAGAGCAAAAGATTCAGGTCACTTCCTTATTGGCTATCATTCCGGTTCACATTCAAATAACTGTGACTTAAACCACACACGTAATCACTTGCGATCGACATTTAATTTCATTTTCGGCTAATCTTCCGATAAACTAGCCTCTACAGATTTTCATCAGAAGGGAGGTTTAAAAAAAAAAAAAAAAAAGATCAAATTCATCCCGTGTTGTTGTTTCTGTTTAGCTCGAGTCCCCAATAAAGCTATGAGTCACAATTGAATCATTTCACACAATAAGAAGGGATGACTGTACTGCAGCGGGGTTTGAATAAATTGCTCTCACCCCCACCCGTCATCTCTTTGTGAGGATAAAAGCCGACTGGAGTGGCACCGTGCTCCGAATCGGGCTCTGACGACTTCAAAGAGAGACGAGAAGGATGTGAGAGGAGGATGGATCCGGCGGGGGTTAGCGGCTGGTGGTGGTGGTGGTGGGGGGGGGGGGGGGTGTTGTCAGCATAGATGGCACCAAAGCGAGAGGCACATATCTACTCCACGCAGGTGAAGCGAGCAGACAAAGTTGGTTTTACAGCGCAGGTGCTTGGGCAGCATCAAAGATGTGAAGGTTGGACAAAAGGGAGCGTCGGGGAGGTCACGGAAGGGAGCAGAAAGGGGAAAGGAATGTCGATAAAATAAAAGCCGAGGACGCGGGGAGCGGGCCAAAGTTAGGAGAGAATCACAAGAAGGAAGAAAACCACATCCTTGATCCCCGGCTGGCAAAATAAACTGCAGCGAAGCGGAGGCGACGCACGAAACTCTGCGAGTCGATGACAAGATTTGTGATTGCTGTTGACTTTTGAAGGCTGCAAATACGATTTGGGCTCTGGCAAAGAAGTGGCGCGGTGTGGAAAAGTACATAGAGGCGCAGTCGCAGAGGAGAAGTGCTCGCGCCGGTGACGCTGTTGTTCCTTGCCTGAATACTTTCATCGCATGAATGCAAAGGACGTTTGTTTTGCCACTCAGAAGCAGACAGTCACTATATAATGCCTACTTTTGTAAATACTGCTCTGCAGCTAAGTTCCAGGACTGAATTCACAAAAGATGTACCATCATTTCTTGATATTCTTTCTTGAATGCGTGCTATCCACGAGAAATCGTGGTATTATAAATCTCTATTCTCCGTCCCAGCACGGCATAGTTCTTCCCAGCTTGGAAGTGTCAGATGCTCAGGGGATTATGAGCATCCGCATTGTCATGGGGAAGCACCTCTTGTGCAATGAAGAAGACAAAAAGTGATCTGGGGTTGTCGTGGCAATGCCAGACGAGCTATTTTCTTTTTTATGAGCCAGTCTTAATAATTTCCACGATGTTATTTCAAAGTATACAGTAATTACTACATAACAGTGGCATGTCAAGTAAGTGAAATGCGGGGAAATTAATTAAAAATGTATATTGCTTGACTACAAATGTCAGATTTTTTTTTTTTTGGTTGCCTTTATTTTGATTTGACTTCGTTTTGTTTGGTTATTTTGTTTTCCTGTGTCTGTTTTTCACGTCATCTACTCGCGAGGTTTTCGCCACCACGTGTCCTCGTCCAGGTGTGCCTCATTTTCTTGTCAGTGTCCATCCTTAGTTTCCTTCAGTCATTGGCTTGCGTTCAGTTCACCCACACATTTCATAATTTTAAGAAAATTCACAGTTGTTGCCTGCCCTCCCCCCAAAGTGTTTGTAATTATTTATAAACACCGTAAGATGGCAGCAAGGGACTACTTTTGTGGAAATGGAACTTCACAACTCACCTCAAATAGTTTCTCAGGTGTCCCCAGAAGGTTTTGAGCAGAAAACAGTGATTTAGGCAACCTCCCCAACCCACCCCACCTCTGAATAAAAAAAAAATTCCAAATATGCAAATTCAGAAACACCGAACCGTGAACATACGCCGTTTTACTGTAACACAAATTTTTTTGTCTCGCTTTTTTCGGGCGCTATGAGATTTTACTGATGTTAAATATATTTTGGCTCATTTAAAGTTGAAAAACGGGAAATGTCAAAGTTTTTAAAAAATAGGTTAGAAGTAGAGACACCACCACAGATGCATTATTTGCCTTGAGGATGCTTGTGGAAAAGTACAAAGAACCTCAGAAGGAGCTACACTGTGTCTTTGTAGACCTAGAGAAAGCCTATGACAGAGTACCAAGAGAGGAACTGTGGTACTGCATGCGCAAGTCGGGTGTGGCGGAGAAATATGTAAGAATAGTACAGGACATGTATGATGGCAGGAGAACAGCGGTGAGATGTGCCGGTGGTGTGTCAGAAGAATTTAAGGCGGAGGTGGGACTGCATCAGGGATCCGCCCTGTGCCCCTTCCTGTTTGCAGTAGTAATGGATAGGCTGACATGAGGTTAGACTGGAATCCCCTTGGACTATGATGTTCGTAGATGATATTGTGATCTGCAGTGAAAGCAGGGTGCAGGTGGATGAACAATTGGTAAGATGGAGGCACGCACTGGAAAGGAGAGGAATGAAGATTAGCCGAAGTAAAACAGAATATATGTGTGTGAATGAGAGGGGCGTAGGAGGAAGAGTGAAGCTCCAGGGAGATGAGATAGCGAGGGTGGATAACTTCAAATACTTGGGGTCAACAATACAGAGCAATGGTGAGTGTGGTAGGGAGGGAAGAAACAGGTCCAAGCGGGGTGGAACAGTTGGTGGAAGGTGTCTGGTGTTCTATGTGACAGAAGAGTCTCCGCGAGAATGAAGGGCAACGTTTATAAAACAGTGGTGAAGCCAGCCATGATGTACAGATTAGAGACGGTGGCACTGAAGAAACAACAGGACACCCAAAGTTGGATGGTTTGGAGACAAGGTTAGGGAGAGCAGACTTCGATGTTTTGGACATATTCAGAGGTGAGAGAGTGAGTATATTGGTAGAAGGGTGCTGAGGATGGAGCTGCCAGGCAAAAGAGCGAGAGGAAGACCAAAGAGAAGGTTGATGGAAATTGTGAGGGAGGACATGAGGACAGTGGGTGTTACAGAGGAGGATGTACGAGATGGGCTTAGATGGAAAAAGATGACACGCTGTGGTGACCCCCAACGGGACAAGCCGAAAGGAAAAGAAGAAAACGAAGGTTAGAAATAGAGACTAAACGATGGCAATGGAGTGCGTAAAGGATAGCCCTTTTTCAAGAAACGCAAGGTCACAAAGACCAAGCGATACGTCCAAAAGTGTTTCCTGTCCCCTCTTCGTGCCCACTTTAGGGTCTTCGCCCTTGTTCAGATCATCACAAAGGACGCAGGCTTTTTCCATTCACAGCTCCCGACAAAGGTTTCGCCCTGTAATCATTCCCTAAATGTTGAGCTGGAATTAAATGTCCAGACAAAGGCGAGGCCCGAGTCAGCCGCTATCTTAATGCTCAGGCTCCCTTCGACCCTTATATAATCCAAACAGACAGGACTAAAGGCTCCAGCTGTGGCAGACATACACAGATGGAGGCGGGGGGGGGGAGATAGAATATGACAGAGCCCCCTTATCTTCGCTGTCTTCACAGGCCAGCTCAAAGTCGAACATTCCGATTAGAAACATATTTTCACTAAGAAAATCCACTTAATCAATCGTATGTGATCGTTTATATTCACAGGTGGGGAAATGGGATTTATTGCTTGGTACTGATACCCAAGCCGCCGGTTTTTATCCTGTTAAGAAGCAAAAAAAAAAAAAAAAAACTTTTATTTCATCACAGTTTTCGCAGTGTGGCCCAGAAAGAAACTTCAAGGAATAAATTAACATGATGGGAAATAGTCATTGTTTTCTGCTTTTCTTTTCTTTTTTGCAGATGTGCTTTCTTGCAGATTTGAGTGGGCCGATCAATAGTACTCTCTTCCAAGGATGGTTCGATACCTCCTTTAATCACGTCCAATGTCGTTAACCCAGGCGCACCTCCGAGTATCTGACAACGCCAGGTACTGATCCAATGTCTTTTTTTGTTCTGTCAAGACAAAACATTGATCAACCAATTGCAGACGTTTCAAGATGATAGCAGAGACGTCCCATACGTCGGTGGGATGGGGTGGGGTGGGGGGGTTCCGATACTAGAGTTTAACTCAGGACTCGGGTCTTCACTTGAAAGTAGCTGTGGAACTTCGCTCAGCCTAGCTGATCATATCATGGCCGGAGAAACTGTATAATAGGAGGAGTTATTATCCCTTATCCATCCATTTTCTTTTACCACTTATCCTCACAAGGGTCGCGGGGAGTGCTGGAGCTTTTCCCAGCTGTCAACGGGCAGGAGGCGGGGTATACCCTGAATTGGTTGCCAGACAGTTTTAGGGCACATAGAGACAATCACACCTAGGGGCGATTTAGAGTGACAAATTAATGTTGCATGTTTTTGGAATGTGGGAGGAAACCGGAGTGCCCGGAGAAAACCCACGCAGGCACGGGGAGAAGATCCAAAATCCACACAGGCGGAGCCGGGATCGAACCTAAGTCCTCAGAACGCTTTACCAGCTGATCCCACCGTGCCGCCTATGGTGCAAACTATTAAAGGCAATTTCCCGTGTGTCACCTTTAAGCTTTTTGTTTTTCCATCTCAATATTAATAGCAGTTATCTTAGTTCTACCCTAATTTGACTGTGGATTTTTCAAACATGAATTACTGTAACCCACTCATTTGATTACATCTTAACATGCTGGGCAATTATTTTCCTCGCTTAGTCGTTCGAGACTTTGCAGTTAAAGTGCTGTAAACAACATTTCGCTACATTGACGGTCCGATGGATTATCTCGTGTTGAGATAGCAGGACGGCGCCGCTATTGACTGTAGCACACGAGCCCCTCTAATTGGCATTTAGGTATTGACCACGGCAAATATGGACACGATGGATTAGTCGGAAACGCACAAAGTCGTGGGCCAATCGTCCGAGCGGGCCACGACGACACGCGTTTCCATAATTTGCAGTTTCAGCTGCGGCAACATGCGTGTTTTCCGACACGCGGAGAAGATGTACAAAAGATTTCTCTGTAATCTTGTAATTATAGATCAGCCCACCTCCAACCACCTCACCCCCCACCCGTCCTTCTTTCTGTTTCCAAATCTTCTGATTACAACGTGAAGGAGAAAGGGGCTGGGAAAAAGCCCGTCAATCTCACTCGTGAGCAAAAAGCCACTTGTATGACTCGTCACCGACTGAGCATAATTAGGAAGCGATATCGATAAGATGTCATAAGGAGTATGGAGTAGCTATACAGACGTGGTTGAAGGGCGAGACTTCCTGTCGAAGGAGCGAGGCCCCGGAATTTATGCATTCAATAAAGCCTCGTACGGTATCCGTCATACAGCCGTGTTGCAGTAATGCAGGCACGAGGCAAAGTCTTGTACCCGCGAAATGATCTTACGTCGCTGACGGCCTACGAAACGGGCAGATCAATAGCTTGCGCTAATACCTTTGCCTTGCTTGTTAATTCTGTTTATTCCTTGGTTCATTACTGGGTTTTCGCCGGGGGGAGCAGAAACTGCAGCTCTCGCTGTGCAGCGACAACACCTTACCAAAGTGTGAACAGCAGCATTGCGCTCATAATTGCGCCACCGGAACCCATGTTTCACGCGGACGTTTTTTGCGGATGGATGCAGGGTTGGGCTGCTTGTAAACTTTTGTCAAAGACAACAGAGGAGCTGCTGTCTGTCTTTTTTTTTTTAAGACACTTTGCGTTATGTAATGTTTATATAATGCCGTGAGTGAGGTGAGTGGCAGAAAAGGCTAATTACTAGCGCGCTAATGCTAATCACGAATGCTAACCATTTAGCAAAAGCTAATTTTGGTTTATACCGTGGACTCGGTACCTAATATACTGTATATGTATGTGGTGATAGCGATTATTCAAAATATTCTGAAGGCCTACATATTAGTAATGTGTAATGTATTCATCGCGAAGAGGTGTCACGTGACCTAAAGCATCGCGAGGGCTCCGATCCAGCCATTAAGACGACACGCTGACTTCAGGGGACTGCGCTTATGAGCGTCTGGTAAAGTGGCGTCTAATAAATAATGTAATAATACAGACACTAGCAGGAAGAGGCGCGCGCCCGTCGACAATCACTTAAGGCGGGCGTCACTGATGAGATGGGATGTGATTTGACTGCAAGCCCTTCTTCGTTTCATCACCATTTGTGCTCTCGTGTTGCTCCTCCGTTCTGTCGCTCTACTTAATTTCTTTTCATAAAATATCCTGTAGATTTGTTATTAGTCAATACTCACCAGAAGGTGTATGCGTAAAATGATACCTACCCTTAATTCTGCCGGGATACTGAGGCTCAGTTTTTTTCTTCCTCGCTGTTAACAATATCTAGATCTAATAATTTTCCACATCTGGCTAAAATATTAAAACATACCATACCGGACATACAGTCCAAAATACATAATGAAAATACATCTCGCATTGGGCTTTCTCTCATTAATGTCGAAGGTGAACTGGAGCCAGCAATTCCAAACAGGGAGGTCAAAGTTCAGAACTGTGAGGTGGACATGCCAACCACATTTTACTGCGCTGCCAAAGAACCACATTAATAAATGTAATATTAAAATCAAAAATTACATTTGCTCTGTATCTAATCTTGAATATATGTACAATATACATATTTTACATTTTTCCCCCTGTGATTGATTCATTTTGATCACATCTTATTTGATACCAATTCCCCCATTTGCAATTAAAATTACCAAAGCTTTGACTCCGTTTGTCAACCGTTTACTTTTTATCCCAAACGTCATTAGTTTTAGTATTTCCTTTTTGATGCACTGCACAGTGAATTGATTTATTAAGTGGAAAGGAATCAATTCGAGCCAGAAATGCACGGAGGAGATTCACAGACCGAACGGAAATTGTGTGAATACACCCCGAGAATATGAGGTCCACAAAAATGGAACACCAATATTTTCTCATGTGACACAAATAAGGCCAATAACATTAGGTGATGATGCAACTAACATGTAAGAAGAGGCGGCTAGAAGGGAGCTGTGTGTGATTCATGCCGGTGCTACGGTCGTAAAAAAAAATGACTGTAATTATATTTAATGTAAGGTTACGTGCTGTACATGTGACTGTGTCTCTGCTTCAGCCCTTAAGTGCTTCAAGGGGGGAGACTAGTACGCTCCTTTTACCTTATTTTCTGCAAAGCTCGCGTGCCACCAGGGGACTGGTTACGGCAAAAGCGATCCATATTGACAGACGTGTAAGCGCCAGAATGCAAAACTGTACACTTTCCCCCGCACTGGTGCATGGAACGAAAACGGTATATGTACAGTCGAGGATTAATGGAAGCCAACCAAAGTGACTGCCGGGAGAACAATTACTGCGTGCCCGTCGGCAGCCGGGATGTAAATATGAGTGGACCGGTGGCTCGGCAAGCCCGACACTACACGGGATAATGTCCTATTCCGTTGCTACGCGTGATTGCGATTGCCTCCGAAAATTGCAATCTTGAGAGGTGCTGTTGATGAGCCGAAATGCAAACGAGCGAAATGAGCCGCGCAATACTTGTAAAAACTGACGGAACCTGAAGGGCCGAAAAACACAAATGAAGGAAGGACTTGGAGTGAAGTGGTGTGAGAGGTTGATTATTTTTTATTATTTTTTTTGTGCAGATGTATAAAACAATAATAAGTCATGTTTGGGACAAGCCAGATGTCACAACAACAAAAGAAAATGTTAAGCGCTAAAGTGGGTTCATTAAGTGTAATTAACCCAACATTCACATCTACACAGTCACACACATTTTTACACGTGTGAGTTCAGCTGGCCCGTTTACAAGGCAGTTAGCATGGCTAGCTCCATGCGCCTTGCTTGTGTTTTCATGTTCTCTTTGTGATTTGGCTGCTCGCTCCGTTCACCAAATCGCCAAAAGTGCACCGGCGACCGTGGCTCTCTTTTCTTTTTTTGTCACTTCACTCGAGCAGACGAGTAGTAACCCATTGGTGGGCAGCGTCCCATTTTTGGGACGCCATGATTTTCACACAATATAGCCTCCAGTATATCAAAATATTGAAGTTTTAATCTGAAGCCATAGTTTGGTATCAGGAGAGGATAACTCATCGGTCAAAGTTAGCACTGAGTTATTTCCTTTCCTTCCTGACCCAACATGGCTGCCTCAAGTACACATGGAGCGTTTTCCAAGAGTTTGTCTTCAAAATTCTAATCCATCAGTATTATTAATGTCTAAGGGTCGTTCTAGAAGCAAGACAAATACAACAGCAAGTAATAAAATGTAAAAGCAATCTTGTACATCTAAATCTGCAATTTAAAACATTCGAATAGAATGTGCTGTGAGTGCAGTGAAGCCATCCATTCATCATCCATTTTCTTAGTCGCTTATCCTCACAAGGGTCGCGGGGAGTGCTGGAGCCTATCCCAGCTGTCACCGGGAAAGAGGCGGGGTACACCCTGAACTGGTTGCTACCCAATCGCAGGGCACACCGAGACAAACAGCCTCACTCAGAATCACACCTTTGGGGCAATTTAGAGTGTCCAATTAATGTTGCGTGTTTTTTGGGATGAGGGAGGAAACCGGAGTGCCTGGAGAGGAGCCACGCAGGCACGGGGAGAACATGTAAACTCCAAACAGGCGGGTCCGGGATCGAACCCGGGACCTCAGAACTGTGAGGCCAACGCTTTAACAGCTGATCTACCGTGCCACCTGCAGTGAAACCAATGTGAGAATGCTCGATTCTCGGCGTTCAGATGAGAACTGACGTACAACGTTTGATGAGACAAGACGGCAAAACACACCCTAATTTGTTAATTGGGCCGATTTTACAACAACTGGTCCAAATCCCGAGAGAAAACTGCTTAAAATACTAACGGCAAGCGGCAAGGACATAAAGGTTTTTGCTTTTATATATCTTTCAGCCTCTGTGCTGCACAGTCGTAAGACCCCGGTGAGTAATCCTGTATCCAAAAGATTTATATTGTACACGATGTGTAGTGTATTATGTGGTACACGCGAAGCACACAAAAGGGCCTGGCTGGTGAGCGATGATGTTCCCTCCTCATGCTGAGTGGCTGTGAACTTGTGTTTTAGGCTTGCATTAAAAATTCAGCACTCTCTCTCTCGCTCTCTCTCTTTCTCACTCTCTCTCCCTCTCTCTCTCTCCATGTCTACGCAGCGTTCGCCCTACATAACGCGACACGGGGGGGGGGGGCATGTTCACGCATGCATCGCCATATTATTTATGCCACACACACATGATCAGCCATACACATGCCCTACGGGCCAGTGGGAGTTTTACATTTATCTATATTTTTTTTTTCAGCTTCCTGAAGAGTTGACGTCTTTTCTAAATAAGAGACATTAGTAGACTTCAGGAGGCATCCTTCTCCACAGCATGCCCCTGACGCTGTCCAACTGTCTTGTGTCAACTGTCGAGACCTTCAAGTTCTTGGGAATTAGTCTCAGAGGACCTGAACTGGGAGACTAACATCAACTCCATCCTCAAAAAAGCCCAGCAAAGGATGTACTTCTTGCGGCTTCTGAGGAACCACGGCCTGTCACAGGAGCTGCTGAGACGGTTCTGTACAGCGGTACATCCAATGAGTACTGTGCACCGCCATCACTGTCTGGTTTGGGGCCGCCACATAAATAGGACAAACTCCGATCGCAATGGACAATCAAAACCGCTGCACGGATCGTCAGCACCACGCTACCTACTAACGAGGACTTGCACACAATACAAAACTAGGTCCAGAGCAGGCAGGCTCCTTTCGGACCCTCCAGATCCTGGTCCACCAGTTCTTCCGGCTCCTTCCATCTGGAAAGCGCTACAGATCAATGAAAATCAAAAGTAGCAGGTATTGGAACAGTTTTTTTCCCTCTGGCAAATTAAGTTATTAAACTCTTGATCAGCGACCTAACATTTTTCTGCCTTGTGCCATGTTAGGACACTCACTCACATCCTGCTGGTCCATTCAGAACCGAGTACCGCAAACAGGTAAAGGCCCTCTGCACAAGCTTAAACACATTGTGCGATGTTAACACACTTAGCTCTTACCTGTACTGAATGAAGAATATTTTACATCTTGCACGACTCTTATAATAGTTCAGATAAACAAACGTCTCTTGCTCTTTGTTCTTGTTGCAATGTCGTTCCTTGTCTTTGTTCTGAATGTCGTACCAGGGCAGCACCGACTGCCGGAGAAAAATTCCTCGTGTGTTTTTTACACTCTTGGCCATGAAAGCTGATTCTGATGGAATGTCCGGGGTCACTTGGATGAGTTGTTGTAATTTTACAGCGTTGCTTTTTATACGCAAGCGTCTGTGTCCACTTGAGCGCAAAGTACAGCGTGAGTACTTTTGCCACCTCCGGTAACAAGTGCCCGGTTTTGCTCTCGTCTTTGAGGGAAATAGACATCGCCGGAGAACTGATCTGCAAGGAAAGCGGGTCAACAGCTCGACTCGTTCATCCATTTCCATTAGAGGTTATTGGAACGAGTGGATCAGCGGACGGTCGGCGGAGCGAGGTAGCGCCGAGTGCGAGAGAGGACACGGCTCTGATCCTGGTGGAAGGACTATTTAACTACCTTAACCAGAGAACTCCCTGTTGGCTCGTTACGTAACTCCCGACGGTAACCATTGAGGAGACGACAGCGAGCTAATATCAACACTGGCCGCAGTGTTTACACTGTGAGTTTATGACATTCACGCACAAGAAGGCAGACGAGACGTCGCCGATAAAAGTGCCTCTCTTCACTTCAGAATATTTTTATTTTACTTTACTTTATGTTTTTCCTGAGGGCGCGACCCAGTCAGAGCGGGGTCACCGCCTCGACTCCCATCTAAAAAGCATTTGGCATCCGCCTGACCCCAAGACCGCAGCCTTCCCCTCAAAGTTTGACCCGAAGCCACTCCAGAAAGCGGCGTTTTCATCCTGACTTCCGTCACGGCGCTCTCCCTTTTTGTGGTGCGCCCGTATCTGGGTCAGGAAGTGTGCGCCGTCACAAAAGTTCATTAGAGGCAGCGAGTCGGATTGTGTGTGTGAAAGCGGCCCGACCGAACCCCCTACCCCCCACACCCCATTTTGAAGAAATACATTCAAAAGGAGCTCAAAGTGGACTAATGATGCGATAAGCTCGAGTTTTAGATGTGTCCGGAAATAGAACGGAACCGAGAGTAATAAGAAGTATTTTAATTTCTAAAGTGTTGAATACAAAATAGTTTTGGTTGGATTGCTGCCTGCGAAAAAAATGGAACAAATCACTTTGAAGAGGACGTATTCTGGGGAAATCTACTTTTAAATTGCTTGTATAAAACATTCTCGGGTGCCCATCCACCTATCCTACATGAAATCAAATAGCCAGTTAATTTCTTTTTTGAGATGTCCTTCATTTCTGAAAATATGCCAGCGAGCAAGCCGGCCTGAATTTTCCCTCATTTACATAATAACCGCCCACACGTGAGTTTCTCCGGCCACGATTTGGCAAGCCGCGGCAAAGAAAATATTAAGCAGAGCTGCGCTGAGTTTTGATGACCAGATCAATAGGTGTTAGTTCCTGATAAGCAGAGTTGTCATGGTGGGGGTTGGGGGGGGGGGGCGCTGGCGTTTGTCCACTCCACGTGTCAGCTGCACACACCACAAACTTAACACGGATACACAATTAGTGTACTTTACCCTTCCGTTACCATGGTCGCAAAAGCCGGACTCGGGATTGGTTCTGAAGTAACGGGTCAATAAAACTGCCCAAATAGTTTCAGTTTCTTGAAATAATTGCTTATAATCTTTTATTATCATTGGCTATTTTGAGTATTTGGAAGAATACATGTTACAAATATGGTATTAAGGCACCTACGAACTGTTTAAGAAATTAATAGTACATATTATATTATGCTACTAATTAATTAATTACAATCAAATTCTAATTAAAATATGTATTATATATTGTATAATATTATATAATAAATATATATTGTTATATATTATAATATATATAGTAATAATAATAATGATAAATATAATCAACTTTGCATAGGTCTATTCATTGACCAACATTGTAATTCATTTCCAACAGACAACAACAGTAGTTCTCGAACTTTTTTAAGTCAAGTACCACCTAAAAATATACTTCTCTTGAAGTAGAACCATCATGACCAATATTTAAATATGTTAGCATAGTGGGCCCAAGTGTCCATCAAAAAAAACAAATGTTAATTTAAAAAAAAACAGAACGGTAGACACCCACGTATTTGTGATTATCCAGTCGCAAATTCATTTTTTTTTTTAGTTGAGAGGGTCTAACACCAATAATTCATTTTTTTTTTTTAGCCGATCTCCCACATATTCATGTATTTCCATATTTGCTTGTTCATGGCAATTAAAATGACCAAATTATTCACAAAATTTCACTATTCGTGATATAAACTGAACATGATTCAATTAAAATGTATCGGACATAATTGCACCTAAATAAATTTCAAACAGTTATTCAAAATGAAATGCAAATTTATTGCACTTCAAAGTTAAATGCAACTGAACTGTACCACTGTACTTCATACCGCTAGAGGTTAGCCACGTACCTCACTTTGAGAATCCCTTGACTCCAGTAAACATGCAATTATTTCATGTTGACCGACAGTAAGAAAAGGATTATGTACCGTATTTTCCGCACTATAAGGCACACCGCATTATAAGGCGCACCTTCAATGGATGGCCTATTTCAAAACTTTTTTTCATATATAAGGCGCACCACATTATAAGGAGCATAGAATAGACGCTACAGTAGAGACTGGAGTTATGTTATGCATTTATTAGAGACACTATTGATGCATATATACGGTGCACTGGATTATAAAGTCGTCAACTTTTGAGAAAATTAAAGGCTTTTATGTGCGCCTTATAGCGCGGAAAATACAGTATATGGAAAGCAATTTTTAAAAAAATATTGCATATGTATCTACTTCATTGGCCATACTGATCTTGTCACCTTTCTTTGATTACTTCCTGAAAGGGATGATTCAGAACACCAACACCGGCCCACCAAATCCGGTCTCACACCACATGGCAGCGATATTGCCTAGCACACCAGCGCCATAAAAGGCCGTCGATCTATGATATCATGCTAAGCGCATCCTCTTCCCGCCGTGCGGGAGCAGATGGAACGTTGAAGGGTGAAGCGGACAAAATGGCGAAAATCGACATGCAGCGCCTGACTCGTGCACGAGTAAAATGAGAAAATGTCCACTTTATGGGTGCACCTGAACGTGAAGTAAAGCATTCAAGGGCCCATCGGGGCAGCGATACATGTTATCACAAATCAAGTGCTGTAATACTGTAGATCATACTTCATTATGGAACTGTACCATCTAGGCTAAGTGAATTTAGCTTTAAGGTTTTACACGCCAGGAAGTAGGAAACTAAAATGGATCAGCCACCATTGTGTGTGTGCGTGTGTGTTATCTTTTCGCGGATAATAAAGTCTGGGCCACCGGGGAAAAGAAGCCTCTCCTCTTGGCAGGGAAGCAATTTCCAAAAATGGTTTCATCTAAATGCAGAATGAAAAAAAAAAAGAAAAAAAAAAGATTGCAATCAAATGAGCAGTGTCCACACTCGTACATCTTTGTGTCACATTACAGGTATTAAAATTAGAATTCTACCGCAAGATTTAAAAATACATTATCTTCCAGGGGGGAAAAAGGCTCCATTGTAAATCTTTTTTGCTCTGTCGGCATAGTACAACTGCGTCTTTAAAACGGAGGATTGGATTGGATTGGATTGGATGTTATTGCCTTTTGCCTTTATCCTCGTGAACATATTTTAAAAAGCAAAAAAAATCAATAAGCATAATCAAAGGTTGGAGCAAGGCTCGGACGGGAGCTGGCGTGTGAATCTTTCGTCGGATCGTAATGGGTTAATTAATCTGTTTGATGTGTGAAGCTGGGCTGGATTAAGGTGTCCCAGAACTCCACTGCCCCCCCCCATCTCCCTTCCCCTCCCTGTTTTTGCCATTCCCGAAATACACGCCCATCACGCTCCAACATCCCGCCGGTGTCCTTTCTCCTCCATTAATGCAGATAAAAGTGCGTTGTAGCAACGTTATCTACGCCGCTGCACGTTCGGGGGTGCTACACGGACGCACCCGCGCGCTCTATAAAGCTTTGACGTACGATGCGCTGCCTGCGCGAGGGGAAAATATACAACACGCTTCATGGGCTAACGTTTCAATACTGCCCCAAAATTAGCAACAATGTACAGTAGGAGAATTGTGTTCAAAATCACTGGTGAGTGTGCTTCCAAACGGATGATTTGGAAAAAAAAAAAAAACTAAAATCTGCAGCAGAAGGAGGGGGATATGAATCCGATGCATCAATATTCCATGCTGTTGTATAAATAATGTACTACAAAAGATAAGGTGAAGATGCATTATATATACAGGGTATTCCATTTTTTTTACATCATTTCAAAGTTGAATCGTTTTTCCCAACCTTTATTGAACCAAGGGAGACTTTTTTTTTTTTGCATTAGATAAAGCTGGCCGCACACCACCAAATAAATGTTTTCAATATTTCCTGAAATAATGATTTTGAAATTGCTCACAAATGTATTTAGTGTGGAGTTGGAGTCTCTTTAATTAAGACTGAATGAGGAATTATTCTGTTGTATGACTGCCAACAATGGATACACGGGTTCATTTTACCTTCTGTACTCTAGTGGACGATCAATTAATTGTTCTGCCTGTCACTGTACGTCACTATCATAGAAAGATGGACAAAGATACTAAAAATAATACTATAATGAGCTACTTGTAGTAAATAAGTAGTCATTGTGGAACTAACTAATTAAGTAACAGAGGCTAATTCCTCACACTGTTGGTCATCATCATCTCATATTTAAACAATATGTAAAAATGTTCACATATATATTCATATACAGTACAACCTTGGTTCTTGAACACATTCCATTCCAGAAGGCGGTTGAAGAAGTGATTTGTTTGAAAACCGAATCGATATTTCCCTTTACAATTAATGAGAAAAGAAGTAATGAGTTCCAAGCCTAAAAAATTGGCTTTTTAAAGCATTTTTTTAGCTTTTCCTGATAATAAACTGCATAGTAGAAATACACGTATAGTTAAAATACTTTATATAGTAAAATAATTTAAGAAATGTATTTATGTTTTGCTTAAAATGTATGCTTTAATAGTAGAGTAGGCCAGCCCGGGAGTGCATTGCCGTGTCTGTAGTGACTTGGCACCTGGCCTTGTAAACTTTTTTTTTTTTTTAATTAACAAAAGTGTAGAATAACTTTAAACAAGCAATAATAATGAGGGGGGGCAAAACATTTTTTTTTATTTTTACAAAAAGTAACATCCAAAAACATTAACTCGTAACTCTGCGTAGAGAGAATGCGTTATACACAATAACAAAGCGCGTCGTGGGTCAGCTGGTCATGCCGCGCACTTTGTTATTTCGCGTTTTTTCGGTGTCATGAGCTAGGCTGGACCAAGGCCAATAGTGGCGTAGCCACTGCTCTGGGCTGTGACACCTGTCACCGCTCACGGCTGTTTCACCTTGGAACTGTAATTAGACTGCGTATTTGAGTTGGAGTTTTTGTCACTGGCATTTGCCTGTGCGTTGTGCATTGTGCCCTGAGGTTGTGAGTTGCATTTGCTGACAGTAGGAATCTTCACCACTGAAAATAGTGTAGTGTTGAGCTATCCTCGTCAAAGTGTTTCTGTACCACTTCAGCTTGAATAAAACTATGCCTAACATCATATCCTCGTCTTGGAGTCCTGCATTTGGGTCCAGCCCCGCTTCGGAGGTTCGTGACATTTGGCAGCGTTGGAATTCACAATAACAAAACGCGTCGTGGGTCAGCTGGTCCGGCCGCGCACGTTATGTTATTTCCGGGTTTTGTCCGGAGCGTTCGAGTTCCAATTTTCGTTCGAAAAGAGAAGCAAAAAGGTCTCGAAATTTTTGTTCGGAAACCAATTTGTTTGAGAACGAGGACGTTCAAGAACAGAGTATTCACTGTATATATATATATATATATATATATATATGCCAGTGTAGCTAGTAAAAGGAATTTTTCCCAAGGTTACAGTGTGCAGCGGTCCTTTTTGAGGACATTTAATAAAAATACACTAACTGGAAAAAATAAAAAATTGTCTCTACCTATTGAATTCTAGAACATGTAATTACTTAAACTGTGTAATCAAATTTCAAGTGAGCGTTACAATGTAACACCCTGCATGTAATCCTGTTTTGTCCCATGCCAAATTCCAGTTGGTTCTATGTCCTTCACGCAGTTTGCAGTCAGGTAAAATTCAGCAAAAGCCACAAAAAGCGCACACAACATCAGCGAAACTACCTTTCTGTAGACGATCATATTGGGAGACTCGTCCGCCACCCCGTTGGTCCCCTGCCCGCCGCTGTTGGTCTGTGCCATGCTCCGGTATAAGCCGCTCTGCCGCAGGAAATGTCGGGTGCTCCTGTGATGGGCAGAACGGATATTTGAGTCCGTTTGAAGGACAATGAAGCCGAAAGGGCCGCCTTGCCCTCACCTGACCGCAGAGAACGCCACAGAATTACCTGGATCGTGTTTAAACATATTTGACATTTACACACGGAACAAATGTGCTGCTCTCTTGTCCGCCTGTGCACCTGTTCACATCCCGGAAGGTTTTCACAAGGACAGGGATTTATTATTATTTTTTTATTCTCCCCCCCCCCCCCCCCCCTTGGAGTGTCAGGGCAAGAGGACACACTGTGAATCCGAGGCGGAGGGGGAGGCAAAAGTTCAGGAAGGAAATGTAATGTTCTGCAAGTGGTCCCAAACCCCCCACCCCCACCCCTGCGGGCTTTCTGCCCTAAAGACGTTTTCACCATTCTGTCATCGAGTTTTGTTTACATTACAGCACCCGAGTCAGTACTCGAGGTTCTAAATTCAAAACTAGGGAAAGAGCAACATTAGTCCAGAGAACGACGGTGCCTTGAGATACAAGTTTTATTTGTTCTCTGAGGAAACTCGAAACACTCAACTCAGCTTTACCCAGTGAAACCTACAAAATGGTCACTAAAATATTGTACTTTATAAAACAGTAATAACATACACTAATTTAAATAGGATGTAAAGAACTCAATATAGTTTTTTTTAATGTGCATTGTGATGAATTCATTGCAGCTCCTTCTGGTGTGTGTGACTTGGCCACCAGGAGGCAGCGTAATACACTAATGCAAAACACAGATAAAGAAGAGTTTCACAACTACCGGAAATGTCTTTACTTGTCTTTTTCGCTGTACGCAAAGATTCTATGGCTGTGAGTATTGCTATATTGTCGATGGATAAACCATATGTCTAAAAAAACTAATTGTTGAAATGATTATAACATGGATAACAATACCAATTTGAAGACTTTCTTTTAAAAAAATGTCTTCCAAACTGCTGCTTGCTCTCAAGTGAACCAAGTTGTGTTCACTGCCACTATGTCTCCAGCAGTTTTATATACATTTTTATGCATGCTTTTTATATACATTTATACTTCTATATATATCTCACATCTCAAATTTTGCTCGCTAGTAAAAAAAAAAAGGACTGTTACTCATATCTCAAGACAGAAGTCTATCCATACAATGTATTGCATGATTAGGGGTACAGTAGCTTACTTTTTAGAAACTCCTTCTGTGTGATGGGCTAGGCTTGGCCACAGCCAAGAGGGGCCAGGTCACCTCTGACCCCAGTCACCTGTCACAGCTGGTTCGCATTAGGCACTGTAATTAGACCAAGTATTTAGTTGGAGTTTTTGTCATTGGCATTGGCCAGTTTGTTGCCTTGTGTCAGTGTGTTGCGTTCCCTCCCAGTTGGATTCTCCACCACTGAGAGTAAGTGAAGTGTTGCGCTATCCTCGTCACAGCGATTCTGTGGCCTTTGGTTAATCCCGTCCTGTTATGATCATTAGTTTGCCCCATAGTCATCGGACCTTGCTTTACGTCTTTTGGATCTTGCCTACCATAGCCTATCTGTACCCCTGCCTTGTTTTGGACTCCTTTTTGGAATCGACCTGTTTCCGAAATAAAACCACGCCTAACATCATGCCCTTGTCTTGGGGTCCTGCATTTGGGTCCCCACCGCACCGTTGGTACAAGATATTCTGTAGCGTTAACATTTTGACTGACAATGCTTTTACTGCCCCCCCCCTCCCTGAAAAGATACAGACAGTTACACTAGAGTCCCACAAGCATTCCAACCAGGTGAATTAGTTTTGACCAGAAGCACCAGGTCAATCATACATGAGGTAAAAAAAAAAAAAAAAGTATTTTAAATAGTAATATATAGCATATCCAAAATATTTAAAGTGAAAAAAAAAGATACACATAAATACCCCAAATATCCAGGACTTGAAATAATGTAAAAGATTAGTAGCCTGGTTTTAAGGAGTTCCTGGCCTACACTTGGGTGCCCAACCCTGGTGAGGTACAAAAATGGACTCCTATTGTACCCTTAGGTCAAAGAAAGTCATATTGTAGTTTTCACGGTACAGACAACATTTACGTACCCAACACGGCAAATTATTCATCTCCAAGGTAACTGCTCATCTCCTTTCCAAAGAATAACCCTTATTTCTACAAGTCACGTGCCGAGAAGTACCCATGAGGTGAATCGGTTTTGGAGGATGCAAAATTGTAAAGTACCTTGTAATTACTAGTGAATTAAGTAGTACTTATAAAGATACTACCACAGTTATCAACCCTTTATTCCCAATAAATCATCAGCTCTGTTCAAGACCTAAGTGCTGCGTTGTCACTGTCAGAAATGAACTTTCAGTAGACGCCGTCCAAAAAAAACGTACGGAACATCGTAGTACTTTGCTGGGGCGATACAAACAAGTCAGTTGTTTATGTTGCCATTATGTTATGTAACTGGAACTAATTTATGTAATAACCAGCACTTTTGCCAATTACTCGACAGCTTGCCTGGATGAAGATCCGATACGTTCAAGCCGCGGCCAAACTACGCTGTCTGAAAGCCAACGACTGTATGTCGAAGCCAAAAGGTAAGCAGAGCTGTGTTTAATTTGATTGGACGCACAGATGAGCATAACGAACAACTTGGTTTCTTGATTGATCGGTGAAGTTGATGGCATGGCAATGGTCAGGGTGGGGTTGGGGTGGCCAATACTTGTGTTTGGCAATATGTCCGCTGCATGCGTCGCATACACTGATCCACTCGCTCTTTGACAAGTGTATGAAGTGCTGTTTCCAAGAGTGAAAATACTTTTGTTTGTCAGGGCTATTACCCCCCCCCCCCCCCACACACACACACACACTCTAGCCTCAGCTTCTTCCACTTGCCGCATTGAAAAATATCGCAATATGTATACAGTATATACTGAAATAATAATGCTCTTTTGTCAATTTAGTTCCAAAAGTCCATACTGGTCTTGTTTAGTTGAACACTAAGTTGTTTTTCTTTGGTAGAAATGGCATCAGGTGTATACACTGGTCAATTTGACTTTTCTTAAAAATACCTTTTTACCTCAATTGTACCAATTGTGCCATCTACTGGATGAGGATTTAATTGTCCTGGGTGGCTCTAGACATCACTCGTATAGACAGAGAGGGCACAAAAACGGCAAATAGGTGAGTTTCTCAATCAAATAAAGGACAGATCGAAGAAATAATTCAACAAAAAAGGAAAGACACCACCATCCATCCGGTCATTTTCTATACTGCTTATCTTGTCGGGGTCATGGGGAGCGGCGTGTATTATTGTTGACATTGGGCAAAAGGTAGGTGGCACCCCGAATTGGTCGCCAGTCAATCACAGGGCACATATAGAGAGAGAAATATTCACGCACTTTTACATTCACATCATCACAAGGGGAGCACTGAACCCATGCGGCCTGTACGGAAGTCAGCTGAATGTACCACTACACTATCAGTGACTGTACACTAATTTCATATTTTTTTTTGTTTTAAACTGAGATTGTAGAAACCATCAAGTGAATGGACTGAGCATTCGGCAGATGCTGTAGAAACAGTACACCGTTCCCTGGAGGAGGCACTCCACAATGCAGCTTAGACACAGCAGCCACTCGGGTGCTCACATATAGGCAAACGTAGCATGTGCACGTTTCCGCTCCGTCGTCGTTGCTGTTATTTATTCCCCGCCACACTGCATCGGTGCGTGGATATTAAGCAGCCCCCACCATTTAGGTGGCATGCAAAAAAAAAAGAAAAAAAAACACGAAGTGGTGCATGCGTGCGAGCTGCTCGTGCATGAGGCTGCCTTGTTTCTTGGCCAGCACCTTGGACAGCGATCAACAACGCCCCTCGTCCGCCCGTAAACACAGGACTGGGGGGGAGAAAAAAAAAAAAAAACGGGACAGACCGCGTTGTGTGTCTTGTGAGTGGTCGTGTATCTGTGTGTTGTGTGTGTGTGTGGGGGTGGGGGGGGGGGGGGCTCACCTGAAAAAGCGCGCAGCCCCCCAAGGCTGGTGGGACCCGGGGATCGGGACGTGCGCGGACGCCGTGGACCCAGCTGGCCTTGAGCGTTGTCAAGCGGCGCGCACAGGAACGCGAGGCGGGCTCATCGGCGGCTCCAGGAGGCGAACATTCGGCGGACTACACTCGCTGCCCGTCACACGCTCTCTCACTGCCTCTCTCTTTCTCTCTCTCTCTCTCTCTCTCTCTCGCTCTCTCTCTCCCACACTTGCCTCGTTCCTTTCTCCCCGCTATGCTGCGAAGCACGCGGGCGCGCACCCTTCTCGCTGCGCCGTGGACGCGCATCGATCCCCGACCAATCGCGTGTGCGGAATAAATTGCAGACCGTTTTGGAGACACACGCCTAACTCCCGTAGATTTTTTTTTTCCTCGGGAAACATGATGTTCGTAAATAGAATTGACCACAGGGCATTCCTAGAAAGACGAGGTGGTCTTAATTATAGCTACAAATTGCATTACTCGCAATAAATAGGGCACTGAAGCTTAGAAATTAGTCAGAATAGCCAAATAATTGACTAAATTACTTTGCTTCTTAGCCCATCATAGCGCATCATATCATCCGCCAGATGTATTGCGAGTGGATTCTTTATGATAGTTTACACCAGAGCCATGTGACTGGCAATAATATTTCGAGGCACGACACTACTGTATTTTTGAAAAGTTAATTTTAGTTCCACAAAACCAAAATTAGATTTTTTGAGGATATGAGGGAGATACAAGTGCTGTATAGTGACTGTAAATTTAACTCAATTAGAATCATGCAGTGGTTTGGCAGGTAGTGAACAATTCTTACCCCTCCCCTCAAAACCCCCACCCAAAAAAAGAGGCATCAAGCTGTTTGTTGCCACTTCCAGACCTAGTCGAATTTTACTGTGAAACAAAACATAAAACAAGTACAGTTACAGTTTGTATATTTAAAACCACCGTGTAGCTTTGACTTAGTGTCTTTACCTTAATGGCAGCAAACAGTGCAAAACACCATAGACGGGCTAACAAATAGCATTAGTGTCACTGTTCTAACTATATGACAATGGTGGCTTCAACACAAACGGTGGAGCAAAACACATACACAAACAGCATAATAGAATAATCAGTCAAATGTTCATTTAATAGCAGCAGATGGTACAAAACACAATAGATGAGCTAAGAAATACGATCAGTGTCACTGTTCTAACTATTTGAGCAATGGTGGCTTGAACTCAAACGGTGGAGCAACACACATACACAAACAGTATAATAGAATAATCACATTGATATGTTTGTTTAATGGCAGCAGATGATGCAAAACGTCATAGATGGGCTAACAAATAGCGTCAGTGTCACTGTTCTATTTGAGCAATGGTGACTTGAACTCAAACAGTGGAGCAACACACATACACAAACAGTATAATAGAATAATCACAGTTATATATTCGTTATCCTTTGTGAAATATGACTAATATTACTGCAGCTTACTGAGTCAGTTATGAAACTTCTTCTTGTGTGTCTCTGTATCATAGTGTCCTCAGGTGGCCTAAGGGTGCACACCCGAAGGAGTAGCACAATCTTTGTTGAATTGTGGCAAAAACTGGTTATTTACATTCTTTTGAATTGTCATTTTTTTTATGTGAAGATAGAATGCCGTTATTCCATATTCAAAGACCCAAGATGTTTTGCTTTTCTATGGGCATAGGTTGGAACTGTATAATGGAATTTCTTTCCATATCAGTGGGAAAGATGATTTAGGATACGTTTTAAAAATGACAAACATGGCCATGGAACAAACTAGGTTTGGATCTCTAGATGCGACTCGATATAATTTGCCTCTAAAAAAAAAATCTAAAATAAAAGTAAAAATTACAATTAGCACACAGGACTAGCATCTCTATGTTGATTTGGATCTATGTCAAAAATGTATTTCTGCTTTCCTTCACAGGCTCGAATGCACCACTAAATTGGTATATAATGCAACACGTACCCTCTTAAGGAAATTACATCACCCATCCATCGACCTGTACAAGATAGGTAGAAATTAATTCCGCCGCAGCTCGCTCTGTTATTGAATCGCGGCCCGTCATTATACTGAATATTATTATTATTATTATTCCTCCGCCGAGGCCATTTGCGGGCGCTTAACACAAGTATTTGCACGTTGAATTCACGCGCAGACCACAACACGAGGACCTACAAAAGCCCCATTCGGGGAGGTGATCCGGGAAGGATTATCTGCAACGCCCACGTATTATGGCGGGTTTTCAAAATGTAAATAAAAATCTGGATGTTTTTCGGGGTTGGTTCTGTCTCATGCAAATGCGGAGCGATGTTTTGGTTACAATGAGGATGAGGAAAGCATAAAACCAAGTGAGGTTTAATTCACTTGTGACAACTTTAGAACTGTGTGTGTGTGTGTGTGTGTGTGTGTGGTGTGTGTGTGTGTGTGTGTGTGTGTGTCGCCATTGTGTGTATATCAAATTTGACCCTTTTATTACAGTCATAGAAAGTGGGAGTTGTTAATTATATGCAACTACAAATTGTAATAACAGTTGTTGGAAGGTTCATAATTACTGTGCATTGTACTCACCGATGCTAATTTCCGGTAGTCTACGTTTAAGATCGTAGACTTCGGTGATACAAAATTACACAGTTTGGTTGATGTTTAAATAAATCTTTGGTTCTCGTGTTATGCGTCCATTTTACAATAACTGCATTTTATTTGTAGAGTTGTGCAAACAAAAGAGCGAGGCCAGGGTATTAAAACTCATTTTAATAAGCTTAAAAGTCTTTAAAGTGTGTGGGAGGTGTAAATCCTCAGCATATTTAATAAAAGCATTTGTTACACAATCTCTATATCGTCGGTTTTCATCTGTTACCGGTGGGTCTGGAAGTTCTGCCCTGCGATAAATGAGGATTCACTGTATAGGCAATTAAAAAAATTAATTTTCCATAATACGATGGTGTAGTGGTACACACGCCTGCCTTTGGTGCAGGCAGCGTGGGATCAATTCCCGCTCAGTGATGGTGTCGATGTCTGCCCTGCGACTAACTGGCAACCAGTTCAGGGTGTAGTCCGCCTTTCGACCGAAGCTAGCTGGGATACGGTCCAGCTTTCCCGCAGCCCTTGTGAGGATAAGCGGCTTGGATAATGACATGACATAATATGAGAGGGGCTTTATATTTGCACCTCTCGGACATCCGTCAATCAGAACTGCGTGTTGTTATCATTGTATTGAGAAGAATTGTTAAAACATCTTTGAGTTGAACAAATGTTACTAACATCAAGACCTGCAAGTGTTTTATTACCATTTTGCTGATAAACACACAAATATGAAACATTTAATTTCGGAAAGAGACACAGCATCCGGATGCTTTCAGTTCCCCTCAGATTTGACCTATAAAATTGATTATTGATTTACTTTGGCTTAGAAGTCCCCCGGCCGGCTCCGCTCTGCACAGCATGCGCTCCAGTTTTTTTTTTTAACTTCACTTGCAAAATGTTACACACCCTTGCACTACTATTCAGAAGATTGCATTCGTAATTCATATTCCTAAGCAAAGTTTGGATCCTCCTGAGATTTTACAAAGAAGTTGATTAGACAAGGTTGTTCCTCAAATCTCTGAGAAAATGCCATGAATTCAAAATGCGCTCATTCGATTCCTTGTAAATCAATGCGGTGGAAACAAATGGTAAGAATTTCATTTTAGCTACGCAGCGCAGGCAAGATATGAAAAATTGGAGCTACGACCCCCCTCTTCCTGTCTGGCGCCTGTGTTTGTGTCCTGTCCTTGCGTGGCCTTTGCTCTCTCTGGACTTAAGCTATTGACCAGTAGGACCTGAATATTCAGCTCAGCTGCTTTTCCCTGCAAGCTTCATCAAAATTAAAAAATAAATCATAAATTTAATAAAAAGAGAGAATTTGCTTTATTGTGGGCTAAATGTGGTCACAACAACAGGCAAATTGTGAATTTGGTAGCTGGGGGCTTCATTTGCTCACTTAATCCAACGCTTAATACCCACTACTATTACGTCACATAATTACTTTCCAAAAACATAAAGCATTAAAAAATATATATACAACATAGTTGTAGGGGGCGGCATGGTGGCGCAGCTGGTAAAGCCTCACAATTCTGAGGACCTGGGTTCGATCCCGGCCCCGCCTATGTGGAGTTTGCATGTTCTCCCCGTGCCTGCGTCGTTTTTTTCCGGGCACTCCGGTTTCCTCCCACATCCCCAAAAACATGCAACATTAATTGGACACTCTAAATTGCCCCTCGGTGGGATTTTGCGGGTGACTGTTTGTCTCTATGTGCCCTGCGATTGACTTGCAACCAGTTCAGGGTGTACCCCGTTGACAGCTGGCATAGGCTCCAGCACTCGTGAGGATAAGCGGCAAAGAAAACTGATGGATGGATAATAATTTGTGATCATCAGGAGCCGTCTGCTCAATTCAATCATAAATCTGCTTTGGAGTTCAAGCATTCATCACCAAAAGGGTATTTTAGGCCAAAGCATCAAATTTTAAAGTGCACCTGTGGGGCGATAAAAGCTGGTGAAATGGATGATCGTCGAAAGTCAGACACTTAAGGCAAAAAGCGACGCAAAACCTATTCATTAATGGTTGTAATATTAGAAATATTTGTTTATTTTACCTGCAACAATATTGTTGTTTTTATGGTTTTGATTTTTTTTTCTTCCAGAGGATAAATCATCTTGTTCCTGTTTGTAAACAATAGGTGCCGTGGTACTACGTTCTGCAGAAAGCAGGTAAAGTGGATATTAACAATTAAATATTACATTTACTGTGTAACAGTTGCTCAATCACTTTGTGGATAAATTGTACTTGTCAGAGTACTGTAGTTTTACATCAAGATACGTTTTACTTGTACTGTTATTTTTTTAAGACAAAAAGATTATTTTAAACCTTCACATTGGAATACATTCTGATCGCAACTTGTATTTTTTATCTTGAAAAAAAAATCTATGATTTCTTGTGTGATCATTTTTTAGGGCGGTGGGGGGGTTGTCACAGACTTCCTGTCATATGATTGTTTCACTAATCCATTGTAACAAAAAGAGAGATTTGACGCCGTTTGACCAATCAAACGGAGTCAAATGAATGAACTGTCTCAACGGAGTTTTCAAAGTGACTCTAGTAGTGACTAAGTAATAACAGGAAGGAACTAGAAGGAATTTAT
Source organism: Syngnathoides biaculeatus (assembly GCF_019802595.1). Taxonomy (NCBI): domain Eukaryota; kingdom Metazoa; phylum Chordata; class Actinopteri; order Syngnathiformes; family Syngnathidae; genus Syngnathoides; species Syngnathoides biaculeatus. The sequence goes on along the minus strand of NC_084651.1, from coordinate 8,004,277 downwards.
CTGAGCAGCCGTGCGCTGAGGCACCATCTTGTTACCCACCTTTTAGTGTAGCCAGCATGAGCCTTATGATTGCGTTCACTGTCAATTTATTCCTAACATTAAAGGAAATCCAATGATGTATTTCACACATGGATATTTATACATCTTTGGTGTGCTGTACTTGATTTGAATGAACTTTACTCACACGTCATTGCAGCCAACATGGAACATGGAAGTACACCCTGTGCAAGTTAATTATTAACAAGATAAAACAATTGAATGCGAGCAATATTTGACAGTGACCACCTACTTCTAACCATAAAGAAACAATTAGTCTTATCTCGAAAACAAATAGTGACTTCATTTTCCCTTTCAAAAGAATACAGTATGTTGTCATTCTGGGTTTTTCTCGGGAAATAAAGCATCAGTATGCCAATTCCAGGATGATTTGAACAGCCTCCGGCCGCACAACAAACCGTTTTAGACAAAAATCCACTTCCAACGTAGCAAAGTCTGAGCAAAGCCACCAAAGTCAAAAGCATGGGGACGGCGAGGGATATGCAAACGCACAGAAACAACATGGTGCCCGTAGCACATGTGACGCACATGTAACCAATGACAGAGCAGTGCGGTGAGTTCACAGAGTGTCCACACTTCCCGACTCCGAAGGCCTCAAGCGTGCGGCCCCTTTAAGAGAGACGTGGCTCGCACACTACAATGCCCACGATGCACCGCGCTCAGACAAAAACGCGGAAACAAAAAGCGAACCAGTTTCGTCTCCAAACAATTAAACATCGGATCGGGTCATTGTTGCGAGTTGACAGTTGCCGGTTTGACGCCCCGATCTTCCCCACGCAACACCGAAGAGTTATCATGGCTTTGAAAAGAATAAAGAAGGTGAGCTTTTCCCCGTATCATTTGTTCTTAAGTCGCCAGGGCACGTCGAGATAGCCGGTTAATTCAGCCAACATTCATCGCCGTGTTTGCCAAGTAGTTTGATGTAAATATTAGCGTGGACGGATTCTATTTTCACATGTAAAACAGACACTCAGTCAATGTGAACTGCCCCGACGCTGCAATCATTAACATTTAAGTCCCTGGCACGTCTGGTTCCAACTCGACTAAGCTAACTTGGTTGGCTAAAGTTGGCCTAGCAAGGGATGTAAGGCGTGTTCGCTTGTTTTTACTCATCTGTAATCTTTGTCATATTTTTTTTCCTGTTGTTTTTGTGTTTTTGGTTTATTTTAGATGCCCATACACCGGTCGTCACTTGACCTTAACGTCGGTTTCTTCCCCCTAGTCCCTCAAAAGTGTTTTAAAAATGCCTTAAACAGTGTTTTTGTTAGGAATTGATGGACTTGCAGCGGGACCCTCCTGCTTCGTGTTCGGCTGGGCCTGTAGGAGACGACAGTGAGTCATATAAAATGGTTTGTTTTTAATCATCATCGTCATCTCTCTCTCGATATATATATATATATATATATATATATTATATATATATATATATTTTTTTTTTTTTTTTTGACACCCGAAGGTGATTCATACACGTGTGTTAATTCTGGATGTCTGTTTTTGAAGACTGCTCGAGAAGAGTGGTGAACCCATAGTGTGACAAAGTTCACAATGCAGTTTTTAAACCTCCCTCGATACCCAATATTTATTTCTTAGTGAAATTACAGATTATGGACAGAAACGTGACAATGTATTCAGGATTGGTTGTTATTTGGAACCCCCCCTCGCAAAAAAACCCCGAACAGAATTACGTATAATAATTTAACACAATTTACTACTAGCCAATTTTTTCCTGATTGATTACATAACCTTTTTTTTTTTTAAAAAAAAGTAATACATTTCAAATTCATTCATCCATTTTCTAAGATGCCACTGTATAGGGTGTCCCACAAGTCATTGTACACTTCCTCCTTTCTATTTGATCTCAGGTATCACTGGGACAGATGTGAGGCCGTCAACATTTGACAATTTTGGTTTTTCTTTTTTTTTTTTTTTGTAAGCAAACCATTCCCATCACTGACACTAGCACAGCGTTGCAATATTGCTGCCTGGCAAGAAGTTTTTCTGTCCTCCGAAGTGAGTTCAGTGCCAGGTTGGCCGTCGCCCTGCTCCCACACGCGGTACATTTTACGCTGTTTTGAAGCCTTTGAACAGCGTGACGTCGGTACAAGGTAAAACTTTATCACACTCTGAAGCATCCAATGAATGAAACTTTTTACCTTCTCTCAAACGGGTGCTAAACTTCAGTCGAGGGGCATAAAAACTTTTTACCAGGTGGACTTTTTTTGTATTGTCAGCGGGTGAGCCATGGGGCAAGGGAATAATCTGCTTTCAAAAACTGCAAAGATGTCAAATGTTGTCTATCATCCAGCGGGGCAGCTGCTACTCCTCTAACATGCCACCTTAAGAGGAATGTGGCATTATGACGACATCTTATGGCATTGTAGGAAGAGCTACAAAATATGTAATTGAGTGTGAATAGGGCATTTTTTTTAGCGAATACTTAATAGTGTGGGAATCGCAGGTAGGTAAGTCTGCGAATCGGCAGGGGTTGTAGTTCCTTATGCGGCTTGTTTGCGTGATATTATCCATGATTTATGACATCTTGTCGTAATATGTATGGTATGTGCCTTTGTAAACAATAACCGGGCCTCTTGGCATTCATGTACACAATCCTTTGAAGTAACTGGTCTTTCTAGTTTCTTAATAACCTTTTTTTGTCTTTCATAGTGTTCCATTGGCAAGCCACCATCACTGGACCGGTAAGATTTTTCTAGATTCTTTTTTTTTTTTTTTTCCCTGTATTTCTTTCAGTCCTCAGAATGTGCAGACAATATGGCTGTATGTTGACTTTTCAGCACCCCCTTGTTTCCTGTTTTAAAGTGTTTAGCCTGGCACACTAGTATGCTGGTCTTGTGACACTGTTGAGATAATAGCTTTAGATTATTATTACTTTTTTTTTTTTAAATATCAGCAATTCTTTTTTTGCTACAAATTCAATGCATGGAAGAAGGTAATAAAAACGTTTCGATTGACCTCTGTGTTCCTTTTCCGTCTCAGAATGACAGTCCATACCACGGAGGGGTTTTCTTCCTTTCCGTCCATTTCCCCACAGACTATCCCTTTAAACCACCTAAGGTAGGTTTTTAATCTCACTGTTTGAGTTGTGATCTTCAGAGAAGTCTTTGTTATCAATCAACTCGGGCTAGAGAAATCCTTAAATGTCTTAACACAATCAGATTTCCAAAGATATTTTTCTCTCCACCATCGGAAATAAAGGAAACTAGATTAATCCACGTTCGGGTCAAACTCTCATCATGATAATATCTTTCACTTTACAAGGCATCGTTTTTAGTGAGACTGCGTGGGTTGAGTTGGAGATTCTAGTTTTGATGTGGCACAGCATTTTTGTTTCACAATTTGAAACCGTTCTCAGGTCTCTTAAGTTTGTGACATACTTTTGTCAAAATAACCCAAGGGTAAAACGTAATGGCACACTTTACACACTTGCTGATGACCCTGTTTGGGGGAGAGAATACTGAAACATAAAAGTGAGTCCGCCCATTTCCACCCCCAAAAACTTGTGTTGCCCCTTTCGTTACCTCGCCGACTGGAGGCGGCTGCGCTTCCAGCTCTTTAAAGCAAAAAGAGGCGGCCCTAAACCTGCGAAACACCACATAACAGGGGTGTCGAACTCATGTTTGTGTTAGTTTCCCCCAGAGGGCTGTTATGAATGTGACACCATGCAAATCTTTCACCTCATCATATTTACAGATGGAATTTATGAGCTAGTTTTGTCATCACAAATCAAGAGTAATGGCTTTTTTTTTTTTTAACTATTGCCGTGGGGCACAGAATATTGCGAGGAATATATCAATGTTATCATTTGTATGATGATTTGAAACTTCAGTCCAGATTTTTTTTTTTTTTAATTAATGGAAGTTGATTCTCATAATTTTCCTTCGCGGAGCACATAAAATCCTGCAGCAGGCCAGATTTGGCCCCCGGGCCTTAAGTTTGGCATCTGTACCCTATAAGATGGGATGGATTGTATTTTCCTCTGTGGAGGCAGCACGTCATTGTTCCCAACCGAGCCAATGAATTACACACGGCACATGAGCAAAGGCAAATAACCCGCGATCCCCACCGCAGCGACAATTTAACTGAGGGATCCAGTGCAGCTTTGCTTACCTTTTGGCCTTGACACGATGATGTCAGGTGTGCACAACAGCTTGCCCACACTTTCAGAAACGGGAAAATAAAATATTTACTTGATTAATTGCACTCTTTTGGGGTGGTCAGGACCCTCGACCCCAACGTTCCCTCTAATTTTTCATCTGTCTGGGCATACAGACAAGATCCCTGAGCACACCTGAAGACCACCGTGAGCAACAGAAGTGCTCACTGTGGCCACACACCAATATCACACATCATCATAGAAAGTTTCATAGTTTATCAAAAGAATCCAATTCCAACAGCAATTTCCATTAGTTTACTTTCAATATGACGCATTTGGACAACTTACACAGTTTTATAGCTGACATCATTTCCCTCCCTGAATTTGATATGTATGACTGGCATTTTGTGTCCTGTTATGTCTGTGCTCCCGTCTACTGTTAGACTATGCCAGGGTGCATTTTTAAACTTACGCACAGAGTCATTCTGCACTATCTCATTGATTGAATTCACAAATTGAAAGGGATCGTTTTTGCTTTGCCAGCTTTCTGGTATACTCACATACTTTGCCATGTGATTGTGGATTTGTTGAACTGACAGCATTCTTCTTCTTTTCAGCTTGTCCCGTTAGGGGTCGCCACAGCATGTCATCTTAGATGAACACATATTTGTTTGGCACAGTTTTACGCCGCGTGCTGATGCAACCCCTCTGCATTTAGCCGAGGAGAGAAGCTTATAGTACCTGGTGTTCCCGGGGGGTCTCCCGTCCAAGTACTAACCATGGCCAAACCCACTTAGCATCCGAGATCTGACGAGATCGGGGCGTTCTCAGGGTAGCGTGCCCGTAAGCGTTGCATTCATTTTAATGCCAAGTAAAGTATTGTCTGAGAAATTTAACTAGCAGTTTTTCTTACTCGAAAGAGAAAAGCTCTCACCCTGTTTCACCGCTTGTTCTTCTATTTGCACAGCCTCCGACAGCCATTCCATCTTAAAAGAACCGCAGTTCTTCTTTTTTTACTTGGGTTTGAGGAGCCGGCGCATCGCATTCAATACCCCCTCATTTCTCCATGATAAGGGATTAGCATTGGCATTACTAAACTCTACCGCAATGTTATTGTTATGGAGTGTGTACTTGCACAGCACATGCGCAAGTACTGTCAATGCCGTGATTGGTTAAGTTGCGTATTTGCATCGTATCGTATGATTTGGCTGGACTGCTGTCACTTACCGAATTACACAATAAAATGATACAGGAAAAAATGTTATGTATCAAATTAATTTGCATACAAACGATTACAAATGTAATTTTCCTTAATGTCACCTCAAAGGCATTTTGGGATATCATTTGTGTCCTGGTAAAGTTCTATGTCAAACAATGAAAGCATGCCATTTAACCATTGAATCGTCTTTCTTGACTTGTCCCTCCCACAGGTGGCTTTCACCACAAAAATTTATCATCCAAATATAAACAGCAATGGCAGCATCTGCCTGGACATACTAAGGTCGCAGTGGTCACCTGCCCTCACCGTATCGAAAGGTACGTTCACTTTAGCTCTCCGGACTCCAGACCCAGTTTTATCGGATCCCTTGAGTTTTTCCTCTCCACGCGGCCATGACACAAAATATTTCCAACGCGATATTTAAGTTTCCTATTAAGAACTAACTGTCACTTTTATAAAGTTTAGGTTGCTTGTTATACGTTTCTCTGTTCTGTGCCGTTCCAGTGTTATTGTCCATATGCTCTTTGCTATGCGATCCCAACCCCGACGACCCGCTAGTCCCTGACATAGCACACACGTACAAATCAGACAGACAAAAGTAAGTGTGGAAGCCACAATTGCTGATTTCCAAACTTTTTTTTTTTTTTTTTTTTTTTAAAACAAAAAATTGTACTTTGATTTGTTGCTGTAGGTACAACGAAGTCGCCAAAGAGTGGACAAAGAAGTTTGCGATGTGAAGGCAAGTGAAGTTTCAGCAACATTCCCCTGGACACCTCAAATTTAAAAAAAAAAAAAGGAAAAAGTACCTTTTGTCACGCTGATTCTTGTCTACGCTGGGAGCACTTTCACTCCTCAAAACTTGACCCCACCCAATTCTTATCGACTGTTAAGTTTATTCTGATTTCATTCAATTGGAATGGATTTTTATTATGGTTATTAGCAATGATGATGATGATGATGATGATGATGATGATACCTCTTTTTTTATTTTTCTTTTAAGAGATTTATATGACAAAATTATGCCCATTTTCCTTTGCATTAAACACGTGGAATTTTGAGTTGGATTTGATTTTGTTGAGGTAAGGAAAAAAAATGCGCACGTCAGGTCCTGCATGGAGTTGTAACTTTGGTGACCACGAGGGGGCGTCCTCAACCCTTTCTGCGCATGCCTCGAGGGCAGGGCAAATTCACAGCAGTACAACATAGCCTTTGTGTTTATGAAATATTTGTCAGAAGTGATGTTCTACGTTCATTAGAGCATAAGGTTATTCATGAATTGTTTTGCTATCGTTGTATATAAAGTTACGTTTATTCCATTTTGAGTTGTTTTGGCTTTTACTCATTTAGAATAGCATGGGAGCAAATTGATTTTTATGGTGGCAATTCAACACTCAAAAGTTTTTTTTTTTGTTGTTTATGCACTAAGACAAATGATCTGAAAATGAAAACTAACTTTTTTTATCTCTTAGCAAAGATCATATAAGCATCATTGCTGTTTTCCTAACAGAAACAACAACACGGAGCGTGCACGAGTTTGCATCTTGGGCTCGGTAGGTGGGTCCGTTTCACTCGGCGCAGGCATGTTTTGTTTTGCTTGAACTTTTCCAGTATTGCTTCCTCTTTCCCACTTACAGGATGTGGATTGTTTCCTCTACAGGCCAATAAAGTAGTTGCGCCGTGGATAGATCATACACGGCCTCGACACAAGAGTGCGCATGTGAAACCTTTTGCGGCATTTCATATACATACCATGAGCGGTATGGCTTGTTTGAACAAGAATACGGAAAGTAGTTTAAGTATTTATTCCATATGTTTGATATCAAATGTACTAATGCATTTTGAGTGCTACAGTGGAACGACTGGCTCTTAGAATGAACAGTTTTTCTGCTCTGTATTGTATGATTTCCTTTCAGTACACTAGTTGGAATAAACAACCGCGTCAGTCAGGAGGTAGAATTGTGAATTGGTTGACGTGTGCCCTGCAAGTACTACTAGTGAAGTGGTAGTGATTAACCAGCTCAATTTTATCATTTCATAAGTAGTAAACGTTTGTCAATTAGTACGCTCTTTGACCTGGATAGTTGATAGTTGTTTTAAGACCAAAGTTAATGTTCAGAGCTGTGGAAACTACAGAGGAATTAAGATGATGAGCCACACAATGAAGTTATGGGAAAGAGTAGTGGAGGCGAGACTCGGGACAGAAATAAGTATCTGCGAGCAACGGTATGGTTTCATGCTGAGAAAGAGTACGACAGATGCATTATTTGCCTTGAGGATGCTCGTGGAAAAGTACAGAGAAGGTCAGTAGGAGCTACATTGTGCCTTTTAAGACCTAGAGAAAGCCTATGACAAAGTACCAAGAGAGGAACTGTGGTACTGCGTGCGCAAGTCCGGTAGTATGAGGGCAGCAGAACAGCGGTGAGATGTGCCGTTGTTGTGTCAGAAGAATTTAAGGTGGGGGTGGGACTGCCTCAGGGATCCGCACTGAGCCCCTTCCTGTGTGCGGTAGTAATAGATAGGCTGACAGATGAGGTTAGACTGGAATCCCCTTGGACCATGATGTTCGCAGATGACATTGCGATGTGCAGGGGGAGGAACAATTAGAAAGATGGAAGTACTCACTCGAAAGGAGAGGAGTGAAGATTAGGCGAAGTAAAACAGAATGAGAGCAACGGAGGAGGAAGAGTGAAGAGATAGCGAGGGTGGACGACTTCAAATACTCGGGGTCAACAATAAAGAGCAATGATAAGAGTGGTAAGGAAGTGAAGAAACTGGTCCAAGTGGGGTGGAACAGTTGGTGGAAGGTTTCTGGTATTCTATGTGACCGAAGAGTCTCCGAAGAAACAACAGGAAGCAGAACTGGAGGTGGCAGAAATGAAGATGCTGAGGTTCTCGCTTGGTGTGAACAGGTTGGATAAGATTAGAAAGGAGCTCATTAAGAGACAGCCAAAGTTGGATGTTTTGGAGACAAGGTGAGAGACAGCAGACTTCGATGGTTTGGACATGTCCAGAGACCAGAGAGCGACTATATTGGTAGAAGGGTGCTGAGGATGGAACTGCCAGGGAAAAGAGCGAGAGGAAGACCAAAGAAAAGGTTGATGGATGTTGTGAGGGGGGACATGAGGACTGTGGGTGTTATAGAGGAAGATGCACGAGATGGCGTTAAATGGAAAAAGATGTCATCCTGTGGTGACCCCTGGCGGGACAAGCCGAAAGAAAAAGAAGTTGAGCTTTTTGGTGCTGAAGAACAAAAACTACCAAAGATAAGTGATCCATATAGGATAGTTCATACATGTAAAAAAAAGGTAATATTGAAAAATATAGCAAAATGTGTGAGAAGCCGATGGGCCTAATCAGCATTCTGTCATCTGCTACTGTCTTGGGTGAAAATTACTTTTTGGGATTATAATTTTAACAATTGCCTGTTCTAACCGTTAACGGGAAAATTTGAATTCAATAGCAGTCAATGGGAGTGACTGAGTTCCTGTACTAGTACACTCTCTGCCTTCATGTCATACAGGTACATGACTAATTTGACAGAACGGCACTGTTTGACAACTGTTTGCTACTAGTACATCTATCGCTTTTACTAGTAACACTTGTAGTGAGCAGTTGTTAACACCTGTAGTATTGCCTAGTATGCAGGATAAAATAGTGTGGGGGGGGTACTTATTAGTGACAGACGTTCTACTTAGTCAGGGCAAAGAGTGTACTAGTACATGAACCTTATGCTGAATACATTCTCAAAAAAAAAAGGGGGGGGGTTCTGGGAGGAGTTTTGGTGCGGGGTGACATGTGAAACTTTTCTGCAAGAGTTCTTCGGCGTTGCACTTCTGAACAGCCTGCAGAGGGATCGGAGTCCGCCTATTTTTAGTCCCCCCAAAATCGGCGCTCAAATGGGGGGAAATGACGGTTCGTGAAGATTTCGCGAGGCCCAGCTCCCGAGCGACCGAACACGCGGTGCGACACAACTCGGCAACTTTTTCCGACTCCTCCAGCACCGCCACCGCCGACGAGTAGCGCCGCCATGGCCGCCCAGTGCGACGCTTTAAGCGGATACTTGCAGCAGCAGCAGTCGGACCAGGGCTCCAACAGCGAGCGCAGCACAGACTCCCCTTTGCCGGGCTCCGAGGAGGACCTGAGCGGACCCCACCAGCTGCCGGACCCGGAGTGGACCGAGGAGCGGTTTCGAGTGGACCGAAAGAAGCTGGAATTCATGTTACTAGGTATTTAAAACAAAACGAGGGGGAAAAAATTTGATAATTTTTGTCACTTTTGCGGAGCGTCTCTCAATGGGCCTTTGTTTAATTTATATTTTAAAAAGTTGCTCTGCAGTCATTTCGGACCCGTTTTAGTCGTTTTCAAGCACACCCGTGATTTGTTTTGATTGTCATGGGATCATCTCTTCATAACGTTCAACATACATTCAATGATCAGCATCTGTGGTGCTTATATGTATTTTTATTTTATTTTATTTTCGGGTCACTGTTTGTTAAATGTAGATTCTGAACTGCTCCAGATGTGCGGCACTGTTGCGTGCTCTTTTATTGCCATGTTTTCTCGTCGTAATGGTTTCTATAAACGTGACGTCATAGCGGTGGTATTAAAAGGTGGATGAAGTTGAGTAAATCCCCACTGAAGGTCTCGGGTACCAAATCCACAGCCCGCCCGTCGCATGGGTAAATCGAAGAATAAGGATTACATAGGTGGAGGTAGAATTTCTTCTTATTATTTTTTTGTCTGTGTACGTGAGGTTGTGACCTGGATTGCGTTTTCGAAAACAATGCTTAATTTTAACATTTTTTTGTCACGATATAGACCTCAAGACTCAAAACGCAGAACAAAAAAATAAGGATAAACCAATCTGGACTGACCAAGTGACTGTTATTGTGACTTGAAAGTGAAAGTTAACGAAAATTATGTTAAAAATTATGTCAAGACTGTACAGCCTTCCTTGACATTATTTGCGCACCAGCTGTATCACTTTTCTTGAAGTGATTTTTTTTTTTTTTTTTTTGAACAGAATATTCACTTCAACGCGGTCGCATGTCGAATGTAGAACCGCAGCCTTCATTGCGCTTTGCACCCGTTCACTGAACAGCTGATCAAACTGTGTCGAGCCCACTGCAACTGCTGTCAGCCACAGCTTACAACCAGACACTCACACGCGGACTTGTGATGTAACGTGGCCTCCCACAAGCCCCGCCTCTTAAAGGGGCACGCATTTACATGTTCAATCCATACAGTATTTTCTGTACATTTAACGCTATTGGTTTTTTTGTGTGTGTGTGTGAGTGTGTGTGTGTGTGGTCAAATACATTTACAATTCCATCCATTATCTACCACTTTTCTGGGTCGGGTCAGGGGGAAGTAGCTTCGGCAGGGATATGCAGACTTCCTTTTCCCCAGCCACTTCTTCCAGCTCTTCTGGAGGTATCCTGAGGCATTCCCAAGCAGTCTCTCCGGCGTGTCCTGGGTCGTCCTCGGGGTCTCTTTCCGGTGGGACGTGCCCGGAACACCTCACCAGGGAGGCGTCCGGGAGGCATCCAAATCAGATGCCCCAGCCACCTCATCTGGCTCCTGCGGAGAAGTAGTGGCTCGACACTGAGCCCTTCCCGAGCTTCCCTAAGGGAGAGCCCAGACACCCTGCGGAGGAAACTCATTTGTATCCGGAATCTTGTTCTTTCGGTCACGACCCACAGCTCGTGCCCATAAGTGAGGGTAGGAACGTAGATCAGCTCATAAATTGAGAGCTACGCCTTTCGACTTATAATTTACAATTATTTAAAAAAAAAAAAAAATAACTCTTTTTTTTTTTTTTAATAGCTTTTCAAGTATTGAATGTGGGTGTGAGAGATGCCCCACATCCGCTGATGTTTACGTCTCGGCACACGTGTCGTCCGTCGCCCACGTCTGGCGCTGCTGCGCTTGCTCATGAACATTCCTCAAAGCTCCATGTCATCTCAAACTCTTCCAGGAAAACAACTTGGCTCGAGGGGCCCAAAATCCAAGCGTCCCGGACATACCACACGCCACGTCACGCTTGCGCGTATGCGTCGCGTTTTCTCACGGCGCGTAAAAGGACGTTGATAATTCGGATGTTCCCGGTTTCTCGATGTGTCAGCGGCCGAGGTGTCGCTCCGGCCGGGATGGAGCGCAGATTGGGCGCCCCGTCCTTTTGTCCACCGCTCCCCTCCGCTTCATTTATTAGTCCGGCTCGGGAGGCCACGATTATCTAAACCGTGAAGCCTCTTTAACCCCTGACCTCATCCTCCCGCCGAGAATAATGCAGAATGTCTGCTCGCGTTCTGCCGCTCATTACTCAGCAGGCAGTCCGAGGCGTCTTTTCGTGACTAAGCTCCAACTCCACTTTTAAGTCGTCTCCCCGGTCGTGGCGATGCATGGAAACGCGTGAACGGGTGACAAATGGGTCATATCAAAATTCTGATCTCAGTACTTGAACGCTGGCTTTGTGGAAAATTCAGTCATGAGTATTTGCACATACAGCACACTGAACCCTTTTTTATTTAAATTCACCCAGGATTTAAAAAAAAATGTGAAACAAAGAGAATATATTAAAAACAATACGTCAAACGCTTCAAATACATTTATTAAAGCACACTTGAATTTATTAAAAGGGGCTTTTTAAAGTATTCCTCTGGGCTTGTTCTTCAGTTAAGAGCCCAAACTTCCCTCAAGCTGTTCATTTGTCACCCCCAGTCGCAGTTTGCCATAAAACCACTCCATACAAAACAGATCATCAAATATTATGTATTTTAACACCCAAATATCTGTCATTTACCACTCGACTCTGCTTTCGTAATACTAATGCATAATCCAAAAGGCCATCTAGACTCATAGTGTAGACAACAACTGCTCCTTTAAAGCTCCACTGTCATGAAATGCATGATTTTTAATATGTTATTAATGGAAAAAAACGCATCCAGAATGAACCCATCCATTTTTTTCACCATGATCATGATTTTGACATATGGCTTTTTGTAATTCCCGCCATGAAAATCCTCGCAACGGATATGTTTTAAAGAATAAGCAGGAAGTGACATCGATAGCAGTAGCGCACTCAGGCTGGCTCATCTGTTTATACTAGTTTTACCTGCTGGAAACTAGCTCGTTGATCCTTTGTGTTAGCCAAAATGCCGCCTCGTTGTATTGCTGGATATTTTTCGCACACTCGGGAGGATGGATTCATTCTTCATATTTTTCAAAAAGACCCGGTTCTTCGTGAGAAACTGATTGCACGGGTGCAAAGGATGAGAGCTTCGTGGGTTCCAAATGACAGCTAGGTGTCTATGGAGCTACTAAAAAAAAACCAAAACAATAGTTGGGGGGGGCAGTAATCCTCTCTGAAAGTAACAAAAGATCAATGTACGTAAGTCAGGGGTGCTAAATGTGTCGATGTACCCGTTAGCGCCGCGGACAGCTTCGGGGGGCGCCTTGTCCGCCGAGCATGGCTTCAGCCCGGGTGGCTCATACATACTGCCTGGGAGTCTGTTGTTAGTTAAAAGTGATCCACATATCATCTAAATATGCCTTGAAAAGAAAGGGTAATATTGCCCCGGTCACTTCACTTGATTGTGAGATGTTCTCTTCTTCGAAAAGAGCGTCCGCATCCCATAGCAGGTGTGTCACTACGTGTTTTCAATAGCGAATATCTTGGTGTAACATCTGCTGATGATATTGCAGCCAATATGGCTACCACTTGGATGTCGAATGACACTTCCGCATCTTTGCCCATGGATGACGCGCTCTCCACTCATATTTATTTTTTCATATAGACATTGGTGTGAGTAATGTTATACAGTATGTATTTTTCATTACAATATCTATTTTAGAATGTTCATAGGCATGACAGTGGAGCTTTAAGCAACGTGGAGCAGCAACACATACAAAAGGAGAGGGAAGAACAAAATTTGCCAACTCAGTCGTTTCCATCGTATGACATTGTTTTTTTGTTTGCTAATTTTGTACTTAACTGGGCCAAAAACACGATTTCCTGTTCAATTCAGCATTTTGTCCAAAAAATGTTGCCCGTGCCGTCATCGCGTCTGGCTGTGTTTTCATTGGACGAGCTGCCGTTTGACATGTTCGAAACTCCTTCTGTTTGTATGGACGTTATTTCACAAGAGGTCTGAGGTATTTTTATGCCTGGTTTAATTGTGTGTGACTGGATCACTGGCTTGCTCCTTTTGTTAAGGAGAAAAAAAAAGAAATATTTATATATAAATATATAGTCATGCGACGCTTGGTCGCAAGCTACTGTCAAACTATGCTGCGGTCAGTGCACAAATGATAGCTCTCCATCTGCGAATTTATTTATTTTTTTGCACGAGTTGGCGGCCCGAATGCCCAACTGGTTGTTAGCAGAGTGAAGCGGCCGACGATGGCGGCGACTCTTCGGGAAGCGTTTGAGCCAGGATGAAATAAGATAATCCTTTAATGGCGCCAAGAGAGGCAATTCAGGTGTCACGGCAGCACGCGGTCGATAAAATACGGCCGATAGAGTGAAACGAATGTTGCAAAAATAGTTGTAGAAACCAGTAACTAAATCTGAACTGAAACTGTCTTTTGGAGCAGTGTGTAAATATGCTTTTTTTATGGTAGAAAGGTGAAACTGCGTGAAATTCACAATTGTCATGTATAAAATGATCACGATATTGTACAACAAAACATAACAAAAATGCTTCCTCCGCTGCACAACCCAATGTCGTTTTTGACAGAATTTCCACGCATGTAAGACCCCATGAAACATATTTAAAATAACTAAGATGATTTATTTATTCGTGGTAGCACTTTATTTACCCATGAACATACAGTATTTAATTGGTTGTTTTGATTAATAATGCGATTTTATATGAACGTGAAGGGTTTTCATGGTAGTTTTAATCAACAAATCAGAATGAGGAGACATACATGGCATGGTGGTGACTGGCGAGAGCATCTGTCTCGCTGTTCTTAGTTCAAATCCCGGCCTGGCCTGTGTGGAGTTAGCATGTTCTCACTGTGCCTGTTTGGGTTTTCCCCGGGTACTCTAGTTTCCTTTCACATCCCAAAAATATGAGACTCCAAATTGCCCATAGGTGGTATGGGTTGGTGCCCTGGGATCGGCTGCCAACCAGTTCAGGGTGCGCCCCGGTTTATGCCACAAAGATAGCTGGGAGGGATCCAAGCACCCCCGCGACCCTTGTGGGGATAAGCAACACAGAAAATAGGTTGGATGGATGGGTGGAATAGACATACCTGAACATCACTTTTCCAGATGGGTGTGGAAATTGATGTAAATTCCAATTGTTTTCTAGAGCTTAACAAGTTGATTTATAAAATCTACATGAAGTTTATAGATGTGTTATAGATGTAAGTTGCACATCTTTAAATGGAATCAGCGATTTGTATTCTTTTGAGCTGGGCGCATTTTTGTTTGCAACAAGATAAGTGCAGTACAGTATTTTATTCAAATGTACTTGTAACTATTTGCAACGAAACAAAACTAGCCCCTGGTGAACAAGATTCCTATTAGTTTAAACGATCAATGTACAGTATCATTTCCAAAATTATATCTTTGGTGAACTGTTTTCAAGTGTTGCTTTGTCAGGTAAGCAAGTGGTCAAAATAGGACATTTAACAAAATAATAAAATCTGGTTTCAGTTCAATTCATCTTTTGAAAATGAGGCATGTTCATTATTTCTTATCTACGCTCTTGACTCAGACATTCTATTCACTCCCCAAACTGTGAGATAGTAGTTCAACTCAAAACAACAACAACTTGGAATGTTATTTAACTGATGCTTGTGTCTCTCACGTGCACTAGTGGCCAATCTCATAGAGACGTGTAAAAAAAAATGCAACATTGTTTTTATCAGGAAAAGTCTTTTCCTGGATCGTTGTGTCCCGGATGTTTGCTGCCATTGACTTGTTATGACTGATAAAACCGCTGCATCCATGCTGGTGTTTATTTAAAACTTTGCAATTGCTTTTGGGGACATCCCAGAAGTCCTATAGGCAGCCAGTTGTCAACAACTACTGTACTTCACAGTTGTGCCTCACTCGTAACTAACATGTACCGTAATTTCTGGACTATAAGCCGCACCTGATTATAAGCCTCACACAGTACATTTATAAAGAAAAAAACATTTTGTACATACATAAACCGCACCTGTCTCTAAGCCGCACGTGCTCGCATTGAAACATGAGATATTTACGAAGAAAGACGGTACACAGAAAGTTTTCAAAGTTTTAATCATATATCTTAGCTTTTCTTTCCAAACAATGTGTGTGCCACGGCAGCAATGCGGTAGTAACACAGCACAAACAGGGCTGGGTAAAAAAAAAAACATACTGGTAAAAGTCACTGAGACGCGGAAGTAACACAGCAGCAATACGGTTCAGGCCACCTGCTTTTATTACCTCTGAAAGCTTTTTTTCGTGTTTTTACATTGCTCCAGTTCTTCCCGCTGCCGTTTCCAGCGTCTCACCATCGATTCATTTATTCCAATTATACGTGCAGCAGCTCTGCTTCCTTCTTTATCGGCCAGCTCGATTGCTTTTAACTTGAAAGCTGCGTCACGTGCATTTCTTCTTGCATTTTCCATGATGAGGGTCTGTTCAAGCTAATTTTACTCATGCCCATTGCGCGAAGTTACATTAAACTTGCGTCTTGCTTGACACATATTTACAAAGAAAGATGGTACACGGAGAGTTTAACTCTAGAGCCTCCACACTAACGCTATCGCCTCCTCAGTCATGCTAGCGCTGTGCTAATGCTAACGTTAGCACCGCGCTAAGAGGACTGGTTAAAAAAAAACATACCGGTAAAAATCACTGAGAGAAGGCAGTAACACGCTAGCGCAGCGCTAACAGTGGTAAAACTCACTTCCTCGGCACATATATCCCACCAGTCTCACTTTTACCTTTTCCGCTCGAGTGCCCCCTTGCGACTGTTAGAAAAAATGCACAAATTAGCTGCATCACCGTATAAACCGCAGGGTTGAAAGCGTGTGGAAAAAAGTTGCGGTTTATAGGCCAGGAATTACGGTAGTATTGCATTGACTTAAAGCTAGTAAGACCATTACGTGCAAAGAGGCAACTTTGTCTGGTGGGCTTTTTCTTGCTACCGGTTGGGTCCAGGAGGCTATTAATGTGTGAGATGAGTTTATTAGGATGGTTTCTCAACTGGCAAATAGGCTTTGTGCCGGCACGGGCATATGATGGAACCCGATAGAGGGAGACCAACTTCCTTTTTTAGGGGAGCAACCACAATGTTATCAGCTTCAAGGTAGAATATAACAAATCCAATTGCCTCAAAGGTCACTTAGGTTACTTTTTTTTTTTTTTTTTTTTCCCACTGTAACCACCGCGCTGCAAATTCAATCCGGGCCACAACCGAAGGGCCCGAAATGTCACGAACGTGCACCCTGCCAACAAAGCTGCATCCCAGTTGTGGCCTGGTACACAAAACATCCTTTGGAGGATCAACGTGTATTTTTAGTAAATACTTCTGGTCTTTAATCACATTTTCCCAGCATCCCGTAATCCGCCAACGGCTATCTAAAATGGATTGACACTCTTTGTTTTATGTTTTAATATAATATGGAAACTGAATCAAAGGCTGCAATTATATGAGCTGTTAGACCAAAAAAAACAAAAAAAAAAAAAAAAAAAAAAAAAAACTAAAAGAGGCCTTCCAAAACATTAAGCTAAAATTAGTCGGGAGAAAAAGGCGTCATTTGGAAATGGGAACTTCGTGACGGCGCACAGGCATGTTGTCACGGGTTGTGTGACTTTTGGAAAATGAAAACGAGCATTAAAAAGATGATTAGCCGGCGTGACTTCATAGCCACTTGAAATCGCTGCAGCTGTCTCTGCTTCTGGCCCACTTTCTCCAGGAGAAAGTGGAAACTATGAAGCCGGCAATTGAAGAGCCCTTTCTGACCGTCTTGGCAGGTCAAATCGGTAAATAGATTTTTTTTTTTTTTTTGTTTGTTTCTGTAGGGGGAAACAGTAAAAAACAGAATCTCACCCTGGTAGCCATCGAAGTTTACTGTTGTCTTCTTGGCACGGCAGACCAGAACTCCCAAGTTGTAACAGCTTGGGGAGCTTGACAGCCGCGTGAAAGCTTGAAAGATGGCTTTATGTGGACAAGAAAAAACCCCTTTTTGTTTTTTTTTCCCCCTCTCTCTATCTTTTAAGAGACAAGACACTGTGGTGGGAAAGGATTAACATTTACTCCGGGCCTTGTCTGCGTCCGGTAACAAAATGCAATTCATCAAATAATACGAGGTGCTCTCGGCTGAAGGTGGAGGGCTGGTCGTATGATAGCGACGCAACCCAAATTTGTACCTGGGTCGGTAGTAAAGTTGCAGTTGTCATCATTGCAGGAAATATCCACCCATTTTCTTAGCCGCGTATCCTCACAAGGGTCGCGGGGAGTCCTGGAGCCTATCCCAGCTGTCAACGGGCAGTTGGCGGGATACACCCTGAACTGGTTGCCAGCCAATCGCAGGGCATACAGAGACAGACAACAGTCGCACTCACAAGCAAACCTAGGGGCAATTTAGCGTCTCAAATTGTCGCATGTTTTTGGGATGTGGGAGGAAACCCACGCAGACACGGGGAGAACATGCATACATCCACACAGGTGGGGCCGGGATCGAACCCGGGACATCAGAACTGTCAGGCTAACGCTTTCCAGCTGAACCACCGTGCTGCTCTACGGATAAATATTTATATGAAAATACCTTGTTGGCTATCAATAGAGTACAAAATGGTCAAGTAAAAATATAGTGATAGTGGTCCTCTCTTGTAGTTTATCGTAGTGATCATTAATCAATTTTATTAGCAGAGCTAGAGAGCCCCAAAATGCAATTTTCTTCTGGACCCCCGTGAAGTCCTGGGCCAGTTTTAGTCTTACGCCACCGTGCTAACGAGTTCATTTCGCATCGTTGGTCACTTCCAAACCTTGTACGGCAGGAACCGTGTAAACCAAATCTTGCATGGTTCCTTCCATTTCTATTTTTGTCAAAAAGCCCAATAAATGCGATAAATGGAATGTGTACAGCATCCGTTCCAGTATTTACTGGTGTAACTTTTTTTTTCCCCAACCTTCCTGTGTTTAGGTACTAAACTAAAAGGTGTGAATATTAGTGTAGATAGTTTCTTCTCTATATACCAGCGTTGTCAAACTGGTGGCACAGGGGCCATATCTGCCCCGCCACATCAATTTATCTGGCACATGAAAGCAAATGAGAATTGCTAATTGTTTTATAGTCATAACATTAACATATTGCAAGCATTTTTTGTGACCAACCCTATTTTGAAAAGAAATGTAATAATTGAAAAATATGTACCCTGGGCTTCTTGTACTAAATACATCAATTTCTCGCGTTATTAACAGAGGAAGTGTAGAGGAACATCCAAAGTTGGATGTTTTGGAGACGAGGTTAGAGAGATTAGACTTTGACGGTTTGGACATGTCCTGAGGCGAATGAGTGAGTATGTTGGTGGAAGGGTGCAGAGGATGGAGCTGCCTGGTGAAAGAGCGAGAGGAAGACGAAAGAAAAGCTTGATGGACTTTGTGAGGGAAGACATGAAGACTGCGGGTGTTAGATAGGAAGATGCACAAGATAGGCTTAGATGGAAAAAGATGACAAGCTGTGGCGACCCCTAACAGGACAAGCCGAAAGGAAAAGAAGAAGTAGAAGATTAAATCATCCATCCATTTTCTTTGCCACTTATCCTCACGAGGGTCACGCCAAGTGCTGAAGCCTATCCCAGCTGTCGACGGACAGGAGGTGGGGTACACCCGGAACTAGTTGCCAGCCAATTGCAGGGGACATCGAGACAAACAGCCACACTCAATCACACCTAGGGGCAATTTAGAGTCTCCAATTAATGTCGCATGTGTTTGGAATGGGGGAGGAAACCGGAGTGCCCAGAGAAAACATGCCAACTCCACACAGGCGGGGCCGGGATCAAACCCGGGTCCTCAGAACTGTGAGGCCAACGCTTTACCAGCTTCCACCTGTGTCATTAATTATATGTGATAATTCTTTTATTTAGGTTCACACTCATAAAGAGGGAAGTCATAGCTATGATGTGCCCCCCCCACCCCACCCCCACCCTCCCAGCAGACCTGCAACCAGAATGATGACAAATGCTATCGAAAATGTTTTGGGTGAATGTTTTAAAATGTCATTCACGAATAATTGATGCACATACGTGTCGGTGGACTAACAGGCCGGCGTGCCGATCCCCGCTCTGAACCCCGTGAGTGTCACACGCTTGTAAACGAAAGTCTGGTTCATAGCCGTGCACGTTAAAGGCTAGAAAAAGCTGCAATTGAACTAAGTGAAGAATTTTGAACAACATGAAGTTGGCTTGTGTGGCGGCACAGAAACTGCAAACTCCAGCAGCTTTCTCAGACAATAGTTAAAGAGGTGGCTGTGCGGCTCCAGAGGTCTCGGCATCTTTTATTTTGTTGTCATGTCATAGCAAAAGTCCTTCTTTTGAGGCTTCATCCTTCTCTTCCTCTCGGGTGCTGAGTAAGAGCATTGGACAGGAAGTGCGTGTCTTGGGGGGGGGGGGGGGGAGAACACGCCACAGTCCTTGCCTTTCTTTTGCTTCCTCTGTTCTCTTAACCTTTCACATGTGCGGGGAGAAAAAAAACCTCCTGCTGTACTTCTAAATTAACCCCAAAAAACCATCTTGGCAAGTTACAGTACATTAAACACTTATCCAGATTTTTCTTTTTAAGTCTTCATTGATACGCTGCCTTATTTTCATAGCCAATCTGTGGTCATTTGTCCTTTTCCCATCATCCCACGCGCCCCGCACAGCTCTCTGAGCCCCTCCTCCCCTCCCCCCATGTAACATTACTCCACATATCATTTCCAACGAGTCCCGCTGTTCGAAACCAACCTGATCCAAGGAAAAGTCGCTTTACATTTCCTGACAACTTCAAAATAAAAGCAAACGCGGCTGTCAAGGGCAGAAGGCCTTTTTTTTTTTTTTAAATGTGAAAGCAGCAGAAGCAGGCAGCCACCTTCCTGGAATCGAAGTCACTTAATCTGTTTTTGATTTCCTTCTGCAGATGTTGCCGCCAGCTCCCGGCTCGGTCATTCCTCAATAATGCTTTTCACCGGGCTCGTGTTAATGTACAATTTTAGAAGATGAGAGATCCAAAATGACTGGTGGAACGATTCCTTTGAATGTACAATGGGTGAAACTTTGATGTCAATCTACAAAGCATTTCAAGTATTCCATTTGAATTGCAGCGGTTCACATGGCGTACGGGGGCCGCGTTCCCAACTAGATTTTCCAATCCTGGCGTTGATTTGCGTTAGCCGCTGTCAGTTTTGGGCCTTTTTTAAGTGGCTTTTGGGCGAAACGGTTTGTTGCGTGGCTGGGAAACGCAGAACGACTCGGAATCACAAACAATCGGGGTACCAGGGCTGAGAATTTTCTGTGGATTCGCGGAATTCTGTAAATCCGTTGAGAAAATTTGGGAGGGGGGGCGGGGGTGGTACGGCTTGACGCGGGGCGAGGCTGTGATCGAGACCGGCCGCCAGCATCTTTCGGCAACGCTCGTCGTGAAATTAGTCACAGCATTACTATCTGTTTGTGTTAAATTTGGTGTTTATAATAACGGCAACATTCCGATTTCCGGGAGCATTTCGGTGGTATTTCGTCGGTATTTTCACTCTGTTAACATTTCATAGATAAGCATTCTGTTTACTACGGTATAGTCCTAACTTAGAGTTGTTATGTGTGATGTTATTGAGCGGCCTGCACGTTTGCCAGCGTGGCGAAAGTCTTGGAGCGAAAAGATGATCGTGTAGCTCACGCATTTTATCGCTCACTTTTATATTTTATGATCTCTCTCTCTCTCTCTCTCTCCCTCTCTCTCATATATAAACAAATTACGCGTGTACTTATTTCTGAAGTATAACTTGTCAGAAGAATTTAAGGTGGAGGTGGGACTGCATCAGGGTTCCACGCTGAGCCCCTTCCTGTTTGCGGTAGTAACAGATAGGCTGACAGACGAGGTTAGAGTGGACTCCCCTTGGACCATGATGTTCGCAGATGATATTGTGATCTGCAGTGAAAGCAGGGAACAGGCGGAGGAACAGTTAGAAAGATGGAGACATGCACTGGAAAGGAGAGGAATGAAGATTAGCCGAAGTAAAACAGAATATATGTGCGTGAATGAGAGGGGCGGAGGATGAAGAGTGAAGAGATAGCGAGGGTGGACGACTTCAAATACTTGGGGTCAAAAACAATGGAGAGTGTGTTAAGGAAGTGAAGAAACGGATTCAAGCGTTGTGGAACAGATGGTGGAAGGTGTCTGGTGTTCTATGTGACAGAAGAGTCTCCGCTAGGAGGAAGTTTATAAAACAGTGGTGATGATGATGATGTACAGATTAGAGACGGGGGCTCTGAAGAAACAACAGGAAGCAGAACTTGAGGTAGCAGAAATGAAGATGTTGAGGTTCTCGGTCGGAGCGAGCAGGATGGATAGGATTAGAATTGAGCTCATTAGTGGGACAGCCAAAGTTGGATGTTTTAGAGACAAGGTTCGAGAGAGCAGACTTCGATGGTTTGGACATGTTCAGAGGCGAGAGAGTGGCAAGAAGAGTGCTTAGGATGGAGCTGCCAGGCAAAAGAGCAAGAGGAAGACCAAAGAAAAGGTTGATGGATGTGGTGAGGGAGGACATGAGGACAGTGGGTGTTAGAGAGGAAGATGCACGCGATAGGCTTAGATGGAAAAAGATGACACGCTCTGGCGACCCCTAACGGGACAAGCCGAAAGAAGAAGATGAAGAACTTGTAAGTGCCATAGCCCATTTGATATAAATTTCACTCAGTGTACATTTTTACGTCTGAAGTTTTTGGCAAAATTATTTTGGTTGTTTGGACTCGTATTTGAATATTTCAAAATATTATGATTGCCCTGTATTTACACTGTTACAAAAAAACAGAGGTCACCATTTAACAGTGTGTTTTATAAAAAAAACTTCATGCCCTTTGAACACCCCACCCCCCCAAGCCTACCCCGAAGGCAGACATTTTCAGTGTTTTTCCAAATTGATCATTCTCAACCCTGGGGTACGCCTGTCGCCAGCTTTTCCTTCCCCGTCGCACCTTCACGTCCCCACAACGACACGGTGGTCCGATTTAAAATGTTTCGATTCAAACTTTGCTTGCGTGCCGCATTCCTCCATCACAGACATGATGAAGCTCTCAGCAGCTGTAATATAATTGAGCTCCAGTCGGTGGAAAAACCTGTAATTCATTACTTAAAAAAGAAGAAGAAGAAAAAAAACCCCGAAAGCCCCGGGAGTCTTATTTCAGCGCTGCAGAGCTCTCTGACCCATTTCTGTGCTGCCGGAGCTGTAAATGAATATCTGTTATTCCGCGGCCCTCCAACGTCTTTTTCTTTTTCCCTTGTCGGAGTGCAGATTTACATTCTGTCTGGTTTGCGGTTGCTATTTTAGAAATGTTGCTTTGAGGGTGTGGGGCTGGGTGGAGGTGGTGAGTAGGGGTGGCGGTGGGGGTTGGGGGGGGGGCATCAGAATTGAAGCGGTGGGCACCCCTGACTTTCCTACACATACATACATGGGTGTACGGCAATCGGCACTTTCACCGCTCCCCTTTTGGTGTTTGTTTTTTGGAGAAGTTCTGGTTTTGGTTTGTTGTTCTCGGTGATCACTCAGCATTGACTCCAAGCTGCATTTCATCCTCTTGCCATGATTTTTTTTATTTTTTTTAATTAAAGAATTCTTTTGGATCTAATTCTGTCTGTGCTGGAATATTCTCCACTTCACTGCAGAGAAGGGGAAATATGATTTGCTTGAACTTAATATTCGTTTTCTATCCAGTTATGCATGGAGAGCATCTGATTGGTATCAGTAGACGCAGCCGAGTGGCGAGATCAGCCAAGTCGACTTCAGAAGTATCCCGCGGCGACGGTTCAAATATGATTAACGGCGATTTCCCAACAATGTCATGTTTACACAGCAACGGTTTCCAAGCGAGGCTTCCTCCCTCCGCTCGGCGGGGGACCTGATACTGTACCGCCGATACCAGGCACCAGGAATGCGCTGCCTTGTGTAATCGCTTGGCGTCATTTTTGAGGGATGATGCTGGAGGAGGCGAGAATTGAAAACGTTAGCGGCATCGGCTTGATATCTGGACTTCTCGCTTCAAATCCTGCTCACGTGATTGAGTCTTTGTAAGGTTAGGGAGTGTGTCTACCCCCCCAGCACCACCACCACCCCTGTGCAACTTCTGAGCGTAATCTGATAAGCAAACGATTCAACAACAGTTTATGATGCTCAATTTTGTTGGACAGTGTCATATACCGTAATTCGGCGGCACGGTGGTTCAGCTGGTAAAGCGTTGGCCTCACAGTTCTGAGGTCCCGGGTTCGATCCCGGACCCGCCCGTGTGGAGTTTGCATGTTCTCCCCGTGCCTGCGTGGGTTTTCTCCGGCCACTGCTGTTTTCTCCTGCACGCCAAACACATGCAACATTAATTGGACACTCCAAATTGCCCCTAGCTGTAGTTGTGACTGTGACCGTTTGTCTCTATGTGCCCTGCGATTGGCTGGCGACCAGTTCAGGGTGTACCCCGCCTCCTGCCCGATGACAGCTGGGATAGGCTCCAGCACTCGCCACGAGCCTCGTGAGGATAAGCGGCAAAGAAAATGGTCCATTGGAAAGGAAATACCATTTGGTACATCCATACGCCGCGGATGTAATTAAGTCGCAAGTGCCCACATTGAAACACGAGATATTTAAAAAAAGTAAGACGGTACACAGAGAGTTTAACGCTAGCGGCTCCGTGCTAATACTAACGGTAGCGCTGCACTAACAGGTCCAGTTAAAAAATAACATACCAGTAAAAATCACTGAGACACGGCAGTAACACGCTAGTGCAGCGCTAACAGGGCCGAACTGGTAAAAGTCACTTCCTCGGCACATATATTCCACCCGTCTCACTCTTACTTTTTCCGCTCGAGTGACCCCGTGCGCCCCTTAGAGGAAAAAATGCACAAATTAGCCACATCACCGCATAAGCCGCAGAGTTGAAGGCGTGTGAAAAAAGTCGCAACTTATAGGGCAGAAATTACGGTAGGTATTATTCAACAATGCACTCGGGATAATTTAACTTGAAAGGGCCTTAATTTCCTAAATTATGAACCATCTCTTTTTTTATTATTATTTTTTGCCATCCAAAATTGGCCACAGCTCTTACAAACTTCATAAGACCAGTTTAAGTGATGTATGTTGTCATTACCTGTATTACATTTTCTACAATAGAGTGCTATATTTTTTTATTAAAACAGAAAACAGAAATTGTTGAAGTAGTTCAGGGTCTGGAGCAGATTAATGGCATTTTCATTCATTTCAACTGGGTAAATTGATTTGATATACTGTACTAGTAATTTGAATCCATTTAGTTCCCTCGACTTTTGCATTACTGCTTCCGTCCATTTTCTTTAGCCCTTGTCCAACTCAACTGCAAGCCAGAGAGGCAAACCACATCCACACCGTGTTTTTATTTTTAAATTCTCATTACTGAAGACCAAGTACTAATCGTAGAAATATTGCATTCTGGGGAAACCTTCTGGCTCATCGGCAGTTTTGTACTGACTGAATGGTGTGAAGTTTTTAGAATGAATGGACCATTTTATTTTAGTTTTTTTACATCACAACGGTGACCAATGCTGTTTCTGGAAGAGAGTGGATATTTTTGGCTTTTTCGCCTTCCCTCAACCTGTATTTCACCTTTTCCCATAAAACTTGTATGAGAGTGCAAGAATCCTCCAGTAAAACCCATCCAAGTCTTCTGGACGGAGTTAGAAGGTA
The DNA here is from genome assembly GCF_019802595.1 of Syngnathoides biaculeatus. NCBI lineage: Eukaryota > Metazoa > Chordata > Actinopteri > Syngnathiformes > Syngnathidae > Syngnathoides > Syngnathoides biaculeatus. Next base: position 7,979,006 of record NC_084651.1, on the reverse strand, counting down.
TTGTTTGCATGATTGTTGCGCGTGGATCGCAGCCACAACTGTAGAAATCAACACTGTTTACATTCCACCGGTGTCACAACAGTGGAATCTCCCGAATTTCGTCCCTCTCCGGGAAGTAATGGAGAACAGACCTCGGGATCATCTGCCAGGGTTTAGGCTTTCATGCTTTCTCTGCAGATCATCGGTTCTTTACGTGCTACGACAGATGGACTCATTGGATACGTTTTCACTAATTGCCGTTCCCGCCGCAAAATGACAAGACGAGTTAGGACATAAACTCTGTTTCTTGTCAGCACGCAATTGGTTGGAAATCTCAAGCGGTTGCCTTCAAACTGTCCGGGATATTTATCCCTCGGGATGAGCTCTATTCTTTTTGACGAGTAAACATTCAGCACATTCTTGATCGGATGTCAAAAATGTATGTCGCCGCATTATATTATCGTTTATCACAGTTGCAGGGTGCGGTTCTGATGAACTGCAGTTCACTTTGTTGACACAACGACTACATATAGGAGAATATGAACGATCGCAGTCTTTAATTAATACACTGTACTGTCAAAAAAAGAAGTCCAGAAGTCTCCATTTATCCCATGCGGAAAGTTTCAGACTCACAAGTGGTGAAAACAGTGAGATCATGGAAAGAAAAATACTGTATATCATATTTTGACATGTCTCGCATATGTTAAACTTATTCAAAAACAGTTTTAAAACATTGTCAATGTATTTTAACACAAATAAAACACTTTAAAAGCATAAAATGTACCGACAATACCGTACGTATTGTAGTATCTTGTGTACAGTTATGTGCCTTGAAGAGCCCCGGCGGTGTGGCTCGTGACATCGGCGAGTTTACATGTGAGTGTCCGGATGAGAGCCGTGGATGACAGCAGCTTGTGCGTGAGTTTGCTCCAGCTGTGTTTAACTGTCCTCTGAGCAATAAACAGCTGAAAAGCACAAAAACTGAACGACACGGGAATACCGTAATTTCTGGTTGATAGCGCGCCCCTGGTTATAAGCCGCACCCAGTTCATTTGCAAAGGAAATACCATTTGGTAGATCCATACGCCGCAGCTGTGTAAAAGCCGCAAGTGCCCACATTGAAACACAAGATATTTACAAAGAAAGACGGTGCACAGAGAGTATAATGCTAGTGCCGCGCTAACACTAGCGCCACACTAATACTAGCGCCATGCTAACGCTAGCGCTGCCCTAACAGGGCCAGTTAAAAAAAATCATACCGGTAAATGTCACTGAGACACGGCAGTAACACGCTAGCGCAGCGCTAACAGGGATGGAACCGGTAAAAGTCACTTCCTCTGCACATATATTCCACCGGTCTCACTCTTACCTTTTCCGCTAGAGTGCCCCCTTGCGGCCGTTGGGAAAAAATGCACAAATTAGCCGCATCACCGCATAAATCGCAGGGTTGAAAGCGTGTGGGGGGGGGAGTCGCGGCTTATAGGCCGGAAATTACGCTACTTGTTGCATCATGTGATCTGTGCTTTGGCCTTTTGCTGTCCAACTGAGGCTTTTATGAGTCGCCGTCCTGGACGGAGACAAACTCTGTCCATGTCCTTTTGCAAGCTGAGCTGCAAAGGTACAAGGCTCTATTTTGAAATCGCAATAGAGGTAACGATCTCTCCAACAAAATGCTGAAAGTATACTTCAACAAAGGACGTGCTCTGCAGCTCTTGTTCAAGCCTCCAGTCAGCGTGTCTCCACGGTGGCCTGTAATTTTGGTTGGCGACCTAAAGAGCAACACTCTCTGCTGTCTACGTTGAGAGGCAGCAACTTTGCAGGGCCGAGACAGAAATAAACACCAAACTCATTATTGTGTTAAACGACAAGGCCGTAGAACCAGATATCATTTATACTTTATAGCAGAGGTAGAAGCAAGTCATTACTTTGCAAGTCACAAGTCAGTCTCAAGTCCTGAGTCCAGTCCCAAGTCCTACACGTTGAGTTTCGAGTCATTTTACCAGCAAAGAAAAAATGTACTATTTACATTTAAATATTATGCCTGTATTCTAATGTAGAGTCCCCGTAGCTCAGTGGTTAGAGCACTGGTTAGGTAAACCAGGGGTTGTGGGTTCATATCCCACTGGGGCCTCCACTCCCTGAGAAGGGTTGCGTCAGGAAGAGCATCCGGTGTAAAAATTGTGCCAAACTTATATATGCGTTCATCTGAGATGACACGCTGTGGCGACCCCAAAAGGGACAAGCCGAAAGAAAGAAAAAGAAATTCTATGCTAATTTAATATTTTCAATATATCTCTGAAGTGACATTAAACAGACCTGTCATAAAAAAAAGAAGCATCCTGTCTTGCTGTGATTAGAGCATCCCACAAATAATTCTATCGGAATAATCAAGTATAAGGATAACATCTGTTTTTGCTTGCTAAAAAGGCAATCATGAATATAAAAGATTAAATGAGAATCTTCACTTAATAATTCATTTAAGCAATAAATCATCTCATAAAGGTATACTGTAATTTTAATTTGTGTACCAGAGCGTGTCCAGCAGGACGTTAGCTGTTAAAAGGTAATAATAACTTATTACACATTTGTGATAATGACGTGGGGTGCTTTGACCTATTAAATAATCATAAAGTTCCATCATTATATTGTCACGTAACATATAAATTGTGCCCAAGTGTTGTTTCGTCAGTGGTTTGATCAAAGTAGCAAGTACTTTGAAGACACGAGTGGTGTTCAAACCCAAATCGAGCTGCAAGTCTTTTAACATGTTGTCGAGTTGAGTCTAAAGTCCTCAAATTCATGACTCGAGTCCAAGTCACCCGACCGGAGTCCACACCTCTGCGGTACAACAGATGTTGTCACCAATAATTTCCTCTTGACGAATCTGTTGCTGTCAGTTTTCTCCTAGGATATGTGAGTCTAGTTGGAATATTGTTGTAGCTCTATACAAGATCTTTTTCTAGGTCTTCGCAGGAGATTAGTGAAGATCTATGTACGTTGTTGCTGTGAGTGGGGAGACAGTAGGTCCGAGCACAGATTGTTGTAGTGGTCCAGAGGAGATTCTTGTGGACCGATATTCAGAATGAATACAATATGGTGTTGGAGCTTTATATCGGACATTGTTGGAGTCCTGTACACAAGACTCCAGGTCTTCGCAAGAGATGGTTGCAGACCAAAGACAGATTTTTGTTACGCGACATGAGACGTTATTGCCGGCCTGAGCTTGAAATCGGTGTAGGTCTACGCTATGCTGGATATTCTTACACTCCTATGAAGGACTGAGTTCTCTTACTTGGTTGAAAGTCAAGCAACTATATTGTGTAGGTCTTTCCTGTAGGCCTAGTTTATGTGGGAGATGCTAGGCCTGTACAGAATATTCTAGGATACAAGAGCATTGTCGACCAATAGGAGAGGTTCCTGTAGATTATATTTGCAGGCCTATAAAGGAGATAATTGCAGCCATGTAGCCGCCTATATAGGGGAATATTCTAGGCCGATGCAGGAGTTTATTATTGAAAATTACAGACCTGTATAAGAGATTATTGTTGGCCTCTACAGGATATTATTACTGGAAATTGTCATAAACCTACACCGGAATTTCTCGTTGGATTATATTGGAGAATATGCTTTGTTTATCCAGGAGGTTTTTGTCAGACTATTAACAAAAGTGTTGCAGGTCTATAAAAGAGTAAAGTTGTAGGCTTCAAGTTTTTTTTTTTTTCCCTACAACCATCTTTGTGACAAATGTTTGAGCTGAACTGAAAAAATTATGTTTCTCTCAATTAATCTAATTACAAGCATCTTTGATATGTTCCAAAGTGAGGCAACGTAAATAGCAACTAACTGCAATATTCTGTCTTTGAAATGAACCATTTAATCAGATCCAGGTCTGGAAGTACATGTCGTAAAGGGGGGTCCGATGGGGTCCTTGTCATGATGAGAGCCCCAAAGGGTCTTGTGAGCTTCCCATCTTGGGTGCGTGTTTGCATGCCACACATCTGTCGACAGGATGTTCCTTTTTCAGCACGTCTGAGGTCTTTGCTCATGTTTTCGCAAAACTTTCCTGTCAGTCCGCCGCCTCAGTGTCTCTGTGATCGACTGTATTGGTCCCTGAAATGTGCTTCGATATACGTGAAATCCATCGGTGTGTCCAGACCGGTCAAACCAGCCCCCTTTCTTAATCGTACATTTACGATTTGATTATTTGTTGTCGAGAATCAGAAAAAGTCTTTTACGAAAGATTGATTGGGCCCCCATTTCATTTTTTTAAGTATCTGTCACTCCGCACAACAGTTTTCCCTTTTTACTTTCAGTAATGATCTAGCAAATATCCAGACGCCTTGTGTTGTTCAGGCCATGTGAGACGGAGAATCTGCTTGGCCTGGATCGCGTCTGAAATGTAGCGACAGCCGAACGGTCTCAATGTGATCATTAAATGCCTGGATTGTTGTTTACTGGGCAGACTTTGGAAGTGTAATACCTCCCTGATGATGTAGGTGTGCATTGCCACAGACCGCAACGTCTGCTCCGAATGGCAGTAAAGCGACTTTAAAAAAAAAAAAAAAAAAGTAGGCTTCTCACATTCTGCATATGCATCTAAAACATCAATATTTAGAAGGGAATTTTTGCACAGTTTTGATACAGCGACCCACATTTGCATCCGTGGACGCTCCTGACCCAGATTCCGACAGTCTGCAACAGATCCATCTCAGGGAACGTCGGTTAAGGAGACGTCATTAAAACTTCCTGTTCTCCCAAATGATAGCGAAACATGAGAGTTCTCCTCGGAGGACAGATATGTATTTTACATCAGCAGAGTTGCCACAATCTGGAAGACTTGCAGATGTGCTGGAGTGACGACAAGCCTCGTTCGCTTTGGTGTTCGGGCCTCCGTCTTCATCCAACGCGGGTCGCGCTTCCAATTCGAGTCGAATCAAAGCAGTACTTCATCAAACTCAAACTGCATGTGTCATATTTAACAACTGATTAAGTGCACGGGTTGCTGACTGTTGCATCAGCTGTGGCCCGAATTGAAATCGTATGAAGCAGAAATTTGAGTTTGGCTATATGTAGGTTGTTTTAAAGATGTGCTGCTACAAGTTTTCAATAAAAATCTGATGTTTGAAATCACTTATAGCGGTCCAAGAGTTTTATCTCGATCAGACTTCTCATGACTAGAGAAAATGTTGGTAGATTCCCAAGTTCTCTGCGCTAGCTTACAAGCTAACTATCTGCTGTCTTAACTGTCAAAGATTTTAAACCAGATATTTATGTCCTGTGTACGATTTATATAAATAGAGCATTGGTCAAATTGTTTCATCAGATGTTTTAGTTTTGTTGGTGCAGTTAGCATTCATTTTTTTTTAATATCTATAGTTATAAAAGCTAATGTTTCTCATGAGTACTGTATACAGGTATGTTATAAATGAATGGTAGTAGTAGTGGTATCTTTAAATGCTGTACATGTGGATGAATTCTTGAAATATCAAGGCAAGGTTCGCAAGCTAACTATGTTCTACTTTGGACTTGAATGAGAAACTAACAAAAAATATCTTTCCATCCTCTTCATCTACTGTGAATGGCAAATTAAGATCCATTGTTTGTGTTTTATTCTATTGGTGCTTAAATTATGCTAAAGTAATTTCCACAGCTCACAAAGTAAATTTACTTTCTCGAGCTGGGCATCTACAAAATGGCCGTAGCTTGGTAACTAACATCACATATGTTGCCAATTCATTCTACTTTTGTCTAGAGTACTTTAAGTTGATCGCATGATTACATGTATTGATTGAGGTCAGCATAAGCATCCTTATAATATACAAGCCTTAATTTTATTTTGTCAGCCTTCTTTTGCAAAAAAATTTTTACTTCCTTCACATTTCTGAACAACCAGCTGCAGTTGAACTCATTGGACAGGGCGAGGGAATTCTTCCGTATTCAATTTCGTGCTCGGAAAATGACTTTCAAGCGCCCAGCTCTTGTAAATTTTCATTTTTGTTTGCACTGGGATCCTTCTTATGTGGTTCATATTCTTTCCTAACCTGCACTTTCCAAGTGATTCCCAGAATTGTCCCTAAGAATCTAAAGAAAAAAAAAAAAAAGGGGGGGGGGTGCCAGTCCCCAACAATTGACTCAAACATTGCGTTTATTACACCGTTGTTGGCTTCTGCACACTGTAATAACCATTGGCCTTCAGCCGTCAATTAGTCACGTGGGATTGTTATCCAGTCGTTTGGATTATAGAGAATGACTTTAATACCTTTCCTGTAAATGAACGCCACCAGTAACTGGCCAAAAAAAAAAGTGAGTTCAAGCATAAATGTTGCCATGTGAAGAGACAATCTTAAAGCGAGCTCATTCTGGACGTGATTTGCAATGATATATATATATATATATCTATATATATATTTTTTTTTTATCCTTCTCTGTCCCACTATAGCTGCCTCCGAGGGGAGAGTCAATGGCGGGGAGGATTTCTTTCAGAAGGTGAGTGTCAAGTGTTGTCCACACTCGGTTGTTTGCTTTATTATCTTTTGGTTCTGTTGTTGCCCACTGAGTGTCTTTTCTGGCAAGTGGGAGGTGAGGAAAGGGGAGGGGGGGACTGTCGTGCACATGTCAGGTGCTCTGGCCGGTTGGTCCTGACTTTGAAATCCAAACAAAACATAAAACGATGGAACAGACACTTGACGTTGAGTCACCGCAGGCTACGACGCTCCCCGTAACGCAGCTGACACAACACCGGGCCTTTTTTTTTTTTCTCACTTCTGCAACGGAACGCAGCAAGTACACATTTGTGATGTAAAAGTCGAAAGCGTGTGCGTCAGGTTGGTCGTAGAGGTCTCTGCCCCGTTGACCTCATGTGTGACTTAATTCACGTTATGAACTTTGTGTTCCATGACAGCTCCCTCTCGTCCACGTGTTCTATCCCTTAACGATGTGACCCTATGTCGATTTAATGCAGTGGTTCTCAAACATTTTTCACCAAATAACACCATAAATATTACTCAAGTACTCCAAGTACCACTGAAATGAAATCCGCACAACCGTGCGAGAACACATACAGGAAGGAGTCTTGATCCTGAGACCTCTCGACACCGAGGCAAATTGCACTAATGCTTTTAGCAAAGTGCACTTTTGTGAACGCTTAGCATAGTTCTAGGTTGTTTAAAGGGGAAATCCAGTACCTTGCATGAACAGTGTATCAATAGGTCCTGTAACATGTACCCTATTTTGACAATGTGATGTTAAATCCTCTCTCATTTAATAGTGTTTTGAGAAGATTTTTATCGACAAGTAATAATTTTCAGGGGCGCTGCCATTTTCGCAAGTGACTTACGTGCACGGATGTGACGTGTAATGTGCCGCAGCAAAGGCTCGATTACATGGGACACCATTTATGCCCGGCGCTGATTTCTTGGATTTATCCTCATCTGATGAAGAAATAGTATCGGTTGATCGGGAAGATGGAGGAATACTTCCATACAGATGTTGGAATGTTGAATATTTGGATGGTTCTTCGGTCGGAATGATGCCGGAGTCTGACCACTCGGAGGCCTACACGCGGGACATAAGTGCGTAAACAGGCCCCCGGGGCTCCGGGGGCCGCAGCTGCAGATGGTTCTCCGGACAGGAATGACGCGGAGTCTGACGAGCGAGCTCCAGTGGCTCGGCTCGGCTCGCTCGTCCGGCGGAGGCCGTTAGCCGAGCTTCAGCGTCCGGCAGAGGCTGCGAGCCGAAGCTTGGCTCGCTCGTCAGACTCCGCGTCATTCCGGTCCGAAGAACCATCCGCGGCTGCCTGCCTGGCACTCAGGGTGGCCTTTCTTTACACACTTACATCCCGCACGTAGTCCTTCGAGTAGTCAGACTTCGGCATCATTCCACCCGAAGAACCATCTGAGTATTAAACATTATTATTATTATATTATACAGCAACAGGTTCAAATCTGTATGGAAGTATTCCTCCGTCTTCCCGATCAACCGATACTGCTATTTCTTCATCAGATGATGATAAATCCGAGAAATCAGCGGTGGGCATAAATGGTGTCCAATGTAATCGAGCCTTTGGTGCGGCACGTTACACCTCACATCCACGTAAGTCATGTGACTCGCAAAAATGACAGCCCCCTGTGAATATTTTTAATTGTCAATAAAAATCTCCTCAAAACACTATTAAATGAGAGGGGATTTAACATCACATTGTCAAAATAGGGTACATATTACATGACCTATTGATACGCTGTTCATGCAAAGCCCTGGATTTCCCCTTTAAATAGATCAGAAGTCACTGGTTCTATTAAAAATGTGTACGGTTCTTGTTCTGACAGCGAATGATAATCAGTGCCACGAGATGTCAGCAAGTCTCACAGGATCTCGGTTTGTTGAGTATAAAAGGTTCAATTCTGGCCTTGTTTTTTTTTTTTTTTTTCGGTTCATGCGGTTGATTTTTGTAACTGAGACACTGTCGTTCTTGAATCGGGACCTTGACTTGACATAGAGAAATAAGCCCTGAAAATTTGAGGAACGTTGGTGGTGAATTACCAAGTGTAGACATTTGGAAACGGAGGCCAAATCAAATTTTTCCAAGGAGGACGAATGGACAACTTTAATCCTGTCATGTTTATGAAAGATTGTTAAAAAATGAATGAAGTTTGTCAGCCTAAGGTGATGCCCTAAGTGTCAAAAGGTTTGAGGGCTCCAATGAATGAATTTTTCGAGAAAGTTTTCAGTGTCTTAGCAGTCCTCTTGTTTGTTTAAAGTATTTGGTGTTGGACTTAATGAACCAGAGCGGGGAAGGCAATTTAAAAGTTCCTGAAGCACGTTTCAAAAGCCAACTAATGCAAAACAGGCGCTAAGAGTCCTCTGGATGGAATATTTATAAGTACTCTACACTATTGGCACCGCTCCACTTTTTTAAAAATTTTACAGTACAAGTTCAAGATATGGTTCCTGCGCCGCAAAGCTATTAAGAGAAAATCTGCCTGGAAGTGTTTCAACCTTGCCCTTCAAGATCTCGAGATCTCAAGACCTCAGCATAGTAGTCACGGCTCAAGGTTAAATCATCGGTTCGAAATTAGAGCGAAGCTATTTGAGTTGGAAGACCGCAAAAGACAATGTTTTCATTCAAGTGCGGGCTTTCCATTTGGATCCGTTTGTGGGCAACCGGCCCTCAGATCGCGTGATCTGTGTCCGTGCACCTCTCAAGGCTGGAAAATAAACACAACTTGGGTCTGTGTAATGGTATTGTTGAGCGTAAATGAATGAAGTGCATGTGCGGGAGAGTACCCTAAAACTGATGAAAACTAGAAACTGTTTGAAGACTTCCTGCTTGGCTAACGAATGACATGCTACCTTTTGTGAAGGTACCTTAGATGCCGGAAGACTCTGAGGTAGCAGGTGACGACAGCCTCACACAAACACACAATATCCACCCCCGCTTTTTCTCCCGAAGTCCCGTTACTCCTACTCACCGTTTACTGGACTTCCTTTGATTCCACAGCGGCAAAAAAAAGCCTCGCGGTGTCACCGCAAAGCCAAAAAGATGAGCAACAGTATACAAAGACGCCCCCACTAGTAAGACAATTTCAACATTAGGCATTAGTAGAATGACTAGGGCACACAAATAGAACAATTTTGTCCTACTAGTAATGTTTTTGACATTACTACTGCTACATTTGGCCTGCTAATATGAAATAAGTAAACTTCTGTGTTGCACAAATAACATAAGTCGGCCTAACTAGTAGGCATGGGTCAGACACTAGTCACCTCCTGGACCCTATTTGTAACACAGTGTCTGCTAGCAGTTTTGCTTCACTATCAACATTGTATACTTGTCAGACTAGTATTCTAGAGTTGTTCTACTAATGTGCACAAACGTCATATAGTAGTGGAAAAAAATCTTTACTAGCAAGGTGCAATTGTTCCACTAGTCCACCCTAGTCATTCTACTAGCGTGCTGAGTTGTTTTCCAAGCAACCAAGTGTACTAGTATACTATTTAGCATATTATCAGGGCAACCACACGACGTTATTTGTGACACAAAAATGTGCACATATTAACAACGACATGCTTCTAGCTATACTAGTGGCATGATAGAATTGTACTTGTCAACATCTAGGGCGGTGGTCTCAAACCTGCAGCCCGTGGGCCATTTGCAGCCCGCGAGATGATGTTTTGTGGCCCCCACCTTAAGGTGAAAGTATAATGGTCGTGCGGCCCCTGAGTTTTATATGAAATATGAATGGCGCTTCTACAGTGTTGTGTGCGGAGCAGACCAATCACGGTGGGTAGATAGCGTGTGGCATCGACCAGGCTTGATGCAAGCAGAGAAACAATTGTCAATGAAAAAGTTGGAGCAGCGTTGCCAAGGAGAGTTTATTTTTTTCAAGACGTGTTACACACAAGTTGTAAACCCCAGCGTCCTTCATCGTATTTTGTTTTTTAAAAAAAAAGGATGTAGGATGTTTGAAAAGATAGGATTGTTTTTAATTTCTAATTTTAATTCTACGTAAGTCCATGTGCGCTGAGGCTGCGGCCCAGCCTCAGCCAGAATCCGCCTCCAGCGGCCACAAATTCAATTGAGTTTGAGACCCCTGATCTAGGGCTTTACTTTTAGCACACTGATGCCAACTAGTGCGGTTTTGCCTCACTAGTAACATGTAGTTTCCCGACTTGTTTGGGAACGTTGTCCTTCTCATGTGCAGATATCTCATACATTAGTGGAAAAAACAGTAGGCTACTAGTATGCCCTGGCCTAGTTGTTCTACTAATGCACTGAACTGTCGACAAGGACAATTGACCCCTCCGTACAGGGCACTTAACCACGCCTCCTGAAGTGACGTCACGCCACGTGCGCTGACGTAAGACAAACAGTAAAAATGGCAAATACAAAATAATACATTCTGAACTGAGACAGATTCCATCCTTCTGATTTCATTTAAATCAACGATACATTATAGATTCTAAATACAATACATTCTTAACTGAGAGAGACGCCATGCTTCTGATTTCATTCAATCATTCACACGTAGCAATGTTATGCTAGCGAAGAACGTCTCATTCATTTATACGAGACGTGTATTTAAAATCAAATTTAGGGCATATCTTCATGCAAACACAGTCTGGTTAAGCTTCGACCGCGAGCCAGCAAGAAAGCGACACGTTTGTGCTGTCCGATCATCGCTAAATATCGCTCAACAAAGAATATGTGTGTCAATCGATCACACGTAGCGGTGTTATGCTAGCGAAGAACGTCTCATTCATTTATACGAGACGTGTATTTAAAATCTAATTTAGGGCATATCTTCATGCAAACACAGTTTGGTTAAGCTTCGACCGCGAGCCAGCAAGAAACCGACACGTTTGTGCAGTCCGATCATCGCTAAATATCGCTCAACAAAGAATAAGTGTGTCAATCGATCACACGCAGCAGTGTTATGCTAGCGAAGAACTTTGAATTCATTTATACGAGACATCTATTGAAAATCAAATATAGGGCATACCTTCGTGCAAACATATCTGTTCCGGTTGATATTAGATGGATTTAGTTGATGATGCGGTCTTCCACAAAGTTTGATCCATCGAAGGCATTTTTCGTACGGGGTCTTCGGTTTTGGAAAGGGTACGAATCGAACTCCACCAACTAGCCTTTCAGGATACCTGTCGTCACTATTACAAAGTCCGTGACTACACCTCTTAACCATATTTTTTGTTAAATAACCCAAATACGCGATAAAACGGTAACAAAACCTATACTGGACCATGCAATGTTGTCTGAGAAAATGGCGGGAGCAAAAACGGGCTTTGGTTTATGGAGATCTCTGGCCTCTGATTGGTCAGTGACGCGGATTGCGCAATATCCACGGAGGGGTCAATTCACGTACAGTACTAACGAACAGACCTTAAGTTGGAAATCAACTTGTAGGTATTTCATGCACTAGTAGCCTTATGGACACTATTATTCCCACCAAAATTCCCACTTGCCTCAATGACATGTAGCTGTCCGACTAGTATGCCAAATTTGGCATACTACTGTACTGAAGGGTTGCACAATAATAGAAGGCATAGAGGGGGAAATAAAGGTTGCTAGTAAGGAAGTAATTGTACGAGTGCACTGAATTGTCTCACTAGTGATGACGAAAATTATACTAGTATATAGAACTTGAGCAAGATACCAAGCATAGCAAATACGCGCACAAATTGGATACTTTAAAGTCGGTTAAAGTCAAACAAAGCTCCACGCACCTTTTTACGTCAGACTCCTCGTGTCACCGAGGAGTGTAAAATCGTGGCTCACCATCATACTTACGAAAAACCCAGCGGCTTCAAGCCAATAACCACTACAGTACACTGACCGCAGAGCTTCTGGGATTCGAAGTGAGCCTTGGCCACTTCGTCCCTGAACCCTTTTCCACTTCTCCGTCCCGACACTTGCGGTTCTGTAAATAAGACCAGGCGTGATGTTGAAGCGCCAAATCTCAAGCCAGTTATTCTTATTCCCTTTCTGCGGGCAGAAGTACAATCCGCGCCCACCAGCCACATCATCCGGTACCCCTGCGCTGTCCGATGCGTTGTCAACGTCATTCGGTGATTCCCAACTGCGTTCGTGTTCTCATCTGGTCGAGCCGTGCGTGAGACGAAGCGGGCCCAGATTTAACACTTAGTACATTTGTGAGTAAATTAGGCCAAGATCATAACTGTGGTCTAATGTGATCATCGTTCCCCATTGAAATGAATATAAATTACATTAATCACTTTTAGACCCTTTAAGAAAAATAGCATTCTACATTATGGTATCGAATAAAAACACAGTATGAGAATAAATAGAATGTTAAGGACCAAACTGTTTTTTCATCTTGATTTCAATAGACATTGTGCTGCTCCTTCTGCACACTTGACCAATCGGGGCGATCTAAAACACACGCATGCATTTTGATGATGTAACATTGAGAAGATAGTCGCAACTCAGCTGCAAAAATATTTGCTGTTTATGCACAGCATAAATGCATGCCCTTGATTTATATTTTGCAAATATTCTTCAAATGTTTGCCTGTGGCGGCACGGTGGATCAGCTGGATAGCGTTGGCCTCACAGTTCTGAGGTCCCCGGTTCGATCCCGGACCCGCCAGTGTGGAGTTTGTATGTTCTCCCAGTGCCTGCATGAGTTTCCTCCGGGCGCTCCGGTTTCCTCCCACATTCCAAAACATGCAACATTAGTTGGACACTAAATTTCCCCTAGGTCTGATTGTGAGTGCGGCTGCGATTGGCTGGCAACCAGTTCAGGGTGTACCTCGCTTCCTGCCCGTTGACAGCTGGGCTAGGCTCCAGCACTCCCCGCGACCCTCGTGAGGTTAAGCAGTGAAGGAAATGGATGGATGTTTGCCTGGTTATGCCACTTTATGACGACAACAACATTGATGCATATTTGGTTAGCTCGCCAGTGGGGTTTTACATAATTTGTTAGCATTAAGCTAGCACACTTTGGTAACCCAACATAAGGTAATTTAATTTTTTTTTTTTTTTTTAATGGGATGGGAGAAACTATTTGTATGTTCTGGAGTGCCAGTGTGGTATTGAAGCACAATAATGCCCCAAGGAGCAGTCGTGCAATACCGGAGGTCTGCAGGGATGTAGCCCAAACTCGTTGTCTTCTTCTTTAGACGGCAAACTAGTGCAGAGGGACTCAACAGCGCCTCGGCTGGTGAGAGGCTCCCAGCTCAGTGTCCACCCGTATCTGTATGAAAAAAAAATGTTTGTTTCATAAGCTGGGACAAATTGCCACTAAGCAGTTTAAGGGGAACCAATCCCCTCCCAAAAAAGAAAAGCTAACGGAACCACTACAATGCCAGAAGAGTTTTTTGTTTTTGTTCTTACATGGAACCGGTCAACTGCGTAATTTCTATTGATACGGCCTCGAGGTCTGCTCAAGTCTTCGGTCCCTCATGTCCTGCTGCTGCACGCACACGCAAACATTCCAGCTGAAACAACAGCTGCGCCATCGCAGCACGGGCCAGGAGGAAACATGCCTCTGCCATGTTGATTGCTGCAGCGCTGTACGACGTGCAAGAACACAAAACGTGCACGTGCGCGGCCCCGTGTGTCCGACACATGTGCTCTGCGTTCCAGGACATTTTTTTTATTTTTTTTTAATGAAATCCAGTTAGATTTTGCTCGCACAGCAGCTGGAAACCTCTAAGAGCCAATCGTCGTGTCAAGGCCGTGCGATTAAACCGATCAGACGCGACGTTTTCGACTGTTGCATTGCGCAAGGGGCGTAGGCAGGCAGAGGTGAGGCATTAAAAGGTAAAGGTAGCCGAATTGGTGCATTGGGAGAGTTGCCGACGTGTGCTCTCATCAAAAATAAACACAGTCCTCCAATTAAAGCGGTGTGTGGTCTTGTCAGAAATCAGTCCCATCTGCACGCCGCCGCCAAAAACAGCAGCGCTGAACAGGAAATGTCTCACCCGCTCTCTGAACAAGGACCTTTTTTTCAAAGACATCCCTGATGAAGCATAGCTCAGGAAGCTTGAAGACTTCGGGGAAGTAATCAGAGCTGTGTCTTCTTTTGAGATGCAGTTCTCGTCGTGAAAGGGTTTACTTGTGCCCGGTCCTCCATTTTTCCTTTCCGTGTTGTCGTTTTGGATCGCGACTCAACCGGGATCTATCCCGGCTGAAGTTGGGCAAGCGACAGAGTACCCCAGGGTACTACTTGGATGTGGTTTTCCAGTCAATCGCAGGGCGCATATAGAAAAACCACATTGCACATTCTCAGTCATGCACAATTGAGTCTTCGATGAACTGAATGGCATTTTTGGGAATGTGGGCGGAAGCAAAGGGAGAACATCCACACTGCCCGCTGGAAAACCCCAGTTAAGATTCGAACCCAGAAGCCCTGAGTTGTAAGCCAGACACGCTAACCGCTATCTCACTGCGCTGCCGCAGTACATCATCTTTCGTCTTGTTTCATGGACCTTTCCGATGGCGATCTTAAGCTCCGCCCCCTTAGCCATGTCCCACAAGATGACAAAATGGCGATTGAACACAACATGTTTAAGTTCCATTCTCTATCGCATATTCCAGATAATATTGGGGTATGTTTTTCGCCAAATGTATCAGACTTGTCCAAGAGAGTTCTACAGAGAAGTCTCAACTATTTCACACATGACATTGCGTATTTACGTGTCATTAATCCGACTCTTCGACTTTAAACACCGATAATAACTCAATCAAACTCAGAGGAGATACTTCTCCCTCACTTACCTTCAAAAATACAGCCTTGTGTTTGTCGCTATTGTCCACATTGACTTGTACGTGCGGTCTTCCGCGAGCCTTAATCCATCGTAGACACTTCGTCAACTGTGCTTTAGGCTTTGGAAAATGAACCAAGCGGGCCCCTTGTAAGCTGGCCGGATATCTTTCGTCAGAATTGCACGTTCCCCAAGCGCATCTGAGGACCATTTGCTTCGTAACATGAACTTTTCCAAGCGCACACTACTAACAGCCAGCATTGCTTGTGGGACAATACGGCGAGAGGGGTGTGTCAAGCCAGGGGTTAAGACAATGCGGTTATCTGATTGGCTATTATTGTACGAGTGATTGACAGGTCGGAAAGGTCCTTTGTATGTACTTTTGCCATTTTTCCTCAATGCTGTTACTGTAAATTGAGCATCAGCCTTTTACCCCCAGGTGAATTTATTGCCCGAAACCATCTCAGTCTGATGCAAAAGTCTTAAATTATCCATCCGAGATGCTTCGTGTTGACTTTTTACGGAACAAGCGTGCGGTTGATGTATTCGCGAAGCACATTTTTGCTTGCAGTTGACCTCAACCAGGTCTTGGCGAGTCATGCTCCAAATGTGTCAAACCGAGTCAGTCCATTGGACAGAGTCTGAAAACAACATTTAGCACCTGCTACTAACAGATTCCATAATGTAATGTATTGGGCTGTTTTACTTTTATTTAAGTTTTCTTATAAATGACCAAGGAAGTCTATATTTCTTTTGGTTTTGGATAGCACACGTTAGGACGCACTCCATTTGTTATTGTTGCAGAGGGCCGGCGAAAAGTAAGATGTAGTGGTGAGAAGCAAATTCCTCTGGCTTCATTTAAAGATGAAAAGATTGATTCAGCTACAGAGGTTTATTTCATTTTTTTTATTTAGCAGCAGACAACGGTGACCTGGGCCTCGGGCCAGAGCTGAACTCATCTGGTTTTTGCTGTCTGTAATGCACATCGCCGAGCACCCTCGCTTTTTGCTTCTTTGAATCCGTTAGCACAGCGAATTAGAATAAACCAGGGTGGGTCATCAGAAAGGAATTCTGCTTTGTATTCATTCCACAGTATTGTTCAGTAAATGTGTTTGCAAGCCGGGGTTACGCAACTTCTTTGTAAAGTGGTGCCACATAGCCCAAGAAAGACACCATTGCGTTTGGGATTACTGGACTGGGTGTTGTGTGTTAGTATTTGGCGGCACGCTGGATCATCTGGAAAAGCGTTGGCCTCACAGTTCTGAGGTCCCGGGTTCAATCCCGAACCCGCCTGTGTGGACTTTTCATGTTCTCCCCGTGCCTGCGTGGGTTTCCTCTGGGCACTGCTGTTTCCTCCCACATCCCAAAAACATGCGAAATTAGTTGGACACTCTAAATTGCCCCTAGGTGTTGATTGCGAGTGCGGCTGTTTGTCTCGATGTGCCCTGCGACTGGCTGGCAACCAGTCCGAGGTGTACCCTGCCTTCTGCCCGTTGACAGCTGGGATAGGCTCCAGCACTCCCCGCGACCCTCGTGAGGATAAGTGGCAATGAAAATGGATGGATGGATGTTACTATTTGGCGACTCGCACAGTACGATGATTGACGCGCTGGCCTCACAGTTTTGAAGTTCAGGTGTTATTACAGTGTTATATAAGTAAGTAAGTCATGTTAAAATTATGACTGTCTGTAAGGGTACTTGAGAGCGTGGTCCAAATACAGTAACTCTTAAGTTATGTTTAATGTTCCTAACGTTTCCAACTTTTATGATACATACAGTCAGACAGTGGCCAGATCTCAGTGAGACTAACTGCCATCCCCTGCGTTGCTAATTTTGTAGCGGGTGGTGCACAAATTTTAAAGGGGGAATATTATGGTAAAATCAGATGAAAAAAATGTTTTTTTCCTTATACAGTCGTGCCTAAAGAAATTAGTTCACGTGTTTACATAGCCATATCCGTATCTTAAAATGCTTTGAAATTTTCGTTCCCATTTGAAATATATTGGAATGCCATCAATCTGTTCCAGCCTCCTCAAAAAACACAATCCAAATTTCTATAAAATGATTTTAATGAGGGAAAATAGCACACTCTTATACTTTACTTTATAAAAAACACATAGTAGTAACATAAATAAATACAGTGAAAAGAGTTACATACTTTTGGGGGGCATAATTAATTCATTGCGGCTCCTTCTGGTGTGCACGAGTGGGCGACTGGATGAGAGTATAATATTCTTTTTTCCACTCTACTACAAAAAATGGCTTAGTAACCTGCAGTGCAATAGTCGTTATTCGCAACGGATAATATATTCTCTATATGGCTGTGAGAATTGTAAATATAGTCCCTTCACATGTGTTGCTGCAGCATTTGTGTTCAAATATCTGTTCCTTAGTGTTATAACACCGTCACATAGCTACTATTTACTATCTCTGTGGGCTTTCGTCGGCATGCTGACTGTAAAGCAGTGTTTTTTGTTTTTTTTTTCTGAATGCTCATTTTCCAGGGCGCTTATCCTCACAAGGGTGGGTCATGGCAGTGCCAAAGCCTCCCCCAGCTAGTATTGGACTAAATGCAGACTGAACCCTAAACTGGTCGCCTGGCACATATCGACACCATCACTGAGAGGGAATCGAACCCACGCTACCTGCCTACCAAAGTTAGCTGGACTGAGTTCTCTACACTTGCAGTTCAAACGTGGGGGCGTGATCATCTGCTCTGCTTGGAGTCCCAGTGTCCAGAAGTCTCCAATAACACCGCAAAACGTCATTAGATTTTTTTTTTTCCACCTTGCTTTCAAAACAAACAAAAAGTTCCCCAAGAGAGTCGGAGAAGTCAGTTCGTAGGCATCACAGAGTCGCTGCTCACTTGGACGGATATTCTAGCTCCGCCCCTGGTTGTCATGGGAAACCGCACTCTGCGTCTGCCAGACAATTGAACCCCCAAAACCAATTTCAACCAGGTTTTCAAGTTAAGACTACTGTGTTTATGTGTACTCATTGCCTTGTCTTGTGAAGGATGCATCAGCGTGACCCTGGCCTAAAATAAATAAATACATTTTTAAAAATTCTTAAAGATAATTTTTCTACAGGGCGGCACGGGGGCTCAGTTGGTAAAGAGTTGGCCTCACAGTTCTGAGGTCCCGGGTTCGATCCCGGCCCCGCCTGTGTGGAGTTTGCATGTTCTCCCCGTGCCTGCGTGGGTTTCCTCCGGGCACTCTGTTTCCTCTCACATCACCAAAAAAAAAAAAAACGTGCAACATTTATTGGACACTTCAAATTGCCCCTAGGTGTGACTGTGAGTCCGACTGTTTGTCTCCATGTGCCCCGCGATTGGCTGGCAACCAGTTCAGGGTGTACCCCGCCTCCTGCCTGTTGACAGCTGGGATAGGCTCCAGCACTCCCCGCGACCCTTGTGAGGATAGAAAATGAATGAATGGATAAAAAATCCTTAAAGATGATTTTTCTCCAAACAAATTGTGCCTTATTTTCATTCCACGTTATCGTACCGAAACTGAGTTCTGCGTTGCATTTTCGGAAATCCCGCCGGAACGCCAGTCTCGTATTTCTGAAGTTGCCGATGATTTGCTCTTTTTATTTTTGTTGCTTTTAGATGATAACAAATGCAAAAGTCCACAGATGTGCATCTTGATTCAATTGCTTCAGAAGAGGAAAAAATGGCACGTGTTAAGTGTTTAGGAAAAAAAAAGGCCAATTCTGTAAATGTGTGCAAATTAGATTTCAAAGACAAGCAGAAAGCTTGTTTTGGATTTATTTTTGCGAATGATGTGTAGTGTTCCTTGTCCTTTTTTTTTTAACGCGACTATAGGACGTGTGTGAAATGAAGGGGGCCTGACGGCGCTTGCAGTCAACCATCATGTGTGCGCAGCACGAGGAAAGACGCGCTCGTGTGATGCGTGTCGCGCTCGGGAAGGACAAGCTGTCAGTACGCGTTAGACGCGACGGCTTGCAGACCGGGGTCACTCCCACACGAGCATATGGTGGAATTTAAGCACTTCCCGTTTTTAATTTGTGGCCCTCAAGGCATGCCTTAAGGACACGGGCTGTTTTCCATTTCGGCGAGAGAAAGGTTTTACAAAATGTTATTAAGGGGAAAAGCTGTGAATTGCAATGAATGTAGCGGCGTTGCTAATCTGTCCGGCTAATCTTAGAGAGGGTGCGCTTTTAAATTACATTACCGTTTTATTTCTCGTGGCCGCAGACCACTGAGGAATAGTCGGCCGTTTTAAATGGTGCTCCGGTGTCAGACATGGGAGCACTTTGGAGAAATTCTTGCCTTCTTCACCCCGAAGATGCCTGGAAAGTATGAAAACAAAGATGGGGAATATATATCAGCTTTATTTTAAATGTTGAAGTAAAAAAAAAAAAAAAATTTCCTCTGCTAACTTCTGGCGAGCGACACGCGATAGGTTTGTCTGTGGATTTGTAACCAGAAAGCTGAGCAAGGTGAGCTTTCCTGTGGTTGAAAGGAGGAGCAGGAGGTCGGAGGTTTGCTTTCTTAAGGTCCGAGCATGTGCTGCTGGTTACCACGACTGGACTTGTCAAGGGCCTCTCATGCAGATTGCCCTTGGCGTTTTTCACAGGTAGCCAAGCCAAAGGGTTTTTTTTTTTTTTTCGCACTGCTTATAAGATGATTTCTGTGCTGCGCGATGCCAATACATAATATATTGTATAGATTATATCAACATACACGCTTGAAATGGATTCTGTCACAGCCCCATTGACGTCTGCATATTTCACGGCTCCAAAAAAGGGCTTTTGAAACCAGTTGTAACACTGACACCGTTCATCGTTCGCACCTGCGCTGTTTTATTTTTATTTTTTTTGTAATCATATCTTACAGTGTGGGGCAGCACGGTGAGATCAGTTGGTAAAGCGTTGGCCTCACAGTTCTGAGGTCCCGGGTTCGATCCCGGACCCGCCTGTGTGGAGTTTTCATGTTCTCCCCGTGCCTGCGTGGGTTTCCTCTGGGCACTGCTGTTTCCTCCCACATCCCAAAAACATGCGAAATTAGTTGGACACTCTAAATTGCCCCTAGGTGTGATTGTGAGTGCGGCTGTTTGTCTCCATGTGCCCCGCGATTGGCTGGCAACCAGTTCAGGGTGTACCCCGCCTCCTGCCTGTTGACACCTGGGATAGGCCCCAGCACTCCACGCGACCCTCGTGAGGATAAGCGGCAAAGAAAATGGATGGATGGATCTTACAGTATGCACACTGCAAAAACTCTTCTCTTCCAAAGAATGTTTGTTTCTGGTCAAAATAATTTTTTTACACTTCTCATCACACAATAAGACCTAGAAAGTAATCGTGACCACGAAGTGATGTTATACAACAGTCTCCTAATTCTTGACATTGAGAGAAAGCAAACAGGCGCTCACAAGTACCGCAGAGAATGTAAAGAAATAAATTGGCTTTATAAAGTGCAATTAGTGTACGGTGGGACAACTTGAGTCACAACAACTGCAGTGTTTTTATGTGTGCCTTTGAGGGGTGTGGCCTAGTGAGTGACGTTAGGAACGTGACTGCTTAGTCAAGTTTTGGCTCCTGTGGCTCCTTGTGGGTGTTCTCATTCTGTATTTGTGTTTGTAACCATTTGTCCAATTCAACAAGTGAAAGTGCAATAGTGACTCTTGTGTGCAATGGTGAGTGTGGTAAGGAAGTGAAGAAACGGGTCCAAGCGTGGTGGAACAGTTGGCGGAAGGTGTTTGGTGTTCTATGTGACAGAAGAGTCTCCACTAGGATGAAAAAGAAAACAGTGGTGAGGCCGGCCATGATGTACGGATTAGAGACAGTGGCAGTGAAGAAACAACTGGAACCAGAACTGGAGGTAGTGGAAATGAAGATGTTGAGGTCCTCGCTCGGAGTGAGCAGGTTGGATAGGGGTTAGAAATGAGCTCATTAGAGGGACAGCCAAAGTTGGATGTTTTGGAGACAAGGTTAGAGAGAGCAGACTTCGATGGTTTGGACATGTTCAGAGGAGAGACAGTGAGTCTATTGGTGGAAGGGTGCTGAGGATGGAACTGCCAGGCAAAAGAGCGAGAGGAAGACCAAAGAAAACGTTGAGTTATAGAGGAAGATGCACGAGATAGGCTTAGATGGAGAAAGATGACATGCTGTGGCGACCCCTACCGGGACCAACCGAAAGGAAAAGAAGAAGAAGCAATAGTGACTCTTGCCCCACCCCACTTCATTTGCGTGACAGTGTATCGAGTGTTTCTACTGGTAAGTCAGATTTTGGCTTGCAAAGGAAAGCAAGAAATTGACAATGCAACGGTTTGCAGCTCAAAAGACTTTTTAGGTTGGGGCACTCGTAAGTCAAGGTACCACCATAGTTGTATTTTTGCTGCAATGGGATGCGTTGAACGTGTATTACGTGCTTGTTAAAAAAAAATGGAGTAACCTTCAAGCTGCTATGTGTGTTTTTCTAACCATACCCACTTTTCACAGAAATGCACTGATTGTAAACAAAGCATCACCCGCTAAACTGGCTCTTCGACCCCGATGCACCAGATGACATTAATGAATGTGAAATATTGTTGCAGATTATGGATGAAACACAAACGCAGATAGCCTGGCCTTCCAAGTTGAAGATTGGGGCAAAGTCGAAAAAAGGTGAGCACGAACACCTCCTGCTTTACCTGCTGTTTTTTTTTTTTTGTTTTTTTTTTAAGTTTTGTTGTGAGCAAATGTTGGTATACAATGTGAATTCAATTTAAAATTTAAAAAGCAACTGGTTAAAGCGTCTCCCTCACAGTTCTGAGGACCAAGGTTCAAATCCCAGCCCAGTCTGTGTGGCGCTTGCAGGTTCTCCCCGTGCCTGCGTGGGTTTTCTCCGGGCACTCCGGTTTCCTCCTACATCATAAACATGCGATATTAATTGGACACTCTAAATTGCCCCTAGGTGTGATTGTGAGTGCGGCTGTTTGTCTCTTTGTGCCTCATTGGAGACTCCAAATTGGCCTTAGGTGTGATTGGTTGTCTGCCTTCATGTGCTCTGCGATTGGCTGGCAACCAGTTTCAGGATGTACCTCCTGCCCAAACTGGGCTTGGATAGGCACCAGCACTCCCGCGATCCTCGTGGGGATGAGCGTCTCAGATAATGAATGCTTCGATGTTTTTATTCCTTCTAAAATTGAATTGAATTTTATTTTGGATGATCTCTTGGTTAATAAATTACAGCCCCGTAAACACGGCCCATAATATGAACCCTGAGCAAACGCGAGCGTATATGTACAGCACTCTTCCCCGACGCTTTGTTCAGCGTAGCGGCCGAACTGACACGCAGGCTGATGTAATTTTTTTAAGCACAGTTTTCATCGACACTGGCAGAGAGATATTAATTCAATAATAACAATCATTTTGCTGATTGTAGAACTGTACTACATCAAACAGAGACAATATTCTGTTTTGCACCTCTCATCATTTGAATTAAGCTAACCAAAATACAATAACACTGTACAATGTATACTGTAGTATTTTATATTGTGTATAGTCTTAATGTTGTTTTTACGTACTATAGCCAAAATACTTTGTTTTAAGTCATATTTTTGCATCACAGCGTCGTTTGTGGTCGTCACATTTTGCTGCGCGCTCCCTCGCCAACAATGCGTTAATTAGCCAATGTGGTTTTTAGTACCTACCGCCTGAGTTATTCTTGGGGGGGAAACGGCAGTCCGACAAGGAGAAGAGATGTATTCCATTCATTGCCCTCCAGGTTCAATCTAATTTAATGCAGTTTCAAAACCTCACTGGAGGAAGTATAATTAAATTTTGACTAAAGGTCAAAGTGACTGCCGTCGCATAAGTGAGTTACTGATTATTAACATGTTAAGAGACCCCACACGCGACAAGGAATTATTTTTTTAAAAAGTATCAGGGGCTTCCTTCCGCAAACAAAATGTCTGTGTCATGACTGACCTAGGAGAGAGGGAGCATGCTCGCATGTGGGATCCAGGCAAGAAAGAGTAGTAGTAAGAGGAGTAGAAAAACAAAAAGAAGACTCTAGGCTAACAGTGACTCGCTTGTAGCCGCATTGCACTCCGTCATTTTTATTGCCTTGTGTGACATATGAGATGTTGTAGAAACACTTAACACACACTGTTTCTAATATATAAATTGTACTAATTGTGTTTGCTACACTTGAGGGAAGGGAGGGGATTGTCAATCAGATTTCAGCCACCGTGTGCTGGCTGCCATCTGCTCAGGGCCTACAGAACCAAGAGTGCTGGCTGTTGTAACAAAACATTATTAGCAAATGGACTTTTTCTTCAACCAATCAGATTCCTCAGAGGGCCAGCACGCCCTCAGTGACGTCGTCTGATCGGTTGGCCAGAGGAAAACCTGTTACTATCAAGTTTGACTCGCAAAACATATCTGCACTGATCGCCTCACATCAATAAATTTAATAATCAGCATCTCTGGTGAGTCTGATATATTTTATTTAACTGTTTTGTGTTTTTGGGGTCAACAATACAGAGCAATAGAGAGTTTGATAAGGAAGTGAAGAAACAGGTTCAAGTGGGGTGGAACAGTTGGCGGAAGGTGTCTACTGTTCCATAGAACACGTCTTGGAGACGGTGGCTCTGAAGAAACAAGAGGAAGTAGAACTGGAGGTAGCAGAAATGAAGATGCTGAGGTTCTCGAGCTCATTCGAGGGACAGCCAAAGTTCGATGTTTTGGAGACAAGGTTAGAGAGAGCAGACTTCGATGGTTTGGACATGTTCAGAGGCGAGAGATTGAGTATATTGGTAGAAGGGTGCTGAGGATGGATCTGCCAGGCAAAAGAGCGAGAGGAAGACCAAAGAAAAGGTTGATGGATGTTCCGGGCATGTCCCACCGGAAAGAGACCCAGAAGATGACCCAGGGCTGGAAGAAGTGGCTAGGGGAAAGGGAAGTCTGGGTATGAATGGATGGATGGATGGACGGACGGATGGACGGATGGATGGATTTTGTGATGTAGGACATGAGGACAGTGGGTGTTACAGAGGAAGATGCACGAGATAGGCTTTGATGGAAAAAGATGACACGCTGTGGCGACCCCTAACGGAACAAGCCGAAAGGAAAAGTAGAAGAAGATTAGAGAAACGTTGATCCTCAACTCCTCTAGATAATGTACGTGGCACAGTTCCATGCTGCGGTGTAGCAGTTTTGTATAGTATTGTTTTCTATACCCGACAGTGATGATATTAAGACTAATTTTTAGTCGTTATTTAGAAGGCTATAGATAGATAAATGCATGGATATGGAGGCCAACAGGTCCTGTGTTGATTGTGTGTTCACTGGTCTTTTGTCACATTACGAATAAACATGACCATGGTCATTAAGTGCTGATCCGGCAGGCGCGCCGATCGGCGAGGTTGGACAATGAGTTGTAGCCACGCCCACTTTGTCGTCCACAGGAGAATCGCCAACGCGAGTCCGCAAGCCAGATGTGGAATCCATCGGCATTATGTAACTTCCTCAGTCACTCGGAATAGAACGTCTTTGACAAAATGACAGAAAAAGCCGTCTTACATAAAGTAGTCGCCGTCATCACCTGGCACGCGTGTTCTGTGTGCTAAATAGTTTTTATCATCTGTTGAAGCGTCGTGTGTTTTCCAGAGCGGTGTCATCATTTTTTTCGGTGTGGGGGGGGGGGGTGTTGGGTAGTGTCTTATTGTTATGAGCACATGTGTTCTTGGAGGAAGACATGTGAGAAACTAACTGACCGCACGTTTTTAACAAGATGGTCTCAAGGGCAAAATCAAAGCAGCGATGCGTCATCTGCGGGTTAGAAAAGACCATCAGTAAGAGAAGAAATACTTTCAATATCGCTGGTGTCCAATGAAAACAAATATTCTTCAGAATTCAGAAAATAATAAACCAGTTCATTTAAAAAAAAAACACAAAATGCTGTTATGTGAGTTCGCAGTACTGCTTTACAGTCAGCATGTAATCTTATCTTTTCATATTCACGAGTGTGTTGGTTAATGTGTTTAGCAGTCCTGTGTGAAATCTCTCATGGCGAAAAGCAAAACATTTCTTTCACCGTGGATTCCCACGAAAAATGTGCACTGTAATTCCCGGCCGATAGAGGGCACCTTGTTACAAGCCTCACCGAGTACGTTTGTAAAGGAAATACCATTTGGTACGTACGTACGCCGCAGCTGTGTAAAAGTGCCCACATTGAAACAGGAGATATTTACAAAGAAAGACGGTACACAGAGTTTAACACTAGCGCTAACGCTAGCGCCGCCCTAGCGCTAACGCTAACAGAGCCGGTAAAAGCCACTTCCTCGGCACATATATTCCACCAGTCTCATTCCTACCTTTTCCGCTGGACTGCCCCCTTCCAGCCGTTAGAAAGAATGCACAAATTTGCCACATCACCGCATAAACCGCAGGGTTGAAAGCGAGTGAAAAAAAGTCGCGGCTTGTAGGCCGGAAATTACGGTAGTTAGGAGGAGCAAGTGTTTATTTTGTGCCGGTGTATCGACGCACTAATTGCCAATAGAGCGGCCTCGAGATGAAGCGCCGCTTCCACAAATAAAAATGTGTTTTTAAATGTTATTTTAAAGTGACAGTCACCTCCTTTTCCTTGAGCACAGTTTCTGCTTCCTCTCGCTTGATCCAACCAGGGACTGACTAAGCGAAAACTCATTGATGACGTGATGCCGCGGGTCTGCTTGTTATTTTTGCTCTTCCCATTGAAAAGCAGGCTAGACATTTTTCCCGTAACTTTGCACCGCCGTCGCCTTTCGCGACGGGTCTGGAAACAGTTTTGAGCTCGGCAGGCGAGCGGCAGATGTTTGTCGCTTTTTAGCCTGAGCGAGCGTTGCTCTCCATCAAAATGCGAACTGGCCCCGCTTGGTCAATTCGCCAGGGGCCGAGCGTCTCTGCCACCTGCATGGTCGCGATAAGAGTGGACGTGCACTTTGTCGTGTGTGTGCGTGTGTGTGTGTGTGTGTGTGTGTGTGTGTGTGTACGTCCAGTAATTTAATGCTCCGAGGAACCAAATAACTCATGTGTTGCAAAAGTAACTCCCAGGCCCAAAGTTTACTGTATTCATTTGAAATAGGAACACAGTGGGGCCTTGACTTATGATTGTCTCAACTTGTAGGTTTTTTTTTTTGAGTTATGAAGGATGCCAGATTTTCTTTTTTAGTCCTTTTTTTTTCAGGGTACGTGAGGGAGGAGTTTCATCTACAACGTAGCTAGAGTGAAGCTGAAAAAAAAATGGAGGAATTAAGGTTCTGTAAACTGGTTTTTTCTCATTTTTGGTGGATGCTGAAAGCACCCCTTAAAATGTGAGCGATTTAAAACTATATTTTCAACTGCATGTTCATTTTAAGCAACAAAGATAATTATGAATGAAATATTTTAGCAACAAAATCAACAGTAACCCCTCCCTTTTTTTTGCCTCAGAATGGTTCATGCCCAACCATAGATTTTTCTGAGCCTCACTTTTTGGGGCCTTTCCATCCATTTTCTTTCCCGCTTATCCTCACGAGGGTTTTGGGGAGTGCTGGAGCCTTTCCCAGCTGTCAACTGCCAGGGAGCGGGGTACATCCTGAACTGGTTGCCAGCCAATCACAGGGCACATCGAGACAAACAGCCGCACTCACAATCACACCTAGGGGCAATTTACAGTGTTCAATTAATGTTGCATGTTTTTGGAATGTGGGAGGAAACCGAAGTGCACGGAGGAAACCCATGCAGACACGGGGAGAACATGCAAACTCCATACAGACATGGTCTTGCATTGAACCTGGGACCTCAGAACTGTGAGGCCAATGCTTTACCAGCTGATCCACCGAGCCGCCGTTTTTATAGATATTGACCAATTTAATGATGCATCTTAAATGTTAATTATGTGTATCATATTCCTGTTTTTTTGTGGACTGTCCAAATCTGCTTTTTAGTTGGTGCATTTTCATTGAATTTCCTAAAAAATGCGCACAGTCACAGTCAAACAAACAACCTTCGACTTCAGTTTAGCATTAAACTCAGCTTTGGAAAGTCTCATTAAAGTTTGAGATCATTTCACCAACAATTGCCTCGTTTTGTTTTTTGTTAGACTACAAAATGCCGTATTTTTTTCCCCCAATAACGCCCTCTATTTATTCTTTATTTATTAAATGGTTGAATGCCATAAAGGCATATCTGTTAACATAAAAGACAACATTTGTGGTTTTCTTTCATTTTTTAGGGGACTGTTTCCAGTATTGGGTCAAAAGGTTCCTTATTTGTGTGACTGAAAGCCTTCACCTTCTCCAGCTGAACGTCTGCTCTTATTTTTTGTTTGTTTTTGTAGGTGTCGCGTGTGCCAAATTAAGCTGTTAGGTGCACATTTTTCACCCACCCAAAAAAAAACAAAAAAAAAAAACCTATGCCACCTTTCGCTTAAAAAATGCGGGGGTGTTCTACATCACAAATGCAGGCCGGCTAATGGTTGCCAGATGTGCACAGCAGGTTACAGTGGGGACACTGGTGGAGCGCCCTCTGACGCTCATACTGGGTATTGCATGCGGTTATTTCGAGCTAATACAAGAATGTGGAAGGCAGTTCTCTTTTTGTGTGTGTGTGTTTGCCATGTTATTATGTGGCTCTCTGTTGTTTCCATACACTTCGGAATTCCCTCGTCATCACAAATCGTTCTTCCCCGCCCAGGATTATTCCCCCCCTCCTTCCCGGGCTCCTCGAAAAGTGTAAACACGCTCTCGTGAGGTCTGCGGAGGTGCGGGGGCGACTTTGTAACAATAAATGGGATTCAGCGAGTCTTCTCCCAAGGCCGTAGCGGTAAATCCGAGATACTGTAAGTCGTTTTGTGTGTATGTATAAGGGAGGGGACGGGGATTCCTGGAAAGGGGCCTGAGCGAACTTCCTCCGATGTGTGTACTACACCATTGTAGTATGTCAGTGTGTTTGCGTTTGATTCTGCGGGGACCCGAAAGGGAGGCGTACCCGATGCTGCACAGATGTGAGCATTGACTTGATTACATGACCTGAAAGTGGTCTCCGCAGTTTTAATAAGTACAACAGGGTGAGGGGGCCTCGGTTTATGGTGGTTGGTCCCGACATTGACCTGCAGCGACCAATGAACTAGTTTGCGTAGTGTTGTAAGAATACGCGGTCACGCGGCACACTCAGTGAGTATCGTGCAGAATTTAATATTTTACATTTGTTTTCTGTTTTGATGTTTCGTGGCCATGGAGTGTTTTTCATACAAATATTAGGCGATACGGATAAGATAAATTCCGCTTCAAAACAGTCATTATCAGGCAAAGGAACGCCTCCACTGGGGCGGGTGTCTGTCACGGTGCAGCCCCCCCGGCGCTCTTCCACATTAAACCCATGTAGAGTTCAACAGGTGACCAAAGGTGACTTCTTCCAAAAAAAAAAAAAATCTTCTTCTTCTTTTCCTTTTGGCTTGTCCTGTTTGGGCTCGCCACAGCGTGTCATCTTTTTTCATCTCGCTCCCAAGCCAGCCGAGAGACAAAGTCTTTCCAGCATGTCCTGCGTCATCCTTGGGGTCTCTTTCCGGTGGGACATGCCCGGAACATCCATCAACCTTTTCTTTGGTCTTCCTCTCGCTCGTTTGCCTGGCAGCTCCATCCTCAGCACCCTTCTACCAACATACTCACTCTCTCGCCTCCGAACATGTCCAAACCATCAAAGTCTGCTCTGTCTAACCTCACTCCAAGCGAGAAGCTCAGCATTTCCATTTCTGGTTCTGCTTCCTGTTGTTTCTTCAGTAATCTCTAATCCGTACATCACTGTTTTATAAACTTTTCCCTTCATCCTAGCGGAGACTCTTCTGTTACATCAAACACCAGACACCTTCCGCCAACTGTTCCATCCCGCTTGGATCTTTTTCTTCACCTCCTTACCCCACTCACCGTTGCGCTGTATTGTTGACCCCAAGTATTTGGAGTTGTCCACCCTCGCCATCTCTTCTCCCTGGAGCTTCACTCTTCCTCCTCCGCCCCTCACATTCACGCACATACATTCATGTTTTACTTCGGCTAAACTTCATTCCTCTCCTTTCCAGTGCGTGCCTCCATCTTTCTAATTGTTCCTCCCCCTGCAGATCACAATGTCATCTGCGAACATTATGGTCCAAGGGGATTCCAGCCTAACCTCCTCTGTCAGCCTATCCATTACTACCGCAAACAGAAAGGGGCTCAGCGCGGATCCCTGATGCAGTCCCACCTCCACCTTAAATTCTTCTGACACACCTACGCCACATCTCACCGCTGTTCTGCTGCCCTCATACATGATCTATACTATGTACATAGTTTTCCGCCACACCAGACTTGCGCATGCAGACCTCTGCAAAATATCCACCGAGTCCAAAGTTTTCAGCATGCCGCGATATTAGTTTTAGCACGTTATAGAAGTTCACCATGTTTTGGCAACGTTTAGCGTGATTGACTCGGTGATTTCCTCCCACATCTTTCTTGTCATCCAGAAAACATTGCCAAAATAATTCCGCTCTTTTATTAGCAATAGCAACTCGCTAGGCGCGTTTATGGAAAAATAGTCACTAGAGGGGTTGGAAAAGTTGCAAAGTATCCCGATCCAATTGATGAATTGCTGACACTGGCTCTGCTCCTGTAAATTAGCTCATTGTTTTGTGGCCATGTTGTTAGTAGAAGCAGTACGCATTAGCGAGGTGGGGGCTTTAAGCTACGGGACCATTAAAAATCCAAACTTTAAAAATCATCCTGACGGATAAATGAATTGGATTTAATTGGGAAAAAAATTATTAATCCTCAAATCCAGTTGATGAACAACAACGCCGTTTAGGAATAGAAAAAGTATAAAATTGTGTCCGCTGCATGCGTCACATCGGTGATGAAGTGCTGCGAGCACAAATGAAAATGCAATCCATGCTTTTGCTGTCTTTATGGCGACTTGTTTGTTTGTTTTTCTTTTTCCACATTCCACAAGTAGAAGATGCTCGCTCTGTGGCAACTATCCTAGTGCTGCCCTAGTTGCCATAGTAACAAAATTCATAATGTATGTTGACCGCGGCTCCTTTTGCGAAATATTAGATAATACAGTACATGAACAAAATGAATGTGAAAATATGGAAAGCCATATCGTCCCGGCCCAGAAGGGAAGAGAAAAACATAAAATGAATTCTGTTCTTGGGAACCCTTTTTTTTCGAGTGTGTTTTGCAAAAAAAGTCATACGGTTGTGGATCGTGATAAGCGTCACATGACCTTTTCGTGTCGTTTATTAAGGCTAAGACGTGACACGCAAAGCAATAATCTTCAGCTCAGCCGCTTTCTCAAACTCGATCACGAGTGGACTCAAAACTCCACCGTCCGCTTGACAAAACCTGCAATTACCACAGCAAGAACTTTTCAGTACCGCTGTAATTTGCCAACGGAGGCGGACTGCCGGGATGTCCGACTGAGTGGCGCCGGTCAGCCGTGTTGCGTTCACGTTGTCACCTTTTTGTTCTGACGCGCGCACCCTCCCTCTCTTTCTTTTCTGCAGATCCACACATCAAGGTGTGCGGCAAAAGGGAACACGTAAAGGATGCCAAAGACAGAATTATGTCAGTGCTGGATACAAAGGTAAACACCTCTGCATCACATTTTTTGTCCAATTTTTTTTTGGTCCATTTTTTTGCCCGACAGGCTGATTTAACCTATTGAGATTTCAGATTCATCCTCACAGAGACACAGCGCTGGCCCTCCAAGGCCAAACCATCGAAGTCTGCTCTCTCTAACCTTGTCTCCAAAACATCCAACTTTGGCTGTCCCTCTAATGAGCTCATTTCTAGTCCTATCCAATCTGTTCACACCAAAATACGCCCTGGAAAGGAGAGGAATAGCCGAAGTAAAACAGAATATATGTGTGTGAATGAGAGGGGCGGAGGAGGAAGAGTGAAGCTCCGCGGAGAAGAGATAGCGAGGGTGGACAACTCCAAATACTTGGGGTCGACAATACAGCGCAACGGTGAGTGGGGTAAGGAGGTGAAGAAACGGGTGCAAGCGGGTTGGAACAGTTGGCGGAAGGTGTCTGGTGTTTTATGTGACAGAAGGGTCTCCGCTCAGACAAAGGGCAACGTTTACAAAACAGTGGTGAGGCCGGCCATGATGTACGGATTAGAGACGGTGGCACTGAAGAAACAACAGGAAGCGGAACTCCAGGTAGCAGAAATTAAGATGTTGAGGTTCTTGCTCGGAGTGAGGAGGTTGGATAGGATTAGAAATGAGCTCATTAGAGGGACAGCCAAAGTTAAATGTTTTGGAGACAAGGTTAGAGAGAGCAGACTTCGATGGTCTGGACGTGTACAGAGGTGAGAGAGTGAGTATGTTGGTAGAAGGGTGCTGAGGATGGAGCTGCCAGGCAAAAGAGAGAGAGGAAGACCAAAGAAAAGGTTGATGGATGGTGTGAAGGAGGACATGAGGACAGTGGGTGTTAGAGAGGAGGATGCACGAGATGGGCTCAGATAGAAAAAGATGACACGCTGTGGCGACCCCTAACGGGACAAGCCGAAGGGCAAAGAAGAAGAAGAAGATCTGTGTTAAGAATGGCGTATTATATTTGAGCTGATTCAAATTCCCCCCTGATGCACATGGCACAGTTGTGTCATTATATCGCGTTATGGTATAGTATTATTAGCAAGTCCTCACTGACAGTCCAGGTGCCAAATAGTCAGGCAGCCATAGCCTCTAGCTACAATTTCCCACAATCCAACTTGCTGATTTTCTGGCAAAGGATTCGTTGCCAGAGCAACAGCAACAGCACATTGGCCCAGGTGATGCGATTGGGCCCTGACACCCTCTGGGGGCAGCCAAACGTCCGCGCGCTTTGGACGGCTACGAAATACGCCAGCGCTTTCGATTGGCCCGCAGTGGACACTTCATTAGGTACACCTGCCCGTCTCATCCGACAGAAAAGCTGGATCAGAACCATCTCAAAGGTTCCACATGTACACTATGTATTTTTAGTTTATAGCTTTATATCCTTGTAGTATGCATAGGTACAGAAGTGCACTGAGCCATGCTGAACACTGCCATATTTTACAAGATTCATACTGCTAAAGAGGGTTAGCCATGTTATTTTAAATATTCTTATGACTAACAAATTTTATTTCATACAATTATGACTTTATGATGTATTTTTCAACCACACAATTTTTTGGGTACGTTATATACATTTTTATAAAGAGATGTGGATGTTCTTATTGTTTGACTTCATCTCAAAAGTGGGCTGTTTTAGATGTTAAGTTAGGAAAAAAAAAAAAAACATTTTCTTGCCGTTGGCAAGGTGGTATAGCTGGTAAAGCGTTCCCCTCACAGTTCTGAGGACCTGGGTTCAATCCCGGCCCCACCTCTGTGGAGTTTGCATGTTCTCCCCGTGCCTGCGTTGGTTTTCTCCGGGCACTCCGGTTTCTTCCCACATTCCCCCCAAAAATGTGCAACATTAATTGGACACTCTAAATTGCCCCTAGGTGTGATTGTGAGTGCGGCTGTTTGTCTCAATGTGCCCTGCGATTGTCTGGCAACCAGTTCAGGGCGTACCCTGCTTCCTGCCCCTTGACAGCTAGGATAGGCTCCAGCACTCCCCGCGACCCTCATGAGGATAAGCGGTAAAGAAAATTGAATCTCTTCTCGATCTCCGCAGAGTAACAGGGTAACGCTGAAAATGGACGTGTCGCACACGGAGCATTCGCACGTGATCGGCAAGGGCGGCAACAACATCAAGCGGGTGATGGAGGAGACGGGCTGCCACATCCACTTCCCCGACTCCAACCGGAACAACCAGGCGGAGAAAAGCAACCAGGTCCGTGACACGGGCGGCAGATGTTCGAGGCATCCGCCGCAATAAATATTTACTTTTGATCGGCCGGACCGCAACATTGCTGCGTGATTATGTTTGGACTTTAAAGTCGTAGGGAAACTGCTGGCCAAGCGCCCCCCCCCCCCCCCCCCCATAATTATATGTTTTGGTCCTTGGTCACTGACCTAAATTCAGTTATGTGGTTCAGATTTTTTTTTTGTTTTTTTTTTTTGCTTAAAATCTTGTCAATCAATGCTGCTGCCCCAAGGTTAGTTAATGTCACCGAAACGAGAATTCTGCAAAACACAGCAATCACATTGTGACTTTGAGAGATGTGATGGAGAACAGAAGTAGCAAACGACTGTTGAAGGCTGATAATTTTGCAGATTAGCTGTGAGCGAGCGACAGCCCGCGCTGGCTATAATGACCTCTTTCTGTGTACCGTCTTTCTTGGCAACTATTTTGTGTTTCAATCTGGGTTTCAATGTGGGCACTTGCAGCTTTTACGCAGATGCGGTTTTTGCGTATACCAAATGGTATTTCCTTTACAAATGTACTCGGTGAGGCTTGTAACCAGGTCCGCTCTGTAGGCCGTGAATTACGGTAGTTGGTTAGGGCAACAATGTGACGACTAAATACAGGTCCCTGTATTTATATGGACCTAATGAAGCAATAAATAAATTAATTAAAAAAAACATACAATTCAAAAAAAAAAAAAAACTCCAAGATACATTATTGGTACAGTACAGGGAGTCCTCGGTCTACAACTGAGATCCTTTCCTACGGTAGCGACTTCACTCGGATTTCGACTTAAGTCAGATTCCACCATTCAAGTCGGAATTTACATCAGAATACTTTGTATAAAAACAAATACGTTGAAATAGACAAGCATTACTGCTGAGAGGTGGATGGAGAAGAAGAAAGGGAGGCTGCGCTTCGCTATTGCTTCTGTTATTTCTTCTGGCTGCAGAAGCATTGCTAAGAGACACAGCTTTCTTCTTCGGGGGCGATAATGTCGAAAAAGGAGGGCAAAAAATGAAAAGCTACTCCCGGCGCACAAACACGGACAAGCATTAGCCAGACAAAATGGCGGATGGGGGACGGGCGTTGTAAAGTCGTTTCAGCAATCCATATGTGAATTAAGAGATTGAAAGTGTTTTGAAAAAGAGGGGAATGGGTGGAATTTCAATTTAGGCGGTCATCATTTTCATTATTTAATAGCCTAAACATGAGTCTATGCGTCTAGTCTATCTTTTTTTCGATTTCTTCTGCTTGCTCTGTTATGACGTCCAGCCGAACCTCCAATGATAATCTTTTTCCGGAGCGCTGGTCGACGTCCAACTGGTTCAAATTTCAGCGAATGGTTCCCAGGGGAAATAATGGGAATGGTCATGTCACCGTCATAAAACCGTTATTAAAGTGGACGACCCTGCGCGGTTCAGTTGACACGATTCCTAAATTTTGCTCTCAAGCGGCGCAATTCGGAATACGCGCGGTGCCGTCGTGAAATGGATTTTTTAAAACTGCATGAAATCTTATATACTTAGATCGAAATCAGGCCATTTCCAAATGTGGATCCAATAAGTATCGGATACGTTCCGACGCGACTGCAGGGTAAACGCAGAGATCAGATGTACCTCGTCAGTGTGAGCTTGACGTTTCCACATTTGCTCAAAGCGCAACATCTGAACACACTTTAAATTTAAATTATGCTAAATTACGGTGACCTACTAGATCAGATAATTAGAGATGAGAGAAACCCTCCTATTCTCTCATTTATAAAGGTATTATTATCCCACTGTTAATGAAAGTCAATTCAATGTATTTTTTCTCTTCTCTTTTCTTTTTTCTTTCTCAGTTTATATATAAAAGTGTGGAAAAAATAAATAATTAAAAATGACCGGGAAATTGTAAATATGGCATAATTACAGTAAAGGTTTGTCCATCATTAAATAATCAAAATAATTTGTGATGGCAACCAATGGAAAAATGCTGGGTTTACACTCCTTTAAATCAATGTGGCCCAGTTCAAGTATGTAAATGCCATGAAATGTTTAATATTTATGTTATTTATTATTGTTTACATCCATGAGGTCACTGCTGGTGTTGACGTGTGTTGAGTATTTGGATTGTTTCACATGCTTTATCAGGGTAAACAGCTGTATCACACTCTTGGAAATATACAGTACCAAAAATCAGATATAATAGGTATCAAATCAGAATTGGCAACTTGTACCTGCAGTGTAAAATACACCCTAATTTATTGGGTGGACCAATACAAAATAAGACAGAACCTGAATAGGTCAATTTTTTTTTTTTTTTTTTTTTTTTTTACTACTCACAAAGTTCACAAATAAAGAAGACAATTCAAATGTGCATTTTTTAAGACATTGAATATTCTCATTTTGAGGTATCAGTGTACATCTGAACTGGGCCACATGGGTTAAAAAAATAAAATGAAATCCGAATTGGTGTGCATATCTTGCGTAAACCCCCTAGGTGTAAAATTGAAGTCACAGTGCTTTTCCTTGGTTGTATCATTTTTGTGACATTTTACTTTTCAATTATTTGAACGCGTAAGCGCTGAACTTTGCTTGACACGTTACCAGAGCTAAGAATAAGAGGTTTTTTTTTTTAAAGAAAAACAATACACAGAGCAAATCCTT
Organism: Syngnathoides biaculeatus; assembly: GCF_019802595.1. Taxonomy (NCBI): domain Eukaryota; kingdom Metazoa; phylum Chordata; class Actinopteri; order Syngnathiformes; family Syngnathidae; genus Syngnathoides; species Syngnathoides biaculeatus. Next base: position 7,943,319 of record NC_084651.1, on the reverse strand, counting down.
GTTTCTCCCAATTTACATGATTGCTGGAGTGCATTCAACCCTCTCTCTGATTCTGTCTGATGACGCAACGCTCGGCTGAGAATCGGCGAGGGGCTTCCTTTACCCTCGAGACCCATTAAGCTGCCTCCTTTCCATCTTTTTAAAAGCCTACCGAAGTGTAATAACTGCCTCGGAGCTCCAGAACATATTGAACTACGTACATAGATATACAGCTGCGCGGCTCTCCAAGTGCAGTCGGTGCCGTAAAGCACCGAACAGGAAGTGAAGAAGCTCTTCAAACGCAATGTACCGGTTTATTTACCGACTTGGGATTTGGCGGAAGTATGAGCGCGATGCGCATGTGGAGGGCGTCTCAGATGCAATCGCGGCTGTTTAAAATAGACACCCGTACAATAGGGAGGGACAATTACATAGGGTGCATCACTGGCAAAGATAAAGTGGGGGGGGTTCTATTTTTCTTTGCAATATCTCTCAGCATTGAAATTAAGTGTGGCTCTATGCAACGAGCTGACCTTGTATTTGTCTTGGCTTCCTATCCAATGTGTTGCTTTTTTTTCTTCTTGTCAACAGGTGTCTATCGCGGGGCAGCCTGGAGGGGTGGAGGCGGCTCGAGTTAAAATCAGGGTAAGTTGGAGCAGGTCTTCAGGAAGGGATACTCCCACCAGAACCGTTTAGAAGAGCACTTCCTACACTTGCTGCAGCTATTAGTTCTGGCGTCAGTTCCAGACATCTGATTTTAGGACATCCATATATATTTTCTTGAAACGTTCTGAACTCATGTCTGGACCTGAGAGGACCCGTTTTTGGTTACACGCATTTCAGATTTCCTACGTGCACCACTTAGAACTCCTTTCATCTGTCTTCACCAATTTTCCCGGCGCTCTGACTTTGTTTGTTTTAATGGAGACATATTATTCCTGTGTCTGTGACACGCTTTTGTCAAAATAACCCGAGGACGAGGAGGAAGATTTACGGTCCCGTGCAAGTCATCCTCATATACTCCGGGCCAAATGGCGAGCCGTGCTTTTGTTACCATGACAGCTCGAGTGCGGGATGGAAAGAAAAAAAAGAAAATATCCCTCTCAACATACACACAAAAACTACGTGCAGCAGTTCTTCTCCTACACATTAAGTGTGTGGCTTAGAAGCTAATGCTAATAGCTGTAATTTGCACATCCCACAATACACAATGCAGCTCTGCTTACCTTTTGGCTTTCTCGTGAGATTACAAGCGTGGCGCAAGTAGGTATGTGCATTTCTGGTCGGTGGTGTTTCAGATAATGTAGTCGCTTGAAAGTGGCTCATGATCTTCACCTCACCTAGCTGCTACATAACAGTGGGGCATAAGTGCAGAAGGCCACACTTGTAGACATGTTTTCAGAAGTAGGCAAATAAAAAAAGATGAACTCCATCCATACTTTTTCTTTGCCACTTATCCTCATGAGGGTCGCGGGGAGTGCTGGAAGCCTATCCCAGCTGTCAACGAGTAGTACGCAGGGTACAACCTGAACTGGTTGCCAGCCAATCGCAGGTCGCATACAGACAAACAGCCAGACTCACAATCACACCTCGGGGCAATTTAGAGTGTAAAAGATGTAATGATTAATTTCAAACTTGATGGGTAGGCAGGGACTCCAGTGATCCAAATGTTCATTTTCAGATTATTTTAGTTATTATTCACGTTTTTACACAGTATGATAATGTACAGTAAAGTGCTATTTTTCTTTTGAAAAAACACAAACACACACATCAAGTATTTTTGGTGTTGTTACGGGCTCTGGAACAGATTAATGGCATTTCAATTCATTTCAACAAGGAAAGATTATTTGAGATTCAAGTGATTTAAAGTCGTCACAGAATAAATTCAGATTCTACGTCATCCTTCAGTCTCGCGACGTTCGTCGATTTAAAGCTCCCAACATTGACATCGGGCGGTAGTTTTGCAATCTTTCAATGCCCGCATGACTTGTCCGTCAACTTTTTAAGTGTTTCAGCACTGTGGTCGTTATGGCAGACGGCGCACCAAAACTAACACGACTCTGCGTGCGTGCGGGAGATTTGAAGTGCCGCGCATTTGTGCGGTGTCTGCTGAAACACGTCAGGGGTTTTCTGGCCGTAGCGCGGCGAGCTAAAGCCTTGTTTGCACAGGCAACAAAAACTGTTCCCCCAAAGAACACCAAGTCAGCGGAAGAGATGGGAGGGACCGAGGCGTGTTTTCCTTTGGACGACTTGGCCAGTCGTTGACTCTGCCCTTCACTCATCATGTATATGGTTTAGCAATGATTATTTTCCAGGGAATAGTTTTTTTTTAACCTCAGTTTAAGTCTTGGAAAGAGACCATAAGATGTTTGAAAGAACCCTCAGTCGGAAAGTTCGCTAAAGTTGGGTCCCGGTCAGTTCATATTGGGTCGCATAAAAATTCTGTTAGCTTTCCTTACTTAATTTAGCGTGATGATTTGTGTGATTTATGATTAACTTACACATCTGTGCCAATATTATGCTTATACTTGACAGCCAGGGCTTCCCGCTGGTGTGGCCTCTTTAGAGCGCCTCGTTGTACCGCAGTATTCTAGCCACCAGCTTTGAGCAGATACAGTTGTAAAATTAAAATTTTAAAGTGGTTTGTTGAGGTGGTGGCTTGTCATTAGGGTTCCAAGAAGCTTTCTGTGCTCAACTTTTAACGGGCAGGTGATGAAAGATCGCCTGACCTCAAAGATATTTACGTTTTCCAGCGTCTTTTATCCCAAACTGAGGTATTCCACCCACGTTTTCAACTTGAAACAGTACTCCAGGTACTCCGTCTGGAGTAAAGCTGCGGTCAGCTGGAACTGTAAAAGTCGGCCTTTTCTTCATTCATTCCACGCATCCGGCTGTCCTTTCTGTCCTGACCTAAATTTCTCGATCCCTCAGAGGGCGAGCGTGGAAGCGTGACGCAAAACCAAGGCCAAGCGCATATGGGACTGATCAGGAAAGCATTTCGTTGGTGGGAGCAAGTCATGCTGCTTGCCCTTAGCTGAAAGCCAAACCCATCGTGGCATCCCGCCCGACAGCCCATGTTTAGAGAACTCTGTGTTTCTTTATGTGTGCATGTCCATAACTTGCACTTTTCCACTGTGTAACGGCACGCATAAGTTAACACAGAGTGAGTTGGTATCGTAGATGTGCGTTACTTGTTGGACCACTGATATCTGCCGCTGCCGCTGCGGTGACGCGCAGTGATTTAAAAAGTCATGTTTGAGGACCAACAGGCAAAAATCCCCCTGGGTTCCAAGAAAACTTTGGTTTCGTAGTTCAAATGCTATAAAGTTGAAGAGACTGCAGCATATTTTCGGTAATGACAGACGTTTATTTGCAGAAAGTCGGCTTCATTTATTTTTGTTGAATCAGAACAGAACGATTGCATTAGCCAGCAAACCTGAACCAGAATTACATCCCCACTAACTTGCAGCCTAAACAACTTTTGCTACAAAATGTACCACGACTTAACGGATAACATTTTCAGAAATAGGTGGATGGCAAAACATTCACTTTAAAGGGGAAATCCACTGGTTTGCATTAATAATGTGTCCAATAGGTCATGTAACATGTACTCCATTTTGACAATGTGATATTACATCCTCTCTCATTTCTTTGTGTTTTGAGAAGATTTTTATCGACAATTACAAATTTTCAGGGGCGCTGCCATTTTCGCGAGTCACTTGACCTACGTGCGCGGATGTGACGTGTACCGTGCGGCAGCAAAGGCTCAATTCCATGTGACACCATTTATGCCCACCGCTGATTTCTCGGATTTATCCTCATCTGATGAAGAAATGGCAGTATCAGTTGATCAGGAAGACTGAGGAATACGGGCCGCGAAACTAGTTAGCATGCCGTAGTCTCGTTCGTTATCGGAATTAACCAGGACCCGCTGCCGCTGCGCAATTGAGCTCTCCACCGGCAGCCCGATCCCAAGCCCGTGCGTGCGCGGGACAGAGGACATGCACCTGTGGGTTTCAAGCGGGAGGTGTCAGAAAAGTTACCACAGAATTACTGGCTTGTGGCGGCCATAGCGACGTCACTTTTGGATCCTTCAATGTCGGCTCTTCCTCCACAATTTGGAGGAAAAAGACGTGAGTGACACGTGTTATGCGGGGGGCAGACTACCTCAACTCCAGGATGGAAGTTTTCCTCCATCTTCCCAATCAACCAATCGGCCGAACCGTTCACAGCTGTGTATGAAAGCATTCCTCCGTCTCACCGATCAACCGATACTGCTATATCTTCATCAGACAAGGATCAATCCGAGAAATCAGCGCTAGGCATAAATGCTGTCCCATGTAATCGAGCCTTTGTTGCGGCACGTAACAACATCACATCCACGCACGTAGGTCATGTGACTCGCGAAAATGACAGCACCCCTAAAAATTCGTAATTGTTGATAAAAAAATGAAAAATCTTCCCCAAACACTATTAAATGAGAGAGGATTTTACATCACATCGTCAAAATAAAGTACATATTACATGACCTATTGGATATATTGTTAATGCAAAGCACTGGATTTGCCCGTTTAATTTCCCACTTGATGATTTGGTAGCCACTCCAGTGACGCAACTATTTGTGCACAAAGAATGAAAAGTCAATTTTCGTTTTTTTTTGTTGCAGGAGCTGCTCCCTCTCGTGTTGTCTTTCGAGCTGCCGGCCATCATGCAGTCGGACCCCAGCTCGCCGGGCGTGCAGGCCATCTCGCAGACGTACAACCTCGCCGTGTCCTTCAAACCGCCGACTCGGCTCTACAGAGCCACCGGCGTGGTGCGCGGCTCCCAAAACAACGCCAACGCCGTCAAGGTGAGGACTGACCGTGCGATTCGATGCTGAATGGCTTCTTTTTATAATTTTGCTGATTTGAGTCTTTTTTTATTTGCTACAGATATGAATAGAATAAATCGTAAAGTCACGAGACGCCAAAGACAAAAGTTTCAAAGTTTTGGGGTTGAGGCCCCCAATAAGCCTGCCAGCAATTTAACTATAAACAACTACCATGTGTACTCTAATCTCCATAGATATTAAAAAATTGCGTGCTTTCGAGAAACACTATAAATGTCATGATAGGAAATTCATATTTTTTTACAATTTCTTTTCAGGTAAAGTCTTAGCCTTTTACAAGGGTTAGTTTTTATAGTATTTTTTCCAAAATAAAGTGTAATATTATGTTGTAAAGCTGAAGTTTAAAAAGGAAAGAATGTCAGATTGATGTGAAACTATTTCAAAATACAGCTTTATTTTCAAAATATTACACCTTTGGTTGTGGAAAAGACGCCTACATTCCTTAAAGAATGTTCATACTACATTCTTGAAAAATGATACTTTATGTTCTTGATGAGAAACGACTTTATTGATGCGGGGAGGTCAGATTTATGTGCTAATACGTCACAATCATACCGGAGCTTTTAGGGAGTAGCAACTGGTTTGTCAGATTTGTTTTATTGCCCCGCCATTTATTATTTAAAATATCATAATTTACAGTGGCACCTGTATGTGTGAATACTCCAACTTAGATTTTTTTTTTTTTTTTTTTTTGGTGTGGTCATTTTTATGTATTTATTTTTTTTTGCTCTTTATTACAAACAGAACTGGACATCACGTAAGCCGCTGCTTGAGAGAAGTGTAAAAAAAAGTCAAAATAAAAATGATGTAACTAAGGTACTGGAATGCCCTTGCATGTGGGCCAGGAAAGCAACTGTCGCTGATTCATTTTATGCCGAAAATTAAATGAATCCAACAGTCAAACAGACAAATACAAAGGAAGTGACTCCGGCAACCGACCAGGGGTACATCCAACACAAAGATACCACAGCATGTACAGTAAATACAGATTACCGTAATTTCCAGTTTATGAGCCGTGACTTTTTTCACACGCTTTCAACCCTGCGGTTTATGCGGGGATGCAGCTAATTTGTGCATTTTTTTCTAACGGCCGCAAAGGGCGCACTCGAGCGGAAAAAGTAAGAGTGAGACCGGCGGAATATATGTGCCGAGGAAGTGACTTTTACCGGTCCGGCCCTGTTAGCGCTGTGCTAGCGTGTTACTGCCGTGTCTCAGTGATTTTTATCGGTATGTTTTTTTTAACCGGGGCTAGCGTTAGCATTAACACAAAGGCGCTAGCGTTAAACTCTCTGTGTACGGTCTTTCTTTGTAAATATGTTATGCTTCAATGCCTGTTTCAATGTGTGCACTTGCGGCTTTTGCACGGCTGCGGCCTAAGTATGTACCAAATAGTATTTCCTTTAAGGCTCCGTCACACTATGACGTTCTGGTCAACCTTCTCTGAACATTTCAATCGTTCTATTTTTCAGCGTTCTCAAACGCGGATGACACATTTGCCGTGTGATTAACGTGTGTCTAACGCATGACTTAACGTGTGTCTAACGTATGAGAAGCGTGTAACAGCGACCAAATAAGATACCCCTAAAAACCATTAGCGTGTGCTAACGTGTCACTGGCGCGCGACGAGCGATTTGTCAAAGTTAGACGAGCGTGTTGAGTGTGTGACTAAACGGGTGAATAATGACAGAATAGCGTTTTGCTGCCGTGTCATTTTTACAGTGGAACGGGAACGAAAATGTTGGCAATTTCATACTCACTTCAGTTGTTCTTGTGAGTTTGAACCGTCAGCATCATGCCGCCTAGACGAAAAAAAGGTGGGGTGCGGACTTCAGCAACTCGCGCTGCAAATAAGAATGCAAAGCAATCGGTTTATATATACCCATATGCATGGACGTTCGGGAAACGCTCGAATGACGCTCAATGGACGCCAAAGGACGTTTGTTTGACTTTAGTTACACGCTGTGTGCGCTAGGGGATTGTTCAGTGGTCGTTGACAGGTCGCCTGTTAGTCGTTCACTGCAAAACAAACGATTAAGTAACAACCAAGTAACGCTACAGTAACGACTGACTAACGACAGCCAAACGCGCGCAACGCTCGGCGAACGTTAGTAAAATGTTCCACGAATGTTCTTGAACGTTTTGCAGTGTTTAAAATTAAACGTTGATGAACGCTGGTCTCGGTGAGAACTTTTTGTGCATGTTTCCCGACCGGCGTTCACTGCCAATTCCCAGCGATCATTGACGTTCACTAGCATTCAAACAACGCTCTTCTGGCGCTATCCCGGCCACCATGGGGACTACCAACGTTTCCTCAAACGCTATAGAACGCTGACCAGAACGTCATGGTGTGACAGGGCTATTACAAATGTACTGGTTGAGGCTTACAACCAAGTGTGCTCTGTAGGCCGGGAATTACGGTATTTAAAAAAAAAAAAAGTTGTCTTTTTTTATATCGTCCTTTATTCTATTTTTGTTCAAGACAAATTATTTTGGAGACCCCCCCCATCCCCGTCCAAGCTCCAACTTGTGAACCCCCAAGGTTGCGGGGACCTCAGTTTGTGATCTTCTCATTTCCTGTCCGCAGCCATTTATGCATTCTTACCCGCCCGTTTACTTGGCAAGTCGCATTGCGAAGGAATCTTTCTTTCCTGTGGCCACCAACACCGTCAGCATTGCTGGTTTTTTCCCGCACAAACCGCCTCATTACTTCTTAGCGCCCTGCAGCCGAGAGAGTGCTGAGAGATTGTTCGGTGGCGTGAACTCCACCGCCGGGGGCCGTGCAACCTTAAACCTTTTAGTTTAGCCCACTCGCACTGCAGCACGACGAGCGTTGCCCTCTCTCGTGTACATGCTTATACTAAACACACATACTGTACTTCTTCAACTGGCCAAGGCAGATTTCTGCCTGTCTGAGTTTTCGCATCCCTCTCGGCGGAAAATCATGCCCGGGAACTTCACAGAGCCTCTCGGATCTCATAACGGTTTGCCAGCGACTACATTTCCAAGTCTCCATGTTCAATATGTACAAACGCAATTTCAATGAAGTTGGGACGTCGTGTTAAACAAATAAAAACAGAATACTGTCCATTTTACAAACCGCTAATCATCAGGGGAACAGCAGACTACACCCTGAGCTGGTCACCAGTCAATCTCAGGGCACATATCGACACCATCGCTGAGCGGGAATTGTTACCTCTTTGTCAACACGTGCGTGTGAAAATAGTCTAACAGTTTAAGGACGGACGATGTTCCTCAACGTACAATTCCAAGGAATTTAGAAATTTCATCATCTACTTTCCATAATATCCTTAAAAGCTTCAGAGGATCTGGAGAAATCACGACATGCAAGCGGCAAGGCTGAAAACCGACATTGAATATCAGTGACCTTCGATCCCTCTGGCAGCACTGTATCATAAACCATCATCAATGTGTAAAGGATATCACCAAATGGGCTCAGAAAACCAACCTCAGTAAATACAACTCGGCGCTTCATCCATAATTGCAACTTAAAACTCTACCATGCAAAGCAAAAGCCCTTTATAAAGAACACTCGGAAATGCCGCAGGCTTCTCTGGGCCTGAGAAAAGTGTTGTGTGGTCTGAAGAGTCCACATTTCAAATTGTTTTTGGAAATTGTGGGCGTCGTGTCCTCCGGGCCAAAGAGGAAACGAACCATCCCGATTGTTACGGACGTTAACCAGCATCTGTGACGGTATGGGTCTGTGTTAGTGCCGATGAAATAGGTAACTTCCACATCTATGAAGGCACCATTACTGCTGAAAGGTGAATACAGGTTTTGAAGAAACATATGCTGCCATCCAAGCATCATCTTTTTCATGGATGCCCCCTGCTTATTTCGGGAAGACAATGCCAAACCACATTATGCACGTGTTACAACAGGGTGGCTTCCATTACATCTTTTGTCTTTGAAGGGTACTCAGTTAAATATAGGTTGATCATGACTTGCAAATCATTGTATTCTGTTTACATTTGTTTAACACAATGACCCGACTTTATTGGAATTGGGTTTGTGTTTCTTCATCTACGTTCGCAGTCACATATTTCTGTATTTGAGTTCAATCAAGACTGTTTGTTTAGTAAATGTGTTACAAACGTCATCGAGTTTGCGCTAGGTCAGAGAGGGTGAGGAGGGCAGACGAAGGCCGACATGATTAGGGGAATGTGTGAGCGCTATTATGCGGTGCAAGCGAGACCCTGGGATTACCTTCGAGGATTGCCAAACCCACCGCCGATTGGCCGTGTTGCGCTGGCCACGGTGCGTGGGGATGGATTCCCCTTCGCAGGACGGGAAAGCCTGGCTTTACAAGGCCGAGCGATGGTTTGCGTCGCGGAGAAACAATGCCGAGTGAGTCTCCTCAACTCGTGGACAGATATCGAGTTTTCCAAAGTCGTTATAAAACGGGAGTATTTTCTCAAGGATATGGGCTATTTTATATTGCGGTGTGGACACAGATCTAAACGAAACCATCTTCTAAATCAGCTTTAATTATTAATTTTCTTGCCAGAAAGAATAACCTTAGTGTTGATACAATATTTATATCGGTGGTAAAGTAACAGTAATTTAGTTTAGAGCTTTTCTACGCTCAACTCGGAACAGTAGCCCTAATTCTTCCGAGGACCTTGTTAGGTCAAACACAACTTATTTCTGGCCAATCAGTAATCGTTTTCATTCAATTCTTTTGCACGAATTCGTTTTAGCGTTGTTGTTTTTTTTTCCTTTGCAGCGCGGCACGGCGCTGCTGCTGGAGCACTTGGCAGGGAGCCTGGTGAGCACCATCTCGGTCAGCACCCACCTGGACATCGCCCCCCAGCACCACCTTTTCATGAAAGGCCGCAACGGCAGCAACATCAAGCACATCACCCAGAGGACGGGCGCCCAGATCCACTTCCCCGACCCCAACAGCCCCCAGAAGAAGTCGACCGTCTACATCCAAGGCACCATCGAGTCGGTGTGCCTCGCCCGGCAGTACCTCATGGTGCGTATTTCGGTTACCAGGAATGACTTCCAACCTCTGAGATTTTGTTTTTGTGGCCACGCGTTGGCACCGGAATCTATCCCGACCATATTCTGATTCCCCAGTTTGTGTGGTAGCTGTGATGGATGTCACAGTCGGGCTAACATCAGCTCGGTATGCGAGGGATGCGCGGCCTTCGGGACGTTAACCACAATGACCTTTTGGGGTTTGGGAAGAGCCTTGGCTGCCTTTGCTTTGGCTGCGCTTTGCTGAAATGTGCATGCGCATTTCAACAGCGACTATTAAGCTGCCACATAGCCGCTAGTTAGACACATTATCTTGACTGCTGCTAATGATAATGGTTTGCTCGGATTGCAGATAGCAATTCCGAGTTCGTTTTAGTCTATTTGGTTTGGGCTCGTTCAGTGCTTTATAGTTCACATTTTTTTAGGATGTCCTTGAGGCAAATCTATTTTGGCCTTTCATCATCAAGTCCTTTTTGGCAAATTACTAAGTCTGGGGTGTGCTGAGGGGCCAGGTTTGATTTTAAATTTTTGCTTTTTAAATGTGCATGTCAAATATTCTATTATTTTAAGAAATAATCTAATAAATTATTAAAATTAGTAATTCATGATTTTTTTTTTTTACTGAGATATACATTACCATTAAAAGTTTTAGGGTCCTGGAGAAATGTCCTAAAAAAACACACACTTATATACAAATACTACCTTTCAAAGGAATGTCTTTATTTTTTAAGGAAAATGTTTTTTTTTTTACTTAATTTACGAGAAATGCAGTATATACATTGTTAATGCGCTTTAAAAAGTGACCCAACCTTTTTGAATACTAAATTAAATACAGCATCGTCTTTTCATGGAAAATATTCATAAGTTAACTAACCACATTTGTTAAAACATGAATAAAATTGAAAAGAAATATCTCATAATATATTTTAGTTAACAAATTTGAAGCAAAAAAAAAAAATCAATGCTACAAAGATTACATAAGTTTTGTACAAGATAAATTCTGAGTGGGCTGGATCGTCAAATTTTGCCCACCCGCGGTACGTGTCATCTGAACGGCTGCAGACGACAGCATAATGTCAGCTAATTCCTTCCTATGGCCGCCTATTTGCCGTGGAGGACACTTAACAAACGCCAGAGCTTTTGTGGCGACTGAGCAGGGCTTTCTCGTGCTTTGGAAACTGGAGAAGCAGCAAGAAAAACAGTTTTATGAATGTGGCCAAGGGGCAGGCGGGGGAGGTCGAGGGAACCAAAAACAAAACGTGGAGAAGGCAGAAAGGCCCAAAAATAAAACGTCAAGTGGACGCACGGGATGGGGAGTCCTGCCCGTCAGAGCGTACTTTGTGATTTGGCCACTCGCAGTCAAACTGTTGATTACAGCTCCGGTCCGGAGCCCTTCAGGAGCAGCGCTCCTCTGCTGCTAATTACACCTACTCGCAAAAGGAGCACCGGCCATGCAGCGCTCTGCCCCAAAAATATAGATGTCCGTGGTCTTGCGGTGGTGTTAATGTGAAGCATATTGCGCTTGGCGGACTTTCCCCAAACCCAAGATGCAAAAAGTCCACCGGGGAGTCTGAGGATTTATTGGATTGGGTTTACCTCCCAGTCTACAAGTGATAATAGCATCGAGGATTTATGCCGTTGTTGCCGGGTGCTGATTTAATAGAACGACGGAGACATGATGTGCACAACAAATATGTATGCACTCGCTGGCCAAAACACCTGAATGAAATTTTGCTTAGATGAAGAACTAGAAGGATGCCAAAGGCTACCATGTCCAAAATCTCCTTGGAAATGTCTTGCAACGGACACTCCCCCACATAATTGCAACATTTCCACTTGCAAAAGTGAGTACTGTACATTTCTGCTCCTCAGGGCTGCCTGCCGCTGGTGCTAATGTTCGACATTAAAGAGGACGTGGAGGTGGAGCCGCAGTGTATCACGGCCCTCATGGAGCAGCTGGACGTCTTCATCAGTATCAAACCCAAGCCGAAGCAGCCCAGCAAGGTATGGTCCTCGTCCAACATTCCATCTCGAGCGTCTCGCGTCCTCAAAGGCCAGCGAGGGCGGCGTCGCTCTGTCCGATTGTATTGAACAAACATGTTGACGGCTCACGTCTCGGTATGCGAGCGATTTAAAACGGAAAAAAGCAGGAAGGGGAAATTGAAGGGAATGGTGCCGTGTTCAATCAGCGTCTGTCGCTTTAGAGGACCTCGTTCTGTACTCATGCTGTGTGCAAAGCAAAGAGGACCGGCCGACTCCGTTTTTGTGCTTCGGGATGACTTAGATGCAGATATTCTTGGTTAATACATGTGTGGATCCAAAGTGGTCATTATGGGATGAACTCTAGGGAAATGTGTTTCCTCTGTGCAGTGAAATTTAGACTTATGGATGCCAACATGGTCTTAAGTTTCTAAAGAAGAAAAACAAACAATGCCAATATCAAAATGGAGAGGGAGAAGAAAACTATTTGCATAAAGGCATTTTTTTGGGCCTTCAGTTGAAATTTCAGGATGGTGAGGAGCATCATTTCAATTCAGATTGAACCAGGAAATGCAAATGGGGGGAAAAAGCACAGAAACAATGAAGGGATGAACATCCATCCATCTATCCATCCACCCATCCATCCATCCATTCATCCATCCATTTTCTGAGCCGCTTGTCCTCACAACAGTTCCACACAGAATCACATCTTGGGGCAATTTAGTGTCCAATTAATGTTGCATGTTTTTGGGATGTGGGAGGAAACCGGAGTTCCCGGAGAAAACCCACGCAGGGATTGGGAGAACATGCAAACTCCACACAGGCGAGGCCGGGATTTGAACCCCAGTCCTCAGAACTGGGAGAGTTCAAATGAAGTTCACCTGCAAAGGTCGGAGTGCATTTTCGCTCCATATCCTTTTTTTTTTTTTTTTTTTAAATCAGCGATGAGTATGTGTTAAGCTCCTCCAATGCCTGTTTTGCTTACTTTGGAGCAGACCAGACACCCCAATTGTACTTGAGTGGGCCTGGGGCAGAGTGCCTAACTCATATTGACCTACTGAAACTAGTGGAAGATGCCAAACACTGTTCCAAGACCACCACCACCCCCCTCCCGACACGCCTAAGAAGCCTTCACTTAAATATGTTAACGAGGTGACAGCAGTAGGCCCGTCCAAGCACACCCCACCCCCTCAGCGTTTTGGCACAGTCATAAAGCAAAGATTTTGGATTCTGTTTTTAGACGACTGGCAAAATGTAAAGATTTGATTTTATTTCAGTTAGTCTGCATTTATGCGTGTTTGACATCCAAGAAAGCCGAGCTTGTCACTTGGCTGGAAACGGCCACGCTGACCTGAATATTTCTCTAGAACGCATCTTGGATGAATTTTCCGTAAAATTTCTGATAAGTAGGAGTGTGTGACTTTCACTTCTATGAATCTTTATGAATACGTTTATATCGTGTATTCATGCAGCCGAGGAGAATACAGTATGTGTTAATTTGCTCTAACTGGCAAACGTTGCGGCTCTCCGTTTCTGATGGATTAGTCCACAGTTGTTTTCGCCTGATGTCATTTGAACAATAAGATTTTTTTTTTTTTACCATTTCTAAAATTAGATCTTGTAAAATGTGCAAAAAAAAAATACAAAAATATATAATGTCTTTGCAAATCATATACAGTACGAGCATGTTTTTACACACTTGGCCAATAAAGCTGATTCTGATATGATCCAAATTTGCTGTGTTTACACAAGATATTAAAAAATAGAATTAAAATCAGATTTATTCCAGATCTAGATCACTTTTGGTGATTTCACATAATGATCTAAAAACTAGAAATTTATTTGGAAACAAATGAAAGGAAATCATGTTCTGTAATGTCCCAAAAAAATAATAATGTAACAAAACATGCCCCGTAATGCTTTTTTTTTGCAGTATATTTTCCCCATTCTGTTACATGTTCCAATCCTGTCCGCATCATCGTAAGCAGCATTTCAAAAACTTGCTGTTGTTGCAGCCACTATCATAGGGTTACGGTTTGCCTGTGTCACTTAATCATGTTGAAGATCTGTAAAAAAGAAAAAATCAAATAAAAAGTAAAATAAAGACTGGATAGTGCAGCAATTTGTGGTGTGATGATTGCGCATAATTCAACTGTGTGTGATAATTGTCCCCAGGTTTCTCTCAGGTTTCCTTTTTTATTGTTGACATTTCTGCCTGAATGTGACGTCAAAGGGAGGAACAATTTCTCATGAATATTTCGACGTGTGTCTAAATGAGCGTGATGTGCTAAAAAAAAGAAAAAAAAAGGCATCGTTGAAAATGTTGCTCCCACACTGCCTGCCGCTGTTTGTCATTCTAATCTCTTCTTAATTCCCCCCTTCCTTCCTCTCCATCTTGTTTGTCTCCCCCCTCGTCCTCCCTTTCACTCCCTATCGCTGCGTCCAACATTCCCAAACCCTCCCGTCCTCCTCACTTGTTCTCTCACACACTTGATCGTTTTTATGTGCGCTCAACCTTTTTTTTTTATACAGTCTGTAATAGTCAAGAGTGTGGAGAGGAACGCCGTAAACATGTACGAAGCCCGGAAGTTCCTCCTGGGCCTGGAGAGCAATGGTGTGTCTTGCTCCTCGCCCTCGGTGGCCTTGAACCCGCCGGCGCCCAACGTCCCCTCGCCGTCTCTCATTTGCCCCGTTGGCCTGGACATCCTGGCCTCAGCTGGTCTGGGGCTCAGCAGCCTAGGTATTAATAAGACATATAAAGTTTTCACAAGTAGATTGTTCTTGGGACATAACCCACCAAATGGCCACTTTTGCTTTTATTTTAACGACTGGGCATCCTGAAAGTGGAACTCAACACTTCACTTTTTCCACATTTTGCATTATAGCCTCATTCCAAAATATATTGAAGTCATTTTTTTATGCCCCTGCAAAATCCTGCACACAGCAGGCCATAATGTGAAAATAAATAAATAAATAAGAAGCTAGCACAGCGGCTTCACAGTGTGCATGTTCTCCCGTTCTTTCCTCACATATTCCCTCAAAATGCACCTTCGCTTCATTGAACATTCCGAGATTTTATGTGAGTGTACATGCTCGCTTGTATATTTATGCCCTGCGATTGGCTGGTGACCAGCCCCGGCGGTACCCCGCCCCTCGCCCAAAGTCAGCTGGGATAGGCTCCAGGTCACCCGCCAGCCTAATGGGACTAACCGGTGAAAAAGATGAATGGAAAATAACTGAAAAATGACAGCCTTTGCTGGATACTGTTAATATTCCTTTGGCAGCAATTACAACCTGGCCTTTTTTAATATATTAAGGCTGTAACATAACACAATGTGGAAAAAGGGAAGCGCCGTGAATACTTTCCACATGCATGGTAAACGTTCAGGTTCATCTTTGCCAGTGCACAAATCCAATTCCTTTTTAATGGTACCCAACAGGGAAAGGATTAAATCAAGTGGAGTTTTTTTTCAGAGCTCATTTACTTTGCATTTCCAACCAAATGGAGAATACGTGCTCCAAAAATCATCAATCACGAATGTACGACGGAACGCCCGAAAGTCATTTATTGGACAGAAAACCAGTACCAAAAAATCCAAAGACGGTTTTCTGCTCCTAGCTAAGGGTCATTTTCACGCACAAAATGTTGATCAAGGTTGTTCTCTTGGTTTTTCTTGTCTATTTTCCTCTCAATAATCCTAAAGTCTTCCTGTTGTAGTTTCTACTTTTTGAGAAAAGAGAATACGCCGTGTTAGCCGTTTAAACCCACTGAATGTACATTTCATGACCTCGCTTCTCCTGCCAAATAAAAAAGGGAGGCAAGTAAATTTATTGAAAATAATCAGTCACAAAAAAAATAATATCATTCCGTGCAGGCCCGGCGTTCTAGAACTGGTTTAAAGTTGGTGGCTGAAGCTGTGGACGGGCCCACATCCTGGCCGTTAGTAATTGCTACATGCTTCTCTCGCTCAGATTACAGTGCGGCCTGCCAGCGGAGTCCCGTGCCTCATTCCCGCAGCCAAACTAGCCCCCTTGTAAAAGCCGCAGACCTGCTTCTTTGTGTTTTTATACGCTGTGTTTAGGTTAAAGCACTCAACGGCACATTGTCTCAATAACAAGGCTTCTCTGGGCACCGAGACACGTCGGCTAGGTAGTGACCTTGCGGGGATGCGAGAAATTCCTGCTCACACTTGCCTGCTGCCTCAATGGAATTTTTGTTCAAGAGCAGGAAGAGTGAGATTATTTTCCCAAAGGTCTTGGTTTAACGTGATTAGTTCAAGGGGAAAAAAAATGGTTGGACTTTGACCCGCCCAGCGCTAATCTATTTATCTTCCCCGCAGGCTTCCTGGGTGCAACGGCATCCCACTCGCTGGCCAACTCGGCGGCCCCCAACGCCGTCCTAAACACCTTAAATTCCTCCATGAGCCCCCTGCAGGCCCCCAGCCCCAGCGCCCCCACGCCCTCCCTCTGGCCCAGCTCGCTTACCAGCACCCAAGGTCTGTCGTTCAAGACAATAAGCAATCTATCGTTTTGAACTTGAGCGTTAATTGTTGTTTGTCTCTATGTGTCCTACGACTGGCGACGAGTCTCGGGGTGGTACCCGGCTTCTCGCCTAAAGTCACTCACGATAGGATCCAGCTCACCCCGCCACCCTAATGAGAACAAAATAAAAATAGATGGATGGGTTTTTTTTGTAAATATTTGTCTTGTTATGCTTCCTCAGCCTTCTCGTCCCAGTTGATGCTTCACCCGGCCACCCACGCCACCCTGAGCAGCATCCTGCTGTCGGGCGTGCAGGGTTACACGCAGAGCACGCCCTCCCCTCCGCCGGGCCTGGCGCCCATCGACAAGCAGCCCAACGGCGTCCCGGACTGCGCCAAGGCGGCCTGCGCGCTCAACGGTCACGTTAAGGTCAGCCCATTTTCTCAACTCGACGTGTCCTTTGGAAATAGCTTTGTTTGATATCTTGACTTTGCACCTCCTGCGCAGCATCCGGCGTCTGTCTACGGGAGGATAGCCACCGCGTCACTCGCTGAAACGGTTTTGAGTCCAGCGCCGTGCGACTCGGTCCAAGAGGGCAGCGGACACAGTGCATCGGAACCACTGTCGAGCAAGTCCAGCGCCGATGAAGGTAACTCATCGCATTCCACCACACACCTTGAAAGTCCTTAACCTGCCGCTTTTTGCCGCTCTAACTAATTTCAGTTAAGGTCATTTTATTACAAAAGTTATGGAATTGTAATCTGTTACATTACTAGGAGAAAATGTGTAACGAAATTGCAAGTGCGTTTGGAACTTTCCATGATTACAATTTTAGTCACATTTGTAAAATAGCCACAACAGCTCTGGTTTTAATTTATATGCCATGTCATTATCTAAGCCCCTTATCCTCACAAGGGTTGCAGGAAAGCTGGAGCCAATCCCAGCTAGCTTCGGGTGAAAGGCGCACAGGGCAGATATCGACACCATCATTGAGCGGGAATCGATCCCATGCTGCCCTCACCAAAGTCAGGCGTGTGTACCACTACACCATGAGTGACTCTTAATTAATATTATTTATGTAATATATATTATTTCCTCCTTCTAAAGCCTAAAGAGGCTTGTGATTGGTTCTCCTATATTTTACCAAATATGATCTCAAAATGCCACGTTGTGGTGCAGTATATTAATTTGTTTCACATGAAGCTCTATTGTTTAAATTGTGCATATTTGTTATTAGGTCAGTATTATATATGGTATGATAGTTTTCTACATGCTGTACACATATAAGGCACCATTTTTTTCATTTTCAACGTTCAGATAATTGTGTGGAAGTAATATAGTAAGTTGGGAAGTGAGTAAGTACATTTCATTTACACTTCACTCTTCACAGAAAGGACTTTCAAATTGCTTCATGCAGTCCTAACATATCTAAAATACATAAACAACATTTCGCATTTAATAGAGAAAACACAAATCAAATAATTCACTTCAGCTAAATCCCAATAAAAAGTATACATTCGATTGCTTTCATCAAACTGAATTTGTGAGTGATACTTATTTATATACTCTTTATTCTTGTTTTTCTCTGATTTATTTATTTTTCCCTCCGTGACGGTCATTCGGTCAGCTTGTGAAATATTACTTCAAATATCAGCCAGGTCAAAATGGCCTGACCCTGTCCAAGTTGCATCACGTGTCATTACGTAGACCAGAACCAAAGTGCTGCTCAAATATGAAGTGTAATTTATGTGCCGTATAAACACACTCTGCAGATGTTGTTGTATTCTGGGTCAGGTCTGGGTCAGTTCCGGCATACATCCGGCCTCTTTTATCCTCCTATCAAACTGATTCTACTACTTTCATTAGCAGGCTCAAAATCTTCTTCTTTCTATTCCTTTCGGCTTGTCTCGTTAGCGGTCGCCAGAGCGTTATCTTTATCCATCTAAGCCTATCCCGTGCATCCTCCTCTCTAACACTCACAGTCCTCATTTCTTCCTTCACAACATGCATCAACCTTTTCTTTGGTCTTCCTCATCTGTCAGCCTATCCATTACGACCGCAAACAGGAAGGGGCCCAGAGCGCATCCCCGTTGCAGTCCCACCTCCGCCTTAGCGGGCTCGAAATACTTGTTTTAATTGAGTGGATACAAATGTGCCTGCCCACTTTTTAAGAAGGAATATTACTTGGCAATATGTCTATGCGTACATCTATATATTTGAGCTACTGCCTAAAAGAGTTGGAGAGTGTCATTACAGATTGGCTAACTTGAGTGAGAAAAGACTGGTCCCTAAAAGTAAAATAACAAAATGGTGAAGCAAATTTTTTGGAGTTTTGGATTATTTTCCTTTGTAAAAAATATATTTTGCAATGTGCTTGGCAAAGCTGAACTGTTTTACACTCTTCCATCGCCAACACAAAGGGCCAATGTTGGCTAATTTGAAGAAGCCTACCGCTGATAGCTAGCACCTATTGTATTGCCCTTTATTGACCAAACAAAATGAACACGTAATAATCATTCATACCCGATGCCCGCAAATTGACGCCCAGACAGGTCAACGGATAGCCGTTTAAACTGCCAGCCTCTACTTGAGCTCACAATTAACGCTTTCATTCGCTGGCGCCCACATCACTCACCAGACCAGGCCCCGCATTTTAAAGCAAAATTCATCGAAAGTCACAGATAATACACTTTGGAATTGTGACCCCAAGTGGACAATGATAATACCTGCACCTCACATGCACATTTTGTCCTTCAAAAAATGCTTTTTGTTTCTTGATTGCTCTATTTGTTGATGGCATAATCTGTGGAATAAACAATAAAAAGTATTCCATAGCTCTCCGAGAAAGACACCTGGGGAATTTAATTGGGGGGGATGCATATCTCATATAAATCACAAACTTTGTAGCATCAAAAGATGAGTGTAGGTTTTGAAGCCCCTTGAAGAATACGTACCTCGAATGAACTCGTTTCCCTATGCAGTTCTTAACCTCGCAGTGTATATTTAGTGCAAGAGGAGACCGTTTAACTTCTGCCCTCCTCGCGGTGCACGCAGGCGGTTTTCCCCCTCGAATCTTTCTCTCTCACGCGTCTCCTTTTCCTCACGTGTTTACCGAAGCCGTCTTCTTGGTGACTTGCTGCGTCACGGGCAGGTTTCCTCTCCTTCCATCCTTCCCTCCTTGCTTCCATCCTTCCATCACGTTTTCCCTTCTCTCACAGTGTTTGGACTGGCTCGCCCGCCCCCGCTTTGCTTTTTTCGGGGCGGGCCGTTCCATCGTGAATCCCCCCCGAGAGCTCCATGAGATCGCCTGACATCATGTTCGTTTTCTTGGCCCGTGCCAAACTGAAATGCATATTCATACAGCGTTGATTGCACGCATGTGAACTCTCACGCATCCTGTTGCACAGCATATAGCGGAAAGCCGCTTTACAGCTGCTGAATTTTCACTAATCCACAGATCTGCCGGGACTTTTCACGCAGTCTGTTTATGTCGCCCAGGCTCGGACACATTTGTGGAGGTGGGCATGCCGAGGAGCCCCTCGCACTCGGCCAGCGGCAGCGAGCTGAAGCAGATGCTGGCCTCGTGCAAAACGTCGTCGGGAAAACGCCAAGCGGTGGAGCTCCTGCAGGGCACCAAGAATTCCCACCTACAGTATGTCCGAATTAAAGTGTATGGAATGTGTCATCCCTAATGCAAATTATCTTATCCAGACAACAATTTATGTTCAACTGTTCCATAAAATGCATACCCTGTTTGTTGTTATTAACCAAAAAATATAGGTGTTTATGACTTAAAGTCCGCGAACTTTGACCTTGTTTCTCTTACCTGCAAAACGACTCATTTCGTGGGGAGACCTTCTGATGTCACAAAATCTGGGATGGGCTGTTTTGGATCGACAATAAGGTGGTAGTCGAACAAAAACCCATTAGTTTCGAGAATTCCTCAGTGATTGTAAGCTAAAACCAATCCTTGAAAATTATTTATTATTATTTATTTTAGCATTATTATTAACGACGCCAAACAAATATGAGCGTTCACCTGAGATGACACGCTGTGGCGACCCCTAACGGGACAAGCTGAAAGAAAGCAGCATTATATTATTATATTATTACTTCTTTGCCAACTTAGAATACGTTATCGGCTTCTGCGTGTTTTGGTGCAGTAACAAGCTTTTGACACGCAAAGTGGTTGCCGCGGTTGTCGTGTATCAAATCACAAAATCTGCGGCGTTTGCATAATTTCCAAACACGACCGAAAACTTGGTATGTACGTTAAGGATATCGAAGCCTTTACTATTTATCGGTTGATGACGAACTAAACCAAAAAAGAGCTTCACAAACGCTTACCAGTCGATATTTCCAACACGAGGCATATCCTCCACAATGGGTCTGACTGCTGTCGGCTTCTTCATCGCCAGCTACTTAAATTGATTACCTTTAACGCCTTCATAAAGCATCCGAATAATGTTCATCCCTCAAATTGTCGGAAAACTCATCGGCGTTCTTGCAGTGTTTTCCTCCGGGATCCATGTTGTTGTCACAATGTCCTACGTCACGCCCCTCATCGGCTGTTTCCGCTTCATTTCCGTCTTTTTCCGGCAAATCTAGCAATGTGTGATCATTTGTTGCAAATAAAATGTTTCCTCCATAACGGATTTAAGATTCGTATTCAGCATAAAAACTGCATCATATTAGCAAAAAGGTGCACTGCGGTCCTTCCGTTCCCTTTGAGTGATTGTTTACACAAAATCTGGCCTGGCAGACTGTGATGAGAGGCCACAGTAGGAGTTGCTGTGCTCCCGGTTGTGTGTTCCAGTTAAGAGCCTAGCGGCCACATTTCGAGCCGGATGGAGACCTTTGACGAAGGACTGGGTGACTCCAAAGTAAAGGACATTAGTGTAATCCAGCCAAAATATGAAATGCAGTTTAGCATAAATCAGTCAACTAAAATGTAATATGTTAATTGAAATAAGATGTGTTTAAATATTGGCAGATATATTGTGTATATATGAGCGACAGGAAATTGATGTTATAGACGGAGTTCTGCAGTGCAATTTGTCTCTGTTCCCAAAATTTGCATTTCCCGCGCAGTTCCGACTGTCTCCTGTCGGACGCCGAGTCCAGTTCGTCAGACAGCCCCGTGGCCGACAAGAGGGCGCCGGGCAGCGAGCGGGCGGCCGAGAGGGCGGCGCAGCAGAGCGAGAGGGAGCGCATCAGGTTGGCCCCGCAGACTTCCTTCGCTAACATGCAGGTGAGTACAAAGGCACACTGTGCGTACAAAAACACAAACGGGACTTTCGATCACAAGGATGAATACTTTTTGTTTACAGGCGTTTGACTACGAACAGAAAAAGCTTCTGGCAACCAAAGGTGAGTTAACATCTGTGTGTGTGTATCTTCATTTTCAGATGTCAGTCAATGGCTCTTTAAATCAACCAATAAGAACGCATTGCCTTGTATTAGCTGTGCCCCATTTGTTTATAGATGTGTAATAACGCCAAGTAGTTTCCTTTGCTTTTGCCCCTCCCATTTACATAGAACTGAACTGAATTTTATGACATAATTAGTTGAATGAAACATAACTGTAATAATTAAAATGGTTCATGAAATTGGTCAATCGATTTATAGTCAACAATAAAATGATTGAAAAAAAATATGCATCAAAAATGTATTTAATATATTAAAATAATTGGTTCATTAATTGTAATTAAATAAAACGTGAATAATGCCATCTAAAAATTGGAATGATTTATTCTTGTATTCTCATCAAGCACTTGTTTTCATGTTTCCATATACATATTTGAGCTATATTTTCTACCTAATCTGCAAATGACCAGGCTCATCTGTTCATTTTAAAAGTCAAAGTTGGCACTTTAGCATAAAAGCTAACCCCAGAACAATGTTGTTATAAGTTTAGTTCTGTACAAATACAATTAAAAATATAGTGGTCAAAATCTCAAATACATATTTTATCACACCTTATATATTGGTACCTTTTAATTATTTGCATGAGCAAGTGTGTATGTAAAAAAAAAAAAAAATCCTAGCTTAAAATTTTAACTCAGAAATTGAGGAATTCACAAGTCAAGGTACCACTTTGTTGTTATTCTCACATTGCAAAAATAATATATCTTGAAAAAATTGGGGGAAATTGGGATAAAATTAACTGGCGCCATCCAATATGCTACACGTGTTCACGCAGCTATGTTGAAGAAGCCCGTGGTGACAGAGGTGCGGACCCCGACTAACACCTGGAGCGGTCTTGGTTTCTCCAAGTCCATGCCAGCCGAAACCATCAAGGAGCTGAGGAGAGCCAATCACGTGCCCTACAAGCCCAGCATGAGCACCACTTACGAGGTATGCCGCCCCCCCGCCCCCTTTGGACCTTACCGATCAATCCCTCTATACCCGATATTGACTTTTCAAATGCGTTTGGCTACTGTGACGTTTGGGTGAACTTCCTCCCTCAGGGTTCCCCGCTGTCCCTGTCCCGCGCCGGCAGCCGGGAGGGCGTGGCCAACGGCAGCGACTCGGACAACTGGCGGGAGAGGAACGGCTCGACGAACGGGCTGCAGGCCCACGCCGAGTTCCCCGCTGCCGTGAGCAGCCCCAAGAGGAAGCAGAACAAATCTGGTCAGCAGCAGGTTTCCGTCGCAGTTGTACAAAATTTACCTCGAAGCTTGGTTACTATTCCTGTGTATTTATTATATTCATTCTTATTATTATCAGTGATCACGATAGTTGTTAAAGGTTCGTTTATCCGTAAAGTTACGTGTTGGTTATGTGCTCTGAAACGAAATAGACGGCTTCTCGCTCTTGCGCTAAAGTTGCCCCCGGGTGACAGCTGCTCTCCATTCCGCATCATTACTCTTGGTCAGTGAGCTCAATTCTCTGCACGGTTGCCATGGCAATTGGCCTCCATCACTTTTTGGGGTGTGGGCTGACTAAGAGAGGACAAATAGTATCAACAAACATTTCTTCCATTTTAATAAAATAAATGTAAATTCCAATATTCTATTTACATAATGATTACACCACTCACTAACCCTAACCCATTTATGTTCTATAATTGAAACATCCAAACAAGAAGAAGAATGTATGAAAAATACAATTTTTACTACAACTACCTCTTTGCTAGGAGCTAACTTTTTCTTCTTTTTTTTTTTTTTTTTAATTATTTTTTTCCCTTTGTATTTTGGGCGGACAGCCGCTGAACATTACCTGAGCAGCAGCAACTACATGGACTGCATCTCGTCGGTGACGGGCAGCAACGGCTGCAGCCTCAACTCCTCGCTCAAAGGTTCGGACCTGCCCGAGCTCTTCAGCAAGCTGGGCCTGGGGAAGTACACCGACGTCTTCCAACAACAGGAGGTAAGCAAGGGGCGATATGCAATGCCCGTATCGGGGACAAATGAGTCGGGAAATGGAAGAAGGTTTTTTTTTTTTTTTTTTTTTTTTGTGCAGCTATAACAGCTCACACTCTTTCGGAAGACCGTCTAAACAGGTGTCTTTCCCCATTTCCTAATTAAGGAGAGCCTAGTTCTGACTGATGAGCTTGATATCAGCGTCGAAGTCAAGTTCTTCCTCATGAAACTAATCCAAGCATGCCTTTATGGACCTTGTGAACAGAAAATGTTTTTTCATCAAATTCCCCATGAAGTTGGAAGTGTCCAGTTTTCCAAAATGTTTGGCAAAGATGGAGAATTTTGCTTTAATGAAAAAAAAAAATTGTCGCTTAACTTCTTCATTGAGTTTTTAATACTGTAGGCTGACATTTGTGTCACTGAAACTGGTCATTAAACTGGCTTGATGTGGATTCTAGATCGACCTCCAGACATTCCTGACTCTGACCGACCAGGACCTGAAGGAACTGGGCATCACTACGTTTGGCGCCCGCAGGAAAATGCTACTGGCCATCTCAGGTATTTCAATAACGTCAAATTCTATTGTTCTGAAGGCGTGTTAATAATCATTTGTGCAGATTGTTCAATTACCGTATTTTCTGCACTGTAAGGCGGACCTAAAAGCCTTTAATTTTCTCAAAAGCCGACAGTGAGCCTTATAATCCGGTGCGCCTTATATATGGATCAATATTGAGCCTTTAGTGCAACTCCATATAATGGATGCATAAGTTAACTCTTGCCTCTACTGTAGCATCTATTCTATGCACCTCATAATGCAGTGCGCCTTATATATGAAAAAAGTCTTAAAATAGGCTATTCGTTGAAGGTGCGCCTTATAATGTGGTGCGCCTTATAGTGCGGAAAATACAGTACATCCATACCTTGTAAAAGAAGTTTGTGACAAAGATCCTATCTTAATTTAGTCTTATCCTCTCTAATCCTGGGGCGGCACAGTGGCGCAGCTGTAGAGTGTTGGCTCTTGGGACCCTTGTGAGGATAAGCGGCTTAGAAAATGAATGGCTGGATACTATCTAATCCTTGCCACGGTAATATTTCTATGACGTGTTAGCATTAGTAATGGCGGATCGTGTTCAGTCAATGGAAAATAAAGTAAGTAATATTTGTTTGCAGCAGCAAGATTACAGTAAAAGGGATTCATTTACATTCTTTGCGGATCAGCGCGTCTGTTTTTGTATTTTTCCGCTCTCTGATGTTGCTTTTGTTCTGTTGACACAGCGGCTCCAACGCTCATGTTTGGGTGTCGTTCTTGGTCAGTGATGTCATTTTTTGGACTCGACAGTTGTGTAGAAGCAGTGATTTGGACTGCAGTAAGGCAGGAGAGTGTGTACGGGAATATGGTGTGAAAAATACAAGCGCTTCAATCCATCTCTTTTTTTTTCTGCAACGCTTGTCACGGGTGAGTTGGAGCCTATCCCATCTCACTTTGTGCGAGAGGCGGGGGCCGCCGAAGAACGGTCACTAGTCAGTTCCATCAAACCACCGTTAACACTCGCGTTCACACCTGTGAACAATTCAGTGCACAAGTGCCAAACTCAGAGCCTGGGGGCCATTTTATGTGGTCCACGAAAGCAAATCTCGGATGTCAACTTTTTTGCTAATATACCAAAATGGCAATAAGTCTTTTGTTAATAGCACTAAGAAATGGCAAGCATACCCCCTTTCAAAATAAGCCAACTAATAGTGCAACAAACAATGTTCTACTGGCTTCTGGTTTCAAAACTGGTTCAATTAAATTTTTTTGTATATATGTACCGTAATTCCCGGCCTACAGCGCACCTGGTTATAAGCCTCACCTAGTACATTTGTAAAGGAAATACCATTTGGTACATACATACGCCGCAGCTGTGTAAAAGCCACAAGTGCCCACATTGAAACACGAGATATTTACAAAGAAAGATGGTAATGCTAACGCTAGCGCCCCCCTAGTGCTAACGCTAAAATTTACAAGCTAGTCTCAAGGGCAAAATCAAAGCAGCGATGCATCATCTGCGGGTTAAAAAAGACCGTCAGTCAGAGAAGAAATACTTTCAATATCGGTGGTGTCCAATGAAAACAAATATTCTTCAGATTTCAGAAAATAATAAACCAGTTCATAAAATGAAAAAAATTAAAAATACTATTTCTGTGAGTTTGCAGTACTGCTTGACTGCTTTACAGTCAGCATGTAATCTTATCTTTACATATTCACGAGTGTGTTGGTTAATGTGTTTAGCAGTCCTGTGTGAAATCTCTCGTGGCAGAAACCAAAACATTTCTTTCACCATGGATTCCCACGAAAAATGTTTACCATAATTTCCGGCCTACAGAGCGCACCTGGTTAGAAGCCTGTCTGAGTCCATTTGTAAAGGAAATACGATTTGGTACATACATACGCCGCAGCTGTGTAAAAGCCGCAAGTGCCCACATTGAAACAAGAGATATTTACAAAGAAAGACGGTGCACAGAAAGAGTTTGACGCTAGTGCCGCGTTAGCGCTAACAGGGGTAGTCAAAATAAAACTTACCGGTAAATATCACTGAGACATGCCAGTAACACAGCACCAACACGCTAGCACAACGCTAGCGCAGCGCTTACAGAGCCAGTAAAAGCCACTTCCTCGGCACCAGTGTCATTCGTACCTTTTCCGCTGGACTGCCCCCTTCCAGCCGTTAGAAAGAATGCACAAATTATCCGCATCACCGCATAAACCGCAGGGTTGAAAGCATGTGAAAAAAGTCGCGGCTTGTAGGCCGGAAATTATGATAATGAGGCAACCATGTATTGATATGATTTTACAATTACAACGGCCTTCAGAGGGAAACCATAATGAGTTTGACACACCTGATAGTCATCAATGAACTTAGTACCAAGTTTTCGGAATGTGAGAGGAAGTCAAATTTTTGCTGGCAAAAAAAAATCAACCATGATCAGAACTCAGAAAATTTGTAAGATCGGGTTCTGAGTAAAAATGTACCACATTAGTAGTTTCCTATCAGCCGAGGGCTTCTGCGCCATCCTGTGTCACCGTGTAGGGTTGTGGAACGAAACTTCCGGGCCAATGGCTGAGATAAAGTTTCGCAGGAAAAAATAGCTTGTGAATGGTGAACTGCGAGTAGGGTTTTAGGTACTCTATATCGGACTGACTTCCTTTGCTAAACTTGCTTCCAATGTGGACTCTCATTTCAGAACTTAACAAGAACCGGCGGAAGCTATTCGAGCCCCCCATCCGGTCGTCCTTCTTGGAAGGCGGCGCGAGCGGTCGCCTGTCCCGTCAGTTCCACGCCGACATCGCCAGCGTCAGCGGGCGTTGGTAGGCCGTCCGGCCCCGTCCGTCCGTCCCGGCGGCGTCCCTTTTTTCAAAGCCCGGCGCCACCTTTTTCCATTCGCCGCTATCAAGTCCATCCAGTTAGAAGCCATAGTTTGCCTTCCAAGTACCAACCAGCATTGGCGGGGGGGGGAAAAAAAGGGATTCCGAGGTTGAGCCTTCACTCCTGTCCTGTACGAGCCGTTAAGTCTATCCGAAGCATTTCTGCGTGGACGTTATTGTTGCGCTCCTGACTGAGGGTACTCCAGTATTTCAAGGGAACAGGCGGAATGATTAGTACAATCATTTTACCCACTGACGCCGCTGCAGCTGTGTCGGTGACATGCACTTTAATGTTACTAGACTTTTGCCTGTGAAAGCCTTCATTTGCCTAGATCGGAATATTGATAACGAAGCATTGGACTTAAAAAGCACAGATGCCTTTTTTTTTTTTTTTTTTCGTTTTTTTAAAGGTACCAAGCCAAATGTAATAAGCACTTAGCCTGCCCGATTGGGGGGGGGGGGGGGTGCTAGGGCACGGCCAAACAAAGTGCAAAAGTAGGTTAGCGCACCGAAGTCGCGTCCTGTACCAAAAAGGAAAGCGTGGAGTGTTTTGATTAGGAACATACCTCCGAAGTCAGTGTTTATGTCCAGCAGCTGTCGCGCCATCTCGCCATCGTTTGCGTCCACGTATTTCATAGACAAAAAAAAAAAAAGTGTACTCTTTTTATGTTTTTTTTTTTTTCATGTTAGGGGAAAGGGGCAAGATGTATAATGGTAATCAGTTTACATGTGTATTTTTTTATACGTCATGAATGACTTAATATGATTATTTGATATTATTATTGTCATTTTATGTTCATTTCTCAGTCTGCGGAGCGCTTAAATGGCCGCAGCAGGTTTTCGTCTGTTTGTTTATAGCTTACGCTTTTTTTTTTCCCTCCATCTGTTATTTGTCAGCGCCGGCCTCTCGGTGGCCTCAAAATCCCACAATGCACTCCTCTGCCTTCTCTATGGAGCAAGGATCTCTTTCGAGAACTTTTTGTAGCCTCAAGTGCCAGTTAACATTTTTGTTTGAGGGAGGGGTGCTTGAAGAAGGGACATTTTTGCTCTGAAAAATGACTGCATCTCACAGTGAACATAAAAACGGTATTTGAAGGAATGCAATGAAAAGCTACAATTGCTCCACTATCATATTTTTGGGGTCATCTTGATACTTTTGAAGCACTATATATCATTACTTACAGTGCATCATAATTCTCAAGTCTGTCAGATATGTTCTTGAAGAGTTAGACGCTAGATTTTGAAGCTCAAGTGCAATGAAGAGTCGTCGTCTTAATTTTTTTTTTTTCAGTATTACAAATGAAGAATCTAGATTTTCTATTTTTACGTGTCCAAAAGGTGCCTTAAAAGGATTTGACCGCCTGTCAAGCGCAGATGCACCAAAAGCGTCTGAAGTAAGACAGAAAACACCAGCAGGAAACGAACGAGTGCCTTTCGCTTTAATTCTAATTCCTCAACCACTTTCACCTATTTGACGTCTTTTTACGGTTGTTAATAACACGACGGTGCAGCGAATTCTTTTGTGACAAGGTGGCCGATGCTAACCGGATAGTTGTTTTTTTTTGTATTGAAGTCTTAGTGGAAAAAAAAAAGAATGCAAAATGTAAAATATGACTTTATCCAGAGGCACTACATGTCGCGACTCGTTTTGTTGTCCTTCCAAGGTCAGCGTCTCGTCTTAACCGGTGAATGTTGTTTAAAAAAAAAAAAAAGCGCTTTAACTGAGGTTTTTATTTTTGACTTGATTTTATTTTTTTCCTGTGGATCATTAAAGGGACTCTTTCTGTCAGAAAAGTTTACTAGCGGCTCCTCTGAAAAAAGTCATACAGCCGTCAAGGTTTATTGCCAAAAAGGTTCTAATGGAAGATGTCTTTTGTACTGCAATTTGATGCGACGTTATAACAAATGTAAAACCACTAAGAGATTTCTGGAACATTTGTGCAACTTTTAAATGGTTGTTTTTGTTAAGAAAAGATACAATTCTGCACCAAAGGATTTGTGCATCACGGCCAAAAAAGCTCTTGCTCGCAGTCTGGTATTCCAGTTGTCTTATCGTAATGATTTTTTTTTTCTTTTTGGATGTGTGTGTTTAATAAATCACAAATCAGGCACACACACACAAAACATGTTCAAACGTTGATATTCTGAAGATAATAAATGTATGCAAGATTCCTCTTTTCTTTTCCTGTGGTTTTGTCTGGGAAATATTCCATTTGGTGCGCGGTTATCTTCAAAATGTTGCAGTGACACTCTACAGGGAAGCTCAGCGTGGAGAATCACAGCTCTCGCTATCAAAAACCTTTTAAATCCCCTGCTACCTTTCTGCCTCCAGAACGTTCTCATGCAGCTGATATGCAAAATGGTTCTGCGCTGTCTGGTGTATTTTTAGGCAGAATAAAGCCAGTCAGTAAAAAGATTTATTTTTTTTTTTTTTTTTGCTGTGACATGGTGGTACATGCGCTTCTTTTTTTCCTTTCGTCTTGTCCCGTTAGGGGTTGCCACAGCGTGTCATCTTTTACCATCCAAGCCTATCTCATGCGTCTTCCTCACTAACACCCACTGTCACATTATCATCTGCGAACATCATGATCCAAGGGGATTCCAGTCTAACCTCATCTGTCAGCCTATCCATTGCTACCGCAAACAGGAAGGGCCTCAGGGCGGATCCCTGATGCAGTCCCACCTCCACCTTAAATTCTTCTTACACAACTACGGCACATCTCACCGCTGTTCTGCTGTCCTCATACATGTCCTGTACTACTCTAATGTATTTCTCCGCCACACCGGACTTGCGCACGCAGTACCACAGTTCCTCTCTTGGTACTGTGTCATAGGTTTGGTGGTACATGCACATTTTCTTGCAAGTGTGAGTGCTGAATATGAGCAACTCTAATCCATCCGTCGTCCATCAGGACTTCAAACTTGTGTAAGATACCGATTTAATCCAACTGGTATGATCGTAATGTATAGACATGAATTGAACTGTAGTAACTCAAACTAAAATTCTCTCTCTCATGAATCCTGTCATGTACACCACTCCCAAAAAGTTTGGGATGTTAAGCTTTGAGGGCTTAATTGCGGGACCCGCCTAAAATGCCCTATGACCTTTTCAGGTGAATTTCACTTTCTGTTACCCTTCCAGTCTCTCTGTTTGTCTCTGTCTCTCTCCCGTGCTTGGTGTCGTCTTTTTCTCATGATGTCAAAATGTGACTGGCATGGTGAAGTTGACTTTAAAATTTGAGGCAGGAAATTATTTGGTGGCTTCATGGATCAAAAAGTTCCTCCCACATTCGAAAAACATGCACGTTGGGTTCAGGAGCTACTCAAAATTGTCCGTCGGTTTGAATTCCAGTTCTGTCTTTTTTGTTTTATTTAATTGGATTTTATTTTATTTTTTTACTGAGTTTTGTTTAAACAGCAGTGACTTCATCTCAAGCCTCAAGGGGGCAGTGTTGTAGCTTAAAATGGTTTGAAAGGCGGTGCATGGTGCAATAGCAGTAGTGAGGCTACAGGAGGACCTAAAGGTCCTCATTTGGATCAGCACCATACACGCCCATAGATACAGACAGACATTAAGCCTTTATAAACCACCTGATGTGGACTTTATGGAGTTCCATGGGGTCCATCTTGACTCACATTTAATTTCCATGGTGTCCTATAGATTTTTTTATGCATTTGTCAATACTGTATTTCAAAACTGAAGAGGAGAAAGGCCCATCTTGTAATGTTATTTTGCTGTAAAATCCTAGACCTGACCCATCTTTTGGTTTTTATTGGGCTCACTGACGCCCCACCCTCAAGAGTAGTAACCTGCTTTAAATATATTGTGCTTTTTATACATGTTGTCTTGTTGTTGTTGTTGTTGTTGTTAATTTCATTTGCATTTAGCTGCTTTTATTCCGTTCCTTTATTTAAAGTTATTGTTTTGATGTTGTGAATATTTCCAATCATAATTTACACGTGATGTCATCCACGTGTCAGATGGCCAGTGCAGGCGGCGAGGAGGGCGTAGGAACAGGTGGCACCACCGGAGCGTCTGTTCATCAACAGCGTGTGAATCATTTGGACTTTTTCCCTTTGCCGCCTTTGTTTGTTGTGTAACAGTGCCGCACTGACGACTGTGTAAATACTGCTTTCTCTGGGTTAATATGTAGGAGGCTGCAGTGGGAAAACATTTATTACCGTGCCCAGTTGGACACATGGATGCACCGTGGGGGGATTAGAGTGGTTTTTAAAGCTTCCATTTTGGGGCAAAAAGAAATGCAACAACCGCGCTCTCCACTCAGGATGATTGAAATGTTGGACATGTGCATTCAAAAGTTTTGAAACTAATTCATTTCACTTGAAATATGGATGACATTTTTGACTCAGATGACGATTACCCAGCTCGCTTTCGGTCTCAAAACGTCTCGCTTGATGTCTTGAAGCTTCTCAACACGTCTCAAAAAACATCCTCATTGAATCAAATATCACATTTGTGGAGCTGTCAATCAAGTGAAAGTGAATCAAATTGCAGAGCGTGAGCAGAACTTTAATGACTAAGCAGCCATCAACATGTAGGCAGGCTTCCCACTTGTCGGGTCCACAATATTGTCCGCACATGTCCACTGATTTCCACTGCAGGAAAGGTGTGAACGAGATGTGGTGTCATTACACCCCCCCCCCCCGTGGTTTTTACAATATGTTTGTAAAACTGTGCATTTTCATTCATTTACAACAGACCAGTAAACCCGTCAAAGCTGCTATGCTGGCGAGTAGCCGGAGATTTGTTAATCCGCTGTCCCGCTTCCCTACTGTCTGGGGACTGTTTGGCAGCGAAGGTGAGACTCCACCCTGGAAAAAGCACACCAGCATCGGACACCAAACTGCAAGACCCCCACTGATCTAAAAAAAAAAAAACACTAGATGAAATCGCCATCTTGATACTCCCAAAACAAGCATGCCGACCTATGCAGCAACGGCAATTAAATGCGTTAATCGCCAGTTTCATGGTTGAGAAAACATTCCACAGGTAAGTTAGAAATATTTACTTTGAGACTGTTAAAGTTTGTTTGTAAAACATTTTTTTTTTTCTGATGAGTTTAATTCTCTTGAACAAACTTTTCTTTACAGTTGTTGTGGTTCACTGTTCGCTCTCCGCTTCACCTTTATAGGCCGACGGTTTTTCGCGAAAAAGCAATGTCAATATTTTCCCAAACTTCATCAGTCGGATAAGCTTGAAAACACATTTTCTGTGAATTTTTTTTTTTGATGAATTTCATAATACAGAACTCTGCAAATTCAATTTGATTTTATAAATGCGAGGAAACGAGTTTAAACTTTCTGTCTGAAATAGGATGTCGCAGAGACCACAAATGAACATTGAGTTTAGCATGTATTTTCCCATTGTGAGTCCTTTTTTCCCCAAATATATCTGACTGACTTAAAATTTAATGTTTTTATGACGAAAAAAATGCTTAGTTTTTTTTCTATGTTGTGATGATAGTGCTTCCCAGCGTATTTTGGGAAACGTTAACATGTCACGGAAATCGGGCCCTAGGTAATATGCAAGGTTTCTTGGTTGTCACGGTGTTATATGTCTGTCCTTTGCACTTAGCCTTTTTGGGGTTACCAATTCGAATTAAAAATCCTTCATATTACCAGAACTGGAAAAAAAGGTCAAGCTCACACGACCAGTTTTAATTCTACATGCCAAACTTTGAGGAAAAACCCCGCCATAATCCAACTTGTAAATCATGTCCTCCACACGTTTTGGGAGTACCAAGATGGCGGCTAGTGACGTCAACCAATACCACGTCAAGTGTATGCGCTATCCAGTTTTTTTTGTTTTGTTTTGTTTTTTGGATCAGTGGCAAGACTCCTCACTGACCAGAACTCATCGAAAGCAACGTCAGACCTGCTAAATTGTGGTTTCTGATATGCGCATTTTGGACTGGACAAGCTACGGAAGCCCTGTGTTGCGCTGCTGAACCAGCCAATCAATGGCTTGGGATCAGCGGTCGGTATATCAAGGACCCCTTTCGTTAGCACGACAACTCAGGCAAAAGTCTGAGATTTGCCACCGGAGAGACTTCACGAGTTGGTTCCACGTTTTGCCTGCAAGTGTATGCCGAAGAGCAGGCCAGATGCCGCTGGCGAGTGCACGCTGCAGTCTCGCCCAAGTAATAGCAATGATAGTATTTTAGCTAGTAGAGGCAACAGTTCATACTGTACATATTCCAAGTAAAATACTGAACCGTAATGTTCAATATTCAAATACAGTTGCACTGGATTTATCAAAAAACTGGATAGTTTTACTTTTTGTTTAAGTATATTTAATGTTATTGGAATCCAATGTAACATTATGCGCAATTTGAATATTACCAAATTGGGAAAACTTTACTTGAGATTTGATTAAAATGTAAAATAATGTCAAACATACACCTAACTAAATCAGTTCTTAAAGATGAAATGCAAAGTTAAATACAGCTGAATGGTACTCCAGCAGTGATTCTTTGTCATACCACTAGGGGGAGCCCACCTACCACATTTTGCCAAATGGCCTCATCACCAAACACGGATTAATCTTTTACACTTCTCATCGCACAATAAGACCTAAAATGAGGATAAGCAGCAAAGAAATTGGATGGATAGATGGATGTTTTTTAAATGGGAAAACAAGGATGGAATTTTCTTCAAGCAAACAATACTTGAGTAGTTACTGTACATTACAAATGAGAGGGGTAACAATAAAATGCAATATCTCAACATTATTGTTTTTATTATGACTAATGATTAAAGAATTTGTGCGCAGATTTTAGCGAAAATCACAGAAGTTGACAAACATGATTCGATTGCGGGTCACACAATGATGTGGTGGGCCACATCTGGCCCCTCGGCCTTGAGTTTGACACCTATGCGTTAGAACGGACCACCGCGTGATTTTAGGTGGCCTGCGAGGGCAAATCATATGGATCACCTTTCATGATTTTTGTTCAAATCTGCAGCAAAATTTCAAATTGTGATATCACAAATGATAACGTTGATATATTACAAGCATTTTTGTGTTACCAAACAACAATATTTGAAAGACGTATTACTCTCGATTTCTAATTCCAAAACGAGCGCACAAATTTCACGTGTAAATATGATGAGGCGGTTAAAGATTTTTATGGTTTCACAGTCATAGGGGGGAACCGTAAGTAAAATGTGGCCCGCGACAAAAATGAATTTGACACCCCTGCATTACAAGGTCTTAATTGATTGTGTGAATGTACCTCACGAAGCGTTTTTTTTCTCCACTAATTTGACCGATTGCTCCATATAGATGGCCCATCCTTTCATGTGCTGTAGGAAGACGGTGCCCCCCCACCCAACCGCCCCCAACCTTCACTCTGCACGTCTTCCGTCTGTTGCCGTGCGGCCTCTGAGCTCACAGGAGTGGTGAGCCAATCGCGCGTGCACACAGTGTAGATGAATATCCTCATGGCAGGGATTTAGGGAAGTGATGATGAGGAAGAACAGAGCAAGTTGATGGAAGTGAATTGTGTGTGTGATGGGGGAAGGGAGGGGTTGATCTTAGTTTGCATGGGATGCTGTGTCACTGCCCTCCCCTCCCTCCCCAGCGCTGATCTTAACACATAATGACTCTAGCTGGAGGGAATGAGCTGGGCTGATGGATGGAGGGAGGTAGGAAACCTCCAGAATCATCCGGCCAGTCGCCGCCTCATTCTTCTTTTCTTCTTCCTCCTCCTCTTCTATAACTGAAGGCAAAGGGAGAACTAGACGATGCATGGCGTGCATAACAATGAGCTTTTTTTTTTTTTTTTTTTTAAGGTTTGGGGGGTGGGGGGAGCCGCCATCGGAGGTGTTTGATGCCTTTTGATGATGTAACGCGTGTCGCTTCCGAAGTGAAAAAGTCCTTTAAATGAACGCTTCGGTGCTAATCTGCGGTTATCAGGGGGGGCTGAGCTGTTTTAGCGATGAAGGCATTTAAACGCAGCAGGGGGCAGCCGGTTAAGTCATGCTCGCAAGCTGGGTCCTATTAAGTCGGCATAAGAGCATCACGTGTGGAACGGGCTTCTCTGTACGGTCATTGTGTTGCATCTTCGGCACCGGGGACGCGCAAGTTTCCGGAAAGCAATTCGGAGGCCAAGATTCGGCCTGCCGGGAAATGTTGAAAAGGTGAACCGAGGCCCAGGTCGCCACGTCGCGAATGTTTCTCCACCGAACCCGGCGTGATTATGAGCTTAGTTTAGAGTTAGATCCCGCTGGCCCGCCTAAGCCGTCCCTCGCTAATCCCGCAATGTGAATGAGGAAATGCGGCTTGTTTTCTCTCGCAATCAAAGCGGAGTCTACATGTAGGTCAAACGCCACGCTTTTGTCAACGCTTCCAGAGCTCAAAGTGACACTATGAGAACAACGCTTGCTCCCGGATTGTTTTTACCCTTGATTTCTGAATCCAAAACTAGCTCATACATTTCATGTGTAAAAACGATGAGGCGATTAAAGATTGTTATGGTTTCAGTTCTGAGGTGAAACCGTAACTAGAATGTGGCCCGCGACACAAATGAGTTTGACGCCCCTGGGCTATTGGAATTGATTTCTTGTCCATTTTGTTTCTCCATAACCTGGTAACTCACAAATGGACAAACAAACGACGCCCTTCCTCGACCGGACTCCATTCGTCTGATCTCATCCTTTGCCGAACTTGAAACGGTCAACAAAAGAATGACTGTGTAATAACAACTACTCTGCCGCTACAGAACGCTTGCCCCCTCGTTGTGTTTAACCCGGGGTCTCGCCGTATTTACAGACTCCGTCGTCCGACCCGGTTGCTCCTCCTCGGGCTGTTTCGCATGAAACAGAGGAAGGCAAAACCAAATCCAAAGTGACACTGAACGCTTTCGGGAGCCACGCACGTGGTAATTTCTCTTGACTCTAACGCGGCCAAATGGCGTTCGGAGGCGCCCCCGAGCCCGCAGGTCGGCGCTTTGCCTTCCATTTATCAGACTCTTGACCTCTGCCGGACCTTTTTCCTGCGTGTAATTCGCATGACACACACACAGTCGGCCCAGCCAGCCAGCTGCGCACTTTTCATCAGCAAAGCCAACGCTTCATTAGGTCCAACTGCGCAATCCATTCAGATCCACTGATGGATCGGTTCTGCCTTCACAAGGATATACACCTAATAATAGCTTACAGATTATTGAAGTGATCTAACAATTGAGACCGCCTCTTCGTTTGACGGGGGTTTGTCATACATGAACAGTGGGATACAAACTCCAACTGGGTTTTGATCAGCGCCACGTGCTGTGGTATTCTTACGCTTGCTAATGAAGTGCTGCCTCCACGGAGGAAAAATTGCAATCACTAGTTTTACTTTCGTACGAAGCGCTTTTTTTTTTTTTTTTTTAATGCACCCTCTGGACTGTTTAAATCGTAGGCCTCTCCTCAAATCACCTTGCCCGACCCCTGGTTGTCATGGTAATGAAGTCTGTGCTCTGCATTGGTTCCGCAGCAGGAAGCGGTGGGCTGAACTTTCAATTTCACGCGTCTGAAAGGCGACACAATGGGTCGCTTAAATAGTGTGCTGTCCACGTGCCACATACACGCAGTTTAGTACGCTT
The DNA here is from genome assembly GCF_019802595.1 of Syngnathoides biaculeatus. Taxonomy (NCBI): domain Eukaryota; kingdom Metazoa; phylum Chordata; class Actinopteri; order Syngnathiformes; family Syngnathidae; genus Syngnathoides; species Syngnathoides biaculeatus. The sequence continues at coordinate 7,906,611 of NC_084651.1, read as the reverse complement.
GCTCATCTTTATTTTTCACTAATGGTGCCCCCGTTTGTCATAATAACATATGCTGGACTCGACATTGGCCCCGCAGTAGAGGGGGGGACTGGCCCTTCCCCTCAAAATGCATCTGACCTTATCTATCCATTCCTTTTCTTTGCTGGTTGTCCTCACGAGGGTCATGGGGAGTTCTGGAGCCTATCCCATCTGTCAACGGGCAGGAGACAGGGCACACCCTGAACTGGTTGCCAGCCAATCACAGGGCACATGGAGACAGACAACCAATCACACCTAAGGGCAATTTAGAGAGTCCAATTAATGTTGCGTGTTTTGGGGATGTGGGAGGAAAGCGGAGTGCCCGGAGGAAACCCACGCAGGCACGGGGAGAACATGCAAACTCCACAGAGGCGGGTCCGGCATCGACCCCGGGACCTCAGAACTGTGAGGCCAACGCTTTACCAGCTGAGCCCACCTTGCCGCCCATCCGACTTTAACAAAGCAAAAATAAATCGGCAGTGAAAAGCAGGCTACAATTCTTGACTCTTGGCATATTTGGACAAAAGCAGACATGGTTTTAAGACTTCATTTTAAACTGTGGTTAAATGCGTTGGTGTAATTCTGCCCATTCATGATCGATTCCGTTTTTCTGGTATTTTGTCTCCTGGGTAATTCGCCAATTTGTCCAGTCAAGACGTTAATTGAACATCAATCAAAGCGATCATTACGGCATGCAATATGCTGGTGGTGGTGGTGGGGGGGGGGGTTGATTTTGTTAGTCCTCTTGCATCTGAGCTCCAAAACAGTCAGACTGACAGAACCCCAGACAAGAAGTGTTCTGGCCCCTTTTGATGGGACTGCACGACGTGAAACGCGTCTCGGACGTGCATTTTTTGCAGCAGGCAACCGAGAAGGAGAACCTGCGGGATAATCTTCTTACGTAAACGATCATTCAATTCTTTCTCTCTCTCTCTCTCTCTCTCTCTCTCTCTCTCTCTCTCTCTCTCTCTCTCTCTCTAACTCTCTCTCTCTCTCTCTCTCTCTCTTGCTCTCTGTAATCCGCCGAACTATTCGCGCTCATGCAGCACACGCATGACACACGCTTGCATGCACACTTGTGGCTCTGCGTGGACGAGAAGACACAACAAAGGCGACCAAACAATTGAGCAATTTCAAATTATACTTGCATTAATTCAATTGTGTGCAACGAGGCATATTTTTTTTCATATCGAGAGAGAGAAAGGGAGTCGATTTCTTTCTACTCCACCGTCCCCCCCCCCCCCCTCCTCCTCCTCCTCCTCTTCCTCCTCCTCCTCTTCCTCCTCCTCCACGTCCACCAGTGGACCAGCGAGCGGACCACACCGCCGGCCATCGAGGAGCACAGCGGCAGCTTCGGGCGTCATCGTTTTGTGACATCGGCATCACCCACCGAGATGGAGGCACCGGGCTTGCAGGCGCGCAGCATCAGCAGTCCGCTGAGCCCCTGCGAGGGGATGATCAAGGACCTGAGCCTGGACGCCATACAGCTCTGTGAGCGAGACGGTAAGCAACTTCCTCACGTTTTAGCGGGGTGCATCCGTGCATTACAGCCCCCCAGGCAAAAATTCCTGTGACGTGCAGTCTGCCTTTAATTGCCTTTTTTTTTCACGTTTATGCCTTTAAAAGGACTGAGAGGGTTTCTTTTGGATGGTTGGTGCGTGTGTGAAAATCTGCAAGAGTGTCTGCTGTGTGGCAATAAATGTCTTTTTATGTCATTATATGTGCCCCCCCCCCAAAAAAAAAGAAGCTCTTATCTGACTCCCGCAGGCCCCACCACACCTATCTGCTGCCTCTTACAGCTGCACCATGACAGCAAACATCCCAATTTGTAGTTGCTCTTAATGAAAGCGGATGTGCTCAGTAAGGTGACCTGGGCAGTCCACGCCATGCCGTCATGAATCCGCACGGTTGAAGATCAGAGGTGGTGAAACCCTCAGTGCAATGGTGCAAAAAAAGAAGAAGAAGGGGGGGAAAAAGCAAGTCATCATCAGGAGAGTGTGTGAGGCTCCAACATGGCTGCGGCCACATGTGAGTGCAAAAGCCTCTGCAACATCCTGAAAGCGCCAAAAAGATCACCGTTCACCTGAAGTCATTTGTTTTGCCCGGGCCTTTTTCAACATCACGTTTACATGAAATGTGTGTGTGTGTGTGTTTCCTACCTGGCCGTTGTGCTTCCCGAGCCGCTCCTCATCATGCAAGACGCGGCGGCGCCACGGCGCACTTTCTATCCTCTTAGTGCTTTGCTGGCTTCATTGGAAAGCTTTCATTTCCATAATGGTCAGGAGCGGACTGGGTGCCAGCTTTTGGGGGGGGGGGGGCTCTCGTAGGAAAGACCCCGGAGCCTTTTTCGTCACGTCCGAATGCGCTTCTGGTCGAGTGGTCCAAGTCAATATAGCTTCTGTGTCCTTGAGACACCCCCATGATGTTTGTTGATGGGGCAACAAACACCTGCTGGCCACTTTTATGCAGCCGAGAGACCAGTTTCTTAGTTGCAGGACTCTAAAAATATATACATGTATATATATATATATATATATATATATATATATAGCAATACATGACAAAAAAAATTAACAGACTTAAATACAATACATAAAACCAGGGATTGTGATTATTAAATGTATTTCTGTTGCTCGTCGGCTAGCTTGGCTACCTCTGACCAACCGCTGAAGATAGTTGAGAAATGTAAAGAAATTGCAAATATAATATATACGTTGTTCGAGATGGGCGGCACAGTGGATCAGCTGGAAAAACGTTGGCCTCGCAGTTCTGAGGACCCGGGTTTGATTCCCGGCCTCGCCTGTGTGGAGTTAGCATGTTCTCCCCGTGCCTGCGTGGGTTTTCTCCGGCCACTCCGCTTTCCTCCCACATTCCAAAAACACGCAACATTAATTGGACACTCTAAATTGCCCCGAGTTATGATTGTGAGAGCGGCTGTTTGTCTCCATCTGCCCTGCGATTGGTTGGCGACCAGTTCATGGGTTAACCCCCCCTGCCTGTTGAGACAAACAGTTGCACTCACGATCACACCTAGGGGCAATTTAGAGTGTCCAATTAATGTTGCATGTTTTGGGGATGTGGGTGGAAACCTAGGTGCCGGGAGAAAACCCACACAGGCACGCGGAGAACATGAAAACTCCAGACAGGCGGGGCCGGGATCGAACCCGGGCGCTCAGAACTGTGAGGCCAACGCTTCACCACCTGCTCCACCGTGCCGCCAAGGCCACAGTTCCATTGCTAATGTAGTTGAAGTCACATCGACCAGCGCTACTGGGGCAGATTAGATCGACACGGCGACACATCGAGGCTGCTGTCTGATTGGACAAAAATAACGTGAAAAATGTAACCTCCACGTGCAAGTGCCGGAGGAAGGACATTCAAGAGAAATGCTACAAAAACGAAGAGAATAATCGACTGCTTGGTCCTTGTAACATTAGCATAGCAGCCTTGACCCTGAACATGACGAGCATGAAAAGTACTCGCATTGATTTCCCCGAAAATAGCCAGTGTCCTTCTCCGCAAAACTTTTTTTTTCCCTCTCTCTCTCTCTCTCACGGCCATATTCATTTCCATACTTGGCTGCTTTCTAAATTTACCTCTTAGAGGTATTAATATTTAATTGGCAACATGAAAGGCTGCATGGTGCCGCGCTGAGCAAGCAAATGGGAGCGCAGCAGCGTCACTGGACCTCTTCCTGTCTGTGGGAACCCAACAGAACTGCCAGAGCATTTCAATGCACATTTAAACACGTGGCAGGACAATTGGGTTAGCGTGTGGCGCTGAATAACAAAATGCTGCAGTCTCCTGCACATTGACAGCTGGGATAGGCTCCAGTACTCCCCGTGACCCTTGTGAGGATAAGCGGCAAAAAAAATGGATGGATGTTGAAATGTGAGGATTCAATTTCGTTTTTTGATATATTAAAGAGCACGTATCATTTGTTTCAATGAAATTGTAAGAGGAATATGGATTTCACTGCAAATTTTTAATGCCTTTTTATTTTTTCACGTACTCTGTATACTACAAAGGTACAAACGGTTAGGTTGGTCTCCAATAATGACCACTAAAAAAAAAAAAAAAGGGTTTCAGTGATGTCATTTCCCTCTGTAGTACTGACCATCTTAGCTGAGCATCATCATAATCATTTCAAGCAAATTGTTTTGATTCATCATAGAAGGTCAACCGGTGAATAAATGAGCCTGCGCCGTTCTCCAAAGAGTGAGTTTTAATCAAACGGAAATTAATAATGTCGGCCTCAGACGTGCGCTTGCCGTTAATGATGCAGACGAGAAAATTAACGTCAGCGTTGTGTCGAATGGCAGCACGATAATTGGGCATAAATTGCAGCGCTTCGTGCGACTGGGCTGATATTCGGAGCAGGCCATGCGCGACGACATGAGTGTGATGGCGTGATTGACAGGTGTGCATTATTTATTAATTTTTATGCTGCAGTCAGATAACAAAAATGTGATTGCGCCCTCTGGATGGTTTAAAAATTTGTTACTTAACTGATAGGGAGAGCAGAGTTATGTAATCGTGTAAATCCCTTTTGCTCAAACCTGATGCAGTCAAAGCTCTTCAATATTTATTTATCTTTTATATTCTTGATATAAGCGGCACGTTGGATCAGCTGGTAAAGCGTTGGCCTCACAGTTCTGAGGTCCAATGAGGGTTCAATCCCGGACCTCGCCTGTGTGGAGTTCGCATGTTCTCCCCATGCCTGTGTGGGTTTTCGCTGGGCAATTTGGTTTCCTCCCACGTCCCAAAAACATGCAACATTAATTGGGCATGGATGGATTCTTTATATATACTTCACCAAAACTACAGCCCAACAATCGAATTAATATCTTGAAATCAATGGTGGGCTATGTAGTAACTAGCAGTTTTGGTGGAATAAGTACCGGTATTTCTTCTTCTGGTTGACTCCAACAAGAGACACTTGTTGTTGCTATGTTATTCAGTCTTTTGCTGCGGTTGATTATATTTGCGCCTACTCGAGCCGAGGGATTTGTGCAAACATACTCGGTGACTTGTCAGGCTACGACAGCTGGTACACATTGGCCCTAGCACTGTCACGTGAACACCATCTGGTCCAGGAGACGCTCCAACTTGCGAGTTATTCATACTTTGGATGAACTGTCCTTATTGGAATGGAAACTGATTTTGTGTTTGTTGTGAATGGTTGTGTGTCTCAAAATGTGCGCTGTGACTGGCGGCGCGACCAGTTCAGGGTGGATTTTTGCTTTCAGTACCTTTACCACGCAAGTGAAAGTCCATTTAGTCTCCAAACTGGGGCAAACTCCAGCACACTTGGCACACAAAAGAGGACAAGTGCTACAGAAAATGAATGGATGGAATTTGAACAATGGTTGTTTCCAACCCCACTAAAGATAAATGTATTGTTATCGTTGTCGTGATTATTATTATTATTATGGTTTTACTGTGTCTGTACTGGGTGCCGAGAAGCTTGCTGATGTGTAAACACGCCGATGAACGGGGACATTGTTCACGTTGCTCGGCCTAGAGAAAGATGGTCTTGTTTCTGGCCGCTTCGCGCTCCCAGCGTGACGTCCGTGTCGGTCTAGTAGTCCGTGTAGCGAGACGGACAAAGACGCGCTATTTTCTAAAGACCAAGCCAACGTCCCTGTGCTCTGCTGCCCATTTAATATAAAGAATTTGGAAAGGTTGTCCGAGTGATGTACAATCCGAGACAATGTGTGTAGATGACCCAAGACCAAACGCATTCGGTTCTGTGATACTTGACTTCCCTCCAAGTATTCTTCATTCACCCCCCCCCCAATCCCAAACAAAACCTCGCTGACCGTGCATGTTCTATTTTAAGTGACATCATTAACATTGTTAGTGATGTCACAAAACAAAAAAGCCAAACCGAAAAGCACTTGACATCGGGTCATCGTGGAGGATGTTTTCAGTTTCAGTTCCCGACCAGCGATGGCCTGAATGTACATTTTGTTCTGTAATTGGCTGGTCAATGCCAAACTCTTCGATGAGCTCGCCACATCTGGATCTATCCGCACACATGATTAAACCACGAACAAGGAAGTCAGTCAAGCCGGGTAGGACTGGAGCGGATCGGAGAAAGGGAGAGCCATTAGGAGGGTGATGTGTTTGCATGTTAACAAGATTTTTATTGATCCCACTGCATTCATTTATTGCTGTGCGGTGTATAGTACGCGTTGAGTAAAAAAAAAGGGGAACTCCTGAATCACGGTCGTGAACATCAGGATTATTTGCCTTTCCGCAAACGCTCTTACTGAAGCCGTAAATGTGCTCGCACGGCAGTAATTGCAGTCCCGCGGCTTTACGGCGAAATGGTGACGCAACCAAGTGAATATACTGCGTACCGCAAGCTAGTCTACCTGCCAACAGATGTGAGTCACGGTGACGCTTCGTCATCCCGGAGAGCTGTAGAACGGCTCAGGGTTAATTTCTACTTCCTCCCTCTGATCTTCACCCCCTTTCATCTTTCATTCCCGCGGTCGCCGGAGTATTTATTGGTCGCAGATGAGCAGTGCAGGCTGTCGGAAGCTTGAATTCGCGTGTACTGGGCCGCACTTCCAAAAGGCAGTGCAGCCTCACCACAATATTAAGTATGCAATCTACTATGTAATATATATACATATATATATATAATAGAAATACGGTGATGTATGGGCATTAACCTTTACACAACTTTTACCGTTTTTTTTAAATGTCGGCACTCCACATTGGTTTTCGGTCATGCGGCTAAGACGATTTTGTCCGAGTCTCCCTAAATTTCTTGCAATCAAACGTTGAGACACGTTTCTCTTAAAACTGTTGAACAATTTGCTTGCAAGTTCCTTAATAAAATTCTGGACCTCGCGTCCCGCATCCTCGGTCGTCAACAATTGAGCCTTTCAGGTGTGCTTCTATTTTTTTTTTTACTCAATCACAACGCTTACCTTTTTCCAATTGACCTTTGGTATGACCCAAACCATTTTTTTTAGCATTCCTCAACTTCCCCAGTTTTTTGTTGCTTATCTGCAGCCATCAAATTCACAGAGAATATTTGTAAAAAAATAAAATAAAATCAACGTAACTGTTCTATGATTAGCACATACAGTGATGCCCAGAATACAATTTGAGAAGTGATTTCTTTGAAAACCAAATCGATGTTCCCCATTTCAATGAATGGAAAAAGAAATAATGCGTTCCATGCCTAAAAAAATCTTTAAAATGTCTTTAAAGCTTTTCCTGATAATAATCTGTATAGTGGGAATACATGTATAGTTTAAATACTTTTTATAATAAAATAATTTAAGAAATATATTTATTTTTTGCTTAAAATGTATGCTTTAGTAGTAGAGGACGCTAGGCTGGGACGGCATTGCCGTATCTGTTTGAATTAGTTCAAAAACGGGGACGTTCAAGAACCGAGGCTTTGCTGTATATATTTCAGTATTTAAATGTCTATAATCTGACCGTGTCTACGTGCAATATTTTTTCCATACAAATAACATTTATTGATTTGTCAATTATTTGTTACTGATGTTAATAACAACGACGCAAATATCATAAACGACTGCAGCGACGACTGCGATGCTACGAAAGAAGTAATAGCGCCCATTTGAAATATGGTGCCACGATCTGCTGCCGAAGTCATTATCAAACTTGAGTGGCCACGCCGGCGCCCTGTTGGATCTCACTAAATTCAAATATAAGAACCGCTGCACGCCCAAATTACTTTTGTGATGTATTGAGACTCTCAACCGTTTTACAGTTTTTCCTTTTTTTTTTTTGGGGGGGGGGGGTGCCTTGCCCGAATCAAAGGTCAGCAACAAAAGGTGGGACAGCACAACCTCTCCGGTCCAAAATAACGTTCTCAGCAGGACTGCACGCAGAAACTTCTCGACATTGTCGTTGAATCTGGCTGCTGAATGTCAAGTCTAGGAAGAAAAAAAACCTCCCAGTGGCCCGAGTATCAGCCCAGCATAATGCACCACGGGAATCATTCAAACAAACTCGACAGTGGGAAGATTTATTTCCCCACTTGAAGCATACATTGGTAAAATTATCCAATCATTTTCTAATAGTTCAACGTGGTCGTCAGGCGGTTAGAACAGTTTAGAAATTTGAAGAGATTAAGGGAGAGAACATTTTACGGTGCATAACTTCCATCCATCCATCCATCCACTTATCCTCATGAGGGTCACGGGGAGCGCTCAACAGGCAGGAGGCGACACATAGAGATGAACAGCCGCACTCATAATCACACCTCGGGGCAGTTTAGAGTGTCCAATTAATGTCGCATGTTTTTGGGATGTGGAAGGAAACCCACGCAGGCATTGGGAGAACATTCAAACTCCACACAGGCGGGGCCGGGATCGAACCCGGGTCCTCAGAACTGTGAGACCAACGCTTGACCAGGTGATCCACTTAACCCTTTTCTGTATACACAAACGTGATGACATCTTAGATTTCACATGATTTCTTGGTCATTCATGTACATTTACATAGTGAACGTCATTTGATATTCGATCCAAGGTTTAGGAAAATATTTGCCCCTAACTTCAAGCATGATGTCAAATACCAAGTACATAAATTGGCTGTAGTAATTGAAAGGAAGTTACCTTTGAGTTTCTAAAATTTATATTATTATTAGAATAATCGATTATGCTGCAGCAGCATTGTGGATCAGATGGAAAGCGTTGGCCTCACAGTTCTGAGGTCCCAGGTTCAATCCCGGCCCCGCCTCTGTGGAGTCTGCATGTTCTCCCCGTGCCTACGTGGGTATTCTCCGGGCACTCCAGTTTCCTCCCACACCCCGAAAACATGCACAATTAATTAGACACCCTAAATTGCCCCTAGGTGTGATTGTGAGTGCGTCTGTTTGTTTCAATGTGCCCTGCGATTGGCTGCCAACCAGTTCAGGGCGTACACCGCCTCCTGCCCGTTGACAGCTGGGATAGGCTCCAGTACTCCCTGCGACCCTTGTGAGGATAAGCGGCAAAGAAAACGGATGGATGGATGGATGCATCATCGATTGTTATGTATACTCTGTTGTATATCCAAATAATGGCCAAATACGGGTTGTCCCCAAAAAATTATTTTACATGTTAAAAATTTTTCAAATTATAATAATCATCAGGTTTACAAATATTTAAAGTATGTATACATTTTTTTTTTGGGACACCCTGTAATTTTTCCCCTTTGGCTTCTTTATTTTCACTCTTAAACTTTAAAAGCGATCATCATGGCGTCATAAATATTAGGAGTGACCGTTGTCCACTTGCTGCCATTTTCCACCTGCATGACAGCTAACATGATCAAATATGACTTTCAAACGACTGCGCCCTCGACAACGCTCATATCATAGCCACAGTTTTCGTCATCCTTCCCCCCCCCCCACTTTCTACATTTAGTTGCGTGTCGAGCGATACACGCAAAACTGCCGCATTTTATTCTGTTTTCAATCATGTCGTATTTATGTCCAGTTCCAGGCGAGAAATGCTCACCAGGCTGCTTTCTGATTGGCTGTTTCCAAACAGGAATCTACACATTCTGGATTCTTGTATCAAAACAGTGTGTGTGTGTGTGTGTATGTGTGTGTGAGGTTGCGAGATAGTCCAATTATGGAATTGCTCTTTTAATCTTGGCCCGTCGTGAATGGCGACGGATGCGCCACGCTCGGCTGCTTCGGCCATTGTTTAGATGTGCATGTTTCACGCCCTCCACACACACACACGCCGCATTGTTGCCATGTCGATGGGGGGGGGGGTCCATATTCGCCGCCGATTCCACAAAGGATCCGTTGAGCCGTGTTTTGACATTTTTGTTGCCCTCGCTTTGCACTCCGGGTCGCACGCCTACGTGCGCGATCCCGGTTGGAAATTATGGGATGCAGTGTTCCATATTGACAGCCAAATGTCATTTCTTTTGCATTGCCGATTAGAGACGGATTCCTCGTCTGCGGCGAGAGAGCATTCGATCGATTCAGTGCGGCTTCTGCTCGACGAAGCGCGTAGTTTTGTGTTGTGGGGGGTGATGCGTTACCATGGGAACCAGGGCGGCCGCTGGTTCTACTGTAATTGGCCAACAGGGAGAGATAACAATCATAATCACAATTTTAAAAATGAAAGTTGTGAGTATGATGAATGCACAAGCAGGATTTAAAGGTCAAATGTCCAAATATTTTGCTCACGGGCGTTGTTCGTTCTTCTTCAAAACGCGATTTCCTTCCCACGCAGGAAGTAAATCCCAGGACGGCGCCCTCTCCGACATGGAGGAGCTGCCCGTCCCGCGGAGCATCAAGATCAGCAACATCACCTGCGACTCCTTCAAGATCTGCTGGGACATGGAGCAGCGCGGCAAAGAGCGCATCACGCACTACTTCATTGACCTCAACAAGAAGGAGAACAAAAACTCCAACAAGTTCAAACACAAGGTAACGCGTTTTGTTTGTCTTCCTGTTGTCGTCGTGTGGCTTCCTGATCCTGGTCATTCAACTGTGGTGAAGGCAGAATGGTCTAGAAATTCATTCGCAGCGGTCCGCCCCCTTCCAGCCATCCATTTTCAGCAGAGCTAAAGTTTAGAATTGCCTATAAATGGCACCCAAGGAATACTTTTGTATTAGACAGGGCTATGGTCTGTGTAAATGAAGCTCTGCCCTTCACTTCAACATTGTTTATTGGCAGCAAGATACCGCAAGATGTCACCAAAGCAATACTTTTATATTAGACAGGGCAATGGCTCCTCCCCTGACTTCAACATCGTCCCCTGGCACCAAGATACCGCAATGTGGCACCAAAGCACTACTTTTCTATGAAACTGGTAAAAATGAAGGTCCGCCCCTCACTTCAACAAAGTTCTTTGGCACCCAGATGCCACAAAACCACACCCAAGCAATAGTTTTGTATTAGACAGGGCTATGGTTTGTGTAAATTAAGCTCCGCCCCTCATTTCAACATTGTTTATTGGCATCAAGACACCGCAAAATGTCACTAAAGCATTACTCTTATATTAGACAGGGCTATGGCTCCTCCACTGACTTCAAGAATATTCCTTGTCACCAAAATGTCATAATGAGGCACCAAAGCAGTTCTTTTGTATAAAACAGGGCTCCTTTGATGCCCTTCAACCTAATTCATTGGCACCAACATGCCACAAGATGGGGGCAAAGTAACACTTGTTTGTGTGAAACCAGGCTTTGGCCTGAGCACAAAAACAATGAATAGTCCATCCATTTTTTTTGCCGCTTATCCTCATAAAGGTCCCGGAGAGTCCTGGAGCCTATCCCAGCTGTCAACGGGCAGGGGGCGAGGTACACCCTCAACTGGTTGCTGGCCAATTGTAGGACACATTGAGACACCCCTCCCCCCCAAAAAAAAACAAAAAACTATGTAATAAAAACTAAGTAAATTTGGGTTTGAATCTCGGCATGTCCTCCCCATGATTGCTGTGTTTTGGGATTACTGCTGCTTCCTCCCACATCTCGAAACACGCGAGTTCACTTCATTGAAGACGCGAAAGCGCCCATCGGTGTGAAGACGAACGCTCGTTCGTCCCCGCGCGAGGACAAATGCGACAGGAAATGGATGAATGGACCGATTGCTCAGCGCCAAGCCGACGAAGCTTGCAAATGGATATTATTCTGGTTTAATCACGCAAATTAGGTTTGTTAAACAAGAGTGGGGCGGAAGTGCAGAACGCCTCGCTTACGCACATTTTCAGCACAAGCGATTGACTCGGTTGTTTCATTTCTCACTCTTATGGGTCGTCGCGTACTCCAGAAACACTGTTTGGATATAAGCAATTCAAAACTCAATTCTCCATAAAATGTCCCCATTAAAGCGACTTCCTTGCTCGCGGAGATTGATGCTCTTTTTGTGATACCACAGAGGGCGACGGCGTGCCGGGAGATTAATGCCGCCGCGATGTTGCCGGGTAGAATTATTGACGCTGTTGTCCCCTGAGGTTCATGGGATGTGGCGGGGGTGGTGGAGCGCGCGGGGGGGGCAATTGTGTTGGCTTTCGTCTCTTTAGTGAAATACAAAATGAGGGCACTCGCAATGAGCTGCTGTGGGCCGCTACATGCCACACAACTCTCACACAAGCCGAGCCCGGATCCGGAAGTTGCTCACGAGGCCACGCCCCTTAAGGGGACACAACCAACACACAAATACTGAAGCAGCTTTATTTATCTCTTTTATTATTCTATTACAGTATAATACACTACTGTGCTGTTGTTATTGGAAGAAAAATAATGGACTAAAATCGTAAAAAATTGTGATTTTTTTTTTTTTCTTCCGCTGCGAGCGACGAATTACCGTAATTCCCGGCCTACAGAGCGCACCTGGTTATAAGCCTCGGTACACAGAAAGAGTTTAACACTTAAGATTAGCGTGGCACTAGCAGTGGCGCTAGTATTACCATGGCGGTAGCATTAGCGCGGGGCTTGCGTCAGCGTGGCATTAGTGTTAGTGCAGCGGTAGGGCTAGCGCGGTGCTGGCGTTAGCGCAGGGCTAGCGTTAGCGCAGCGGTAGCGTTAAACTCTTTCCGTGTACCGAGGTTTATAACCAGGTGCACTAACGCAAGCGCTGCATCACCGCATAAACCGCAGGGTTCAAAGCACGTGAAAAAAGTCGCGTCTTGTCGGCCGGAAATTACGGTAACGTCAATCTCAAATCTCCTCCTTCCAGGACGTGCCGACCAAGCTGGTGGCCAAGGCGGTGCCCCTGCCCATGACGGTGCGGGGCCACTGGTTCCTCAGCCCCCGCACCGAGTACACGGTGGCAGTGCAGACGGCGTCCAAGCAGACCGACGGCGACTACGCCGTGTCGGAGTGGAGCGAAATCGTCGAGTTTTGCACCGCCGGTGAGTCGCGAGGGGGGCTCTGGATACACGACGACACACAACATAACACGACACGCTTTGTGCTTGACGAAGAGATTTGACATGATTTGATTTGATAAAGCACTTGTCTTATCATCTTTCACCAATTCCATCCCACTCCAAAAAAAACAATTTTTAATAATAGGGAAAAATACGTGATAATATGGTTCTTTACAAAAGCATGAATCATTATGTAATTACATGTAATTAAGCACATATTGTATCATAACTCAATGCTGTATTGCGCTCTTCCTTCTGTTGTGCCCGTATTGGCCACCAGGAGGCAGCATAATAAAGTATGGTCATGCAGAGACAAAGCAATATTTTGTCATTTCAGTTGTTTATTGCGGAAGATAAAGAATATATGTGTATATATATATATATATATATATATATATGTGTGTGTGTGTGTGTGTGTGTGTGTGTGTGTGTGTGTGTGTGTGTGTGTGTGTGTGTGACTATCCATGGTAACCGTTAGCACGTCAATGCCATTTAACATTATAAAAAGGTAAAGTTGTTTGTTTTTGTCTGTACTGCACGAGGTGCAATTCCGAGATGATGCGGCCTTCCGCTTTCGCCCGTACGACGTACGAGAGTGAGTACGAGCGGGTTTTGGCGTTAAGATTCGGACAGGACGGCGGGATTAAATAAAGCAGCGAGGCGAGCGGCGCAGAGGTCAGAGCATTTAATGGCGCTGGAGGTCGACGTCGAGGGAGGGGGAGGCAAGAGGTCACGTGACAAAGGAGGGCGGGGTGGGGGCCTCGTAGGCGCTGCACCAGCTGGCCTTAAAAGAAGTAGAAAAATCAACACTGGCAGCGTTGTGAGGCTTTGGTTTAAAAAAAAAAAAAAAACACTCGTTATTTGAGCATAACTGGATGCTAATGTGCATTGAACAGCAAATCAATAATCCTTTGAAATCCACACAAAGCACGCAGCGCGCACACAATGGAATGAAGGCTTCTCTTTCCAGATTATTCCACAGTGCATCTCAACCAGCTGCTGGCCAAGGCCGAAGCGATTTCCGGCCGGATGCTGCGTTTCTCCGTCTTCTACCGCAACCAGAATAAGGAATACTTCGACCACGCCAGGTCGGTCGATGCGTACTTGATTTGAACTGTAATGCCATTTTGTCTCTTTGTCTGGGTGCTTTTGCTTGTCTGCGTCGCAATTTTGCTAACAAACGAACACATGAAGTCAATGCAGATGACGCATTGTTAGCTTTGTGTTACGTCATATTTAGCTTGTCTCACGTGAGTGGTCCTTTCCCGCCGTATTAAATCGCTTTGTCATGTTTTGACGGTGCCAACCAAGCTCGGCCTCCAACGCGCGACGTGCGTCGTCACAATTTTTATTGTTGCGCGAATGGCGTTCACGCAACGCGAGAGATGCTTTTGTTTCCAGCACTTTGTAATAATGAAATCTTTTTTTTTTCCTCTGTTTTTGTCAAGAGCAATTTTCCCTCACTGCTCTAGCGTCATTCCAGCAGCTCGGAGAAAGCGGCAAAGCCACACAAGAGCTCGGTTTAATTGTGTTCGTTTATTTTCTGGAAAATGTAATCAGCTTTGCCTTCCTTTCCGAAACGCCGGTGGAATTCGGAATGTGCTTCCAGGGCAAAACCCGACAGGCAAATACTCTCTGGACACACACGCTTAAACTAATGCCGCGGAGAATTTCGTAGAAACGTCCGTGCCGCTAACATGCCGCAAATAGCGAAGAAGATCCGTGACTAATTGACCGTCCCTGCCTCGCATCCAAAAGTACCGTAATTTCCGGCCTATAAGCCGCAACTTCCTTCACACGCTTTCAACCCTGTGGTTTATGCGGTGATGCGGCTAATTTGTGCATTTTTTTCTAACGGCCGCAAGGGGGCACTCGAACGGAAAAGGTAAGGGTGAGACCGGTGGAATATATGTGCCGAGGAAGTGACTTTTACCGGTCCGGCCCTGTTAGCGGTGCTCTAGCGTGTTACGGCCGTGTATGAGTGATTTTTACCGGTATGTTTTTTTTTTTTAACGGCCCTATTGGTGCTAGAGTTAGCGCGGCAGCTAGTCTTAGCCCGACGGCGCTAGGGTTAGCGTTAGTGTAGCGGCACTAGCGTTAAACTCTCTGTGTACCGTCTTTGTAAATATTTCGTGTTTCAATGTGGGTTCAATGTGGGTTCAATGTGGGCGCTTGCGGCTTTTACACAGCTGTGGCATATTTATGTACCAAATGGTATTTCCTTTCCTATAGGCTGGGAATTAATGCTAATTTTTAATTTGATATATTGTTGATGCTACAAGATCATAAAACATCAACACTTTCTAGCATGTACACAATCAGGAAGCCATGTTACATAGCTGTAAATGAGTAGTTTATCATCGGTATTAGCTTGCATCCACAAAGATACAAACTGGTGTGACATAGTAAATATGCACACGAGCATTGACAATAATACCGTAATTCCCGGCCTACAGAGCGCGCCTGGTTATAGGCCTGAGTACATTTGTAAAGGAAATACCATTTCGTACATACGTACGCCGCAGCTGTGTAAAAGGCGCAACTGCCCACATTGAAACACGAGAAAGACAGTACACAGAAAGAGTTTAACGCGAGCGCAGCACGAATGCTAATGCTAAAAGGGTTGGTTAAAATAAAACTTATCGGTAAATCTCACTGAGACACGGCAGTAACACAGCAGCAACACGCTAGCACAGCGCTAACGCTAGCCTAGCGTTAACAGGGCCGGTAAAAGTCACTTCCCGGCACATATATTCCACCAGTCTCATTCGTACCTTTTCCGCTCGAGTGCCCTTCTTGCGGCCGTTGGAAAAAAATGCACAAATTAGCCGCATCACCACGTAAACCGCAAGTTGAAAGCGTGCGAAAAAAGTTGCGGCTTGTAGGGCGGAAATTACAGTAACAAAACAAACTACACAGGTCGCATTGTGAGAGAAAGGCAAACATAATTTGAGTTCGTGGCACAGGTACGTAGAAGAAAAAGAAAAAAGGTACTCCACGAGATAGTACGATCACGTCAAAGCGGTTAAGAATGAGAAACTATTTTGCGAATTCCACACTGAAAGGTCCGAGAATCGCGCTAACTCGGCCTCGGTCGTGACTGTGCGCTGTTTTTCCGTGGCTTCTCCTTCCAGGGAGGAGCAAGGCAACCGGATGCTTCCGTCGGTGAAGGACAACAGCGGCAGCCACGGCTCCCCCATCAGCGGCAAGCTGGAGGGTCTTTTCTTCAGCTGCAACACGGAGTTCAACACGGGAAAGACCCCGCAGGACTCCCCGTACGGCCGCTACCGCTTCGAGGTCCGGGCCGACGCCCTGTTCAACCCCGACACCAACCTCTACTTCGGGGACTTCTACTGCATGTACACGGCCTACCACTACGTCATCCTGGTCCTGGCCCCCAAGGGATCCCGGGGGGACGACTTCTGCAAGCAGAGGCTGCCCGCCCTCGACATCGCCGACAACCGCTTCCTCACGTGCCAGCGGGTGGAAGGCGCGGGCGAGGGCGGCGGCCTGGTGTTCCGCCACGCCCAGGACGTCATCCTGGAGGTCATCTACACGGAGCCCGTGGACCTGGCGCTGGGCACGGTGGCCGAGATCAGCGGGCACCAGCTCATGAGTCTCTCCACCGTCAACGCCAAGAAGGACCCCAGCTGCAAGACCTGCAACATCAGCGTGGGACGCTAGTGCCGGGGGGTGGACTTCGGTGAGGGCGGGGGGGGGGGGGGGGACAGGGGCGGGAACGCACCTCCCCTGTGCGCTGGGGGAGAGCAACACTTGCATGAAAACGCACACGCACATTCGCGCACAACGTCGGCCATCAACACAAACTGTTTTCACCCCCCCACAAAAAAAATCACATTCTGTTCTCGTAACATATTAATATTTTTTTCAAGAACAAAGTTGTCAAACATAATTCTTGAAAAACAAAATTCAATTTTTCTGCCAAAAAAAGTGACTTTCCAATTTTATTTTTTCAATATTATTTTTTTGTCTGGGATTGTCCTGACTTAAATCTTGTTGCTCTTGCCGTGTAACTTTTTTTTTCATATTTTTTCTCCCAAAAAGCTGACATTGTTGTCGTCATGTTCCAAATGCGGATTTTTGAGAGAAAAATAGTTTTCTTGGAAAAACGACTGTTAAAATTGCAACATTGTCATAATAATTCCCCATTTATTTCTCTCATGTTGTTTTTCCCATCACAACTTTTTTCTCATGCTACAGTCTTGCAATTTTTTTCACAACACTCCTTTTGTGATTTAAACATTACTTTTGCACTCCCAAAATTGTATTTACATTTTTTAAATTAATTTTAATTAACTAATAATTCATTAATTTTTTTCTCACCCCAAAACATTTTACTCCATTGCCTTTTACAAGCACATTTTTTTAATATAAAATGCTGTTAAAAGATTAAATTTTTCTCTTAATATCCTCTTACAATATCCATCCATCCATTCATTTTCTTAGCCGCTTATCCTCACAAGGGTCGCGAGCCTCTTATAATAAAT
Source organism: Syngnathoides biaculeatus (assembly GCF_019802595.1). Lineage (NCBI taxonomy): Eukaryota > Metazoa > Chordata > Actinopteri > Syngnathiformes > Syngnathidae > Syngnathoides > Syngnathoides biaculeatus. The sequence goes on along the minus strand of NC_084651.1, from coordinate 7,889,212 downwards.
AGTTCAATGTTGTTCTTGTAATTTTTCTTTTTTAAATAATTTTTAGTGGGGATGTCACTTTAGGCCCAATTTTTTTTCATTAGATTATTAGAAAATTATCCATCAGTAATGCTTTTCACAATACGATATTTCACTTTATGTGATAATATCAATCTTGTCATCTTTCTCTCAGCGATCTTTTCTTCTTTTCCCCTCCTCAAACTATTATGGCTTTAATCCAAAAGAAAAGACCCCCTAATATAAGAAAATGTTTTTCAAGAGTTATGTTTTGAAAAAAATGTGTAATATTAAGACAATATGCAGCACACACGCAACCACACACACGCTCGGGGCGCATCTGCCTGGATTCATGAAGACGATCCCTTTGAAACAACTCGCAAATTACATATTTTTTTCTTTTTTTGCTATTCTTGTCTCTACGCTTCATTTTTTTTTTTTTTTTGCGGTTCTAGCGGAGGACGCCTCCTCGCTACTTCCACTTATGGCATGGAATGATAATACAACGTTCTGAGGCTGCCGCATCCTGTTATTTCTTTAAACCAAAGGTATTAAAAAACAACAAAGACTTTAAAAATGGAAAAAAAAAACAGAAGCTGTGGATTCTGACTGAAAACTGGTGCAACGGGCCTCTTGAGCGTCTACTGTGATAAACACGACTGATAACCTTTAGAAGAAAAGAAAAAAAAAGGCATGATGCTGTCTGAGCACGGGTATACTGTGTCGTCGCCATGGCAACCCTTTCTGCAACAGTCACCGTTGTCATTGTTGTGCTGTGGTCGGTGGTGGAAAGGTATTTTAAAAAAAAAAAACACTGTTCAGCGGGGATTAAATGTGAAAAAATATTTATTTTTTATTGAAACATTCATATGTACATGGAGGGTATTCGGAGTGCGCTCGAAAGCAGAAGTGCGCAGAGTTCTGGTTCATCTCGCTGAAAACATTGAAGGGGGGGGGGTCGTATCAAGCAAGCTGGGTGGGGGAGACACCAGGTGGAACTGCCAACCTTCAGCAATTTGCAAAGTCAACAGAGGAAGGACGGTGGAGGATCTGGTGAGATCGCTGGCTTCACAGTTCTGGGGACCGGGGTTCAAATCCCGCCGGCCCCGCCTGTGTGGAGTTTGCACGTTCTCCCCGTGCCTGCGTGGCTTTTCTCCGGGCACTCCGGTTTCCTCCCACATCCCAAAAAGCATGCAACATTAATTGGACGCTCCAAATTGCCCTTAGGTGTGATTGGTTGTCTCCATGTGCCCTGTGATTGGCTGCCCGAAGATATCTCGGGATAGGCTCCAGCACTCCCGCGACCCTTGTGAGGATAAGCGGCTAAATGGATGGATGATGGATTCAAAGTAGGTCACACTGACTAGACGGTGGAAAAAAGTACGAGGAGAAAGACATAATTCGGCGGAATATTTTTTTTCAAGAAAAAAATTGTAACATTGAATCACTGTGCGCATCAAAATCTTGAAAATATAAAAAAAATATCATTCATAACATAAATACTGCTCCCATTTTTAAATATAGAAAAATCCCAACATTACAACTTTTTGGTGAGGGTGATACATTTTTCATGTAATGATACAACGATTTTTCACCAGAAATTGGATTTTGTTTAGAAAAAAAATGCTTTATCAGAACTTTTTTTTATATGTAACCTGACTACAAAAATAATTTTGTTCACCCATTTTCCTGTAATAATGTGTTGCCATTAAAATATTTTTTCCCCTCAGATTATTATTATTATTAGAATAAAATGACTGTTTCAACAGAAACAAAAGAAACAACTGAATATTACAGTAACCATATTTTCTAAAATCATGATTACAAAAAGAAAGGCATAGTTTTGATTTTTTTTTTAAAATGCTGAGAAAAAAGTTGCAATTTCACAAAATATAAAGTCAAGAAAAAGTTATTTTCCCACTCAAAAGTGGATAAATTTAAATATTTTTTTTAAATACATGGACAGTTTCAGTCGAGGGAAAAAAATGGTTGAAATATGAACACATTTTTACTTTCAGCACAAAATCTTTCGGAGCGACAAACAAATTTTGTTCTCAAATACTGCATTATTTTTTTCTCCAGTACTCTTGCATTTTTTTCTTGAAAAAAAAAAACTTGTCAAAGCTTTATGACTTTTTCCTCATAATTGTACAGTTTTTTTTTTCTGTTCAGCATGTCCTTAATACTCCCTCGCACCTATTTTGGGCAAGATATTTAGAAATTGCATATTCCACAATGATGACAAAAACAAAAGTAAGTGCCATAGATATTTACATGTACCGTTCGGACTTCGTAATGCTCCACATCATCCGCTTGCTTCCTCGTCGTGTGCTTTTTGGACGTTTCCACGCCGTCCGACATCCTCCTGTAAAGTGCATCTTCAATATCATCATCATATTGATAATCATCGTCGTCCAGTTCTTTTTTTTTGGGCTTTGGACTCCGTCATGAGAAGCTCAGTCGCTCTTGGGCGTGTCCTGCTTTTTGCTGAGCAGGGCCTCCAGCAGCCGGAGTTTGGCTTTGAGGTTCTTGTACTGGCAGTACTCCTCCGCCATGGGTCCGCGGTCCTCCTTCTGACAGACCCTGTGGGAGGGGAGAGGATGCTCAACTCGATTTTTTTTTTTTTTTGGGGAGCTTCCTTAACTCTGTTGGCGCTCCCTTCCTCCGATAGCCTTGTACAGTGTGTATTGTCATCCAAAACGGGGGAAAATGAATGTGTACAGAACAAAAAAGGCGTGTACAGTTGATTTTGTGCTGGATTTTCTTTTATTTTTTTTTTCTCGCGTGTACAGTGGTGCCTTGACTTACAAGTTTTATTTGTTGTGGGATCTTAAATCATCTTTTCCTCCACTGAAATCAATAAACGGATTCTAGCCGTTCAAGACCCCCCCCAGAAAATACCAACCAAAATTTATGTAATGTTTACAATAAGGGCGGCCACCCAACACTTTTTTTTGTTGAATTTGTTGTGTTTGCCCCGCCCCCCAAAAAAAAACAAAAATATGACTTCACCAACTATGCTTTTAGCCCAAATGAATATTACAACAAATTCCACTCATGGATAATAACATTAGGTACAGCTGCACAATCTTACTACACCGAATTTAATTGATGTACGAAGTGATTTAAAAATATATATTTGGGAGGGGCAGCGCGGTGGGTCATCTTGTAAAGCGTTGGCTTCACAGTTCTGAGGACCCGGGTTCGATCCTGGCCCGGCCTGTGTGGAGTTTTGTGGTTTTCTCCGGTCACTCCGGTTTCCTCCCACATCCCAAAAACATGCAACATTAATTAGACCCTCTAAATTGCCCGTAGGTGTGATTGTGAGTGCGGCTGTTTGTCTCGATGTGCCCTGCAATTGGCCGGCGACCAGTTCAGGGTGTACCCTGCCTCCTGCCCGTTGACAGCTGGTAAAGGCTCCCCGCGACCCTCGTGAGGATAAGCAGCAAAGAAAATGGACAGATGGATGTTTACAATAAGAAAAAAATACCACGCCACATTATTTCGCTCAGAAAAGAAAAAAATACATTGGTAACGTAATTTAATAGAATGTAAAGAATGAAAAATTTGTGCATCATGATTTCGTGCATTAATTCAACGGGGCGCGAAAAAAGTAGTAGAAGAAGAAGCCCGTGAGTATTGTTCAATACTTTTGTCCGCGTGTGTTGCGAACGATTCTGATGAATATTTTAGAAGCAGCGCAACGTCAATGCTAGTTTTGTTAGCCCGGTTACTAGCATTAAGCTAGTGGACTCTTGTATGTTGTTTGGATGAATACACTATATGTATTTCTCATTTTACTATTATTGTTTTAGTTTACAGTCAACTTCAACTGGGAGACCCAATAAACAACAGCTCGAACCAACTTGGACATTTTGGAAACCGTTTTTTTCCGCCAAACTGCTGTTTGCTAGGAAGTCCGCCGCCACCGTCTAGTGCGTGTGATGCCAATGTTTGCTTGCACACATGACGACGGGGGAAAAAAAAAAATCAAAATCATGCGAGCGACACTTTGTATCTTGAAAAACTTGGAAATCGTGTCTCTCATAAGTCAGGCAACCACTGTATTTCATGAAATTTTTTAAAATTACATTTTGTTCTTATTCTCACAACGCATTGTTTGAACCCAATGGTCCCAAGTTTGTTTGAAGACAGAATAAAATAGAAAAGTCAGATATTTGTGTATATTTCTGTGTGTGTGTACCTCCCACTGAGGGTGTAGAAAAGGTCCTCAAATTCCCGCAGTGCTCGGTGCAGCCTCCGTTTTTCCAAACGGGTGATCCGAAGATGATCCAATAATTCCGATCTGGCAAAAATATCACATATCATTCACCGTTTATCGAACACCCGTAAAATATGTAAATGGTGAGATTTTTGATTGACAGAGCAGATCCACATTTGCAGGATGAAAAAAAAAGGTTGCAGTCCCTACCTGGAAGCCTCATGGAGCGTCGCCATGGTGACAGGCTGCGGCTGGAGACACTTGCCCTCCTCCAAAGGCGACACCAGGGGCGTGTCGGACGTTTCCGAGGCGGGAGGGGGCGGCGGCCCCCCAGTCGACGCGCACTGCTGTCTCGGGTTTTGCTCTTTGGGATGATCTTCGTCGGAGCCCTCCTCTTCCTCCTTTGGCCACCGACAAAAACATGCGGGATAAAAATGTACACAATGCACTGGACGCTCCATGTAGTGTCCTCGTGTGGCCAGCAAAGTACACTACAAGTATTTGCATTCTGAATGACCGGGTGAGTCATTCTTAAAACATTGATTTGGGTTTTCTCGTTTGAACATTAAATAAATCATGTATATTTGTGTTTGTTGAGGTATTGATTTAGTTATTATTACAATAAACAAAACAAAATTTTTGATCACAATCATTTGAACTTCTGTGAAGATCCTATTTTTTTTTTTTAGGTCAAAACATAATTTTGTTTCTTTGGTCTAACAAATAAAATTATATTTTCCTGTGTATTGCATTTTATTATTTTAATTTTATGAGTTACAATTTTTAATCAGCAACAAGTAATACGAGTTGCAAAAAAATAATGAAATAAAATAACTGGAATTTAATCGAAGGTTCACTTTCTTTTTCTACAAAACTATTTTCACTGAAGATTTTGGTTTCAATATGAGTGAATAAAAGTTTTGAGGTGTTCTACTCACAATGGTGGTAATGAGCGTGCAGGTACTGGAGGAACGCAGCAGCTGTTTGAGGACGCGGTAGCGCTCGTAGAAAGGTTTCACCAGAATCCGCTCGCTTGCGCCACTCTAAAGACGCAAACCCAGAGTACGATGTTACTCACAGCGCCGTGCAGTACAACGAAAACGTTATTCGCTCGGATTACTTCGAAAGGAAGCAGCTGGCGAGGGGAAATATCACTCAATAGATCCTATATCAAATGCAGTATTTTGCTTAACCTGATCAAAAGCACAAGAAATATTGCCCTGCACCCCATAAAAATTAAGATCTGAAGAAAATACTTGTACCCTTGTGAGGATAAGCGGTACAGAAAACGGAAGAATGGAACATAAAACACATAAAATTTAAATAAAAAAAATAAAACGGGAAGTCAGTTTTTGTTATTTTGTTTGTATAAAAACATAAAAATGAAAAACAAAAAAAATATTATAATCCAAATATTGCATAAAAAAATAACAATGTGCTTTGGTAGAGTTTGGCATTAGAAATCCTCATGCATCTTCAAATATTTTTAGTTATTACTTTTGAAAATTTTAAAAATAAAAAATAAAAAAAGATCATGTATTTCCAACTGTAGCCCTATTTATCTTTACTGAGGGAGAAGAAAATGTGTTTTCGGTACATTTTGCACTAAAAATGAAAAAAAAAAAATAAAGTCTCAAAAAAGTAAAAAAAAAAAAAAGCAAAAATGTAGAACAATTTCAAACATTTTTGTTAACCTGCAAAACCTTTGACATCATCAATCCAACCATTTTCTTTGCCGCTTATCCTCGCGGGGAGTGCTGGAGCCTATCCCAGCTGCCAACGGCAGGAGGCGCGGTACACCCTGAACTGGTTGCCGGCCAATCGCAGGGCACATCGAGACAAACGGTCTCATTCACAATCACACCTTGGGGCAATTTAGAGCGTCCAATTAATGTTGCATGCTTTTTGGAATGTGGGAGGAAACCGGAGTGCCCTCCCGGAGAAAACCCACGCAGGCACGGGGAGAACGTGTAACCGCCACACAGGCGGGGCCAGGATTGAACCCAGGACCTCAGAACTGTGAGGCAGACGCTTTACCAACTGATCCACCGTGCCGCCCTTTGACATCATTTAAGACTAATGTGGTTCTTGCATTGAAATCAGTACCGGTATTTAAACTACACGGTAAACATCCAACCTCCATGGCTAAAAATCTAGTTTCCATGAGATAAGGTAGAAAGGAACTAATCACACGGCCCAAAAGTATTTTTATTTTTTTTTACCGGGCGTCCGTGCAGACTCTCAAAGTAGAGCAAACACTTCTGCAGGCTGGACTTCTCCAGGCTAATTTGCGAATGGCTCATCTCCTGCACATGAAAACGCTCAACGGTCAACGTCGGACAATTTTAGCGCGCAATCGTCAACCGAAAAGCCGAAGCAGGCCAACCTTGACGCTGTCGGGCAGGCTGAGCTCTCGCCGGCCCTCGCTCAGTCTTTGGGTCATGACGTGGACCGTCTCCTCCACGCTGGGCTTGGCGTTGCCGGCGTCGCTCGCTTGTTGAACATCCGGCCCCGGAAGAGCCGCCTCGCTCTGATTGGTCCTTTCCGGCGGAGGATTCGGACCTCCTTTCGAGCCGCCTTCCTCGGCGTGGCACAACTTGAGCTCTGCGGGACGAAACAAACGACGATTGTGTTTTTTTGAATCACCGCAACATTACACAATTTAATGAGAGTTAATTGTAATATCAAACTACACTGCATCGTACTGTTTTGATCCGAAACATTACAGAAATGTGTTCTCTTTCATGGAACAATTTATCATGTACTTCCAAATTCTGAGTTAGTGCTTTTGATTAACAACAAAGAAAACATATTTTTTCTTCTTTGGCATAAAAACTCCAAAACAGGAATAACAAGTACCTCTATACTGTGTGTTTATTTTTTCAAAAAGATGGAGAAAATGTGTTTTGTTGTGTTGTATTTCAAAGGGAAAAAAATCACCAAATGTCTATTTATTTTTCCAATCGGATAAATATATTTTGAATATATATTTAGAATATATAATGAATAAATAAAATAAGATAAATCAATTCAAAAAGTTATATATATATATATATATATATATATAATGTATTTTTATTTATTTTATTTATCCATGAATCTATTATATATATAAATTATATATTTTTTATTTTTATTTATTTAGCTTGTTTTATTTATTGATTATATATTCTATTTAAAATGTATTTATTTATCTATACAAAACATTAAGAAGACGTGTCATGTGTCATGAAAATCACGTCATCACTACTTCTGTGTTGTTTTATATAAATATATTATATATATATATATCACACAATGTACCTCCAAATTTTTCTTTTCACATGAAGAAATTAAATGAACAAATTTTGTTTCAGATAAAAAAAAATAAATAAAATTGAAAAGGGAAGAGATATTTTCTTCCCAAATTATCTGAGTTTTTTTTTTTTATCTCAAAAATAAAGAAAATATGTTTTTGTTGTGACTTGTGACCTTTGTTGTGATTTTTGTGAAGAAACTTATTTTTGTAAACAGAGAGCCCCTAAATTTGGATTTATTTCTTATCCAAAGCAGTATTTCGCATAATTACGTAGAATATAAAAAAATTGAAAAAAAAAATTTTGTTGTGCATGTTTGCAGGCAAAATCTGAACGTTGGCATCAAGACCTTTCAGCTGCTTGCGGCTCTTCAGGAGCTCCTTGATCAGTCTGGCGACTTCCGGATGTGCGGTCTTGTCATAATAAGAAGGCTGGGGAAAAAAAACAAAAAACAAAAATAGAAATCATATAAGAGGCCACGCCCCCCCGTCTACCCATCCGTCTTAACTCTCCCGGAAAAAACACGTGACATGTTTTGTGTGTCGCAGTGTTGAGATGTGGCCTTCGCTTGCGGGCGTCTGCGTGACTCGAGCAGTTGGACTTTGGCGGTCACCTTGAGCCTCTCCTGCTCAAAATGCTCCTCGAGCTGTCTGATCCTCTTCCTCAAGGTCTGAACGTGCCTCTTCAACACGGACACGGACAGCGAGCGGTCGTCTGCTTCTGCGCGGGAACCGCAGCGCGCCCTGCACGCCATAAAGAAAAGACAATTCGCAATGATTGAAAAAAATAATTGGTCTAAAAAAAATAAAATAAATAACTGACCATTTTTTTGTCACCATGAAAAGTTCAGGCACAGTTACGTGCAGTAAAGTGTCGATATGATTCATATGGACTGTAAACTAATAATAATAATGTGTCTTCTTACATGCGGATGTGCTGCGAGCAAGGCGGCGACGGGGCGGTGTCGGGGTCCAGGTTGTAGCGGAGACTCCTGCTCAGGTTGGGGCATCGAGGGGACGGGACGGGGCATTCGCTGGTGGTGAAAGTGCAAAGCAGGGGAGGGCTGCCCGGAGAGCTGGGCGGGGGGTCCTCGTTTCCCGGACCCCCCGGAGGGGAGGAGGCGGTGGATGGAGCGGGAGCGTACGAAAGGTCCTGGGATGGGGCTGGGACTGTCGGAAAAGGACGAACAAAACAACATCATGTATTATGGAAAATTGGCTTTTTATATGCACACAATAAGTATATTTGTAAAATATGTTACAATTATTAAGAAACCTAGAAACAGCATTCAACTTTGGGTAAAAAAAAAAAGTATATACTATATAGTATAGTATTTAAATAAGTATTATAATATATAATAATATATATAATATAATATAATATAATAATAATATATAATTAAGTATTTATTAATAAAGAACATCTTTACAAGGAAATATAAAACAGCAGTCAGTTATTTTAAATAATTTTTGCAACATGTGAAAAAAAAAAGTAGAAAACATCCATCCATCCATTTTCTTAGCTGCTTATCCTTACAAGGGTCGCGGGGAGTGCTGGAGCCTATCCCATCTGTCAACTGAACTGGTTGACAGCCTGTGATTGGTCAAAGTCAAAGTCCATCCATCCATCCATCCATTTTCTTTGGCGCTCATCCTCATAAGGGTTGCAGGCAAGAGGCAAGGTACTCCCTGAACTGGTTGCCTACCAATCTCAGGGCACATGGAGACAAAACAGCTGCACTCACAATCACACCAAGGGGCAATTTAGAGTGTCCAATTAATGTTGCATGTTTTTGGGATGAGGGAGGAAACCAGAGTGCCCAGAGGAAACCCACGCAGCCACGGGAGGGCTGGGCTTGAACCCGGGACGTCAGAACTGTGAGGTCAACACTTTACCAGCTGATCCACCGTGCCGCACTTGATTTAGATAATTCAAACAAAAATAATGACATCAGACGTAATTTGCACATTTGACAGTGAAAGTCAGCTCGTGTTGGAGCCTACGGGGGGCAGTGACCAGGACTTCAACATTGAGGTCTAATGTAGAACCTTCTAGACCCCTCAAACAAGTCAGCCAGTCTACGTGCAGTACTATGAACATTCACTAGTGGAGGGAAGTCAGGGTGATGGCTACCCCTTTAATAATTTAGTAGCCTATTCTAGAAAATAGCTACAATCGGTAGAAAAATGGCATATTTGAGAATTTTCATGTCTGCGTAACTGGTCTGAGGTTCTGAGACCGGAATTAATTTACACCTTGTGACTCATCTTTCCGCCATCCCGAGCGAACAACCGTGGACAAACAATCCCACACATGATGATCATTTTTTATTTAGCGCAGGTGGTGAGCGTGTCTGCCTCGCAGTTCTGAGATCCAGGGTCCAAATCTCTGTTGCTCACCCCAAGCATTACAGAAAATAGATGGCCGGATTATGTAAATGATATCCTGCTCAAAAACTGAAGCTGTAATTTAATGTTTAAACGTGCAAACATTTCTCATTGGAAGATTAAAACTTGCTTTTAGCGGGGCTAGATGACATCGAAGTTTTTGTAATACAGTACACAAAGAAGCATTGTTGTCAATTCGAACGCCACGCGAAAAATATTCGGAAATGACATAATGCGCGCGGCGCAACCAGCGCACTTCTGTTATTCTGTATAAGGCATCCTCTGTACACAGACGTGTCCCGGTAGTGACTGTTGTTTTTCTTCTTATCGACGACAACCGTATTAACCCCCAATCACGGCTCCAAAGAAGGCAAGTTGCTTGTTTAAAGTTATTCTGCACTTTTGTTAATAAAAAAAGTTTACAAGACTGGGAGCTGAGTCGCTACAGATATGGCGATGCACTCTCAGCCTAGTGTACTCTACTACTAAAGCATACATTTTATGCCAAAAATAAATATATTTCTTAAATTATTTTATTATATAAAGCATTTAAACCATACATGTATTTCTAGTATGCAGTTTATTATCAGGAAAAGCTACAAAAAATGCTTTAAAAAGCCCAATTTTTTAGGCTTGGAACTCATTATTTCTTTTTCCATTCATTGTAATGGGAAACATCGATTCGGTTTTCGAACAAATCACTTCTCGTGGTCGAGAACTGAGGTATCACCGTATTTTCCATTTAACCCCACATGGGTAGTGTTGGGGGGCAACACGCAAAGAACTGCGCGAAGCAACTCAGTGTCTCACTCACGGGCACATCAGATGTGCGAAAGAAATTTCATCTTTCTCGGGGTCTACTTCAATGAGCTTATTTTTGGGCCACTGGGACTTGAACTGGCCACCTTCTGTTATGTCTTCCTACTGCTTTCATGACAACAACATCTACACCACATTTGGAAGACATAAATTGTCATATATTCCCTTCAGGTTCTTCTTTGGTTCGGTACAACTTCCGTTACATGGCAAAAGGTAAAATAACATTAATATGAGTATTATATCTGGTTTGTGTTTAATTAAATAGGCCCAGATACACACAAAGTAAATGTATGAGTTAACTGAGGTCATCATTTCAGTCGCATATTCATTCTTACTTTTTGTGATGAAATGTTTCTAACGAGTACCTTTTATTGACGAACAACCCCCGAACATGAGAATCGTTACATATAAAAAGTATGAAAGTGATTTACTTTTGTGTCACCTCCCACATATTTATGCCCAAACGTGATATTTCGGTGCGCGTGGATGCACTCACCGTGCTGTGATGAGTCAACCGTATCCCGAGCCGGCGACGTCGGAGACGAGTGGAGGAGCGGCTTGTGGTCCAAACGCAGGCTTGGCTGCCTGCTCGAAAGAGACTGCTGGCGGGCCGGCAGGTTCTTCTGCTCTTGTACGTCGTCGTGTTCTGGGTCCGGCGGACTAAAATCAGCCTCCAGGGCTTGAAGCTTGAGGGAGGGGCTTTGGAAGCAGAAGCAGAACATGGCTGCAAGCCGAGAGGTGTCGTTCCTGATCTTAAAAAGTCCTCCGGGGGGGGGCGGGGGGGGGGATCGAAGGCAGAGTCCTCCCCTGGAAAGGTGTCACGCAGCGTTTAGGGCGCGAGGGGAAGGATCGTAAATGCTGGCGCACGCATCCCGTCAAACGCGGTGTCCGCCCCCCTCGGCGTTCCTCACGTCTCGAACATCGCCTTGACCGCGATGGAATTCAAACCAAAAAACTCAGAAGGACCGCATTCCACACATGTTGGCGTCCAAGCGCTGGATGCGGCACAGAGGTCCATCATGCGGGAATACGTGACGGGCAGATGATCCTCATACGCACATGGCGCTCGTTCCTGGCCGGCATTCCCCGCGCTCCCGCTGCTCAGCTGCCTCCACATGGATTATTCATCAGGCGCGGCAAGAAGGGGCGCGGCGGGAGTACCGCTCGGGCGGTTGCGTGCGGCGTGGGTGTGTGCGCGTGCGTGAGATCAGAACGGGAGGAAGAAGACGACGACGATGATGGTGATGATGATGAGAGGGGGTTGCCACGGCAACGTTGACAGAACCAGCTTCGGCGGCGGCGCGGGAGTCACGTAGCTCTCGTTCACGAAGATGGAGGCTGCAACGGAAAGCAGTTTTGTTTTGAGGCGTTTCGGGGGTGGCGGGGGGCGGGAGGTTACACGGGCGGGGGGGGGAATGTATGACATCATCATGGCTTCAAACGCTGCTTTCTCACGCTCCCGCACTGTTCATTCATAAAAAATAAAAAAAAAACCACACAGCCTTGTGCGTCACAAGGGTAGGCGGGGGGAGGATGAAGGAAGAGGGCATCTACAGATGAGGCACCGAATATAAAGCATGACCGCAAAAATAAAATAAAATACTTACATAAGCTTTGAAAGTGCCTTATTGTAACACATGAGGAGTCTAAATGTGGCACCGAGGATGGAGGGTCCCATTGTACGTCATTGCCCGTGTCATTATCAATATGTGTGTGTGTGTGTGTGTGTCTGAAGCGCCACATCCCTCCTCCTCATTCCGCCTGAAGGAGGACCGACACAGTGCTGATGCGGCGTCGTGTTGCGGTCCATTGAACGTGGCACGTACGCACCAGTAAATGCGACTTACAGCGTGTCATCAGCTACCTGCCAAGCCAAGAGTATTTTGCCACAAGTTTGTGCGCTTTGAATTCCGATATATGAACCCATTCATGGGCAGGGTGGCAATTTTTTGCCTTATTGAGATAAAAGTCTCCTAACAGGCCACAATCGAGGAAATAACACTTCTTTTTCGTTTATGGTTCAGTTATATGATAACTTTACTCATTTATAATAAAAAAAAAAATATATATATATATATAATAAAATTATAATAAAATATATATATATAAATATAAAATGGGACGCTCCCCACGAGAGGGTACTTGGGTTTTCTTAGTAGATCATCGCAAAATATCATTAAAGGATATATTTTTCAAGGGAAAAAAATGGTATCGCTGTAATCCAACTAGTTTATTACATTTATGTACTGTAAATAAGTCAATTAAAAGCTTAATTTTTTTTTCGTTTCAAGGTACCAAACTTTATTGTGTCCTATGTCGGTGTCAGAGAAGGTTTATCTAAACAGCTAACAGAAACAGGTTTCAGACGCTCCATATGTACTTGAGGCAGCCATGTTGGGTCAGGAAGGAAAGGGAAATAACTCTGTGTTAACTTTGACCGATGAGTTATCCTCTCCTAATACCAAATTATGGCTTCAGATTAAAACACTTCAATATTTTGGTATGCTGAGGGATATAATGCGTGGAAATCATCTTGTCCCAAAAATGCGACGCTGGCCACGAATGGGATGTGCACGTACGTTCTAATGAACTCCAAAACAAGAGCTGTCAATTGTTCATGGCAATTCTGGCTTTTACCATCAATTTTTCGGTACGAGTTATCAAATTATTGTACCTTTCGTTTTTGATTAGGTGGATGGTGGGGCAGTTTGCATGTTCTCCCCGTGCCTGCGTGGGTTTTCTCCGGGCACTCCGGTTTCCTCCCACATCCCAAAAAACATGCAGCATTAATTGGACCCTCTAAATTGCCCCAAGGTGTGATTGTGAGTGCATCTGTTTGTCTTCATGTGCCCTGCGATTGGCTGGCGACCAGTTCAGGGTCTACCCCGCCTCCTGCCTGTTGACAGCTGGGATAGGCTCCAGCGCTCCAAGTGACCCTTGTGAGGATTAGTGGGTAAGAAAATGGATGGATGGGTGGATAGTTTTAATCAATACTGTATCAGCTCTGCACTGAAGTGTGTGCAAAATCACGTGTGTTTGTGCGTGTTCTGCTGTTGTGTTGCTCCGAGGCCATCTGGCAAGTCCATTAAAGGTTCTGGCTTAGTCATGTGCGACATCAGCGAGGCAAAACCGAGACAACCTTTCCCGCGGCTCTGCACTGTAGAAGCAGCGCGCAACCCGCCATACTATGTCGGCCGAAAGTAGCCAGTTCGCCGTCACATGACAGCCACCCGAACCCCCGTGGCGGCTTCGTGTTATTTGGACTGGAATCATATCAAAAACACGTCTGCGGGCACGGCGCCGCTCCAATGACCCACTTGTCACAGCGGCCGCGGGACGAGCAGGGCGGAGGCGAGGCGAGGCGGCACAAAGGAGGACAGCGACGACCGCGGCGTCCCGAGGGATCGCTTCACGTCGGCGAAAGATGTAAACAAGGACGCCCATCAGCCCTTTTTGAGTTTCACAACCACGTTACCAAGGTGACCCCACTCTGTCATGCAAATTAGACAGCTGCTACTAGTATCATCATTCAAATTCAATCGGACCAGATGCAGTACATCGACCTGCAGATTTGCCGCGTACCTCCGGCCAAGGTAAAGGTCACCTGTAGTGAATGAATGGAATTTGTCATTTTGGCAATGCTAGAAATATTAACCATATTGCATGACAAGAGTGTCACTCAGGAAAGACTTAAGTGCTAACAAAACAGCTAATCCATTTGCTCATCTTATATTAGTGTAATTTCCGGCCTATAAACCGCAATTTTTTTTTTCACACACTTTCAACCCTGCGGCTTATGCAGTGATGCGGGTAATTTGTGCATTTTTTTCTAACAGCCGCAAGGGGGCACTCGAGCGGAAAAGGCAAGAGTGGTGGAATATATGTGCCAAGGAAGTGACTTTTACCTGTATGTTTTTTTTATCTGGCCTTGTTAGCACTGTGCTAGCGTGTTGCTTCTGTTTTTGTTGCGTCTCAGTGATTTTTACCAATATCTTTTTTTAAGGCCCTGTTAGCGCTGTGCTACCGTTAACACTGTGCTAGCGTCAGCACTGTGCTAGCATTAGCGCTATGCTAGCGTGTTGCTGCTATGTTACTGCCGTGTCACAGGCACTGTTTGGAAAGGAAAGCTGGGATGTATTATTAAAAGTTTGAAAATCTTTCTGAGTACAGTCTTTCTCTGTAAATATCTCAATGTGGGTACATGAAGCTTTAAATCAGGTGCGGCTTGTGTATGTACAAAATGCTTTTTCCTTTAAAAATGTACTGGGTGAGGCTTATAATCAAGTGCGCTCTATAGTCCGGAAACTACGGTGTATATACATGTGTGTGTGGAATTCTTTCTCCTGGGTTCTCTTGATTCATGTGTTGGTTGGCATATTACTTTACAAACACGTCATTTTTGTGTGGAGTCCTAATACACTGTACGACGGACTCATGGGTTTTAGTTGTTGTTTTTTGTACTTCAACAATAATCAATTGCAAATTCCATTTCCAGAGTGATGAATGTACCGTAATTCCTGGCCTACAGAGCGCACCTGTTTACAAGCCTCACCGAGAACATTTGTGAAGGAAATACTATTTGTGTAAAAAACGCAAGTGCGCACATTGAAACACAAGATATTTACAAAGAAAGACGGTACACAGAAAGAGTTTAACGTTAGCGTCGCACTAGCGCTAGTGCTAATTCTAGTGCTAACGCATCGCCACACTAGTGCTAATGCCAACAGGGCCAGTTAAAATAAAAGTTACCAGTAAATATCACTGAGACACGCCAGTAACACAACAGCAACATACTCGCACAGCGCTAACGCTAGCGCAGCGCTAACAGGGCCAGTAAAAGTCACTTCCACGGCACATATATTCCACCGGTCTCATTCTTACCTTTTCCGATCGAGTGCCCCTCATGCGGCCGTTAGAAAAAATGCACAAATTATCCACGTCAGCGTGTGAAAAATGTCGCGGCTTGTAGGCCGGAAATTACGGTAAGTGTTAATGGTATTTCTCTTGACGTGTACTCTGCCTCTCAACCACAAACAAACACAATAGAAAATGGGAGCGCTGGAGTAAACTCTGGAGATTCGAGCTCTCTATAACAATGAGACCCGAAGGGCCTCTTTAGCGGCTACTTTAGATTTCGAAAAGAAGCGTGCAGCAGAAATGTGCTGCACTTGATACACGACTCATAAAACTTTAATGAACAACTCGCAGCAAAAAAAACAAAGCACACTGGCCGAATCTGTAAACATTTGCCCAACAAACATGCCTAAAAAGACAAATGACTTCATTAGAGCACTTTAGTGGAGACGTGCATTTTTTCCCCCACAATTTAATACAGCCCCCGGGTGTTTGAAAAAATGTCTGTGACCCACTTTCATCCGAATCTCAAAATCTAAGCAAGCGACTGAACTGCAAAGCACATGCGAGCGGCTTTTTTTTTTTCTTTTTCCCTTGTAGAGGCCATTCTACACATCTCGAATATTATCACAACCTGATGCTCGTGGCTAACGCTAATCCGCACATCTCACAAAACTCACTCTCGCTTTGCTAATGTTTAGCGGTTCATCGGTCTGCACATTAGGGAAGATGCATTTTGCGGGTTATGGGCAATTTGGAGTCGTCAATTAACGACCAGTGCAACTTTTAGGGTTGGGGAGGAAACTGGAGTGCCCAGAGAAAACCCACGCAAACTCCACACAAGCGAGGGCTTATTTGAACTCGATTCCTCAGACCCGCTAAACAGTCAAGGACTTTTCAAACTGTTTTCAATGAGGAAAAATTGAACTTTAGAGTATTGCATTTTATCACAATAAATTAATAACAAAAACAAGTGTAAGAATGTTGAATGTAAGGAACTACTGTGTCGTGAAAAAAACGCTTTGCTAGACTTTTAGCGTGAGGAACGTCAAAGACATCCCTGCATCCTTAGATTTTTCTGTATCTGTAGTCTAACAAAAATTTGGACACAGATGCTCTGAAGCAACAGGCGAAGCACACAAGAAGACAACAACAACAAAAAAGCAACAACATGCTTTTCCATCAAAAATGCCCAACAGCGAAGCAAACAGCTGACACCAGGCCGCCTTCCATTAGGAAGGAAAGTGAGCACTCCACAGTCAACCGGCGAATTCCTTGAGGCAGAGCGGCTCACTGGCTGCCTCCAATCACAAAGCGAGCCCCCCCCACCAAAATATTACACACGGCGGGATGTAGTCGCTTGGAGCCCCTGGAATGAGCTGCAAGTAGGCCACAGGGTGTGCGCACATGAGCACTCGCATTCAAACAAACCACTCTTGTGTCATTTATTGCTACTGACGCGCATTCAAGAAAAGAATATGCATGTCAATCTTGCATTTGTTATGCTTATATGGAGTTTATGCATATTACTTGAATGCAAGCAAAATATTGTAGCTCCCCTGTGGTTACCAGGAAGGCTTCTCGCAGGAATGGCTCAATTTTCAATTGTTAGGTTGGATTTAAATAATTACTAGATTGAAGCAGCACGGCGAAGCATCTGGTTAAATCGATGGCCTCACAGTTCTGAGGATCTGGGTTCAAATCCCGGCTCCACTTGTGTGGAGTTTGCATGGTCTCACAAAGACAGTGGCAAGAATTTAAAAGTCACCTCAGAAAGGCTCAGGGAACGACGTAGACGATGGGCAGGAGAAGCCAGGGGGGAGAGGGAAGATCTTGTGCTTCCTGAAGAGATGGACCAACACGGTGTTGCACACGTTCTGCTCCTCCAGCATTTCGGGTCCTCCGGGAACGCTGCATGTGGATGATAGGGGACACGGCTAAACACCAAGTGTCGTGGCTACAACTTAGATATTTTGAAACACTCCCATCTAGTGGAGGGAATCATGTATCGGAGAAGTAGCAAAGCGTTTTGCAGTTGTGCCTTGGATGGAAGTGTCCCCAAGAAAAGCAGTTTTGCAAATATTGAACAATTCATCAATAAATGGGCTTCAAGCTGTTGATGTTTATCACTAACCTAAAAATAACACAAAGACAATTGCACATTGTGCACTGAGAATTTTAGGAAAGTGCCCTTGGCTGAACGCTAAGAAAAAATGCTAAATTCTTAACATGCTAAGGTTAGCATCAATAGTTGCAGTTTTAAAAGCTGCTATTAAACTGACAATATGTAACAAGCGGGGTTTTAGTTTCTCACTGCTGGACTCGCTGTGCTGTCGGCGCCAACATTATAGACTGTTCAATGGGGTGGTGAGCGGGTCGCCACGGCAACAAGCCCGCTAACCGTAAAAGAGGCTGAGAAGCTGCTATTTTGCAGTAATTGCTTTAATGTCACCGATACGGGAATTCAAACGACTCGGGGCAACCCACACCGCTTGAAGTCATTCAAACCTTAAATTCAGCGTGTAAAAATAGAACCACGTTAACCTTTTATTCTGTATACAAAGTACACAAGGTACAGACAAAACTAGCAGGGGGAGTGTGAAGGAAGGCCGGTCAGAATGACAGGTCAGGGTGGCTTACAGAGCAGGCACGGACGGGCAAACGGGGATATTTAGAGCCTCGGGTAGCAAATATGCGCAAGAGCGACTGAGGTCGAGCTGTAAAGCAAGCTGCAATATCGGCAAGATGGCGAGCGCATATGCTAACACCCGACATGCTTTCGCGCGTTTGAGTGCCGACAAGTGAGTGAAATTATCAGTTGTGTTTTTTTCCAAATACAAACCGACCCTTTAAACAAAATTCTTCCATTCTAATACTTTTAAATATTGTAAAGGTGATCTTTGAAATAACAATTTTAGCATAGTTGATCGCAATGGACAGGGAAAAGAAGACTAAGCTGCGACTTGGTTCCACATCACTGACGGAAGTGATGTACGGAAGACTTGAGGTCCCTCGCGGCGCGACTTACTGAAAGATGTAAGGTCCAAAAATAGCAGCGAGCATGTCCGCCGTCATGTGATTCAACTGGCTGCAAGCTGCCACTCTGGACAGGAAGTTAACGAAGTACAACAAAACGGTGAGGTTCTCGTCCGGGATGCGGCAAAGGTGTTTTGTCATGGACGTGTTCAAATGGGCTTCGTCAGCATTACCTGGGGAATAAATGAAATAAAGTCAATGAAAAAGGACAGTAGAGTATTTATTTGCTATATTACAGTTCACGTATTGCTTGTATAGTACATTACAGTTGTTGTTTATTAAATAGAACAGCATAATGTAGTTCCTCACGTGCAGATCTCTGATACGTTTGATTTTAATATAGCAGCAATGACTCATAAGGTCAAGTTGGCTCTTATTCTTTGCACACCAAGAAAACCTTACTGAGTGATCTCAACTCTACCGTAATTCCCGCCCTACAGAGCGCACCTGGTTATAAGCCTGGCACACAGAAATAGTTTAATGGTAGCACGGGGCTAGCGTTAGCGCGGGGCTCACACTATCGTTAAACTCTTTCTGTGTACCGAGGCTCATAACCATGTGTGCTAACGCTAGCACCGCGCTTACGCTAGCCCTGCGCTAACGCTTGCGCGGCATCACCGCATGAGCGTGTCTGCTTCGCCTGTGAAAGCGTGTGAAAAAAAAGTCACCGGAAATTATGGTAATTGAAAATGATCAGAATGCCACCGTTTAAAGCACAAGCCGCAGTCAAAGCTCCACGAAATAAATTCACAAATTAATTGCGTCCCATTATGAATGGCCATGTTTGAGAATTGTGCTCGTGTACGTACGTCAGTGGAGGGCATAAGCTACGGTTTAGTCTAACCATTCAAATCTTGCTAGCAGTTTTAAAACTGCATAGTCCACCGATAAGACCATAAAAGTATCTGATTTCCACTCTTCTTTATCGAGCCTGATTTCATCGTGATTTTGAAGTCTACGGCCCTTTTAGTAGACGTCGTCGTAAAGTTGCACTGGTCATAAAATGGACTATTGGCTGTAACTGCCAATTGTGCATTTTCCAGCTGAGACCACACCAGGTTTAGACGATCCCGTGCCAACAAAATGTACCTCTGAAGCTCTGGATGAGATGTCTGCGTTGGTACTCTGGGACTATGGGATCAGGCAACTGTTGAAAAAAGAGCTTGAGGAGCGAAGCTACAGTGGACACTTCTTCCAGTTCCAGTTTGACATTCTCGCCATTATCCAGCTGACACCTCAATCGGTGGATCTTCACCACTGAGCCGCCCGCATGAAAAAGATCCGGGTGGTCCATCCCTGATAACGAAAGAAGATAAAGTCACTAATGGTTTGAGGATTAAAGATGGACTAAGACAAAGTGTCAGGCGGTGTGTGCATCCGTTACCATTTTTTTCCAAGAACTCCACCATATCGCGTAACACCAGCGGTATCCCGTGTATCATCTTCCCGTTTTGTCTCAGAGTCTGCAGGGAAACACCAAACACGCCGTTGGGCTCTACTACAGGCTTTGAGATCCGGCCAGGAGCATCTGGATCTTGGTTGAAATGAATACCGAACCGAAGCTTTATCGCCGAACACCTTTCATGCTGCAAGGGGAGAGATATACAGTTGAACGTGAGTGATTTAGATCAAGGTTCTGCTACTTTTAGGTATTTATTTTCCATTATTTCCACTACAAACCAAGTGACAAAATGAAAGTGACTTCAAGTGAACCATGATAAAACACAATTAAAAAAATAAAACTCTTATTCTTTACCTCACACCAAATGTATCGGTACCCAACATTTTCTAACACACTACAATGTAAAAACCGAGAGCCCGTACGAGTTTTGAGGCCCCGAATGCGCGAAACTGTACAGTATTCATTTCGACTGAGCTACAAAAACATGGTGCGGTTGTCAAGAAAGATGCAGGTAGCTACAAAGAGGAAAGGGGCAAAAATGAGGAGACAGCATGGATATTTTGATGGGCGGTTGGCAATTGCCCCATTCACCAACTAAACTGAAGCATTTCGGCGACAGAGATTCTCCATATACTAGGCACAGGAACATAAAAATTAATTTTAAAGTAGTTGAGTGTTATTGTAAATCTCAAGATGTATGTATTCTGTACAGCATATATTGGTATGGCTTAGTATTTTGTGTTTCATTTACGCTTGAAACATGGAAACATAACATTAGTTCCGTTAAGAGTTGTAACATGATGTAATTACTCTTAATACACAATTACACTTGATAGTTTTAAGGTTAGACACCCTCAAAAACAGACAAGGAGAAAGAAAATAATTTACCAAAGATTTACTTACAGAGATTAATGAAAGTTTTCCTCCCATTTTGGAGACTGATACACTGGGACGTCAAGCAATCTTGAGAGGTTGGGATTTTCTCTCATTTACTGCCATTTTAGTCTCAGAAGGGATTGCCTATCTAAGGCTTTTTTTTTTTTGTTTTGCTTAAGAAATGTTCTTTGTGGATGTGAATATATTTTTCCCTTAATCTGTTCTCTAAAAACAAAAATATAGATTAGGGATTGAGGTCAATTTCGGTTGTTTTAATTGAAGGGGGGATTAGCGGAGGGATACGAAGCAATATCACGACGTGATTTACCGAATACGCGCTTGTTTTCGATTCAAATATACTTTACTATTCTGAATAACTAAGACACTTAAGGATATTTGGTTTCAAGATAAAGCAAATTATATTCTGTAGCGCGTCTCGACGGAGAGTGCTTGTTTTGATCTTTATTTGTAGCACGTCACGGGCCACTTTCACGTATCACGGAACTATTTGTGCGACGTTGGGAACGCTTGCAATTTCCGGGTTTTAGAATTTTTAAAAAGTAAATAATGACCAACCGACGGATTTTGTGTAAACAGATCATATGGAGGTAATATATATAGTGTTTTTGGTGATGTATTGATCCTTTTAAAAATGCGTAACGCCGACGTTTTCTTTGCAGAACCAATGACGTAGAAATATAATTAGACACAGACCCCTTTCACGTGGTAATTCGGCTTCAACTTCCGGTCGGGGCAAGGAATTGTTTTGGGGAAAGTGAAAGTTGACATCCTTTGACATCCTTACAATTGTACATTGTGAAACATAATAACATCAAATTTAATTGGATTACGTTAGGTTTAGCTTTTTAGTGTCAATATGGTTAATTCTTGTTGCGCTGTTGCTTGTCAAAACTGTGCGGGCGGTCGCAAAGAAGTAACTTTACTAACTGTTTCAGTTTAACCTTCATAATTAATCCTTATAATTGTGAATGTGGAAAATATATCATTACAGTGGAGATTAATGTGTTTGGAGCATTAGATGGAGGTGTATAAGAGGCTTCCATCACTGATAATATATTTCAGTATCACAGGCATATATCATAGCCAGATCACAATTCTTGTATATCACAGTCACTAATATATATTTCAGAATCACAGTTTATCACTATTATTATGCATCACAGGTTGTATACTGTTGAATATAAATTATGTTACAAAAGAGATAGCTCAATATGTGTATAAATGAGTGGAAGTGTAGACTGAAGGTTACATTTCGAGTTCATAGAGAATAATCTCTATTAAAAGGTAAGAACTGAATATGCTTTGTTGCAGGTGTTGTGACGGCGGGGTCGGTACAGGTGGGCGTGTGTATCGTGTAGGTGAGATGGACTGCGCATGCGTGTTGTGTGCTAAGCACCAATAAAGGGGCTATCACAGCGAATCGATGCTCCGTTTATTATAAGGCTAAAAATAAACTAGCTTTTGGATTCACATATAGTGTACACAACGGTGATGCGAAAAATATGTCATTCGCTGACCGATCGGCGAATTATGACATTGAAGCACATCAGCCCATCAGGATGAAATGCTAATGGACATTTCCGACCTGTCAATCACTCGTACAATAATAGCCAATCAGATAGCCGCATTGTCATAACCCCTGGCTTGACACGCCCCTGCCGCCATCTTGTCCCACAAGCAGTGCTGGTTGTCAGTAGCGTGCGCTTGGAAATGTTAATATTACGAAGAAAATGGTCCTCAGATGCGCTTGGGGAACATGCAATTCTGATGAAAGATATCCTGCTAGGTTAGAAGGGGCCCGCTTGATTCATTTTCCAAAGCCTAAAACACAGTTGACGAAGTGTCTACAATGGATTAAGGCTTAGGGAAGACTGCACGTACAACTAAATGTGGACAATATCAACAAACACAAGGCTGTATCTTCGAAGGTAAGTGAGGGAGAAGCTTCTTCTCTGAGTTGGATTTAACTATTCAGTGCTTTTATGTCCAAAATCTTAATTCCGTGTACATATCCTTGCGTGAGGCTTACGGCCATGCTACCCTGAGAACGCCCGATCTCGTCAGATCACGGAAGCTAAGCGGGTTTGACCCTGGTTAGTACTTGAATGGGAGACCGCTTGGGAATACCAGGTGCTGTAAGCTTCTCTCCCCGACTAAAATGGAGAGGGGTTTGCGTCAGGAAGCGCATCCAGCGTAAAACTGCGCCAAACAAATGTGCGTTCATCTGAGATGACACGCTGTGGCGACCCCTAAAGGGACAAACTGAAAGCAAGAACAAGACATAGAAAGAAATAGTTGAGACCTTTCTGTAGAACTCTCTTGGACAAGTCTGACGCATTTGGCAAAAGACACCCCAATATTATCTGGAATACGCGATAGAGAATCCACTTCAAACATGTTCTGTTCAGTCGCCATTTTGAAAACTTGTGGTACATGGCTAAGGTCGCCATCAGAAAGGTCCATTATCGCCCGGTGCCGATCAGATCGATCGGTGTCTTATCCATCAATCGTGATGGTACTGACTTTCTGTATAATCCACATAAAAAACACATCTTCCAAACTTCGTTTATTGGCACAATGCACGCAAAACAACAGACAGGAAGTAAGACAAATGTAAGAAAACAGACATAAGTGTCTCAACGCAAGGTCAGTGCCAGTTGCATCGCGTCTGCTCTGCACCCTGTACTGCGTTCACAGACATAAAAACAATAAGCTTTACCTGCTACCGGTCGTTATTTTCAGTGGTCTCATGAACGTTCAAGTCTACATGTGATTGCGCATACACGGTACACTAATAACTTCAAACATGACTTAACATTTCTACAGTCAGGTGCATATAAAAGTCTCGAGTACATAGGACTTTATAAACTAGTGCTAATACAAAAGTATATCAAACAATACGCAAATCTCAACACGTGTGTATGAACACGCACAACATATACATAAAAATGCGTTGGGGGGGGGGGGGTGGAGGACCAGCCAGGTCAAAATAGTTATGCCGCAAAGGTGAAAGAATGAAAAAACATCAGGTGGTACATTAGGTACACCTGCACACTCCAAGGTAGTAAAAAATACTTCTACAACCAGAAAAGTAATTCTTAAATGAATACCTCTGACGGAGTCGATCAAAATTGAGCTTTTCACTTTTTTGGCAGCGCTCTTGTCACAGGACCTCATCGGATTGTGCAGGTGTTGTGTAAATCGTGGTTGTACAAGTAAAAAAAAACTTGAAAAGTAAAATGTCCATAAAGCAAGGCATTGTTCAAACAGGCATTCCGTGGTGACAAGTATTAACTATCTCTGATGCGTTTGTAGTACGCAAAGTGTACATCAAATGTACACCTTGATGAAAAACAAATTGTATGAAAGAAGTTCACTTCTTCAGGGTTTTTTGTGTGCATTTGCAGTAAATTCAAATTTCAGCACATGCCCATTGAACCAGGTTATTGTTTGGACCGCCTCGTAAAATGAGGCTATAAAAGAGGAGCGACACCTACAGCAGGCTTGTACCTTCAACTGATGTGCATTGCGTGTTTGGCGTCGAACCTGAGAAATGCAGGTACGGTTTTTGGAGGAAAGACCTGTATTTTCTCAGGTAAGTGTTTTGGTGCGAGTACACCTGGCAGCAGTTGTCGGGGCAAACCGTGCTTGTGGTCAGAAGTATTTCAGATACAACAGTTGCCGTGCAGTCGAGGGGGCTCGGAAGTGTTGGCACGTTGACCCAAAGTCCTCATATTCACGCTACGGAGGCCACTTTCTCGCAGTTGCTGGTATACTGCACGTCTGGTCTGTCATTCTCGGACGTGGGTTTCCTATTCCAGCAGGGAAGCGTGAGCAGGAAGAGAACCAGCGTTCCCAGCAACACGCAACTCCCACTGAAGTAGAACGCCAGGTCATAAGACTGGGTCCAGTCAAAGAACCACCCTAAAAAGGGATGAAACACACAGTAAGGACTCCTGGAACATTTAACCAGATAAATAGTTCACATGAGGTGGGTCTAGTTCTTGGCTATTTCAGTCACTTAAAGTAAAGCAAATCCAGTTCTTAGATGAGAAGTCTGAGTCAGTTTTGCCGTTTGCCACACAGTTCTCGTAGGTTTTTCTGTTCTTTTGGGCATGGCGGGCCTTGTTCTTTGGTAGTTCTGTTTCAGTAACTTGGGTAGCTCTACCACATGTGAAGCACCCTAAAATTACCTGAAGTGGGTCAGGCTTGTACTTCAATTTGGAGAAAGCGGGACTTGTTCTAAGATAGTTCTGTCAGGTTTCAGGAGGTGAACTCAGTTCTTAACTAATTCTCTGAGATGTAAAGTCGGTCTTTTCTTAGGTAGTTCCGTTGCTTTGCTCAAAGCAGGCCTTGTTCTTAGGTAGTTGTGTTAACACTCCAAGGTGTGTTGTGTTGTTGCGTGGTTCTCTAAGCTGCAAACCGAGGCCAGTTCTTGGGTAGTTGTATCACTTCACAAAGTGAACCCAATCTTAGCTACTACTAAGGCAAATTCTTATCTGGTACAGTCACGTTGTGGAAAGTGGCCCAGTTCTTTAGTAGCTCTATAACATTTCCAATTTCTGAGGTCATTAAAAAGGTCAAATTCATTTGTAGTTCAGTCACTTTGTACAAATTGGACCCTATTTAAGGTAGTTCTGGCGCTTTCTAATGCTACTTACCAACGACAGGCGGTCCCAGCATGATCCCAAATCCACCGAAGAACATGACGATTCCGTGGGCTTGTGTGAGTCTGTCCAAGCCGACGATCTTGGTGGTAATGTACGAGGTGATGGACCAGTTTCCTGAGAAGAAGCCCAGGACGGCGGAGAGGATCTGGAGTCCCAAGTAGCTTTTAGTGACAGGGATGAGCAATAGCAGGACCCCTCCTGCAAACATGGTGAAGGTGTACAAGTAGATGCTGTTGATCCACCTGATGTCCACCAGGATCCCAAGGACCAGTTTGCCCACGCATGTTGTGATGGCGCCGATGGAGACCAAAGGAATGGCACTGACTTCTTCGATGAGTCCCTGGCTCTGTGCCACATCCTCAATCAAGAGCACAGGCGGGAACGCTCCCAGGCTAAACAGGAAGACCCCGATGCAGAAGCCCACCATGGCTTGGTCCTGCAGTAGCTCATACATTGAGGTCATATACTTGGAGTAAGCCTGCCTTTTTTTCTTGATGATTTTCATGACGCCCAACCGAGCCAGGAAGCTGCTCCTCTTCTTTTCCACCTGAATATTGGCGTCCATGCCGTCGATGGTGATGAGAATTTCCTTCACCGTCGCGCTCTTCCCCTGAGCGGACGCCGCAGAACCGGGCGCCGCCTTCAGGTCGTCCGGCTGGCGCTTTTCGAAGAGCTGCCCGTCTGCGTTGCGTTCCAGGGCCGCCTTCCGTTTGAGGTAGTACCCCGGCATGTCGAGCGGCCTCATGAAGCCGGCGCAGGCCATGAGGTTTAGCGCCAGCGCGCCGATGATCAGGAGGCAGCCGTCCAGGCCGTACAGCACGATGAACTCGTTCTGAACCGTGGCGAAGATGAAGGCTCCGACGCTGGTGCCTGAATGAGAGATGCAGATTGTGTGGTTATGGTCATTTATGCATCTACAGAATTCATGCGCAACTCATATGGTTGCTAAGAATCTGTTCCATGTCTTTACCGTTATGCCCGTTTGCCGACTTATGCAAGAAGGGTTTTTTATTTCTTTGGGTCACCACCATATTTGCAGTCAGTGATCAAAAAAACTGTGGCAGAGTTGAAGTTGTTTCATTTTCTTCCTACACAAGTTTAAGAACTATTTTTCATTTTAGATTTCCATTTGCCATGAAATTTATGACTTCCCCACTTGATGGTCTTTATGACTGTTATGACTTGAAATTTTGAAACAATAACTTTTTGAAAATGCGACTTCAAAGAATGGCTTTTTCGGCATGGGAGACATTTGCAGATATAAAACCAAGGAAATGTCCATCCATCCATTTTCTTAGGTGCTTATCCTCACGAGGGTCAGGGGAGTGCTGGGGCCAATCACAGCTGTCAACGGGCAGAAGGCGGGTCAGACCCTTAACTGGTTGCCAGCCAATCGCAGGGCACATCGAGACAGGTAACAGCCGCACTCGCAATCACACCTAGGGGCAATTTAGTGTCCAATTAATGGTGGATGTTTTTTGGGATGTGGGAAGAAACCGGAATGCCCGGAGAAAACCCACGTAGGCACAGGGAGAACATGCAAACTCCACACAGGCGGGTCCAGGATCGATCCCGGGACCTCAGAACTGTGAGGCCAACGCTTTCCAGCTGACCCACCGTCCCACCACCAAGGAAACAAAAAGGGAAAAAAAATAGTTCTATGAGCAAATACATTTTTACAAGTTTCTTTACCATTATTTCGCGAATTATGTGAAAATGACCTACAAATGAAATATTGCTACTGGGAGGCGGAATCCTCGCATCTCCAATGATTTTTGGGGTAAAATTTAACTTCATTATTTTTCTTTGTGGTCTTATCGTTAAAAAGCGGAAGCTATTTTCAACACTCTACATTGGTTAATAATTGGTTAAAAAAAAAAAAAAAAAAGAAACCTGTGGACTCCGACCAACGATTAAGATTTGTGAGATACAAAATTGGCCAAATCTGTGTTTGTTCCACCGAGAGCAACGATACGCATCACCATCAACCTATTCCTCATTCCATAACAATGATCAATGAAAAGGAAAAATAAATACTGATAACGCAGCAGCTTTCATAACATCCGGTGTTTTCTGGGTGAGGACCTGGACTTTAAACAGGAAGTGGACGCAGGTCAGGTGACGCCACCCATCCACCGATGATTGGCCATTTTGAAGCTGTGGGTGGAGCCCATTTGACGGCCAATCCACGTTTTGGATGTTTGGCTTGTGCGTGGTGAGCGTTTTACAGACGACTGAGACGCAGACCATAATAAACAGTATGCTGTAAAGCGCAGGTGTCAAACTCGAGGCCGGGGGCCAGACGCGGCCCGCGACGTGATTTTGTGTGCCCCCCGATGGCAAATCATATCAACTTCAATGTTTTTTTTATCTTCAAATTTGAACCAAAACTTCAAACTGTCATATCATAAATGATGACGTTGAGATATTGCAAGCGTTTTTGTGTTACCAAACCTCAACAATAGTTGAAAAACCCATTACCATTGATTTCTGATTCCAAAACTAGTTGATACATTTAATGTGTAAATATGATGTGTCAATTAAAGATTTTTATGGTACAATGCGGCCTTGCGATAAAAAAAAACTTCCCAGGAACACTTTTCTACAGTTCCCAGGCAGCAGTGCACAAATGAAAGCAGTAAGCACGGAGAGGTGTTGTGGACCCACAGACCTCAGAGGAGGCGACAGCAGCAGTACCTGTGGTGACGATGCCGAGGGCCAGGCCGCGTCTCTTGTCGAAATACTGGCAGGTGATTGTCAAGGTGGCTGCGTAGACCAGGCCGCAACCCAGACCTGTGAGGACAACAAAGAAAAAAAACAGGTTTTGCTTAGCTTTGCGGTTTTTGGTGACACATTTTGAAAAGCTGAAGTCCCTTCAGCAGGCATTTGGAGAAGAACGTGAAAAGGAAAACTATACGGTGGTTGCCCATTCAACCATCTATTTTCCGAGCCACTTATCCTCACAAGGGACATGCGAGTGCTGGAGCCTATCCCAGCCAACAGGAGACTACACCCTGAATTGGTCACCGGTCAGCTGCAGGGAAGATACTAACACCGTCACCATGTGGGAAGTGAACCCACACTGCCTGCACCAAAGTCCGACAAGTGTTCCCCAAACGACCAGTGACGCCTACTGTGAGTAGAATACTCAAAACATACCCTGTGAAGTTCATTAAGGCGTCTACGCAATTTGAATTTTGACTTGTTTCTACTGACAACAATGCAATTTGCCATATTACCGCTGCGGGCAAGAGAAATTTGTTTTAGCGTACGTGGTTTCATAAAGGTAAGCATTCGGCCATATTACAGCTGTAAAGTTTAGCGTGGTGGAGCGGAGTTACCGTAATTTCCGGCCTACAGAGCGCACCTGCTTATAAGCCTCACCCAGTACATTTGCAAAGGAAATACCATTTGGTCCATACATACGCCACATCTGTGTAAAAGCCACAAGTGCCCACATTGAAACACGAGATATTTACAAAGAAAGAGGGTACACCAAGAGTTTTCAACGTTATATACCTTAGCGTAGCTTAACATAGCAACAACACGGTAGCACGAACAGGGCCGTTAAAAAAAAAAAAAAAAAAACTGCCGTGGCAGCTACACAGCAACACGGTAGCACAGCACTAACAGGCCCGGTTAAAAAAAAAACCATACCTAAATCACTGAGACGCGGCAGTAACACAGCAGCAACACGCTAGCACAGCGCTAACAGGGCCGGTTTAAAAAAAAAAACATCGGTAAAAATCACTGAGACAGCAGTAACACAGCAGCAAGAGGCTAGCACTGCACTAACGCTAGCACGGCGCTAACAGGGCCGGTAAAAAAAAAAAAAAAAAAAACACCAGTAAAAACCATTGAGACACAGCAACACGCTAGCACAATGCTTATGCTAGTCCAGCACTAACAGGCTAACAGGGCCGGTTAAAAAAAAAAAACATACCGGTAAAAGTCACTTCCTCGGCACATGTATTCCGCCGGTGCCACTCTGACCTTTTCTGCTCGGGTGCCCGCTTGCGGCCATTTGAGAAAATGCACAAATTAACTGCATAAGCCGCAGGGTTGAAAGCGTGTGAAAAAAGTCGCGGATATTACGGTACACACTTGTGTGACAGTTAATGTCAAAATGTGACGGTGTGTATTTACTGTTTGTAGAAATGTTTTACAATGGCGACAGTTGACGCTGGTATGGATTATTTCTATTTCCAAGGTGTTTGTTTTTTTTTTTTTTTTCATTTTTATTTGTGTAATCCAAACACATCGGGGGTTCACTGATTTTAAACCTACACGAAGGTACAGTATCTCTTTGCATGTTTGGGTCATAAAATATACTGCACCGTACAGGACCTTACGCAACACGCACACAAGGTCAAAGTGCCGTAAACAAGCCGCACGTGCGCGGGTGGGGGGGGCGTTCCCGCAAATAAACGGCTCCCGAAATATGCGCGGCGTCCATTTCGGCTTCCTCCGCATTTCGAACGCTGCGCTTCAAGTGAGCCAACAGGTGGGAAAAGGGCAATAAAAGAAAGTTGTTTTTTTTGTCAGTGCTCCTTCCGGAGCGCCCGTCTTTTCGTCACGTTCATTAGCTATAATCAGCCGGTGCATTACGTAACAGATGTCAGTTTCTGATGATTATCGGACTCGTTAAAATTCCCGTGCGTTTCCAAAAGATAAGAAGCTTAGGCCGTCATATGATCGCCTCGGCTTGAAAGGCATTCAACTTTTTGATTCACCCCCTGACCCCCGCACTTTTTTTTTCTTAACACCCCCCCCCCCAGACACCCCGCGGCGCCTTACCCACTACGATTCCGTAGGAGAAGATAAGGAACTGGACGTTGGGAGCGAAGGCACTGAGCATCAGGCCGCCGGCCACCATGACGCCGCTGAAGACGGTGACGGGACGGGCGCCGAAGTTGTCCACGCAGGCGCTGCACACGGGACCTGCAGAGAGACGCGGCGAGACCGTTTTGGCTCTTTCATCCGTCAGGGGGGGGGGGGGGGGGGGGGCGAATGGAACCTTCCAGAAGTGCTGGCAAATCCATCAGATGCACCCAAAGGAAAAACTCCCCTGGGCCAGGGGTCACGCGAGTCCAGAAACCTGCCTGACCTGACCCGAGGCCCGATCTGCCGACTTTCGATCACCTCAGTCAGCAGAACTCGGCAAATGCGTTTTTACCCGTTCTGTATTGGACGCTTGCAACTCAGCAGATACATAACTCTAATCATTTGAGCCTTCGAACAAATACAGCTGTCATTTTTCCTTTCACGGGGCCTTCGTGTTACAACTCAACGGAACACTGAGAAAGGATGAGCCCGCCCAAACTGACGGTCTTGGTTGGCAGAGCGTGAAAGCATTCTTGGATGGGGCGTACCTCCCTCGACTTGGGTCCAAAGAGACTCGACTCGTACAAAATCCCTCTCAGACGGGACCTGTCCCATCTCGTCTTTTGAGATCTGAACTGACGAAGCCTATTCGGATAAGAGGATTAAGAGAATATTCTCCGGCCGTGGAGAACCCGAACTTTTTATCCGTCGCCGTGAATCTTCCCCGATTGACCTCAAGCTATTTTATCCCTTTACAGTGAAGAAAATAAGTATTTGAACACCCTGCTATGTTGCTAGTTCTCCCACTTAGAACGATTTATTTGTGTGATACAGCTGCAAATAAGTATTTGAACACCTGAAAAAACAAATGTTAATATTTGGTACAGTAGTCGTTGTTTGCAATTACAGAGGTCAAACGTTTTCTGTAGTTGTTCACCAGGTTTGCACACACTGCAGGATGGATTTTGGCCCACTTCTCCAGAGTTCTTCTCTCGATCAGACAGGTTTCTGGGCTGTCAATGAGAAATACTGAGTTTCAGCTCCTTCCACAGATTTTACTATTGGGTTTAGGTCTGGAGACTGGCTCGGCCACACCAGAACCTTACTATGCTTCTTACAGAGCCACTCATCGTTTTTTCTGGCTGTGTGCTTCGGGTCATTGCCATGTGCCACACAGCCACGACCCATCTTCAATGCCCTGACTGAGGTTGTTCCCCAAAATCTCACAATACATGGCCGCGGTCATCCTCTCCTTAATACAGCGCAGTCATCCTGTTCCGTGTGCAGGAAAAACACCCCCAAAGCATGATGCTCCCACCCCCATGTTTCACAGTAGGGATGGTGTTCTTGGGATAAAACTCATCAATTGGTCTTCCTCCAATGACCAAAAAGTTCCATTTTCGTCTCGTCTGACCACAAAAATTTCTCCCACGACTCCTCTGTATCATCCAAATGGTCATCGGCAAACTCAAGACGGGCCTTGACATGTGCTGGTGTAAGCAGGGGAACCTTCCGTGCCATGCATGATTCCAAACCATGACATATTTATGTATCACAAATAAATCGTTAAAAAATCATACATTGTGATTTCTGGATTATCTCTCTCACAGTGGACATGCACCTTCGATAAAAAATTTCAGACCCCTCTATGATTTCTAAGTGGGAGAACTTGCAATATAGCAGGGTGTTCAAATACTTATTTTCTTCACTGTGTTTTTACTCTAAACGAAACAATGAAAAAAATCCATCGTACGTTTTATTTTTTATTTTTTTTTTTGCCCTATTCCACTTAGCGATGATGTTCTCGCACACCTTTCTGCTGTTTACATTTCACCTGCATTGCAGCAACCGTACTCAAAATTGTTTTGTGTTTTTTGGCGTTTGCGCTTCTCCTCCCCGTGTGGGCAAAATGTCATCTTGTCACATTCACCGCTCGGATGACTTGCGCTTGGTTTTCCATCTAAAGTCATTAGGAGCGGCTCAGCTCAGCAGCTCAGGGAGCCGCTAAGTGCTCATCAAACTGACGTCATTTTTGTTTTTTTGTGCGTGCTTTCCGCCCTGTTGCAAACACCTGTGCCGTGACGCCATCGTTTTAATTCTGTTTTCTTTATCAGCGGCATCAGCGGGTGGGAATGGAAACAAGGTCAGGTGTAAAGGTGACGCATTAGTGCGCTACTTTTTAGTGGCGCGGGGTAATAATAATCGCGTCGCGATTCGTGCGCATCAGCAGATGGGAGGTGCCAAAGCATAAAACGCGCTGCCAAAACATCTTTTTGTTTCTCTTTGAGGGCGCAGCCGCTCCTTTGTGAGTTATGGTCAATCATAACCAGCATCCAAGTCTAAAACGAGGTACTGCTCCGCGATCTAAAGTGCACGTAATAGACAATCTGCAGTGCTTACAGGGAATTTGATATTTGTTAAAACAGTTATGGTTTTGGTTTTGAAAAAACCACAACACGACGAGTGCACCTGTGAGTGTGTTGACACCTCGTGCGTCGCACATTCGGTCTCTGATGGTTTTTCTTCGGGTGCGGTGGTTCTTTGAACTACATGTCAAATTAAAGCCACAAGATGGAGCTAGAGAGGGCAGATTTCTATTCTATCTAATGACTTATCTAACATCCATCCATCCTTGTTCTTGGCCGGTTATCCTCACAAGGGTCGCAGGCAGTGATGGAGCCTATCCCAGTTGTCAACGGGCAGGAGGGAACTGGTTGCCGGCCAATCCCAGGCCACACCGAGACAAACAACTGCACTCACAATCACACTTAGGGGCAATTTAGAGCGTCCAATTAATGTTGCATGTTTTTTGGGATGTGGGAGGAAACCGGAGTGCCCGGAGAAAACCCACCCAGGCACGTGGAGAACATGCAAACTCTAGACAGGTGGGACCGGGATCGAACCCGAGTCTTCAGAACTGTGAGGCCCACGCTTTACCAGCTGATCCACCGTGCCACTTATCTAACAGCTATGACAAATTGATTTTTTAAAATGTATTTTTAATCTAAATTTCAAATTCCCCCTTCAGAAAAGCTGTTTCCCCTAGACAGCGTCTAATTCAAGCAAGTGCTTGAAAGCAGACACTTCACATTTTTTACCATTTTAAGCAAAAATGATCCAAAAAAAAAAACCAGTTGTCAATGTTACGGTACTGTCAAAAAAGTTACAAAAGTTACAACTAATTTTTGTGTTCAGCAATGGAAGTTAATCATGATATTTTTTTTTTCATTTTTGTACATAAAAATCAATTTCAAAATGAAACCACATGCACAAATCTTCACGCGGCAAATTGATACGTGTATGAAGTGGTCCGGCCACGAGCGAAAATTATGGAAGTAAATATGTGCCACCAGGATTTAAATTTGAAATGCCACAGAAATCGTGATTTGAATTTGAAATATAAAGTGATAACATCTTCAATCGTTGTATTTCAGTGTAAATTTTCAATGTTAACAATTCAGCTGGCTACAATTCGCTGTCTAAAATTCACCGTCCGTGCCACCAGGCAGGGTTATTTCAGGTCAGAGGTGAACACTCATCCAATCGCAGTTACGCTTTCTTAGTCACATACTAAGAAAGTGTAACTGGATTGGCTGGCTGTTTGCTTCTGACCCAAAGTAACTCCGCCTGGTGGCACAGACGGTGAATTTTAGACAGCGAACTGTTACCAGTTGAATTATTAACATTTAAAAGTTACACTGAAATGCATCAATTTTTTTAGCCTCTTATCCTCACAAGGGTTGCAGGGCGTGCTGGAGCCTATTCCAGCTGTCAACGTGCAGGAGGCGAGGTACGCCCTGAACTGGTTCGCAGCCAATCGCAAGGCACGGGCGGGTTCGGGATTGAACCCGGGACCTGAGTACTGTGAGGCCAACGATTTCCAGCTGCGCCACCCTGCTGCCCACCCCGATATACAACTATTGAAAATGTGATCGCTTCACATTTCAAATTCAAACCCTGGTGGCACTTATTTACGTCCATAAAAATGCTTTTGATTGTCCTTGAAGTGTGCCCCCCCTCCCTCATTTCTGAGCCTTATTCTAGTGTAGATGAGCCGCTGATGTTATTATTATGTTATTAGTATTGTAAGCAACACTCCCAACCACAACATTGTTAAAGTCACGCATTTCAAACAGCACCACTGATTGATCTTTGCATTGGATGGTTACGGCGCCCGAGTGTCGCCCACTCACTGGCAATGAGGCCCACGCCGGCCACCAGGGAGCCCACCCAGGCCGTCATGCCCTTGCCCTCCTGGAAGGCGTGCAGCCACTCGGGGTAGAGGACGCCCACCGACTGCGGGGAACCGTAGGCCAGCAGCTGGGCCAGGAAGGAGGCCACCACGATGGCCCACCCCCAGCCGCCGTCCAGAGCTTTGGAAGCCATGTCGGCGATGCCGTTGCTTTAGCTGCTGCTGCTCGCCCGCCGGGTGAGGGAGGGGTGGGTTCCTTTGCGGGGGGTGACAAAAGAGCGATGAATCAATCAGTTGTCATCTTTCACAAAGCACTCGCTGAGGCAGGCACACGGACGTATCTTGAGCACAGTGCCGGTGCACTTTTTGTTTTCATAAGCACGCACACCTTAGAGGAGGGGAAAGTAAACAAAAAAAAAAAAAGAAAAAAAAGAAAAAGAACACAAAGGTCTGCTGCTACCCCCCCCCCAGCATCTTCATCTCGACTCAGCAGCTACAAAAATCAATTTAATTTAATTTCAAAATCGACTCCGTTAGAATTGCAATATTCTACAATATTTACCTCCCAAATTAAATTAAAAAAAAAACATCAATCAATGCAGAATTAGGGTTTGAAATCACAGTCGTAGTTTTTGTTTCACCCCGTTGCGGCAATTGAGAAAGGCGACCTGCAGGTGGTTTTTGGGGATCAGCGCCTTGCCCAAGGGCACTTCAACAGTGGATGTCAGGATTCAAACCACCAACTGTCTGTCAGATGGATGAAGCTCTCTGCCAAGTGTGCTAGTGTTACCCTTCGAAAACAACGAGTTCATGTCAGGGTTTCGGATTTAGAGTTTGGGGGCCTGCGTCGGGGTTTCGAACTCGGGTTTTAAAACAGGGTTGGAACTTTAAATGATGGTTTTAAAACCAGGGTTGGGGTTACAAGGCAGAGTTCCAAAATGGGCTTTGGGTTTCAGAGGGATTGCGTGTCAATTTAGGTTTTCAAGGCCGGCGGTGTGAGTTTTGTGTCATATATAAGATTCCAGATTCTGATTTGGGAATAGGCTTCCTCGCTAAGACGTCGTCCGGGTTCCAAATCACGGTCGGCGGGTTTTTACGCAAAGGTTCGCGCTCCGAATTCTGCCTTTTTTGCAGCAAGGTTCCCTTCACTAAGTTGATTTCCAAAGTGTTTCCCTACTTTTGCGAGCAAGTGCAACGCCGCAGCTGCAGCAGCAGCATTCAGCCTGCTTGACAACGGAAGGACGGACGACACCTTTCCGTTGCGGCGGTTGAAAACGCACCAAACGGCAACGCCACAAACGATCATATCTTAAACGAGGTGGGCTTTTAAAAATATATATATTATTATTATTACTAATGTTGTTGAAGAATCTATGCAGCACTCACCTCAACGGCAGCCGGTGCCTGCGGTGCTGATGCGCGCTCGTCCACGGCAACTTTCCATGTAGGTTGGACCTTCCTGGACGGGGAAAAACGAACAGCGGCTTTGTAGTGACCCCCCCACCCCCACCCCCACAAAAAAAAAAAAAAAAAATCGGGTGTTATTTTTGGTGACGTCTGGTAGAAGAGGTGTCGACCGGACGCCGAGCATCAGCTGCACTGCGCCTCCTCCTCCTCCTCCTTCTTGTTTCCTGGCGGCTTTGTGGTCGACGAGCAAACCGGTTCGAAGCTGTTCTCGCCGGCCAGCAGGCGCTCGGCTGCCCGTAAGCACGCGGATGCTCTTTCCGCGCCATAAAAACACGACACACCTTCTTTCATAAATCATTAAAGATTAATAATATTTACCTGATAGGAGCCCCAAAAATGCTAGCGGGGAAAAAAATAAATACAATAAAACAGCAACGGTTGAATGACAATATTGGAGTGCATTTGTACATATGCAAGATGATGGCTATAAGCGGGCATTTTTGTTGTTTTTGGGGAAGGGAATGTATGAAATACCTTCCCATGAAACTCATCACAGAAAAGTGCACACGTACATATGCAGTCATTATGACAGTCTCACTTCGGGGTGCTCTCACTTTTGTTGCCTGCTGTAATTTTGTTAGGTCATTTTGAGGGGAGAATAAATTCAAGCCCTGGTACAAGTTGTGCACTGACTACAGTGTTAAAATGTTGGCCTTCTCACTTACTGGTGTACTCGCTTTTGTTGCCGTAGTTTAAATATTAATGGCTCTGTTGATTTATTTTTAAGGAGAAATAAAATAAAATTGGACACTCACTTAGGGGTCTACTCACTTTTGTTACGAGATCATAACTCAAGTTAGTCATAGACCAAAGAAATTTGTCCTATTAAAATTAATTGAAATCCCATTAATACTCCCCCCCCCAAAAAAAAAAAAAAAAAAAAAAAGATTTTTAATCATGGCACCAATGTGTGTTGGAAAAAAAACCCAGTAAAAGCAAATGTAAAGCAATTAAAGTCTATTTATGGTACATGATATAATTTGTGTCAGATGTGCACCGTTAAGGCCTCGTGTGTCGTTTCAGAAGCTGGAGTGGCGTTGAACGTCGGGGTGTGAGTTGCGGCCTACAGCAGTTCTTTGGGAGCTCTCATTTTGTTGTGCCTATGGACTGTTTGTCCAGTCCAATCAACAACGGCCCTTTCCGGCTGGCGATCTTAAGCTCCGCCCCCCTGTAGCTACAGTTGCCGTGTCCCACAAGCTTCCGAAATGGAGACTGAACAGAACAATTTTGAAGTCGATTCTCTAACGGGTCTTCCAGATAATATTGGGGTAATTTTTTTTTGCCAAAAGCATCAGACTTGTTCAAGAGTTTTACAGAGAGGTCTCAACTATTTCGCACGAGGATATGTACAGAGAATTATGATTTTGGACGGTGCATGACGAAATGTCAGAGTTACAGCCAAACGTTGGCGATCGATGCAAAAAAAGTTTTAATGCCCCACAAACTTTACTTTGAAATCCAGCAGGATAAAACAGTGGAATCGTACTGTGCATGTAAAGCAGGGTGAGTACTTTTTACTTGGAAAGATCACAAATCATATCATTGTAGTCTTTATAAGTGAGTTAGGTTCGATTTTCTACATTTAAACAATGGTGATGAACTCACTCAGTACCGTAGTGACCAGATGAAAAAGTTTGACTTGGCTCGTAATCGAACCCAGTGCTCTGTCTTAAAAGTCTGATGTGATCGAAATAGGCAAAGAGACATTTCCCTTGCATGACGTGGCACATTCACGTATCGCTAACCCGACTCTTCGGCATAAAACATTCAGCAGGTCAGTGATACACTAACAAAGTGAAAGTTGTTCTCCTGCAATGTATAAAGTGTTGATAATAATGAAATCCAACTCCGAGAAGATACTTGTCCCTCACTTACCTTCGAACATACAGCCTTGTGTTTGTCGAAATTTGTAGTTTTAGTTCTACGTGCGCTCTTCCGCGAGCCTTAATTCATCGTAAACACTTCGTCAACTGTGTTTTAGGCTTTGGAAAATGAATCAAGCGGGGCCCTTGTAACCTACCAGGATATCTTTCATCAGAATTGCACATCTGAGGACCATTTTCTTCGTAACGTGAACTTTTCCAGGCGCACGCTACTGGCAACCAGCATTACTTGTGGGACAATATGGCGAGAGGGCTGTGTTAAATGCGGCGATCTGATTGGGTATTATTGTACGAGTGACTGACAGGTCGGAAAGATCCATTTAAGGTGCATCGGTGGCTGCAGCTCTCTTCGCTCATGTGACCATTGTATCGAAAGCTTATTCGGACCTCAAATTTTGGCCGTTATCACGCAGAAGCTGCTTTAAGCCACAGCTCACACGCAGAAACTCACAGAGATTCTCTGAAATCAGAAGCCACCTTAACAGGCCCCGCCTCTCAAAGGCACATATCTAACAGTCCCCCCCCCCCTCCCAAATATGTTCACAATGTTTTAAAGTGTATCATAATCATTTTAAGTGCTTTCGACACGTATAAATATGGTTAAAGTGTAACCGTGGTGACTTTTGAATAGTAAA
The DNA here is from genome assembly GCF_019802595.1 of Syngnathoides biaculeatus. Lineage (NCBI taxonomy): Eukaryota > Metazoa > Chordata > Actinopteri > Syngnathiformes > Syngnathidae > Syngnathoides > Syngnathoides biaculeatus. Next base: position 7,850,631 of record NC_084651.1, on the reverse strand, counting down.
AGGATCTATGATACTGTTAGATGAGGTTCCAAGACAGGGGCAAGGCCATAATGACCAAAACCACCTATCATCTTTACGATCTCACAGAAAGAACATCGAGATATCACATCTTGATACTCTGTCACTGGGATGATGATAGTTATATAATCAAGATCTTTATATGCTATAATACTTTTTTTACATCCTTTCTATTGGACGTAGCGGTTTTTGTAACCTTGCTGTTGTTTTGGATAAGCGTAGTATTACCTTTATTGTTTTGTTGATGATTGACGGGCGCTTGTCGTGTTTCAAGCGCCTCCTCGAGTTCCCGCACATCATCATCATCATCATCATCCCCCGCGCTCGCCACCCGTGCACATGCTCTCTCTGGATCTGGTTGGAACTGGTCTAAAAAGGCAACGTGTCACTTGAACGCCAGCGTGAGCGCAGCGCAAATACCTCTCGCTCCTGTCACTTTTCCTGGCAGGAGGAGGATTACAGGGCCAAATTCTTTGCCGGAAAATACAGCAAAGTACCGCCTTGGAAGCGTCAAAGGTCCTGAGGAATTTTATCTTCCCACCACCCCAACCGTGGACCTTTTGTTCACTTTCTTTCATCAGGTCGAGTTCCTACGAGACTCCCTCACGATTTGCTTTTTTGTGACCTCACTAAGGCTGTTAAACATGTTAACAGTTATCAGGTAAATGTATTGATAGTAACATATAGAAGGAATGAAGTGGTCGGGGGTTCCTACTTAGAGGAGTGAAGTGGGGGCGGGGGTGAATTGAAAATGATTTTGACTCCCTGGTAAACATTTGGATGCAATAAAAAATATAAAAAAAAAATAAAAAATTTAAGTGGGTTTGGTTTTTACATCAGAAGGTTTGATGTCCAAGGCACCAATCCGGGTTCCTGCCAGGGTCACGTGACCTTTAATCGAAATGGTTGAATTTTATGAAACAGTAGAAAAATAGAACTTGGTGACCAACAGTCACGCATGTTCACAAAAAACAAACAAAAAAAAAAAAAAAAATCAGTCTTCGATTTTAAGTCCAGCCTCTGAAGAGTTAAATCTTGTTCAGGATAAGACAATAATATGGAAGTAGATGAGTGGCACCAGGATTTAAATTTAAAATATAAAGTGAAATAGGATTTGAATTTGAAATGTAAAGTGATGACATTTTCAATAGTTGCTACAATTCGCTGTCTAAAATTCAACTGGCTACAATTTGCTGTCAAAAATTTCTTTCTTAGTATGTGACACGCCACGTGACTAAAAAGCGTAACTGCGATTGGATGGCTGTTCGGTTCTGACCTGAAGTAACGCTGCCTGGTGGCACAGACGGTGAATTTTAGACAGCGAATTGTGGCCAGTTGAATTGTTAACATTGAAAAGCTATGCTGAAATACAACTATTGAAAATGTGATCACTTTACATTTCAAATTCAAATCCTGGTGGCACTAATCTACTTCTATACAACAATTGTTTCACACAACACGGTGAATGAGCTTGGGAAGCATCGGCCTCACAATTCTGAGGTCCTGGGTTCGATCCCAGACTTGCCTGTGTGGAGTTTGCATATTTTCCCCGTGCCTGTGTGGGTTTTTCTCCGGGCACTCTGGTTTCCTCCCATATCCCAAAAACAGGCAACATTAATTGGACTTTCTAAATTGCCCCTAGGTGTGATTGTGAGTGCAGCCGTTTGTCTCGATGTGCCCTGCGATTGGCTGGCAACCAGTTCAGGGTGTACCCTGCCTCCCTCCTGTTGAGAGCTGCGATAGGCTCTGGCACTCCCGCGACCCTCGTCAGGATAAGCAGCAAAGAAAATGGATGGGTTGGATGGAGAATAACACCATTGTGTAACTGTAACAAATAACCTGATATAAAATTTAAGACTCTTTGGCCTGAATGTTTTTTTTTTTTTTTTTTTCAATCACGTGTGACGTAATTGTATAACTTCACACATGAAAACATTTTTTTGGACCTGTTATCTGCTGCAAGCTCACACTGTGGGTCGACTTAACATCCAGTGCACAGACGTCAGTGATGTCCTGGAGATGTTATGAGCTGCAGTGACATAAGAGAAGCTGCAACCTGCTGTTTTCTCCCATAGGCGGCGTCAACACAGGGAGACCCTCCCCTCCCCCCCGCGGATACAGTCACTGGAAGAGAGCATAGATCACACACGTTCAGGTATTGAAAAAAAACCACAAAGATAAGACAAAGACTCTCGAGGGATGGTGTGCGTTACCAAAAGCAAAACACTCACCTTGAGGAGGTTTCGTAGCAGCCAATGAAGGCTTCAGCCGAGCGGACGCCGGCCTCAAAAGGTCACCGCGCGCCGCGGTAAGATGAGCGGTGACTCGATCCTGAGAACAAAAGCGTCTTTTTCAGCCGGTCACGGGGAGTCGGAAAACAAACGGCGCTTCGTGGAACTGAAAGCGGGCGCCGTCCTCCAAAATATGTCAATGAACCAGTTAGGCTGACCTACATTGACAAAAGAAAATTGAACGTGTGTTCCGTGAAGCTGTCTTTATTTATGGCCAATAGTTTGTTTATTCAGTTGATTTTCAGTGCGTTGGGAGCAGCGGCCTCGCAGTTCTGTCGACCAGGGTTGGAAACCTGGCCCCGCCTGTGTTGAGTTTGCATATTCTCGCCACACCTGCGTAGTTTTTATCTGGGCACTCCCTCACCCAAAAAACATGCAAGATTAATTGGACACTAAATTGCCCCACGGTGTGATTGTGAGTGCAACTGTTTGTCTCTATGTGCCCTCCGATTGGCTGGCAACCAGTTCAGGGTGTACCCCGCCTCCTGCCCGATGATGGGAGTATCGAGAGGGGCCGGGGGGGGATGGTTAGGTCTCACAAATCAAGCAAGATTTCATCTCAAGAGCTTTTAATTATACATAGAAATTTAGTTTGACAGTACCATTCATTGAGAATGTTTTAGCAGTATGTATATTTAGTGTAAAGAGCACAATGTGTTTATTCCTTTTTCTTTTTTTTGTTGCCATTATCTGATGATAAAGCGTTGAGAAATACACTCAGAGAAAGAGAGAAGAGCTAAGAGTACATGACGAAGTAACACCTCGGACTACATTATTTAACACCTCAAAGGCGACATTTATCTGTGGTTTATGTACCAGTGTGCATCCGGAGAGACGACCCCCGCCCCTCGCACCCCTTTAAGCCTTCCCTCCCCCAAATTTACTTCGACGAGCTTGGAAAATGTCTGCAGGAACAAAAACGACAGCTACGCGTGCTCCGTGTTGAACACGCTACGGGAAAGACCACCGGGTGGTCTTCTATGACACCTCTCGGGCAACCTTGCTAAATGTGAGCGAACGATGACAGCGGCCAACGGACAAAAGGGAGTGTGGGTCGGGGTGGCGGACATTACTGCAGTTGAGTGCCACATTAGAGGCGTGGAAACAATCGATCACATCCACAGAGACGGCCATACATCCATCAGCTGAACCAAACATCCATCTATCGCAAATCCAAATCGTCAACGAATTAAAAAAAAAATAATAAAATAAAAGCTGCGGTGAAGCTCTGTGCTGTTTGTGCTATCTGAAAAAAAAAAAAAAAAACAAAAAAACGCCACAAACACGATTCCGACCAGCTAAAGTTCCGAAGCAAAGTAACGCAAGACGTATACACGACGGGAGGGCGGAACAGATAATTGGCCGACGAGTCCCAGAAGCGATTATTTTTCGGTACATCCATTTGTTTAAGAGCAATTCGGAAACGCCGCCGCGCGGCTTTTGGCTGGGCTTGTGTCGCTTCTCTCTTTAAAACTTTGTAAGCTGCTTCTGAGCGCTTCTTCCAGAGCTTGTTAACGATGGAAGCTGCTGCAGGTTTTGGCGTCATGGCATCCGGCGGGCGCCCTCGTGCACCCCGAGACGGAGATGTGTGTGTGTGCGTGTTTATGTGTGCGTGTGCATATATGGGTGTGCGTGTGTGTGGGCGTGCGGCGTTAAGGCTGGGAGGCAGGCGGCTGGGCCCCTGCGGCGTGCTGCGACATGGCTGCCGGGGAGGACATGGACTGGACCATGGGCGGGGGCGGCGGGGGCTGAGGCTGCAGGGCCCCTGAGTGTGTGTTGGGGGACGGTGGGGGGGTCGGACGTTTGAATTTGTCAGGGCTGGTGCTTCTCCTCGGCGAGGGCCTCTGCGTAAGACGGCATGAGAGAGAGAGGGAAAAAAAAAATTACACATATGAACAACAATATTAAGTACAGCTCTAATGCAAAAACTGGATTTAAAAAAAGAGAAAATTTAGAAGCATTGTTTTGTCAAAATATGTTGGGATTATTGATATACAGACAACGCTTTTAATTTAAAAAAAAATTGCTACACATGGGAAATAAGGCGACAAAAAGATGATAAAAAACAGATTATGATGCAGTACTCGACTACAATTTATTTGAAGAATATAAGACACATACGTACATATATATTCTTTTTTTTCTACTCATGCAGCTAATATGTAACAAAAATGAAGGCGAGCAACACTGATAAAAATTGTTGAAATAAAATCTCAGTGTAACTCCTATACAGGCAATTTGTGATACAACTGTTATTATGAAATAGTTACGTTATTAAAACCCTCCTGAACAAAAACAGGTGCTTCGCCATAGACCATATTTTATAACGAAAATGATATAGATAGATAGAAAGATCGATAGATAGATCGATAGACAGACAGACAGATAGACAGACAGACAGATAGACCCAAAGTTCCTTCAAAATCTTAAAAAAAAAAAAAAAAAAAACAACCCAAAACTGAACAAGCGCGTGGGCGGCTGTGACTCACCGCTACGGAGTGGGAGGAGCTTCCGTGGACGTGAAGGGCAGGGGTGTTGTAGTGCGAGATGGCGGCTCTGGACAGGGTGGCCGGTGGGGTGAAGCCGACTGTGTGGCTGCCATATGACAGACCTGCAGGGAACGGGAAGTGAAACTTGCACAACAAACTTTGACTGGGCGTCATTTTTATACATGTATCAACAGTATTAGTAAAGTGAACCCCAGTTTATCGAGGGGGATATGTTCAAGACCTACCCGCGTAGGTGAAAACATGAAAGAGTATTAAACTATGCATACTGTAAAGTAAGGAAGCCTATTACTGCCACACCGAAAAAAAAAAGGTTGTTTCACATTATCACGTGAATCGTTTCACATTATAATGTGAATTGTTTCACATTATTATGCGAATCTTTTCACACAGTAATGTAGAAAACAATAAATAAATTTCACCCCTCTTTACCCCGTACGGAAGCATATTAATACCACACCCAACAGAAAAGGAGCACAAAACTATAGGATGCTAAGAATAAACTTACATGTTCTTGCTCCATGTGTAAGAGGTAATCTTCATGCAAGACGCTAATGCCCACCCGAACCGGAAGTAATTGTCTTTTGGGTGGGGCGGGGCAAAGAGGGGTGAAATTCATTTATTTATTATTTTTTACGTTATTATGTGAAACGATTCACATTGTTATGGGAAATGATTTACATTATAATGTGAAATGTGTGTGTGTCAGTAATATGCTTCCGTAGTAAACCTCGATTTTCTGAACCGCAAGTTCGCTCTTCTGGTAATCCTAAACTGACATGGGCATATTTTTGGGGGAGGGAGAACCAATTACTTGTTTTTCCTGAGCTGAGCAACTCACCCACTGACTGTTTTTGAGCTCAGGACAAAGCCTTGTTGAATGTGTATTGTTTTGAGCTTCTCAGGAACTATGTTGAAGTTGAGGGGCTTCGTGTAGCTATTCTCCACCAACTTGGGACAAAGGAACTATGTTTGGGTAAATTGAAGACCTGTGCCATATTTGCCTTGCCTTGGGGCAGACAATTATAAAGCTTTACTTTGATTGGTGAAATCTGTGTATTTTTAGCCCTTGGCAATTATGTATTTTAGCCCTTCACAGCATAAAAAAATTGTTTTTCAACTGAGTTAATGATACAGCAGGGGAACAATGCAGTTCAGTTATTTTTGAACGAAGTGAAACAGGCCTGTTGTTTACGAGCGCCCGGTGCTGGGAAACCCCTGAAACACACATTCAACCATCAGTGCCGAGAAATAAAATATATTTCTTTCTTCCGGTCCAAGGATTACTTCAAACATCAAACTGCAGGTCAACAATGGTGACATGACCAACTTACGATAATCATAAAAATGTCTGTTATGTAAGGTGACCTTTATGATATTGATGTCTATGTGCTGCTGCCAGAGTTCTTATGATAGATTATAAAAAAATAAATTGTATTGATGCCACTTCTCTTTGACATCTCTTGTCGGCTGCTTTCTGACCGCTTGAGCAACCGTGGACCTACCTGGAGATATGGGGCGGCTGGAGCTAGGGGAGGGGGTGTACGGGATGGGACTGGACACCGTCCTCGCTCGCAGGCCCTGCGCCGACATCTCGTTGAAGTACCTGATGAGGCGACACAAAATCAAAAAGGAACGTCGTCAGCCCAGACGATGAGTGCCATAATGATTATGACACCGCAGTGCTTTATGAGGGGCAAACTGTTATGTAACGCAACGGTTGGGCTAAAATGCAATCACAACACACTCGGGCCGGAATTACAGTGCACAGGTCAAATTATTATTGTTATTATTTTTTTGCTACCGAGTGACACAATTTACATACGCTTTATTTCTGGATAAATTGCATGTGAATGTTTAAAGAGCTCAAGCTGAAATAATGAAATATTTCAAGTGTACAACGTGAGCCTTGAAATTGGGATGGTTTGAAATTTGTGAGAAAATGTGGAATTTGGAGGTAAATATGTAAAATATCCATTTGGGAGTTATATTGTGAAATTATGGACATTTTGGTAATGTTATAATAGCTCTGTATACAAGCCTCCATGAGCAGAGCAGTTTGAAGTTCCATGAAGAAAATACAAGACAGATATTAGAGATATTATAAGACAGGAAGGCGGCGCAGTGAAGCAGGTGGTAAAAGCAGTGGCCTCACAGTTCTGAGGTCCCGGGTTCAATCCCGGATCCACCTGTACAGAGTTTGCATGTTCTCCCCGTGCCTGCATGGGTTTTTTCCAGGCACTCTGGTTTCCTTCCACATCCCAAAAACATGCAACATTAATTGGGGACTCTAAATTGCCCCTAGGTGTGATTGTGAGTGCAGCTGTTTGTCGCTATGTGCCCTGCGACTGGCTGGCGACCAGTTGAGGGTGTACCTCGCCTCCAGCCCGTTGACAGCTGGGATTAGGCTCCAGCACTCCTCGCAACCCGTGTGAGGATAAGCGGCAAAGAAAATGGATGGATAAGACAGGATTTGGATACACCAAATATTGTAAAACCCTATACCGACATGTGGCTCACAGTTCTGAGGACCGGGGTTCAAATCCCAGTCCCACCTGTGTGGAGTTTGCATTTTCTCGCCGCGCCTGCGTGGGTGGGTTTTCTCCGGGCACCCCGGTTTCCTCCCACATCCCAAAACAGACATTAATGGCGGCTCTAAATTGCCAGTAAATGTAATTGTGAGTCCAACTATTGTTTGCCTCTATGTGCTGATATATGTACCAATATATTCAGTATATAAATACCAACTAATGACATATGCGTAGCCCTCTTTCAAACATTGATAAACACCAGTTATAATTCTATACTACAGCAAAAGCATTGATCATTAATTAAATATGGCTAAAATAATTAACGAGAGCACCCAGTGGAGTCCTCATTTAAAATCAAAGTACAGACGGACTAAAAACTATGTGAAATCTGAATAATTGTTATATTTACATAGTAGTTTACTTCCAAGTTGTCACCGCGAGGTGTGGAGACTTGTCAGGCCTTTTCCTGCAAATAAAATTTAGAGACAAATACCCCGGGGCCTTACTTTGGGCCACGTTGTGGAAACTAGGTTGTTTCGTGTATTCACAGCTATATTGGACGTGTCACTTGATATGTACATGAAAATACTCGATGTAGGCGTCCTATCAGAATTTGGGGCTTGGATCTTGCATCCATCATCACGTCATATTTTTTATGCCACTGAGCCAGCAGTGATTAAAACTGCTTTCAAAATGTTTATCGTGTGCGGCTCGTACCGCTCGTCGTCCATCTCCAGGCTGGACTCGCTCTCCGACAACTGTCGGCACAGCGCCTCCCGACGCTCCATCTCCCTCTGGAGCTTTCTCTGCAGCCTGACGTTCTCCTCCCTCATGTGTCGCTCCTCCTCGATGTACTGCGCACGCTTCTCCGTGTCTGCGGGGGAGACAAACAACGTTGTTTACGACAGGATGAACTTATCGCCAATAAACAAAGCAAGCAGGTCAATGCCCGATTCCCGTATCATGAAGGAAGCAAAACGCCTGTATTTACGAATGAGATATGCGCTCCCCCTAGTGGCCAACAACAAATTACAGGACAAGGTTTCTGATGTTAGTTTTATGTTCATTACCTAGCTGAGTGCAAACCAACAGAATTAGGATCACTACCAATGTGCTGATGATGATGATGTACATGTAGAATTTCCTCCTTCGAAAAAGAACTTTTTTTCCCCCAAACAGAGAAAGTGGCTGTAAAATAAGTTTGGAGAATCTTTTTACTCGCAAGCAAGTATCCTGCTCTGAATTGCAGATGAGAAAGAAGACCCACTTTGATGTGCCCGCCTCCACCCCCAACCCGGGGCCCCATCGGCACCTGTCCCACCGAAGCGCGAGCCCGCTCGGCTCGCGTGGCGGGTCAAGGAAGCCCACTTACGCTGCAGCTCGGTGGTGCGCAGGCTTTTCTTAAGCCTCTCCACTTCGTTCTTCAGGAAGCGGATATGCCGCATCATGTTCTCCGGGGAGTCGATCTCCATGGAGACGTCCCGTGGGGACGGGGGGGCTGACACGGGCTGGTCCAACTTCTCCTGGAGGATCCTGTTGAATAAAAGGTCACTATCAACCGGTCCATTAAAAAAAAAAAAAAAAAGTGAGTTAAATGTCAATGAAGATGTTTCTTTTTTGAAATATACACCTTTTCTCTGCCTCCAGCTTGTCCATCCGTTTCCAAAGTCTATTGACCAGGGCTTCTTGTTCCTGCTCTAATGTGTTCTCAAGGTCGATCTTCTCCCGCCTCAACTGGAGGAGAGACAGCAAAAAGAAAAACATTCAGAGAAAGCTCATCCAAGGTCTTCTAGTCAAGAGAATTTCTGCTGTGTGCTCACTTTGAGGAAACATTGAGTTTGGCAACTCGTTTTCAAATCCATTTTACGCTTTAAGTTTGGGGAAAGTGATTTTTTAGGAAATTTTGATCATCTTCCTCAAAGTGTTGGTTCTAATGAAATATTTAAACGCATCCAGGATGTTGTACAGGAACAATGTACAGAGTACTGTACACACACCATTAAATTTTCCGATTAAAGTCAGCAAACGAAACACACACTTTCCTCAAAATTTCTGTCTAAAAATACTTTCAAAAAGCAATTATTTTATTCTTGAAATAAAAACCTAAACATTATTCATCTTTGACATTTTTTCTAATAAATTTGAAAAACTAACGGCAACATTATTCGAGCTTTGTAATTTCTTTGATCACTTTGAAAAACAATTTTAAACCCATTCATGGGCAGGGTGGCAATTCTTTGCCTTATTGAGATAAAGGTCTCCTAACAGGCCACAATCAAGGAAATGACACTTCTTTTTCATTAATGGTTAAGTTATACGATAACTTGAGGCAGCCGTGTTGGGTCAGGAAAGAAAGGGAAATAACTCCGTGCTAACTTTGACCGATGAGTTATCCTCTCCTGATACCAAATTATGGCTTCAGATTAAAACACTTCAATATTTTGATATATTAAAGGATATAGTTCGTGAAAATCATGATGTCCCAAAAATGGGACGCTCCCCACGAATTGGTTAAAACAGCAATTGATAAATGTTGGCTAATTTCACCAGCAGTCGATTAAACAAAAAAAATAATTCCTGATTTTATTATTCTTCAGAACACCATTTAGCAACACAGGTTATGTCCTTTTTTGATAAAATCAATGTTCATTTTTGTGATATATGAAGGTTAATACACAAGCGTCACTCAGACCTTCGAGACTTAAATTGAAGAAAATAAGTCTTTGAACACCCTGCTATATTGAAAGTTCTCCCACTTGGAAAAATCATGGAGGGGTCTGAAATTACACAAATAAATTGTTTAAAAAAAAAAAAAAAAAAAAAAAATCATACATTGTGATTTCTGGATTTTTCTTTTTAGATGATCTCTCTCACAGTGGACATGCACCTACGATGAAAATTCCAGACCCCTCCATGATTTCTACGTGGGAGAACTTGCAATATAGCAGGGTGTTCAAATACTCATTTTCTTCACTGTAAGTGACGGGAAAAATCTCATCACAGATGAACAATTTCCAAGGCACCGATTTTACCTGGAGATGATTCCGTGACTTCCTGCTCAGGCACCATCTTGTGTTGAAAAATAAACAAAAATGAATATTGAACTCTTGCCTGAAACCGACATACCTGCTCCAAAGTCAGCTGCTTGGAGATGGTCTCGTTCTCCATCTTCTTGATCTTCTTCATGAGCTTATTGACCTGGAACTCCTGCTCCTGCTCCAGGTGCTGCTCCAGTTCGGCCTTCTCATGTTGGAGCTGAAAGAAACAAACGGAAAAGGGAAAGAGTGAGCGGGGCGGGCGAAGTGGAGAAGCACAAAAGGGCGACGGACAATGAGGCACCCGTCAACTATTTGGAGACGGGAGTGAAAAAGATCACGGCCATAGCTCCAACGTTGAGCCGACTGCAAAACGGGACGGATTGTGAAAAATGACAAGACGTAGCAACCGTGGTCACCACATTTGGCAGATAAACCACTCAAACAAGAATGACGGATTACATAAGCGACCGTTAGTCATCACGAGGAAAACTGCAGGCTAATTTCTGGGAAATGACTGGCGAGGGCAACTAGGAACGACTGCCGCAGACACGACAGAAGGCAGAGCCGTACCAAATAACCGACAGATGGAAGGAGAGTCGTTAGAGAGTCCTTTCGAGGCCCGAGTGATGTCATCGGGAGTCCGCTCATCCTCCGGGCGAGTTTAAAAATACAGCTCATGATAATACACTCGCTGCTCTCGGCTTGTGTACACAAGGACGACCCAGACGGATGATGTCAAACACGGGTCCACGTCGGCGGGATTTACGCTGCGTGATTCAAGTGGCACAATCTGGATGTGCGTCAGGGCGGCGGAAATAGAAAATGCAGGGGATCGGATATCTTCACGTTGGAACTTGGTCCCGTCCAAATTTGGGTGGGTAAAAATTCGTTAAGACGCACTAGTGTAGATCCTCGTCAATGAGAGCGTGAGGTCACTGAACTCAAGCGATTGGTGAAGAATACACACCTGCCTGCTTAGACTACATCTTAAAATTGATATTATGTATCGGGGGTGGTTTCGTGTTTAACGTCAGGGGGAATAAATCATTAGGCGTTCATTCAGCACCTTGAAAATACACATCTGACATAAACACTATAAAGCTCATGCACGTGACGTCACCATTTTCACGCCGCCATATTGCCGGGCAAATAGAGCTGCTCGACATTGTGGGGAGACATTCAACCGGAGGAGAATATTTACAATATCCGAGATCCGTTGTGCTTCCGGTTGTCACAACAGACAAGACAAATATTCAAAGAGATCATTCTATGGAATACCATCTGAAAAGAACATAAAATATCGATGGATTTCGGCAATTAAACGTGTTGGATGGTGCCCAACCAAAATACGCACACGCCTGTGCAGCAATCGCTTCACTTCAGGTAGGAATTATTCTTCTCAATTTCAAATTACCAAAAAGTATTTAGAATGCCAAGTTGGCTCATTTGAGAACAATGAGTGTTAAGAAAAAAAAAATGTCTGTCACAGAAGTTCACAGAGTTTAAGTGTGACCGCAATCGCTTCCGTGTACATTCCATGGAGAAGACTCCGTCCTCTCTTTTTTTTTCCCCAATCATAGTTAATGAATGCGAGTTTGTGTAAAACTAGGAGTCATTTATTTAAATACTGGCATTTGTATGAATACTAGCTGAAAACATTGATGGATTCCTGCAAAGGTTAACGTGTGGCCGAACGCTTCCGTGTTCACGAGCCGTCAACCCGTCACTATGTGGGATTTATTCCTGATTGAGAACAGGTCCAGAAATTAAGTATTTGTATGCGTCCAGACTTTTATAAGCTTTCAAACTTTTACGTGGAGATCTCGATGACTTACTCACGAGATCCATGTGTAGATCCAGTTGTCCAAGACAAGCGGAAGCGAATTAACAGTCCAATTTCTTTTCGGCGAAAACATCGACTTTGGCATTAAATACGTGTCCTCTATACCGAGTTTATCTCATTTTTCTAGACATATTTCTGTGTCGTCTCCAACCGACTTAGCATCGAGCAATGCTTAGCTTGACCAGCAATACGGCAACGTAATCAAAAGTCACGTGATTTGATGGCGTAGGTGCACGAGCTCTATAGTACACTTTAAAAAGCCAGTTTATTTAACATGTTTCAAAATATTGTAATTACATTTTTCTTTTCTTTTTTTTTATAAAAAGGTAAGTTTGGGGGGGAGCTAAAAAATTATTGGTGGCATTTTATTTAAATTCAGAGGAACATTTAATGGAAATAGTAATAAATTGTGTTAAACGCAAGCTAAACTTAATGCAAGGTACCACTGCACATGAACAACTGCACCTTCTCTTCTTCTTCTTTTCCTTTCGGCTTGTCCCGTTAGGGGTCGCCACAGCGTGTCATCTTTTGCCATCTAAGCCTATCTCCTGCAGCTTCCTCTCTAAGCCCAACTGCCCTCATGTCTTCCCTCACCACATCCATAAACCTTCTCTTCAACTCCACCTTCTCTACTTCTACAAAATAATAAACGTAGACCAAAATCATTTAAGGAAGCGCACAGATCAACTTCACTTATTACTTTGTTTCCCCAGCATTCCTAACAGTCGTACAAATACAAAACATTAACGAATAAACCTACCCAAAAACAAAAGGATTTTTTCTTCAAAGAACCGAAACAAACATGTACAATTTTGGGAAGTGAAAATCGAATCGCATTCAAACCCCAACTGTCAGACAAATATAAAAGGAAGTTAACTGGTGCGTACGAAACTGAGTACTAACACTTAACTAGCGGTGCGCCGTGGAGATTACCAAGTGTGGCAAGTTTCCTCACAATAACACTAAACGGCATTGCAATGTACATTCCGCTCTCCTATCATCAATTGCCATCCTGCACTGAGCAGCCAAGGCGCAACATTATTATTATTATTTTTTTTTTTCGGGTAACGGTTGCAGTTGTAGGCCGACTCACTTGCATGAGCTTCCTGGACAGCTCGTTGGTGAGAAACTCCTCCTCTTTCTCATAATTGACAGCCAGGGTCTCCTTCTCCTTCTGGAGGGCTTGGATCTTCTTGAACAACGTGTTGCTAATGAACTCTTCCTCCTGCTCCGCGCGGGCTTGCTGCAAGGATATGGGCGGCAAAAACACAGATGTAAACAATAATACGGTACATATTACAAGTGTTAAACGTTTGGTCGACCTGCGCTAACTCACTCCCGAGCGATTCAAATGACGTGAGCTGACTGACCGGTGTAGCCCACTATTTTGCTTGTTTAATGATGTATACACCAATGATTTTGCATATTTAGATTGCATTTCTAAGTGTAATATTTCAGTTTCGATTCACATGGGGTATTTTATATTATGTTTATGAGCATTTACCGTAAGCAATTACAAGAGACTTGATATACATTAAAGTGCCACTGTCATGAAATCGATGATGTTTATTATGTTATTAATGGAAAAAAAAGGCAGCCGGAATGGACCCATCTGTTTTTTCACCACAAAACATTATTTTGACTTATATGGCTTTTTGTCACTCCCCCCATGAAAATCCTCTTGAGGAATTTGTTTTCAAGAAGAAGCAGGAAGCGATGTTAGTAGCAGACGCACACTCAAGCGGTCTTGTATGTTTCTACGAGTTTTACCTGCTGGAAGGTAGCTCGTTGTTCCTTCGTGTTAGCCAAAATGCCGGCTCGTTGTATAGCTGGATATTGTTCGAACACTCGGGAGGATGGATTCGCTCTTCATACTTTTCAAAAAGACCCGGTTCGTCGTGAAAAATGGATTGCACGGGTGCAAAGGATGAGAGCTTTGTGGGTTCCAAATGATAGGTAGGTGTGTATACAGCTACTACAAAAATAATGTTTTGTTTTTTTTTGGGGGGGGGGCACAATCCTCTCAGAATGTAACAAAAGATCTGCACATGTAAATCAGGGGAGCTAAATATGTCGATGTACCTGTCGGGCACAACTTCGGCCGGGCTGGCTCATACATACTGTCTGGGACTCTGTTGTTAGTTAGAAGCGATCCACATGTCGTCTAAATATATCGATAGGGTAATACTGCCCCGGTCACTTCACTCGATTGTGAGATGTTTCTCTTGTTTGAAAAGAGCTTCCGTGTCCCATAGTAGGTGGCACGGTGTGTTTTCAACGGCGAATGTCCTGGTGTGACGTAATGAACAGAAGATGCAGGCGATATAGCGAACACTTGGATGTCGAATGAGACTTCCGCAACTTTACGCATGGATGACGCGCTCTTCGCTCATATTTATTTTTTCGTGTGGACACTGAAGTGAGGAATGTCATATGTATTTTTCATTACAATATCTATTTTAGAATGTTTCTAGGCATGACACTTGACCTTTAAGTTCTCATTACACAGTCATTACTAATTGCGGCAATTGAGAGCATATGCACATACACAAAAGAAAAGGGAATCGTGTCGCTTGAACACAACTATTCTTTTCTGTATGGCGCTTAGTCGGGTCACATCGATGGACCATTTAGTCTTCAATGAACCTAAAAGTTCACGGGTTTGGAAAGTGGGAGGAAGCCCACATGAGTACAGGGAAGCAAACTCCACACAAAGGTCCTAAGCACAGATTCAAAAAGGTCAGAACTGTGAAACGTGCAAACCACTAGACTACCGTGCTCCAGTCACTTGAACTGTGTCGAACCAGACTTAAGACGCTTATTTAAACAGGGTGGACTTGCATAACTGAACGGTGGCCAAAACGTTTTTAATGGTAGGCTGGTGATTCACTTTTTGTTTTTCCACTGGCATCCATAACGGAAACAGAATTTCCCCTAATGGCTTTTGAGTTCTTGCAGTAATGGGAGGCTCAAAAGTGTGTGTGTGTGGGGGGGGGGGGGGTACAGGAGGCAGCTAACATTTCAGCACGATGATGCACACGCAAATTAATCACATTGGCAATGCGTTTATAGGAGCTGGAATGGCGAGGCCAAGGCTTGAGGTGTTACCCGTCCCGAACCTCGCTCGACTGGCCGACACACGACCCTCCCTCTCGGCTTCGCTTGGCGAAGTTTGGCCTACATACTTCCCATCGCAACACGGCATCAGTTTCACACCTCGTCGGGGCAAATAATGTATACACTTGATGTTTTAGCTCCGTGTCCACATTTTTTTTTTTTAACTCGCATAGCACAGCCTTCCCGTATGTGCGTGTCCGGGCTTAAACGCCCCTAAACAGCTCACGCAGACTTAATCAATGAGTTGGTGAGGTGTCAACACCGGTTCGGAGAAGCGAGTTGGGGTTAGCGGAGATCAGCTGCGGGGGGGATAAACAAACAAAACAAAGCCAAACTAGCTGGCCGGCTAACCCCAAACCAGACGTTAGCACGCACGCTACGTTAGCATGGCAACCTAGCCAAGAGGCTAACAAAAACACGAGAGGGGCGTGTTAGGGGAATAAAGGACACGCGTGACACGCAGCACATGTGCAACTGGTTGCCGTGACATGCGACGAGATGCCAAAAAGCCCCCCCACGTCGCGATAAGCTTGTCACGTACGCTACCCCTCGAGCTAAGCGGCTCGGGCTACTCACAATAGTGACGCTAGCTTTGCGCAGGTCTCGATTCTCCTCCTGCAGCGCTTTGCACTTGAGTTTGAACGTCTCCAGCTCGATTTTCAGAACTTTGTTCTCCTGCTGCAGCGAGGCCAGCCGGTTGGTGAGCTCCTCCAGGCGAAACTGCGAGATCACGATGCTCGGCTTGCCCGAGTTGGAGGCGCACGTCGACATCGGGGTGGCCGAGCTGCTGCCCGCGCCGTCGGTGTCGCTCTCGCTCGCGCTGTCCGCCATGGCGACTTGTGTATGAGGAGGAGGAGGAGGAGGAGGAGGAGGAGGAGAGGCTCCGCGCAGAAGAAGACGATCGTGGCTTCTTCCACGCAGCTCGACGGCGCCGCTCTGCTCCCCTGCGCCGAGTCACCTTGATGGGGGCGCCGCGCGGACAGCGACCCGGCGAGGAGGTCTCCGGAAGCGCGGCGGCTCCATGAAATCCGCACGTCATAAAGTATTTGTTTCAAACCTCAAAGAAATAATAATAACAATAACCACAATAATCATGAAAATAATACATATTTCAAATACGATTCCAGTGATGTATCGTTATCCTGGGACAAATATTAAGAAAGTTATGACTCTTTTAAAACGATGAAAATGCCCCAACCCTGCAAAAAAAAAAAAAAAAATTCTATAGAAATTCAACAGAAAACTATAGAATTTGTACAGAGCAACTACATCTACAGAACTTTGGCTGTGATTTTCTCAAGAATTTACACAGACAATAGAATATTTATAGGACTTGGGTCCTAAAGTCCTATAGTTCTTTAGAAATGTTCTAAATAAAGTTATTATTGCTGAAAACAGATAATAATGAATTTAAAGAAATTATAAAAAGCCAAGGGGCAAGGGCTACAATTTTTTCCCCTCACAGAAATAATGGTAAAAAAAACATAGTTTGTAGATAGTGGTCAAGTTGTGATTTGATACTTCAAAACAAGAGTAAAACATCTGTTCATAAATTGTTAAAATATATCGTTAGAAATAAACACGTCTACAACAGAAGTACGATAAAAAAAGTATTTTAAACTTATCAATTTTTTGGCATAGTTTGCCCCACTTTATTATAAAAATAAATAGTAAAGATAACCCACCGAATGATAAAATGCTGTTATTAAATTTAAAATAAATTTATTTTAGAGAAACCAATGATTCAAAGCAACCTGGTCTAGTGGGAAAAAGTAAGGCAACTAGACTGTTGCTGTTGGTTGAAGACACCTCACCTTTAAATTTTAAATTCAGCAGTTCGTTTGCATCTTAAAAAGACAGGCTTATGCTTTTCACTTCAAAAAGCCGTCTTGAAAAAGAGGACGAGTTTTGAGGTCTGGTTATAACAGGTTGAACAAGTTTTTAATTAAAAAAAAAAAACGCTAAACTAATACATAGTAACAACTGGAAAAAAAAACCAAACAAAAACTTACCTTAGCTGACATCAAAGAGTTCTTTAAAAAGTCCAATGTTTGGGAATGGAAAAATCCACTCTAAGTGGTAAATAAAATAATGGTTGACCATCAAGGCCCAAACCATTTAATTGATGCAAAAAAAAGTTATGATCCTGATTAATATACATCATGACTAGCAACAGACATTTAGTTTCTGCCCACTTGACTTTAGTTTAGAAAGCCCAATTTAAGTCACTGCAAAATCTCAGAGGAAACTTTATCTTTGCTCCCACGACGCATCCAAGTACATCGGGATGCCCACCCCCACTGCAATTCTTGTCATGAAAATCCCATTCATGAAATATCAATATTTCGCCACACAACGACACACATACACCAGAGACCACAAGAAAAACTGTATTGCAAAACCAACGCAATTTTATTTTTGTCTTTTCTCGGTCGATTTTGTGTTGTTTTTTTTTTTTTTTAAATTTTCTCTAAAGACATCTGAAACATTTGTGGTGTCCTCGCTGCTGCTATCGCCTCTAAAAGACTCGGGTAACCAAAGTGCTAGAATTATTATTACATATTCAATGGCTTCACTCTGTTAGTAAGAATTGTACATCAAAAAGTCCACCTGGGTGAAAACACAGATGAAACGGAAAAAAAAATCGATAGTCCAAGCGTAACAAAGGAACGTCGGGCCCCTGATAGACTTGAGAGGAGGAAGGGGATGTGTGCCACGCAGCAGAAAAAGAAAACGCCACATCGTTTTCATGTTCACAGCAATGGCATCGGCGTACTGATACCGAACACACTTGATTTATGGGTCCGTCTAATAAAAACCAACACACACAAAATGGAAATGATTCAAATCGACACTGCATATACAGACTCTTTTGCCTAAGTATCACACGGTGTCAAGAGTCAAACACTATTTGATGCCTACTTTTATTTGGCCTCTGCTGACCATCCAGTGTTTTTTCAAGACGCTATTCAGAGCTACAGGCAAAATCTTTCTCGAGTGGATTTTAAATCGAGGGACATGTCATCCAAAAAAGTGATGGGGGGGGAATTCAGGTTGTTTTTTTTTCCATTTGAAACCACACAGTATTTGTGAGACACGGTCTAAACAGTGTACAGCGACCCTTATACCTTATAGCCGATAATATACGGTTACAGTGTTGTACAGCGAGCGAACCGTCCAACTGGTGCTTACATTCGAGATTATTCCCATCCTCACCCCACCAAAAAAAAAAAACACTTCAATGCTATCTTTGACAGTTTTAAAATATAAAAACAGTGACAAACATTAGGGCTATACGTTTATACACAGATAAAAGGGCCTTTTTTTTCCCATATGGTGTTTTTGCAAACTTGTAGAAATCGTACTTAAAATAATGTGAACAGCATGCGTGGAAAATACTCTCGAAAGGCTGCGGGATTAGATCCCACTATGGGACTGGCCCAACACTGATTTTCTGGAAATGTCCTCAAGTTAAAATTATACCAGCCAGTGTACAAACATTATACCTGCTTTAATATGTATTTTTTTTTCTTTTTTTTTTCTTTTTTACAAGAACCTGTGTGACACGCAAATCTTTGAAAAGTGGAACTGCTTCAGCGGATTACCAAAGCACTTGAAAAGATCACCCACAACCCAATTGTGACCCTACCCCACCCTTTTCAGTTGTATATTACAAGAATTGTACACATTCTAACTCTATATACAGAAACTCTCATTTACTTTTGTTTAAAAAAAAAAAAAATGGGAGAAAAAAAAAGTGCCTCAACGATTAACATCCTGACAAAAGCGGGTACAAGAAGAAAAACTATAAGGCATGAACATGTTGCACATGTTGAAGTTGGGTGACGTGTTCCATTCGATCGTTTTCTTCATATTTCCTCTGGAGTGAATTGCGCCGTCTTTGGTCAACGGTTGCAGCTAGGTTGTGTGGACGTGAGCGAAGTGGCGGCCCCGACGCTCCAGGGGGCTTCCCCCTTAAGTCCTAGCGAAACGCCCGTGGAGAGAGTCGACCGTTTTTGTGCCCAAAAAAAAAAAAAAAAAAAAAACAGGAAGCGGAATGCTCGCTGGTGGGTCTCGTGGTCCGAGCGTTCGCTTTCTCTGGCCCTTTGATTGACGGGGAGTTAGTTCATGCTCATGCCTTGTAGGGTCAAGAAAAGGGGGCCGGGATTTGTCGCCTCTCATCTTGTGAAGCCCCTTTGTTGGAAGCCGACGCTGGCTGGACTCAAGTCCTCAAAGTGGAACACCTCAGCCCTCAGCCTGTCCCCATATGGCTGTAGGACACAAAACATTCAAAGCATTCAAATCAGTCCGTTAAAAGCTGAAACAATAAGTTAGACTGAATTGTGACCTCAAAATATCACCATTAAAATCATTTGGATGCTGCTGCACAGTACGGGTCAAGGCACAAATTTTACTCATAAAGTTGTAACAGAAGGAGCTACATTGTGTCTTTGTATACCTGGAGAAAGCCTATGACAGAGTACCAAGAGAGGAACAATGGTACTGCATGCGCAAGTCCGGTGTGGCGGAGAAATATGTTAGAATAGTACAGGACGTGTATGAGGGCAGCAGAACAGCGGTGAGGTGTGCCATAGGGTGACAGAAAAATTTAAGGTGGAGGTGGGACTGCATCAGGGATCCGCGCTGAGCCCCTTCCTGTTTGCGGTAGTATTGGATAGGCTGACAGATGAGGTTAGACTGGATTCCCCTTGGACCAGGATGTTCGTAGATGATATTGTGATCTGCAGTGAAAGCAGGGAACAGGCGGAGGAACACTTAGAAAGATGGAGGCATGCACTGGAAAGGAGAGGAATGAAGATTAGCCGAAGTCAAACAGAATATGTGTGCGTGAATGAGAGGGGTGGAGGGGTAAGATTGAAGAGATAGCAAAGGTGGACGACTTCAAATACTTGGGGTCAACAATCCAGAGCAATGGTGAGTGTGGTAAGGAAGTGAAGAAATGGGTCCAAGCAGGTTGGAACAGCTGGCGGAAGGTGTCTGGTGTGTTATGTGACAGATGAGTTTCTGCTAGGATGAAGGGCAAAGTTTACAAAACAGTGGTGAGGCCGGCCATGATGTACGGATTTGAGACGGTGGCACTGAAGAAACAACGGGAAGCAGAACTGGAGGTGGCAGAAATGAAGATGTTGAGGTTTTCGCTTGGAGTGAGCAGGTTGGATAGGAAAGATTAGATTATAAATTAGCTCATTAGAGGCACAGCCAAAGTTGGATGTTTTGGATACAAGGTTACAGAGACCAGACTTCGATGGTTTGGACATGTTCAGAGGCGAGAGAGTTTTATTGGTATATTGGTAGAAGGGTGCTGAGGATGGAGCTGCCAGGCAAAAAAGCGAGAGGAAGACCAAAGAAAAGGTTGATGAATGTTGTGAGGGAGGACATGAGGACAGTGAGTGTTACAGAGAAAGATGCACGAGATAGGCTCAGATGGAAAAAGATGACACGCTGTGGCGACCCCTAACGGGACAAGCCGAAAGGAAAAGAAGAAGTTGTAACTTGACTTCCAACTGCCCCAGCAGTGGACAGTGAAGTTAAAAAAAAAAAAACCCAAAACAAACAAAACAACTACATTACTAATTTTAGTTTGTGTCACAAGTGCATGTCAATTGTACCATGATTCTTTATCCTGCCTGGGCACTGATTTAACTTGTGAGCATTTAGCATGACAAGCCTACTTTTAAAATTTCACACCTTCAGGGGGAGCCCTGGAGTGACTTTACATTTCATACAGGAATAACAGGTCCTGATTATTTTTTTTTTCTTTTGTACAGTATGATGCTTGCGCCTGATGCTCTGCGGGCGTGCTGCTCGACTTCACAGCGTTGCCAATATATTTCCTCGTTTGGGACGAGAACGAGCGGTGCCTCGATCGTGCAGCATACGGCCGAACAGCAGTGTGGCTTAACAGTGAGGCCAGTGGGATAACGCTCTCTTTTTGGAAGTTACACGCTGCTCTGAGTCAGGGATTTGGCGGACAAAAAAAAAAAAAAAAAGACAAGAGGCACAGATCTCGGGGTTAAATATTGCTCATCAGCGCTTTGTTACTGATGCCCATTCACAAAAAAAAAAAAAAATCCACTTTTTTTTCTTTCTTTCTTTCTAAAAACAAATGCTGGCAGGGAATGAGCAGGCTCAGACATTACTAAGCCTTTTGCACACACAAGAGCAAATATGCGGTGTGAGATGCTTCGCCATTTTGGGGAAAAACACGCTTAGACCATATTTCCTCAAATTTGTGCCTGCACTCTCACAGACGCAGTGTCTCAATTAATCAGCAGTTGCATCATCCACTTGAACAAACCCCTCACTACGAATAAATCGACTGTGACTCAATCGCCCTGTGCGTCAGCCACTTGAACAAACACCTCAAATAAATCGACCGTGATGCAACAAATCACCATGGGCAACATCCTCCTTTTTTTAAATAACTTTATTGAAGACATATGACACAATTCAACACAAGAATGCTTGCTATCAAATAAAAATTACAAATAGAAGGCGGCAGTAAATTTTGTCCTTCAATGGCAATGCACAAAATGAGTAGCAAGAAGTAAAACACTTACTGGTTCCTAACCTCTAAACAACACCACTGCTGTGAGTTTTAATAATAATGAAATATATAATATACAATATTTTCTACATATTCAAAAATAATAGAAAGAGAATCACAACAGTCAAGCTAACATAGCCAAGTGTCATCATCCTCTGTAAACCTCTCTTATACACTCTAATAAACAAATCTGCCCCACTCACAAATTCTGTAAATTAATTTGAGGAAATAGTTTATTTTTTTTATCCGGTCCTTCTGAACGAATGGAATGGATGAAGGGTGGAGGCGCAGAACGCGCGCATCCTAAATAATCCCAACTTTTAGATAACAATATTGATGGCTGCACAAACATGACAGCCACGGAGCTGCTGTCGCCTACCTGGGAGAGAGAACAACCGTCCATCCCTACGAGTGAAACTTTTTATCCCCGGGCCTCCTCTCGTCCATTCGGCTGCCGGTCCTTGACCCTCCTTCTTTCTGCAAAATAAAACGCAGAAATAAAGCTGCGTGAGAGAAGGGATTTATTATTTTTATTTAACCATAAACCGTTGTCATCTGAAAGCAACGAACGTTAGTCGTCTGTTTACACACCGACCACGCCCTGGAAGAGGAAAAATGCGTTACGGAGAGAAAGGGGAAAATATTATTAAAATACAGTCACAGCGCTGATTAGTCACAAATTTCCACTGAAAAGAGTGGAAAAATGCATTCAAGGTGGTTGCACCACTGAAACCACTCAGTCAGCCTGAAAATGTCATGAAAGAGTTGCACTAAACTCAATCAGATTTTGATTATTTTAATACAAATATGGTGGCTTTAGGCAGTCGACCAGTCCAGGGTGCACCCAACTGCTCGCTCAATCTCAGCTGGGATAGGTTCCAGCTCCCTGCAACCTTGATTCAGATAAGCGCTACTGTATAAATAAAAAAATGGATGGATATTGTAGATTTGGTTCACAGTGGTGGACAAATCTACTGAATCACACTGCGAACCGGGTCTTATCTTTAAGCCTTTTATGAAGCTAAATCATATAACCAAGCAAGCTAGCAAGGGTTCGTTCTTATTGTATTGCGCATCAAGCCCTGACTGGTGAGCTGAGTCAGCATTTCCTTTGTTGCAACGTAGAATAGACACCCCACAGTCCACGAACAAAACAAGCAAGGTTGCATCTCAAATGGCAACATTTGTGTGTTCTAGTCCAGTGAAAATAAAAGAACATCCCATCCATACGAGCATCTTTTTTAAAGCTTGTCCTCATTTTGGTTGCAGGTGAGCTAGATTGCCCAGAGAAAAGCCACACAAGGATAGAGAGAAGATGCAAACCCCCACACGGGATGATAAGACTGAGATTCAAACCCAGGACCAAACCAAATCATCCCCAACACAGTAAAATCAAACAGTGACTTAAACCTGCCATGTCATAGCAGTGACAGACACTTTTAAGGTCTTTCATACATAAATTATGACATTCTGAAGTTTAGAATTGTACTGTCAAAGCTGACTGAATTATGGAGCCAAGTCAGGATATTCTTTCCCCGAACGATAATATCCATGCCATCAAGACTTTGCTCCCAAGACGGCTATCTATGCCAACCTCAGGTCCGCCGTCCTGCAGGACCAAATTTTTGGGAAGGTCCCTTTGGCATCTGTGGTTGTCTGTTGAGGAGCTAGACAGTCGGCGGATTACCTTCCTGATAACCTGCTCGATGTGTCAAAAAAAAGAGAGAAAAGAACTGATGGTTTAACACTTCGCTTCTCTCCGTGTAACGGACTGGGATGTGAAGATGAAACGACGCGTTACTTTTCGGCTGACGAGGTTACCGTCTTCGTCCAAATAGTGCTCCTCGGTCACAGACTCGCCTGATATGTTTTTAGCTTCCTCGCCCTGTGAATGTTTGGTCATTAATGCCACAAAATAAGACAGTTCACACCAAAATACCCCCAACAAACCATCACCACACCAAGAGGAGAGACAGATCAAGCATTTCGTTAATCCCCAACAGTACGACAAACTCGAATTTCCTTCTGAAAAATTCTCACAGCAAACTCAGAGCAAGCCGCAGATGCCATGCACCGACGCCCTCTAGAGGCTTCGCATTTGTCATAACATCACTGCGATGTCCTTGCTTTTTGCAAGTGGAACGTTTTGGAGGCAAAGGCCATTTCTACTGAGAGCAGTAATAGCCCATCTACAGTGAAGAAAGTAAGTATTTGAACACCGTGATATATTGCAAGTTCTCTGACTTAGAAATCATGGTGGGGTCGGAAATTTTCATCGTCGGTGCATGAGCGATAATCTAAAAAGAAAAATCCAGAAATCACAATATATGATTTTTTTTAACGATTTATTTGTGTGATACAGCTGCAAATAAGTATTAAAACACCTGAGAAAATCAATGTTAATATTTGGCACGGTAGGCTTTGTTTGCAATTACAGAGGTCAAATGTTTCCTATAGTTGTTCACCAGGTTTGCACACACTGCAGGATTTTGGCACACTTCTCCACACAGATCATCTCTAGAGTTTCTTGCTGAGAAGAATCAGCTCCCTCCAAAGATTTTCTATTGGGTTTAGGTCTGGAGACTGGCTAGGTCACACCAGAAGTTTGATATGCTTCTTACGGAGCCAGTCCTCGGTTTTCCAGGCTGTGTGCTTCGGGTCATTGTCATGTTGAAAGACCCAGCCACGACCCATCTTTAATGCTCTGACTGAGGAGAAGAGGTTGTTCCCCAAAATCTCACAATACATGGTCGGCGTCATCCTCTCCTTAATACAGTGCAGTCGTCCTGTCCCATGTGCAGAAAAACACCCCCAAAGCATGACGCTACCACCCCCATGCTTCACAGTAGGGATGATGTTCTTTGGATCGAAGTCATCATTCGTCTTCCTCCAAACACGGTGAGTGTAATTATGACCAAAAAGTTCCATTTTGCTCTCTTCGGACCACAAAACTTTCTCCCATGACTCTTCTGTATCATCCAAATGGTCATTGGCAAACTTAAGACAGGCCTTGACGTGTGCTGGTTCAAGCAGGGGAACATTCTGTGCCATGCATGATTTCAAACCATGACGTCTTAGTGTATTACCAAGAGTCACCTTGGAAACGGTGGTCCCAGCTCTTTTAAGGTCATTGACCAAGTCCTTTGGTGTAGTCCTCACCTTTCTAAGGATCATTGAGACCCCACGAGGTGATATCTTGCACTGGACTCCACTCCGATTGAGACTGACAGCCATGTTTAGCGTCTTCTATTTTCTAATGATTGCTCTCACAGTGGGCCTTTTTTCACCAAGCTGCTCGGCAATTTCTTCATAGCCCTTTCTAACCGTGTGGAGTTGTATAATTTTGTCTCTAGTGTCTTTGGACAGCTATTTGGTCTTGGTCATGTTATAAGTTTGAGTCTTCCTGGTTGTATGGGGTGGACAGGTGTCTTTATGCAGCTAACGACCTCACATAAGTGCATCTGATTCAGGATAATACATGGAGTGGAGGCGGACTAACAGGTATTTGAGGGTCAGAATTCTAGCTGATATTGTGTTCAAATACTTATTTGCAGCTGTATCACACAAATCATTAAAAAAAAAAAAAATCATACATTATGATTTTTGAATTTTTTTTATATTATCGCTCTCACAGTGGACATGCACTTACGATGAACATTTTAGACCCTTCCATGGTTTCTAAGTGGGAGAATTTGCAAAATAGCAGGGTGTTCAAATACTTATTTTCTTCACTCTACCTTAAATTTCTTGTTTGATCAAATCTAATCAATTGAGAAACCCCAACACTCTTATGTGTTGTGAAAGCAACAGTACAAATGCTTGACATTCAAAGTATTCACAGTGAGGGACACCACGACAACCTCAAGAATCAAAAGAAGTGACTTTCCTATTCTATTTAATGCAACCAGAACCAAAGAGGCACCAATTCCAAGCACACACACAAAAAAAAGCACTTCAGCCTCAAGCCAAACTGAGCATCGCTTCCCATGCTTGCCCTTTGTACCTTTAGAATGAACCGGCGTCTGAAGATTCTCGTGGTTACGGTCTGTTCTTCCTCGGAACCGGACTCTACACTAACTCGCTGCTGAGTAGGCATATTTTAAACATCATTACAGAAACTCATAAAGGGAAGTTAGGAGGAGAGAAAGTAATTATTTAGGCATGCAATTTGGCTCCATCGGCAGCTCTGTTGAAAGACCTGGTTAATGCACTTGACCATAGTTGTAGATTTGAATCTAATTTGTAGATTAGAACAGATTTGTTGTCTGTTTTAATAGAATTGACCCGATTTCCACTGGCTCATTCAAGAGAAAATTCCAATTTGTTGTTCTCAAGTGAGACAGTTGGGGCAGGTCTTGACTACACAAATTTTTGCATCGGTAGCACTGGAGGGTCCGACATGATTTGGTCGCACCCATTTTTGAGCAGCTACAGCAGGACCATGGCATAGCATATTTTTTCCATATTGAAATGAGGAGTCTTCTAAATTTGGATTAAAATGTGACACAGTATTTATTGATATGTTTCAATATGAGTGCGGTGTGTAATTGAAGACTTTGTGGTGTCACTTATAATGTCCATAGAAATGTACTTTTGGAAAATAGGCAATTGTAGTTGAGGAATTGGACATGGGGTGTAAATCCAGCCTTAGAGTAACATGACGAAAAGGGATCTTCAAATAGGTTTGTCAGAACTACCTGGAATTTTTTCTCAGACACCAGCGTTCCCTCTTCCTTTCTGCCGTTCATCGACCCGGAAGAGCCGCCCTGAGCTGAGGTTCTTGAGTTGTCGCCGTTCTGCCGGGACCTCCCTGATTCGCCTCTGGATGAGGAAGTAACTGAATCGCTTGAATGCTCGTGGCTGGTGAGAGACGCAGAATTAGGATGGACTTTTTCGTGTGGCTATCGGATTTCAGTGACCGGAGAAATCGCACCTTTCCCGCTTGTCTAGCAGATCCGAGCTGCGGGGTCGCGTCAGTGGCTCCACATTTACGCTGGATGAGTCATTCTGCCAACCTGAAAGCGAGCACATGTCTTTTTCTGGCTGTTCAATTCGATTGGGAATCTCCAAATCGCTGGCCTCGATAGTCAGCTCCAGGTCCTCCTCCTTCTCCTCTGAGCCTTCAGTCTTCATCTTTTCACGTCGGGAACTAAAATCCTTTTCCGGGATCTCACTATTTCCTCCTCCATCCTCCTCCTCATTAGACCCACAATCGGTGGGCTGATGGTACCAAAGGGCCTCAGCCCATTCCTGGATGGTCAAGTCGTTCGCCTGGCAAATGCCTCTGTCTTCACCTTGCAGAATTTTCCCAGCAACTTCCGTTCCCTTCCGACGGCGTACCGTTTCTTCACTATTTCCTTCTACTTGCTGTACCTCGGCTGTTTCATCTATACACTCAACTAGAAACCCAGTTCCCAAAACAATCTGCTCTTCTTTTTGTTCTGTCAAAATGTTCGTATTCACCTCGAAATGACACCTGTCTTTTATCACCATCTCACATTTTCTTTCCACATTTTTCATCAAGTCCTGCTCTACCCAGCTTTCCGCAAATACATTTCCGTCCACCGCAACCGTCTCATCAACCTTACCCTTCGCTTTTGGCACGTCTCCTCTAATATACATGTCTACATGCATTACATTTCCATCTCCCATTTGCGCTCTGTCAGGTGTTGAAGGGGTTACTGATGATCCAGATGAGACTGAAGAGGATGATGTTGAGTAGGCCATGTTGACATCTAACTCACACTTTGCAGGAGCAGCGTGCGACTTGGGCTTGCGGCTCCACTCCATTTCTCGATAAGGCCTTTCCTCCTCCTCACTCAAAAGCAGCTGGTCGTTCAGGGCGATGTGGGGCTTTTGCACCTTGGACGGGAGAGGATCAGGGAGGTCAAAAGCCGAAAGGGACAGGGCAAGCTGACAGGGTTTAGCGGGAATCTCGTGTGGGCTTCCAGGCTTTATCTCTGGGCTCCACGCCGCGGGCCGAGGGTGGGAGTCGACCGGCCAAGGGGGGTCGGGTTGTGGATAATGGTAATGCCGGTGGTGGATAGGGGAAGGGTTGGGTGTGACGGGAAGTTCGGGGACCAGGAAATGTGGGTCGGAGTGCAGTGCAGCGGGGGAATGCAACTCAGCTAGAATGCTCTGATAATCTGTGGGTGACATGATGATGAATGTACACCAAAGCACGCTAAGAATTGAAAACAGACAAAAACACATACGTCCTAAGACACAGACAGTGGCGCTGACGCTTAAGTGGGAAGCAGGTTGCTAAACCAACATATCCAATGAAATGTATGAAAAAAAAATAGTAATGTATATGTTTTAAGTAAGCCTGAATTTCATCCAACAAGGTGTTTTTAAAGGAGCAACATACAGCAGGTCATATTTAAGTCGTACTGGCTACATGCTTACATGAGATAGTTGACAGATGAGAGGTAAATTATAGAGCACCGGTTCTCGAACTTTTTGGTTCCAAGGACCCTTATTATAGAGTAGGGGAGAAGTTTTTTCCATGAACATCTTCATTGTCCTAAGGCCAATTAAACATAACACGTGGCAGTTATGCACCCCTAAGAACCACAGTTATAATTAAAAACAAAAAGCCTCAAATAAATAAATGTCGACAAGAACAAAGGCATATTTTAACGGGATTAAAATCTTAATCTTAATCTTCTGAGAATAAAGACATACTTTCCCAAAATGAAGTCATATTGTGATGATAATGTCAAAATTTAACAACGGGAGTCATATTTTAATGAGTGAGTTTCAAAAATACAAATTTATTCTTTTTTATGTTTCTTATCCAGTAAAAGACATTCTAAATTAAAAGACTATATTCATCAAAATGTAAACCTTTATTCGTGCGATAAATGCTTACTTTGAAACTCCCCCCCCTGAAAACAAAGTCTTTAAAACCATGCACATATTCATAAAAATCAAATTAGAGCTTTTAACTGCCTCAAAATTATGGAGCAACTGGTTTAACATTTATCTTTTATTGGTGTGCAGATCCCGAAATTTAGTTTTTGTGTTTTTTTTTTTTTTTAATGACAAAATCCCTTGTAAATTGACCCCTCCGTACAGGGCACTTAACCACGCCTCCTGAAGTGACGTCACGCCACGTGCGGGGACGTAAGACAAACAATTCGTAAAAATGGCAAATACAATACAATACATTCTTAACTGAGACAGACGCCATGCTTCTGATTCCATTTAAATCAACGATACATTATAGATTCTAAATACAATACATTCTTAACTGAGACAGACGCCATGCTTCTGATTTCATTTAAATCAACGATACATTATAGATTCTAAATACAATACATTCTTAACTGAGAGAGACGCCATGCTTCCGATTTCAATCATCAAGAACGTCTCATTCATTTATACGAGACGTGTATTAGAAATCAAATATAGGGCATATCTTCGTGCAAAAACAGTCTGGTTAAGCTTCGGCCACGAGCCGGCAAGAAAGCGACACGTTTGTGGAGTCCGATCATCGCTAAATATCACTCACCAAAGAATATGTGTGTCAATCGTTCACACGTAGCAATGTTATGCTAGCGAAGAACGTCTCATTCATTTATACGAGACGTGTATTGAAAATTAAATATATGGCATGTCTTCGTGCAAAAACAGTCTAGTTAAGCTTCGGCCGCGAGCCGGCAAGAAAGCGACCCGTTTGTGCAGTCGGATCATCACTAAATATCTCTCAACAAAGAATAAGTGTGTCAATCGTTCACACGTAGCAATGTTATGCTAGCGAAGAACTTTGAATTCATTTATACGAGACATGTATTGAAAATCAAATATAAGGCATACCTTCGTGCAAACATATCTGTTCCTGTTAATATAAGATGGATTTAGTTGATGATGCGGTCTTCCACAAAGTTTGATCCATCGAAGGCATTTTTCGTACTGGGTCTTCGGTTTTGGAAAGGGTACGAATCGAACTCCACCAACTAGCCTTTCAGGGTACCTGTCGTCACTATTACAAAGTCCGTGACTACACCTCTTAACCATATTTTTTGTTAAATAACCCAAATACGCGATAAAACGCTAACTAAACCTATACTGGACCATGCAATGTTGTCTGAGAAAATGGCGGGAGCAAAAAGGGGCATGGTTTATGCAGATCTCTGGCCTCTGATTGGTCAGTGATGCGGATTGCGCAATATCCACGGAGGGGTCAATTATTTTAATGACCACCAAGCTATGGCTCACTGACCCCTGGGGCGTGGGAACCTAAGTTTGAGAACCAAACATTTAGAGCATGTTACATTAATATTTCCAAGGAGGTTGGGTCGATGCGGGTGCGAGCGGGAGGCGGACAAGTGCAAGGGCATGCATGGCAAGGAGACAATGAGCGGAGGGGCGGGGAAGGGGCATTTGGGCTGGGGCAGCGGGACCCAGAGGGAGCCGGCAAGGAGAGAGGGGAGACCGGGTGAGAGGACGCGGTCTCACTAGGCGATGAAGAAACACGCGTCATTGCATGTTCAAGTAGGCTGGGGGCAGCAGGGGATGGTGCAATGCTGAGGGCTGCAGGTCTGGTCGTAGGTTCAAAACGGGTGCTAGCACTACAGTTGAGTTCGGAGGTACTACTGGATAAATCTGCAGCCGGTGGGTCTGTTTGAGTGGGAGAGGTTGGGGGTGAGGAGGGTAAAAACGAAGGTGCTGGTGAAGTGATGAGTGGGATAGGGGAGGATGGATGCGGGGAAAAAGGAAAAGCAGGGGAATGCCGTGGGTCATAAGGGGTGCACTGAGGGCTGAAGCATTGAAGAGGCACCGGAACAAAGTTGAAGTGTTTTTCCAGTTGTGAAGGGGGTGCCAAGTCTTTGAGCGAAATGGAGAACTCGTAACTTGGAGAGCGGCGTGGGGTCGAGGCTTTAGGTGTGAGGGGAGGGGGAGGGATGGATGGGATTGTATGCAGGATGAAGGCAGGACTGCTCGGAATCAATGGAATAATCACACACACTGAGGGGGCAGGCATGGATTGATACAAAAAAAATAGAACAAGAGAGAATGGAAAATGAAGATCAGTGCTGAATTTCAACAAAAGAGGAAAATCAACAAATGGTGGGGCTTGTGCGGAAGGATGGATATCAGCAATTTGTTGATTTAAAAAGTTGGGAGCTGTTATGTGGTATTATCAGCAGTGGGTGCTGCTGAGAGGGAGGTGATGGGAGGCAGGAGGAGCCGGAAGAGGGGAAGCGGTACTCTCATCTATCCAAGGAAGGCTCAGAGGAACTGGAGGAGCACTAGGAGAACTACACTGTATAACATGATTAATCACACAATCTACAATTTGTTGGAAAATATTATTGTAGTATCTTAAAGCATGCACTTAAAAAGTATACTCCTTTTTATACTGTCCATTTGTGACAACTGTTACACAGTAGACATGTATTTAATTTTAATTCAAGCAAGAATTAATCCTGTAAGCACAAGTGCTATTAATTTTTTTGGGGAGAAGAGTAGGAACCAGTTGTCCAAACAATTTTAAAATATAAAGAGTTGGGCATTGCCACTATACATGCGACAAGCAATGTGGTGCATGCAAAAACAACAGCATGGTAAGAGGGAGAGCTAATAGGTCAGCTAATCAGAGCTAAACTTTACCATCAGCTTGATCCCGGAAAACCGCATGATCATCGGCAAAACATCTCGTGCCGGAAATGTTACCATAGTCGAAAATTGGGCCCTCCAGCAGAGTCACAATATCCATCCGATTGACTTTGGCCAGCACTGCAGTCAAGGCGTCAGCTGTGGAAAATGAAATGAGACAAAAACAGGAAGCCAACGTGATGATTCAACAAAAGATGAGGTAAACCCTTTCAGAAACGCTTTCCGTGGAGGGTTGGGAAACCTGAAAGCTATGCAGAAACTTTGAGCTAACGCAAACAGAAGGTTTGACTTACTTGTGGCATTTTTCCCTTCCCGGCTGACCCACTTCTTTAATAGCATGAAGCTCTGTGCTGTCAACGAGTTGGGGTTCTCCAATCGAATGTGGTTGATTTCGTCTACCGTGAAGTTCATTTCCCGAGCCAGCTCTGTGACGGCACACACAAAGTGAGACTCTTAGAAGTCGGACATAACCGTTGTAGTGTATACCCACTGGCCAGAATATTGGATTGTAATAAATCCACAATTTCCTCACCTGTCCAGCTGAGTCCCAGGTGATCTGCTACAATGGCCATACGCAAATCTGTCCGCTCACAAGGACTTTGGGGACCTGGAAAAACAGACGAGAATGAGTCGTTAAGATGGTGCGTGTTACTTTACTCACATATTAACAGACAAGTCTCCTTTTCTGGCCACTTTTCCGGTTTAAGTTTCAAGATAACTCGCAAGTGATGCAAGTTAAATGCTTTATTATAATTCAGTACTCGTACAAAATGTTGAATTGTTCTTTTGCGTGATGGCAAGAAAAGGCATTTCACATTTTATGTGGTGTTCTACGGCTATTTATGTTCTGTGACCTTTCAGCAAGCATTAACTGTCATGAGAACCACACAAAACATAGCATACCACAAACTCTGGGCTAAAAATCTAGGGTGGAATGTTCTAGGTTAAATCTAAATGGTCGACATGCGCTTTACGGTGTTCTTTGCAGAAACTGCTACTGTGACAGTCGAGTATACGAAATCTTTTGACGAGACTACAACCATAAATACGACAACTTTGCCCTGAACAGAGACAGACAAACCAGAAATGGTCAAACGGGTTGTGTCAGTGTGGCGGTCACCACAACTGGCTTGCTACTCTACTGCACAGGGCACACAAGGGTGAAGAAAGGGGGAGAGAGGTACAGAGTAAAAAAGGAATCTTGAAAGAGAGACGATACGGGACACAAGTACGTCAGTGATGATGGTTCAATGGTACCTACTGTGTTAAGAGAATATATATGTGCATATATATATACGCCACAGGCATTCCAGTCAATCAATTCAACGACCACAACACATCATGCAACTATAAGTGAAAGAGGTCAATATATATATATATATATATATATATATATATATATATATATGTATTTGATAGTGTGAAAATTTTACAAACTAGGCTTGATCTCTGCGATGGGAGGTGTTCGAGACCCTGCGAGTCCCTGACTGCCCTCCTTCCCACCAGTCCGCCTACTCCTCCTGCTCCTCTGACTGCCAGAGGCCCTGTCCGTCGTCGCCACCTTTGCCCCAACGGACGGAGCCCCGGTTTCAGCCCCCGAACTTCTACCAGACTTGGACGAGTGGGAGGGCTGGGACGGTTGGGAAGGCTGCGAGGTGTCTGATAGAGAGGTGCTCCGAGAGGTGCTGTCTTCCTCCGACTGCTCTGTCTGCTTCTTTTTCTCTTCGTCTGACAGGCGGTCCACCAACTTTATCGTCTCTCCGCTAATGTCTTTAAAGTATTCAATGGTGCGCTTGCAAACCTCGCTAGGATTCTCCTGTCTCTCCTGCCTAGACGTTCCCTCACCTGACACCTTTCCGACCTGATGTCTATCTTTCAGAGGTAACCTCGACGGCAACTTGATGGCTGCTCTTTCGCTAGCCAACGGCCTCGTTGGCCGTGAGGTAACCTTAACTGAATGCGGTGAGCTAGCTGAGGCTGTGGAGCTGCTCTTCTTAATATCCTTGACTGGTATTCTAGACCTTGGTTCAACTTTTGCAATGGCTGGCTCTCCCCTTTTCCTGGTCTCAATCTTTACTGCTTGTTTGGGCTTCTGCTTGCCTATGGCTGTTCCCTGGGTGTGAAACGACCGCCCCGGAGTTTTCACCGGGAGCCTGGACCTGGGTAGCTTCCCTTCACCCTCTTTAACTCTTACAGTTTGCTGCAGCTGCAGATGACTGCTATTACTGACTTCTACTTTTTCGTCTACGTCCCTACAACACAATGTTTCTATCCTGCTGGCTTTCTGAAGTGTGGGCTCAGAGGAGGACTGCAGATTGAACACCACACTGCCACACTGAATGTAGTTGGCCTGAATGCTGGAGGACTCAAGGTTGTTATTGTTGTTGCAGTTTTCAGAGGGGTAATCTGTTCTCTCTGACTTGGCCTCTATGTCTTTGCTAGACAGGGCCTCTGTACCCTGACCCTGTATACTGATATATTCTGGCACCATCTGACCCTCTGAAAGCTCCGCTTTAAAATCGGTGAGATCACCTGAGTCTTTTTTCACAGTGATAGAGGCAGCTATGCCCATCTTAATCGGGGTGCGTAATTTGGGATCAACCTTGGAGGCTGTGATTGTGCACGAGGATGCGGTTTCAGCTATGGCTTCACAGGTGGGTACCTCAGTACCAGCATAGCCAGTGTCACTGCCAGGGTGCGAAGGGCTGCATTTTGCTGTTGCTGCTGCTGGTGTTGTGGTGCTGCCTGTGGTTGTATCTAGAACATTCACCTTCCCATCTACTGTGGCCCTCTCTCCTGTTTTTGATTGAGAGGAAATTACACCCAGGATCTTGCCCCCTCTCCCCTTTTCCCCTGTTAGAGGGTCAGAGGAATGCTCACCAATCTGAAAAAACTGAAGCCTCTCTTCAACAAAGTCCCGCTTGCTCATGTCAATAGCACCACTGCGGGTCATCTCAAACATCTTCCCTTCATGGAAAGGGAAGGGGTTAGGCTCACTAGTTGGTGTGCTCTCATCAGTCGGCGTTCGAGCAGGTGTTGTGTCAGGTGTTGTAGCCTGTGATTTGTCCTCCACCGATAAACCAAAGGGCTTGGGATCTTCATCTTTGGTTTTGGAGTCATAAACTCCATCATGATCGGTCCCTTTGGTGGACCAGGGGTCAAAGTCGAGGCCTTTTGTGGCGACCGTTTTAAAGGTTGAGTTTAGCTCCTCTTCAAGCTGGTACCCAAAGTAGTTGTCTGCAAAGCTCTGTCTTTCTGGATGTCTTCCTTCAAGGGTGTAATCTATTTCTTCACCACTGGTTTTTGCAGAAGATGGATTGTTTTTTGACGTCCCAGTATTCCCTCCATCTTCACACTTCTCTTCCTCAATCACTTCCAGCTTAGACTGACCGAAGGACCGATCAGCTGTTTTTCCATCATTGGATAGACTGGATGTTTTGGGGTCTTCACTCAATCCATCGTCCTCATCCTGAAAGTCATAACCATCTAATGAGTCAATCTCAGTGGCATCAGTGTCATGGGAGAATTCAGCAGTGGTTGCTATGGAGCAGTCAGTGAGTGATTGATCATTCCCATTTTGTTCCATTTCAGCATCATCCCCCTTGACAACGCCGTTGACTCCAGCCTCCTTATTTGCATTCTTCTCTGTTTTTCGGTGTTTTGAGCGTTTCTCCCCCTCCTCTTTCATTTTGAAGGTGTACTTTTTGACAGGGATGGGATGGAAGACAGACTCTTCATCACTGGAGTCGCTGTTATCGGCTCCGGGAGGAATAGGGGATGGGGGCTGGACCCTTATGATTGGCTCGGCTAAAAAGTGCTTGTCATGCTCCTCCTGGAGGTTTACTTCCATCATTTCTGTTTCTGTCTCAGAGGATGCGCAGGACTTTCTTTTATCAGGGTCTGACTGCTCTGTGTCCAAAGGAGGAGGAGGTGGAAATTCTATACTTGGAACTCTCTTCTCCCCTTGTGACTTCTGTTTCCCTGGTTCCTGTTTCTTGCCGTTATTCTCGGAAGCCATTTGCTTAGATTTTTCCCTTGAAGGCCCCTTGTAGATGAAGGTCTTACCGGATTCCTCTTCTGAATCCTCTGGGATGGGACTTGGCATGCCAGCCATGGAGCCAATCACATAGTCAGGCATTCTTGAGGTCAGGCTAACGTCCTCTGAGCTTGGCGTCTCGGGAGTTACAGGACTCTTCCCAGAGCTGTCCATGAATGTCACTTGTTCTAGAGTGTCATCTTCTGGACTCCCTTGAGGCGATGGAGACTGCTTTTGTTTGACTGTGTAGAATGTTCCCCTGGTCTCGTGTATGGTCCTACTCTCATGGCTTACTATTTTTTTGTAACTTCCCAGCTGGCCGGAAGCTGTTTCTTTCTCAAACTGCTTTCCCGTTTGAATGCTGACATACACAGGCAAGGGTTTGATATCTTTGAAACTTTCTGTGATGATTGCAGGACTTCCATGATCCAAATACTCTATTTGGTCACTGTCAATACCGTTGCAAGTAATAATTGACTGGCTACAGTCTGAGTCTGTGGATTTCTCTGATGATCCACAAGTAGATTTGTAAGATTCAAAGCTACTATGTATCGGGTTTCGAGCAAGGACGGGCGTACGAGAGCTTTCTTTTTCATGTGATTCGACAGTGGCATCTAATTTTAAAGATGGGGATCTACGATTTTCAGAAAAATTAGATGACTTTCTTACGAGAATTTGAGATTCCGAGTTTTTTTTTAGACCGTCATTGCTATTTGGACTCTCGTTGATAACAAATTCAGTGTAAATAACTTTCTTAGTCGCTTCCTGTCTCTGTGAATCACTATTGTTATCATCTTTTAGAGATTCATGGACTAATGTTTGAGATACTTTTGGGGATTGGGGTTTATAGTTTCCGTAACCTTGGTTCTCCCATGTTTTGAATAACTTCACGTCTTCATGATTTTTCCCACAGACTTGATTTGTGGAGGATAACTTTGAGTCACTTTCCTGACCTCTTCTCTGGCTCAATGGACTGTCTGGTGTTTTTGGACTGTTAGAACCACCAAATATTTGGTACACAGGAAGCTTACTTTCATGGAGCTTCCTTACAGGAGGATTACAAATTTGGCCACCTTGAGAACCCTTATTTTGTCTTTGAGCCTCTTGTTCGAACTTGAGCCTTACTGCACTTACTTTGGAAGAAGACACCTGAAAAGGTTTTGAGCCTTCACTTTTCCCATCTCCCTGCTTTCTAGAGTCTGAATTACCAAACTGCTGCAGTACTCGCCTTTCCGGACTACTGGGTAAACTGGCACATTTCCTGTCATTGGAGTTGAACTTGTCTCTTAATCTTTCTCTGCTCCACTCTTCCCCACTAGCACCGTTTCGATAAACTGATCTCTCTGGGCTACTTTGTGTGGAACTAGGCCCAGATCGTGATTCCCTAAAATCTTGTCTGCGAGATTTTCTCTCTGGAGATGAAAGTTCATCATTGAGTTGCTCTGTTTTATCTCTGAAAAACTGAGATACCTCACTGAGTTTTTCTTCTGCCTCTTTCACAGTTCTATCCACTCTCTCTTCATAAATTAGTTGCTCTCTTTCCTTTTTCTCTGTGTCGTCTGCGGACACACGCATCCAAACAGACTGCTTTGGGCTACCAAGCTCAGAAGAATGCTGTAAAACTGTCATTGAGTCATAGTTATCATCAGCACTGGCCATTCTACGTGATGTGTCAAACACATTTCGTGATGACCGAAAGATATATTCTGTTCTCGGCCCTACTGACCTAGTCTCATTTCTATTTCTGTCCGGTGAGTGAAAGGGAGACCGTTCTCTAACATATTCGTCAGTGTCAGGATGGGACTGATCAAATTTCTCAGACAATAACATTTTCTCTGCAAAATTATATGATTCTCCCCTTAACTCTGATGATTCATCCTCATTGTACTCAAGGGATTGCTGGCTAAGCAATTTCAAGGCCTTGTAAGATTCGTCTGCCATTAATTGGACTGAACTAGGGCGACTATCCTCGTGTGCTGTGGTCGTGTTAAATTTGGAGTCAAAATATACAGGAAGTTCCTCAGGTTCCCTATCCTCTTGTCTATTTCCTGGGTAGTAATACATTTCATTGTCTGAATGGTTTTTAGTCTCCCTGATGATGACCTCTGTTGGTTCTGTTTTATTGCCCTTTTCAATGTGAACTTCAATAATTCTTTCAACCTTTGGTTTGATGTCGTCAGAGAATCTCTGTGATGTTTCCTCTGATTTGTGTTCAAAAAGTCCAGCAAGTTCCCTGGAAGGGTCTTTTCCTGATTGAAAAGCCTTCATTATGTCATGAACAGACATAGTTTCTTCACACCTCTCTGATACAGCTTCATTGCCAGTTGGTTTGTGGTACACCATTCTGGTGGTAGTAGTGATGTGAGTTTCCTCTTTCAGACGTATGCCTTTACCCATTGGATCCTCCTCAGGGACTACTTTAACTGAATATCCCTTATTCAATTCAGAGGTGGATGAAGCTTGATTAGGATGTCCTTTAGACTCAGTATCAATATATCTGATTGGATTTCCTTCCACCATTGCAGGTTGTTTGTTGTCTTCAGGGGGCTCATAGCTCCTGATGACATGAACAACTTCAGTCCTCGTCTCAGTGATCACTGGGGGAACAGGGATGTCCTGGAAAGGGGTCTTTGGGCCCATGCCTTCAGCGCTCTGGGGGGCTGAGGGAGTCCTTTCACTTCTAGTCTCAAAGCCACTGTCTGATAGGGGGCTCTTATCCTGTTCATGGTATATATCATCGGGGGATTCCAGCACAGTGTCTGCTCCAAAAAGAGCACCAGCCCCTTTACCTAGCTCTTTGTCTGATGGTGATGATCGCATGGTTGTTGGAGGCATTTTTAGTTTTTGCTCTTGAACTGCAATGGTGGGTTTCAGAACCCGTTTTTGCTTCTCCCTGCCATCCACTTCTCTCTTGCCCTCATCTATTGCATGCTTTATGTCATGCATTTTGGAGAAACAATTGCTCCCAATATCATTAGCCAGATAATCGACAACGTTTGAAAGATTGAAATCTCTGTCTTGAATTGTTTTTGCTTTTGCTTGAGGAACCACAGTCTCATATCTCGGGGGATAACTCCAGTTGCTTGGTGGTTGTTCAACAGGTACTTTTGAGAAGCGTATGTCATCCAAGGGCCCCCTTGCCATTGGATCTCTGGCCGTGTCCTTAGTCAGGATTTCACTCACTTTTACCAAATCTTGTTTTACTTTCTCCACAATCCTGTATGGCTCTTCATCTTCTACCTTCACTGCAGAACCAGACTGAAATCCTTTACTTGTATTACATGTTGTATCAGTCTGCAAAATAGCTGACATTCGTATTAAGTCCTCTTTCATATCAGCAACATCTTTCAAAATTTCTTGGCTGGATGACAATGGGGATGTGTTTGACTTTAAACCAGGTGAGAGAAGTGGAGGTTTGGTAGGGGAAAGAGTTCTGGCAAAGGAAGACTGTAATTGAGGATTCATTTCTGTGGGCACAGTCTTACGTGGGGACAGGATAGCAGCTGTTGACCTGGTCACCTCTGGTAACTTTTTGAAGTGGGGCTCTGGCAGTACATTGATAACAGAATACACAGGAACTGTCACTGTGCTGGATGTTCCGGCAGTGGTGGCATTAGGAGGGGACCTTAGTGAGTTGTAAAGGGAACTAGATGCTGAGGACCTAATGGACTGATATGAGGAGGATGCAGATGAGGACAATGATTTTAAAGTGCCATAGCCAGCCGAGCAAGAATTGAATGTTTTTTCAACCTCATCAAATGCTGCATTGACGCTTGTCGTCACGGCATTTGTGGTTGCTTGTATTCTTTCTTGGAGACTGCCGGCAAGGAGAGAAGTTGGGGAGGAGGAGCGATACTGTGCTGGTGACACTGTTCCGTTGATCAGAGCCGCAGCACTTTGAGGGGTGTTGGATTTGAGTGGTGATGACAGTGAGGAAAAGAGGTTCCTTGCGGGGCCTGACACATCTGAGGAAAGGGAACGTACAGAGGAGAGGCCGGGGACAGTTTTGATGGGAGAGGAAGATGATACCATACTAGTAGAACCCCCCACAACGGTCTTGTAAGACAGAGGGGAACTGAACATACTGAGGGAGGATTTGGGAGATGTTGGAGGTGTCATAGCTATTGATGTCCTCTCAAGAAGAGGACTTCCCCTGTAGAAACCGTTATAGGGGAAGTCCTGGCTGACAATGCTGCAAGTCCTTTCATAGACACACTG
The DNA here is from genome assembly GCF_019802595.1 of Syngnathoides biaculeatus. Taxonomy (NCBI): domain Eukaryota; kingdom Metazoa; phylum Chordata; class Actinopteri; order Syngnathiformes; family Syngnathidae; genus Syngnathoides; species Syngnathoides biaculeatus. Next base: position 7,810,840 of record NC_084651.1, on the reverse strand, counting down.
TCTGAAGTACTTTTTGCAGGTGACGCCAGGGGACTGGGGGTAACCTGGCCTGGGTAGTGTGCATGTTGAACTACAGTTTTGATGGGAGAGGAGATGGTTCTGTAGGTTCGGATGGGAGAGGCCATGTCACTAACTGACTTAACAGAAGAGACAGGTGATCCAGGAATGTTTGTCTTAATGGGGGAGGCTGAGTTGATGGACCAGACAGACTTTAGTGGAGAGGCAGAAGGTGTGTTGGACGATGAGCTGGAGAGGGAGCCAAACCCAGACTTGGCTTGGCCAGGGACGGCGACAGGAACAGGCGCCCACGCCTGATAAGATCTCGTTGAAAAGACAGGTTTGTGAGGGTAGCAAGAAGGCTGTGTTCTTTGCGGACTTCGATCGGATGTTTCTTCAACAATAATTCAAATGAAAAGAAAAAAAAGGAGGAAACAGAAAGTATAACGTAAAATAATTGAAAAAGAAAACAAAAGAAAGAGAAATTCAGTCAGAAACAGCTTCACTTACATGTAGCAAGACAAAAATGTACAGTTGTAGTTTACAGAAGGTCCCTTTTACACATCCAGGATGACATGAGAAGTGAACGTAACAAAAACAAACAAATGACAAAATACAGCGTGTGTGTGTGGAACAAAAATGCATGACATGTGGTCGAGGTACAAAACACGGTAACCAAAAAGTACAATTTACAATTCCATTCCACTTGTGATGTGCTTAATGTGTTCATTTGACTTGTTCTGACTGAAGTGCCTTTTACTGTCCATGTTTGCTTGACAGGCAATTCCTTACATTCGCTTCAGTTTGAACGCCAGAGATGACCCCACAAGTTAATACCATTTGGGAAAAAAATATCACATGACCTTTTTGGCTACAACTTAGAATAAACAATGAGGTTGCACTTTACAAAACTCTGAAAATCGACAGTTAAATGTCCTCTATGATTTAGTTGCTCTGTAGTTTCCTACTAATTTGTCATACATACTGTCTGGCATTTATGATATTAAAATTGCCTCCAAAGGTTTCAAGGTGGACCAGGCGGGAAAATGTTAAAAAGCGGCACATTGCATGCTTGAGTTCTTTGAAACTTTATGTTTAAGAATTTAAATCTGACCCAAAATGATAGTAGCATGACGAGTAAAGTGCAACCTATTAGGACAAAACTATACACAGCCACACAGTCACAAAGCCAATAAGAGAATAACCAATAATGAATAAGAACAAAATAAAACACATTTTCATAGACCACTAATGAAAAGCATTTGGCTCAAATAAATCAATGACATGTATGATGCTGACCTGCTCGATACAGTGTTTTCAAAAGTGTTACACAAGAGTTTAAACGGCGGCACATAATGCAGTAGGCTTAGCCAAGCTTGACACAAAAACCATGCAAGAGGGATGAGAGAATGTTTGTCAGGCTGGGAAAATAAAGATTCATGAGCATGTTTGTGAGTAAATACTGCTTCCGGACGATGTCAATGTAAGCAACATCTATAGGCACCATTATAAAGGGACCTTCAGACAAGTTCAACTGATTCTTAATTATGTAGAAAAATCTTTAGATTGATTTATTTTGCTGCTGTTGCTGTTCATGCACATTATAAAAAGAAAAGGGGAACTCACTCGCCGCAGGGTCGGTCAAATAGCTGTAGCGCTTACGCAAAGCTAAGGAGGCAAAGGTATGGCGTCGTTCTGGCCTTTCATTCTGAAACAAAAACAAAAAGTGCTTGATCATAAATATGGTTAGATGGTTACGCTAACCTAAAAGAAAATTATGTTGTAAATTTAGTAGGAAGGCCCTGTTTTCACCAAATCATCATTGTTGGAACCAAAGACAAAACTGTTTATATGCTCTTCTACATCAAGCTGTAAGTGCAGTGGTACTTTGACTTACATGCTTTGCTCCATGAACAAGGTCGTAACTCAATTTACTCCTATATCAAGTCATTTTTCAGTATTGTAATGAATTGAAATGCCTTCAATCGGTTCCAACTCCCCCCAAAAACACTACAATTGTTTTGTTACTTAATCTTAAAGAAGACAATTATAATATAACAATGTAGTCTTAAAACAAATATATAAAACAAAATATAAAAATAACTGATTTTATCAACTGTAATTTAGCCAAAGGTCACACACACACACACACTGTGGGACATGTCCTTGCATCACAAAGAAAAAAAAATCTTTTAAATTAGGGTCCTCTTAAATCAGGCTATCACTATTTAATTTTGTAAAAATTTACTAGCTTACCATGATGGCTTATTAAAATCATTAAATGCTACTTTTGTTTGAAGAATAACACATGCGGTCATTGCGTCAAACAGAAAATATAGATGCAGAAAGGTGGCATACAGCTGCAAGAGTTAGGATTATAATAAACAGTTTATTAAATTACTGATTTTATAGACATTCTATTATCTTTCAGTATTGGTTAAAATATTCCACTTTAACAAAACTTTTAGAACCACAGGACGTAAAAATAGGATCGTCTTAAAGCTGTTGATTTGCTAATGAGCGATTACAAGCAAAGGAGGACGCGTGGTGAGAGGTGTGAAACATTTAGCATCGGACTTGAGATGAAGGCGGTAAATAAAAATAATTTGATTGAAACAAGTACCATTTCATTCATGCACGAAGCATTTTTACTCAGTAAAAGCTAACAGAGTGGGACAAATTAAAAAAACAAAAACAAAAACAAAAGCAGCCGTTTGTGTGATGATGAAGACTATTTACCTCATCTTCAGGATCAGACTCCGTATCCTGAGGAATTCCCAAGATGCATTGCGGCAGGAGAGAGACATGACAAAATGGAGAGCGGGGACATTGTAATGAGATGGAGTGATGAAAATGGAGCAGCAAAACAAAAAAAATGAGAGAATACATCAGGAGTAAAAAAACAAAACAAAACAAAAAAAAACCTAGCAGTATTCTAACAATACCAACAATAATAGAAAAACATACCAAGCCAAAGCACCATTTTGTTGCAACAAATGAGAAGTGTTAACCGCCCTTAACATAGAGCCAGGCAGCAGCAGAGCAAAGCACAATATAAATATAAATATGTGTACAAGTTGTGGGGTCTTATTACTGGCTTAATATGTGCGATAAAAAGACAAATAGGCTGTCGTCTCTCAAACCCAATGGCCATCTCCTCTTCGTTATTTTACCATGTTGGTGATATGACATGAGCCGAAAAGCACGCAGGACCGCGTGAGAGCGCGACGCTTACCTTCTTGTGTGTCGGCAGTGTGATATTCAGATTGCATATGGCACTCTGGGGAAGACCTTTAGAGGTTTTTGGTTCCTTCAGGAATGACAGGCGGCCACAGGGCTCTTGGCCCATGTCTCTGATCTGGAAAAAAACGTAAGGAACGGCATTAGTGAGTGGGGAAAAAAAAAAAAAATATGTAGCCTTTCTCCCTGACATCCGATGTTGTAAACCAATCACGATCGATTACTTGCTCGATTCACTCTAATTGATTAATTGTCACAGAAAGTAATTGCGGTGAAATGGAGAGCACTACGTGGCTTCAACCCGCAGAGGCATTCATCTGCAATGCAGACAAACATATCCAGTGTACTTTCTTCCACAGAGACCAGAGGACACAAGAAGCCAAACTGCTGTTAAAGATCAGCTGATGGATCGCACACCATTTTTCACATAAATTGAAATCTGAGGCGGCACAGTGGGGGTCAGCTGGTAAAGTGTTGGCCTCACAGTTTTGAAATCCTAGGTTCAATCCCGGACCCGCCTGTGTAGAGTTTGCATGTTCTCCCCGTGCCTGCGTCAGTTTTCTCCGGGCACTCCGGTTTCCTCCCACCTCCCAAAAACATGCAACATTAATTGGACATTCTAAATTTCCCCGAGGTGTGATTGTGAGTGCGGCTGTTTGTCTCGATGTGCCCTGCAATTGGGTGGCGACCAGTTCAGGGTGTACCCTGCCTCCTGCCCGTTGACAGCTAGGATAGACTCCAGCACTCCCGCGACCCTCGTGAGGATAAGCGGCAAAGAAAATGGATGGATGGATTGAAATCTGAAATAATTATCTCCCCCCCATATATAACTCCACCCATATCATTAAATCCAGCTTCAGTACATTAACAGTTAATAATCACAATTTAGATGTAGGAGTAATTTTATAGTTGGATTTCACTTTCACAGCCCACATTAATAATCATTGAATCATGCTTCTTCCATGTGAGAGAAAAATGGTAAGAAGGGGATAAGTATACACACAGGAAAATAGTTTTAACAATGCCTAATTTCGATATTAAAAGTCACTTATGTTTTTTGTTGTACTTTTTCCATTTCCTTGGTGATGGTGAGGGTTTTTTTTTTTTGTTAAATGCAAAATATAATCAAAATCATTTTAAAAAATAAATGAATGAAAGAATGAGTGAACGTTATGTCCTATTTCAATTAGTGCAGTGATTCAATACAATGATGTTCAGTTTTTCTACTAAGCTAATTGAAACTAAGATAAATTAAGTTTTCAATGTATTGAGATGTACCTGGACGTATGTTAGAAAATAATTGCACTGTATTTTAAAGTGAGAATATATTTCTATTTACATTTGATAAAGTGGGCATCACGTACTGTAATAAAAATCCTGTACCTTCACGTTGAAAGGAAGTCTGTTTTCCTTGAAAGAGTAGAAATTAAAAACAAGCTGCTGTCCACTTTTGGTTAACGGCGACAGATTGCCGTAGCAGTCCACATAAATGGGCTTGCCCTCCAGAACCTGCAAGACGCCGTGACAATGACATCAAAAGTGTTGAAACACATCTTAATCAATGAATCAAATAATCGGTTATTTTAGTCAAGTATGACGCAAGCCCACCTCGATGTCTTTACTGCGGGCCACCTCCTCAAAGTTCTCCTGCTGCTCGAGGGTCTTGTCCACTTTGTCGTCCGTCATGCAGAAGCAGCGGAGGCGCGCCTCCACCGGGTCGTTCATCTTGGCGAACACCACAAACTTGGCCAGGTACGGCACGCAGATCAGCTCCCGGTATAACTGAGACGCCAGACCCACCGTCTCAGGAATCTGGTGACAGTCTGCGAGCCAGAACCTGCCCAGGAGGAGATGGCAGGGGAGATACTTTGTTAAGGAATATCAACGATGGTATCTACACAATTTCTTGGCACCAAAATGACGCAAAAATAAGACAAGTTTAAGGGGAATGAAGGAAAGCCCCCCCTCCACATCCCACGACTGACAATATGTGAATTCCCGACCACTGAATTGTTAATACGCAGTGGCGCGTCGTAAAGTACTGTATATTCAAATTAATGGTGAATTACCTGGCCGACACGTTTGTGGTAAAAGAGACGCAATCGGTCACAAAGGAAAGCGGCGTGGTGCCTGTGATGTCTTCCCACTGGGCGGGGGACGTTCCTCCTGTGGAAGGCACAAAACATCCCATAATAAAGCCCACCCATTATGTCTGGCACGCTCCGATAATTTCAAGGTGTCCGTGCCTGTGATGCTGCAGAGCAAACGCAGGCAAGGGGCCGCGTCACCCCGGTGGCCGGTGGGGTGGCCTTCTGCCTGGCGAGGCGGGACGGGGATTGTCATTGTGATTGGCTTGTGGAACTTCCTCCTCCTGGGCTCCACGGTGACGATGGGGCTGAAGGTGGCCCTGTTCCCGAGAACCGCCCTCACCATATCGTCAGGGACAGGCTGAGCCTAAAGAAAGGGGGGGGGGGGGGAGAGAAGTCATGTAAAGTGGTATGGAACAAATTGTAGCCCCCCCCCCCCCCACACACACACACACACACACACAATTTTGACCTATTTTTAATCTGGAAAAAAAGCACTTTTTTTGTCCATCCATCTGTTTTCGATAATGTTTATCCTCATTTACACAAGTGAGATGAACCCTATCCTAGCTGACTTTGGGCAAAATGTGTGGTACACCCTGTATTTAATAAATTGTAAACATTTCACCCCGGAAAAAAAAAAAAAAAAAAAAAAAAAAAAAAAAAACAACGCCTACACATTAAGAAGTCTATGAGCTGATGTCGTACAAACCTGCAGGCCGACACGGATCTTCTTAGTCAGCGCCCCCTGCGGGAAGGACGCCTGCACCATGTGGACAGTGCTGCTGGACAAGACGCCCCCATCGGGACCCATGTGGTTGGACTCCTGCTTGATCCTCGACACCACCGCGAAATACTGGGGGAAGTCTCTGCTCACGATGCGGCAAATGCGCTTCTTCTCCAACTCGGCTGGGCTGTCCAATTCTACAACATCCCGATCGGGAGTGCAGATAAGCATAAAAATATTACGACAGTTATTTTATTTAAGACACAGTTAAATGCTCTGATTGGTAGTTAGTCTTTATTTTTTTTAACTAAAACGCAGTGCTAATGCTAATTGAGATTGCTAGGTGTTTAGCATTTCACATTTTGCTGTCTCAGATTTCATTGATCCAGCCATCCATTTTCTTTGCCGCTTACCCTCACGAGGGTCGCGGGGCCTGCTGGAGCCTATTCCAGCTGTCGACGGGGAGGAGGCGGGGTACACCCTGAACTGGTTGCCAGCCAATCGCAGGGCACATGGAGAAAGACAACCAATCACACCTAAACTGTCCAATTAATGTTGCATGTTTTTGGGATGTGGGAGGAAACCAGAGTGCCCGGAGAAAACCCACGCAGCCACGGGGAGAACATGCAAACTCCACACGGGCAGGGACGGTATTGAACCCGGGACCTCAGAATTGTGAGGCCAACGCTTTACCACCTATACCACCGTGTCGCCGTCTCAGATTCTGTATTCCAAATTTGTACCAACATGTGCAGTTTTTAAGGGTTTAAATCCTCCCCTCATAAATAAAAATCAAATGCATGTTAGTAGCAAAAAAAAATAAATTGTTTTAGGGTTGTTTTTTTTTTTTAATAGTTGGGGGCAGTTTCTATTTGGTCAATAAACAATAGGCAAATCGATTATAAAAAGATTCAATAGTGACATCATGACAGCCCCACATGTTCTTGAATAAGAGAATACACGACATAACGTCCTGGATGTTGTATTCTTAGTCGAGAAAAATGTCTCTGGCTATTCAGGAGAATTTTTGCACAGTGGATCAGTTTATTTCGACCCGCCGATTGTTCATACGTTACAGAACTGTTTCTTCACCTTCATCCATCCCGGTGAGCAGCTCCGTGAGTTCCTCTGGAGTGGAATCGAACTGGTGCTCTCGCCATGTGTCGCCGTTGTCGCTCCTCAACACAATCAGTTCCCGCTCCTTTCCCCGCATGGAGCCGAAATGAGGAATCTCGACAATCACGGGACTGAAAGAGAGCACGGGATTGAAGGGGTCATTAAAGGTCCACTGTCATGAAATGCATGATTTTTAGTATGTTATTAATGAAAAAAACGGCAGCAGGTATGGACCCCATCCATTTTTTCCACCACAAAACACGATTTTGACATATATGGCTTTTTGTAACTCCCGCCATGACAATCCTCTCGAGGGCTTTGTTTTCGAGAAGAAGCAGGAAGTGACGTATAGGGCAGTAGCGGATTCAAGCGGTCTCGTATGTTTCTATTAGTTTTACCTGCTGGAAGGTAGCTCTTTGTTCCTACGTGTTAGCCATAATGCCGGCTCCTTGGATTGCTGGATATTGCTCGGACACTCGGGAGGATGGATTCACCTTTCATACTTTTCCAAAAGACCCGGTTTGTCGTGAAAAATGGATTTCACAGGTGCAAAGGACGACGGATTCATGGGTTCCAAATGACAGGTAGGTGTGTATACAGCTAAGAAAAAAAATAATAGTGGTTGTAATCCGTAAATCGGCAGACGCGGCACTGCTGTGGTGGCTCTTCGCGGTGCCGGGCCGCTGTGGATCACCTCTGCCGCGGAGGTGGATTGGACGGGGAGGTGGTTTGGCAGGGACGTTGTTGTCGCTCGCGGCTGCGGGCAGGGTTGTTTATCTCCGGTGCAGAAGTGGATTGGACGGGGAAGTGGTTTGGCTGGGGCGTCGTCGTCACTCGCGACCGAGGGTGGCGTTGTTTATCGCCGCTGCGGAAGTGGAGAGGGGAGGTGGTTTGGCTGCATGCGGTTTGGCCGTGATCCGCATATCCTCTAAATATGGCTTGAAACGATAGGGTAATATTGCCCTGGTCACTTCACTCAATTGTGAGATGTTCTCTTCGAAAGGAGCTTCCGTGTCTGAAGGGGGCGTCTCCCATAATCGGTGGCACAGCGTGTTTTCAGTGGCGTACGTGACGTTACGGACAGAAAATGCAGCCAATATGGCGACCACTTGAATGTCGAAAGAGACTTCCACAACTTATTTATTTTTTTGCATAGACATTGAAGAGAATAATATTATATGCATTTTTCATTACAATATCTATTTTAGAATGTTTATAGGCATGACACTTGACCTTTAACAGTGTCTTAACTTTTCCTCCCGGAGTCCTGTATATCAATGTCTATGGTCAAACTTACCCAAGAAACTGCGCCCCGGCTGGGCCGACCTCCACCAGTCTGCTGACCAGGCCCTCCCCTTCCACCATAGGGGGCGGGTAGGCCAGTTTATGCCTCTTGGCCAGGCGACAGGTGATCCGCGTGGGCGCCGTGCACTTCCTGGGCGGGATGATGATGCGCATGCCGTTGTGGCGGCTGCCCCTCATGGACCCGCCGCGGGCGTCCACCATGAAGCTCACAAGGAACCTGTGTGAGAAAAAGAGATGATGTGTGAGAGGGTGAGGAAGAAGAGTTTGAGGCCAACAAGGACAGAAGCTACGGACGAAAAAAGTGAGCAGGACGATCCCCATGCTGTGATCACTGGACACTCAAACACGGAACGGAAAAGAGAGAATAAAATAATAGAGAAAGCGCCGGAGACACGACAAAGAAAGGTGCTTTGAGTTCCGAGAGCTGGCTCACGTGAAATGCCTTCAATTGAGGGGGAAACTAAACATGGATGGCATTTAGTTTAGTTTGGAGGCAAAAGGTGAGATTGATGCCAGCGTTTCAGATCCTCTGAAGCAGCAGTCAGTGATCAAATATTACACACCTGCACAGATGTTTCACCAACAGGGTTAATGTAGTTAAAAGGTGATACACCACTAACAAAAAGTTTCACATATTTGAGTGCTGGATGATATTCCAGGTTGAACCTAAACTGAACTTTATATCCAATTTGATTTCTTTTTTTTTGTTATTAAATGGAATAAATGTTCAATGTGTCTGTAGTTTTTGCACAACGTCTTGTTTTCCAAAAAAAGAGTTAAAAAAAATTCCAACTAATTTGTTTTATTACATCCCAATTCCTCTGCCTTTCTGTGACTCTCCCAGTCTCTCTTTGGAGCAACCTGCTGATGAGAGGGTCACTTCTCTGAGGCACCATTAGTCAGTGGATGATGCAGAGGGCAATTCTAATAGAACCAAGAAATGTATTGCTACGATCGTGGATCAAAAACCCGTTTTAAATTTTGCTGTTCACTTCCTTGTGAAAGAACAGCAAAATGTGCAAAAAGCACTGAAACTTTGAACAGTCGGACATGTACATTCAAACCTTAGATAAGGTCAAAGTACGTTAACCTGCAAATGTTCTAGTGCATTTTAGATTCACCCTGAAATTGTACCCAAAAGCCAAATATCCCACTTTTTATGAGTTGTGCATGTCGTGTCAGTAAAATGTCTGACACTTGAAAGAGTGAGTACAGTACAGTAATCCCCCGCTATATCACTGATTTTTATTTTTCTTGAGTGCTTGTGTTTACATTTACAAATTTCCAATGTGATTATAACATGTGGGAGCAGCAGTGACTTAAGGATGAAGCAATGAAATTTTTAAAAAATTATTTATCCCATTAATTCATGCAGCCATCCATTTTCTTTGTCACTTATCCTCACGAGGGCTGCGGGAGTGCTGGAGCCTATCCCAGCTGTCAACGGGCAGGAGGCTGGGTCCACCCTGAACTGGTCGCCAGCCAATCGCAGGGCACATTGAGACAAACAGTCGCACTCACAATCTCACCTAGGGGCAATTTAGAGAGTCAAATTAATGTTGCATGTTTTTGGGATGTGGGAGGAAACCGGAGTGCCCGGAGAAAACCCACGCAGGCACGGGGAGGACATGCAAACCCCACACAGGTGGGGTTGGGATCCAACCCGGGTCCTCAGAACTGTGAAGCCAACACCTTACCAGCTGATACACTCTGCTGCCTTCATCCCATTATTACGTATATATAAAACAATACTGTATTTTCAAAGCATTTTATGAGTGCAATTTGTCTGTTGAAAATTATGTTAACAATGGGACTTTAAAAAATATGCTTCAACGTGTTTAAACTATATGCAAGGGGTATTTTTTTTCCCCCAAAACGTATAATTTTTTTGTAATAGTCTCTCTATTTGATACATTTTTACAATTTGTGAGCGAGTCTGAAACGGAGGATCACTGTATATATTCTCGTGAGTTTGAATTTTCTGTAAATGCAGTATACTGTTATTCATATACTCTGCAAGAGAAAGACGGCACATCAATAACACAAAAATGTTCGTTCGCTCGTTCTATCTCTAGGCGATGCAAATGGAACACCAGACCACACGGATGAGACTAGCACACATTAATGGGTGGGACAAAAAAAGGGAACGTCGGGAAAAAGATAAAGGGAGGCAATGGTGAATGAGTGAGTGGCATCACTGATGGGGGTGGGGGGGGGGAGTTGTCACGCATTACAGTCTTCACCTGGAGTCATACTGAGGGAGCGGGGAGGAGAAGCTGCAAAATAAACACATGGAGACAATCCAGGAGGAGCCAAAGCCCCGAAACCTAGTCTTAGTATCAAGGTTGACAATCGCTGTCGGTATCTATGGCGACAAAACACAAACATTACGCACTACACCGGGACGGAAAACAGAACACACTGACTGGGAGTCTTAACAAAATGATGTAGGATCAAATTAGGAGGAATGACGTGTTGTTTAAGCTTGTACGCAACAGACCCAAAGCATCATTCATATAAAAAAAATGACCGATGTTCCTTAAGTTTACCTCGATTTCAGTTACAAGCGACTAATAACTAATTTGTCGTCACGTGACACGAAAAGTAAAAGGAAAAGGTTTTAATCTGTTTTTTTTTTTCACATTAGCATAGGTTAGTTCAAATGTACGACACACGTTCGGACTTCTTGACACCAACCAGTTGTTGGTTCTCAGTAAAAACTGATTGAGGTCTTCTCAATACCACCTCCATCACGTCACAATTAGGGCAATCGTCAATACTGTCCAAACACTCAACATAACAGGCGCACAACGGTGCCACATACATCATCTGGAGCAGTTCACAATCAACATTTATCAAACAACAAACGTGACAAAAACAAAACATGATACCAGAGAACAACTATATGAACTCATTCACTGCCGTTGGCGGCTGTTGAATGTGATGTGTGGAGCTGAATATAATATCTAGGAACATGTTTGCACACGTGCACACACGCCTTGACGTCCTTACCCAGAGTGGATGGGGCTGGACGCGATGTTGTGGCCGTGGTCCACGGTGTCCGGGGTCCAGCTGTAGCGCCGCAAGCACTCCGAGTTGTATTCCTGCGTCACGGCCAGGTGCTGGGAACAGAAAGAGGTGGGTGAGAACAGGTGACTCCGAGAAGAGATGTGGAAGGTGACGGATGTGATGGGACGGGAACGTGGCGATGAATTAGAAATTTTGGGGAAAAGTTACTTTCAGTAGTCCAATGAAAAAAAAAAAACATGCCCATATGTTACATAAACAGACCCCCCACATACTCACTGGGTTCACCTATTTGTGGTTTTTCTCTTTGGAGTAGCCAACCCAAAATGGTTCACTTATGGTCCATCCCTATTTACACGAGAATTTTTTTTAGTTAAAGATTTTGTTTTTTATGTAATTATAATGGCCCCCAATTATCTTCAGATTTCCGCTATTCGCAATCCGGCTCGGTCGCTATCCCTCATGAACATCCATCCATTTTCTCTGCCGCTTATCCTCATGAGGGTCACAGAGAGTGCTGGACCCTATACCAGCTGTCAGTGGGCAGGAGACAAGGTACACCCTGAACTGGTTGCCAGCCAATCGCAGGGCACATAGAGACAAACAACCGCACTCATAATCATACCTGTCCAATTAATGTTGCGTGTTTTTGAAATGTGGGACGAAACCGGAGTGCCTGGAGAAAACCCACGCAGGCAACGGGGAGAACATGCAAACTCCACACAGGCGGTCCGGGATTCAACCCGGGACCTCAGAACTGTGAGGCCAATGCTTTATCAGCTGCTCCACAGTAATTGTGTATTTATTAAACAAATAGGCAAGAAAGGCGAAATCCCACCCAGTTTCCAGATTAATTGTTTTGATTCAGTTCTTATTCAATATTCTCATTCCTTGAGACACTTTTCATGAGCTGTTTTTCATAAAATAGTTCAATTTGTGTGCAGTGAATCTAGACGCGTTTAACTGAAGGACCGAACAATATTCTACTTCACTGAGATGCGGACGCATCCTCGCATGATAATGTGCGCGACATATAAACAAACATGGATGAGCGGGGATTGGATGTCGGAGGTGGTGGAAAACCACTCGGATTGAAATGAATGATGTTACCGGTTGTAGCCAAATGAACACTTTTTATTTTTATTTTTAAATACCTTATTTAGTGGGTCGACCAGGTAGGAAATGTCTTTACAGACACTCTGAAGCTTAGGGAAGAGGAAACAGTCAAGAGATACACTTAATCACAATTTAGGATAAAGTGAGGAGATGTTATTCCGAAATGACAATTCAGTCAATCAGATGTGATTGGACATCTACTAAACAAAGAGTTAAACTTGTGTAAATGTGCTCTTTTAACTTGTTAATCAAGTTGAGTACGTATTCGGGCCGTGTATAGTTTGGGTTCTTGGGCAATGTCCTCACTGAGCGTTACAGCTGCTGTTTACAATACGAAAGGTTTCTGGTTTAGCTCCTGACCACCAAAACAATAGTCTGACAGGTGGGAGATCCCTGCAGTGTGCCCTGGGATTTTCCATGACCAAACAAGTGAAAAGAGGACGGGGTGTGCACTCCAGTTGGGTTTGTGGTAAATTTAAAATTCTGGGCGCTACATAGATGTTCTGAACACTTTGGCGAGCATCGCATTGACACTTTTATGTCCTTGTTCAGAACGGGAAGGTGTGAGAGGGGACTTTAAAACGGCGGCGTGCCTTACCGTGTCCTTGGTGGGGGCCAGGATCTCCTCGATCATCATGCTGTCCCGGGCGAAGGAGCTCCGGTTGAGGGTGTTGGACCTATCCGAACTGAAGGAGCGGAGGCTAAATGTTACCACACAAGCCAGCGTCGCGGGGGTGAGGGTCAACGACAAGCGACGTGCGTCAGGGAAACATGACACAGGACAAAAAAAGCAAGGAATTACGTTACTTCATGCAACCTCCAGGGGACATGTTTTTGTTTTTAATCTAACTGGACAAAGAGTGTCCGGAGAGGAAAATTAGGAGGCAGAAAGTAGGATGCGATTCTGGAGAAGATGGTTATTCTGGGATGGATATACTACAACTACTACTGCTAGAGTAAGATTAGCTTGGTTTTGCACAAAAAGAAAAACAAACAAAAACAGGAAAAGTAGTTTAGCTTCCGTGGTTTCTACTAATTCCAGTTCAAACTCTAACATTTGTGATTTGGGTGGGTCGTTGTGAGCGTTGACATTTTGTACGTGCATGTTTGACTCTTTTTAACCGTTCGATAAACTGCTGAACGCTCATCGACAGGTGCAGCACTATAATTAACGTAACACGGGGTTTCAAAATAATTACATCCTTGCCAATAATTCTCACAAAAGTGATCGAAAATTTTAACATCTGTAAAACAAAATTAGGTTGAATATTAAGAAAGCGCCTGTGACAGAAAAACATTTAGCGTGTTAGAAGATGCTAGAAGAGGGGTGCTCAATGCGTCAAGGCTGTCTTGGTCGATCGCGGGATAGCGTGCCCCCCCCAAAAAAAAAGATGTCAGCCAATGTTCCCTCTAACCTCCGTGCGTGCGCAATTGTGCACCGCTGATGCAGTCTCTTTGCAGATATTCTACGTAGCGCGGGAAAAAAAAAAAAAAAAATCCAATCCAAATTGAAAGTATAACATACAGCTATTCAGTTTGTGGCATTTTGCTATGTGATTCAATGAGTGAGGGATGAAATTCACATGCGTACTGTAAAAAATGAAAAGAAGAAGCCACTGGTTTCTTTTAGGCAGCACATGGAACTTTCTCTAACAACGACTGATGCGCCGCCACACTCTTTTTCCTACTTTACCTTACACTCCGCATCCCATCAATGTGTTTTAGAATGACAGCGTCCACCACCGCTGCTTTAGTTAGCAACACAGTCTGGGCAACGTAGAGCAAAGACGAGCTAGACATGATGCTTGTGTTTACTTTCGATATGAATGGAGAAAGTTGAAAAAGAAATGCTGTTGTTTTAAGATGTAATGACTGTCGGAGTATGTGAATAATTGAAGAAAAAGTGGTTAAACTGGATGAGATTTTCTCTTTTCCGAGTGGGAAAGGTCTGGTCTGAAGCCAGAGTAGAAAGTGAAGGATGAGAAGGTGTGTCATTTTAAAATTCCACCTTGGCATAACCTCATCCAGGATGAAAGCACAGACGATACAGTGCACAAAAAGCTAATTCTGTATTTTAAATATAGGAGTCAACATAACATTAACCTTATAACGGTTTCGGAGTATCATCATCATCCCTCCCGCCCCCGGTAGCTCGCAAGAGGCTGGCTGCTTGAAAAGTAGATTCTTGGGGTAAAAAAAGGTCTGTGCTAGAATATGCTCAAACACTTCAGTAGCTTCAATAAAAATTCAGTTTCTAGTCTGTGAATTTAAAAGTTGTGGGGAAAACGCACGTTGTTTCAGTCTGAATAACGAAACATTTTTTAGCATTGAGAATCACGTACTAAAATCTATATCTGTATTTTGATGAATAAATGTTGTTTAATAGTATTATATTTCAAATGATGACATATTTTTGGGAACGCCGTGTATATGCCTTGTTAGTTTTAGTCCGTTTTCTTTACAAGACTTGACTCCACACAGAATGCTGATTTATGTTTTGCCCTGGCTATTTTATGGAGTAGCTCAGATCTTTTATGTCCGCACCACTAGTATGTGCTTTTTGGCTCATAATTAAGACCGTCGAGAGTTTCACGCGTCCTGAAAGACAAACAACTAAGCTGCCCGGTTGTGAAGGGGGTTCGGAGGGATGAAAATGCGGAGCTCAGCATGTCGAGCCGGGGCGCAGCTCGGCACAAAGGGAAGCCCTTTTTATTCACCGCCGCGTTACCGAGCAACTCTGAGAGGCCCAAATGGACTCAGTGGCGATTCCCAGTTGGAGGTCTCCCAAGCCAACATCCGTTCAAAGGGTCGTCCTTCCTTTCTAGTCGCTTCCCCGGCGTTTGTTATGCAATGTTTCTGTCTGTATCCAGAATGTCACATCACCTGTCTCTCTCTCTTTTTCCTCCTGTCTTTCTATTGAATGACGGGCCTTTCATTCAGCTACTTTTCCCTGGCACTTTTTCCATCCGTCTCAGCGAGTTCATCCTCTTCTCCTTCCGTCCTGGTTCAACATTGCTCCATTCATCTTTCCCGAGATCAATCTGCCTGCCATCCTTTCTTGAAGCTGCACAGCATATTTTACGGATTAATTGTTGCCACCCCCAATTTGTAATAATAAAAAAAGCTATTCTTTCCACGCAAGAATGTGCATAATATGAGTTACATTCCCATCTTTGCCGAATATTGGCACAACATGCAGACTCCTCCCATCCCCACTGATTTACGGCCGTTGCAACTTACGACTTTGTTTACAGCTTGCCTGTCTTTCACAAGGTCCCCTCTGTTTCTCCAACAAAACACTATTACACTAGTCGCTAAACCATATTACAGTATGTCTCGCTAAACATTTCTAGAGTCAAAGTCAAAAAAGGAAGGGCAGAGAAAGGATATCGAGTTTGACATTTTGATAATATTAATCCAGCTTCACGGGGGCGAGAGGAGAGTTAATGAGATTTGAAAAGGGCTTTAGGTAGCATGCTACGCTGTCGCTAAGCTGCTAAAAGATAGCAGCTACAGTCAAACAGTGTCCGCATCGACTTACAACTGATTGGTCGCGACAGAATGTGCTCAGAAATCAACACGACTAGTAAAGTAAGTTCCTTTCGGGTTGTCCTGTGAGGGGTAGCCGCAGCGTGACATGTCAGATAAACGCTCATATTTGTTTAGCACAGTTTTTATGCTGGATACCCTTCCTGACGCAACCCCTCTTGGGGAGTAAAGGCCCCAGTGAGATAAGAAATCAACACGACTAACTTGTGTTAAAACCAGCAAAGAAGAAGATTCATGTCACAAGCTCAACACTTCGCTTCATGAAAGTTCCAAAGAACGGACTCTCATTCTATGGGGAACAAGCAATGAAGTTCAGATTAGAGGAAATATTGAAATGGAAGATGACGTTGATGCATTTCTTTGCATGATGTGGACAGTACGCCCCTCCCCCCACATATTCTAACATAAATGGAAAACAGGTTTGACATCTGCTTGTTTCATAGCGCTGTTTAAAACATGGAACCTCTCATTTGCAGTATTTTCTGATTGGCAGATTTCACCTCGACAAACAGCTCCCTCCAAGAAATCAAGTTTGTTTCAGTTTTCTCAAAAAAGTAGCATTTTCAGATAAGGGGATTTTGCATTTTGGCTATTGCGGGCTCTCAAGTGTGAAATTAAACAACCAAATCTTTTTTTTTTTTAAAAGAAATACCATCTGCCTTACGCCCATGCTACCCTGAGAATGCCCGATCTCGTCAGATCTCGGAAGCTGAGTGGGTTTGGCCCTGGTTAGTACTTGCATGAGAGACCTCCTGGGAATACCAAGCGCTGTAATCATCTCTCCCCGGCTAGATGCAGAGGGGTTGCGTCAGGAAGGGCATCCCGCGTAAAACTGTGCCAAACAAATGTGCGCTCATCTAAGATGAACACGACCCCTACCAGGACAAGCCGAAAGGAAAAGAAGAAGAATATACCATCTACCCATTTCTGAAACTTTTGTCTATGAGCGAGCTCGGCTGCACTTCTACCACACTACCATCACAGTGATGCTAATTTACATTATCAAGACTCCCACACCAAGTTTCTCTGCCCATGGCAAAACCAAACAGGGAGGAAATCCAGAGCCACTTTCAAGCCACAGCCAAAGTCCAGTCACCAGTCTACATGGTCGGAAACACTACCATGCAGAAATTCCAGTCCTTTGGGTATTTTGTGTTTTGTTGTCGTAGGAACTCAATAAAATGTTTGTCTCCTTGAAGTAAAAACCAAGGATTCCTGCCCCTAACTTGTGTGGCTGATCCCTGGAAGTTGACGCTTAAATAAAAAGCCATATCAACGTGATGGCATTAGTGCACAAAAATAAAAACAGCATTCTGGTAAATATAATATACCAGAGCCTGCGTTGCGAACTTCTTCTACTGCATATGATGACTCACGTAAACAGATGAGGGAAATAAAGAGATCACAACACTGAAACACAGGGACAAAACTATCACAAAGAACACACTGTGGGATACAGAGGAAGTGCTCACTTGCCATTAAAGGGTTATAAGGGGTGTGAGTTTAGGGCAGGGTGACACCAGACGCCATTCAGAACTAAAGATTCCTACAACACTGCACTTGTCTTACCTGATTCTAGGGCTAGAGCGAGAGATGAGGTGCCAAGAAAGGAAGACAGAAAGGAGAGCATCAAGCAAAGTCTGACTTTAAGTCTTCAGAAAGCCAAATTGTGTGCGTTTGCAGTGAGGAAGTCATACACAGAAACCCCCAAGATAGTAAACAAAATGAGTTCCTGTACACTGGAAAATCTATTCAACAACAGTTGCCTCAGAAACGCAACAGTTGCCTCAGAAACGACAGATCTCATGATACAGTTATCAGGAAGCTTCATATTAATAAACTGAAGTCTGGGTGCAGCGCCATTATCTGATAAGCTCACGTACAATGGCTGCATTCAAAATTGGACTTACCGTAAAGTGTGATACACACTTTGCAATAAGATTTTTTTTTCCCTCTCTTTCAAAAAAAAAAAAAAAAAGAGAAAATCCCCAATTATCTAATGTCTTGAAAAGATTACCATGAGTGATTATCCTGCGGGGTAAGATGTGAAGAGTGATGTTTTTTTTCCTTCCTCAAACTCTTGGAAAATGATCGTGCTGACAATCGTAAGTGTTAAACCTGTTCAATATTTTCGATCAGAAATCCTTGGGTGTGCGTGGTGTGATGTGAAATGGAACTACTGTAAAGCCAATTAGGAATCACGGTGCTGCGGGACAAAAATATGATGCAGCGCACATTTACAGCACTGCAAACAACAACAATCACAATAGTAAATATACAGGTAACGTACTGAACCTCATTAGATTGTCAAGGTGTACCTAGTGCCTGCGATTATTACTCTGAATCACAAAATATGTCATGACTATTTCGAGTTGTTTCAATGGGAAATTTCCCCACAAAAAAAGTAAATATCAAGCACAGTGATGTTATCCAATTCCTGTAACTGTTTTCTTTTTCTCTCTCTAACCATCATACAATGTGTTTTTCACTGCAGCGTCTCCCCGGGATTCAGTTCCGAGTAGCAGTCCAGAGGGCATACCCGAGCTCAAATATTCAGCGCGTTTATAGCGCTAACCAGGACAACTTTGTAACCCTGGGTTTGTACAAGGACACGCAAAAAAAAAATGCTGAATCATTTTATCTGTCTCTTGATTATTAAATGGCAACTTTCCGGCAGAGAGTGTACACCGCACACTGTTTCAGCAGGTGTCATACATCTGATAATACAGTATGTACCCAAGCAGTGTAATGTTTTTGCGTCATCTTCATCAAAACGAATGGCAGACGTTTACCTGGCCGAGCGGGCTCCGATGCTGAAGCCCATGTAGCCCTCCTGAGGGAGAGAGTCATCCCCCAGCTCTTTGAGGTCCTGGGGCCGCAGGTACTTGTCCGTGTCGCAAGTCATGGCATCTTCGCCTGGTAAGGGATAGCAGCATGAATTGTTAAAAAAAAATAATAATTAAACTGTTTTGTTTTTTTAAACTGCTGCAGCAAAAGTAGTCCCTTATCAGATTTTAATCAGGCAAGAGGCCTTGGGACATTCATCTGTCCCAATTATAAGCAGAATGCACCTGCAGAACCTACGCCAACTTTTTTCTTGCATGAGACTAAATCTTCTAGAAGGACATGCAATAGACAAGAATCATTAAAACATTTTTTTTTAAATGTATAATACACCCTTTTAAGTACATCCATAGTCACTCTACTTCTATGTCCGGTACAGCTGAGCCACCATAAGCCTGAAGGCACAAATGCCAAAAGTGAGGAACCCCCCTTCCCCACCGCACAGCACCTCGATCGGCGGACCGGTGGACGATGACACGCCGCTCCACGAAGCGCGCGGCGCGGCTACCGTGCTTGGCTTTCTCCCTCATGCCTGGAAAGGTGCTTGTGTGCAGCGCGCAGCCCCGCAAACACTGCGCTGCTCCACCGCAGCCCCTCCCCTCTCGCCTTCGCCGGTGCCGCACTACAATCGCACTCCAGTTTCACACATATGCCCGGCTCAAAGCGTTTCCGAACTAACCTTTCATAATAAAACCCACTTTTTTCCCTCCCTTTTAAACTTGTTCATGAAGACGAATCTATGTTCAGGCTATAGATTCGACGCAGTGTTTGTAAATTCAAGTGAATTTACGTTCCCACTGGAGCAATTTTGTTCGGTGACGAACGTTGTGCTTTTATTTTGAGAACTTTAACTTCCTGTTGTCATTGGCCACCATTGTCGTACTTGACATCCCACTTTCACAGAAGCTTTTATCCTTTTTTTTTAATTCGATTTCGTCATTATTGCCCATTTTTTTCAAATAATACGCAACATCAAAACGTAACATTTACACACCGATTTCGAGTAACGGTGGAAAACTGTCACGATATGTTTCCATTGAATCAGTCATCTAATTTCGAGTTGACTTACCTTTGGGTAACGAAGCCATAACTCCTTTTTTTATTTTATTCGAATTAAGGATTCCTTTTACATTTCAAGTGAAACAGCGTCCACGCAACGAAATCGGGAAAATTACTTCCGGAAAAAAAAAGTTGCTCTCGGTGCATTAGCAGAGAGGAGGAAGAGTAAAGTCTGGTGACATCTGACGTCTGCAAAGTCCGGCGTTAATTCGCTTAAGAAAGATCATCTCGTTGGCTTTCAAGAGGCGACACTGCTCTCCCGCAAACGCCTTTTTCTAACCCACCACGAAGGAGAAAGTGATCCTCCATAAACGAGCACGAACTGACCTCCTCCACCATCTTCTTCTTCGATGGTGGCACAGGTCTGACCACGCATGGAGGAAGCCAAAATTGAAGCCGATTTGAGGAAGTCCCCTTGTTGCAAACTTTGCGCAAGGCCAACTGTGCGATTTTGGGATGCACAACAAGTCATTTCAACCAGCCATGGAGTGTTTAAGACTTGTACGGAGTTCCAGAACTCACAAGGACCGAGACAAGACCTAAAAACATGATGTCTGCAACTCTTTCAAAGCACGCAATGTCTAAATTCTTGCAATAAATACAATAGTAATACTTGTTTGTATTAAAAGTGAAGATTTAAAGAAGATCTTGGTTGCATTAAAAAAAAAAACAACAACAAACTGCAGTATTTTTTGACCTTAAAGGAGAAATCCACTGGTTTGCATGAAAAATTTATCCAATAGGTCATGTAATATGTACTCTATTTTGACAATGTGATGTTACATCCTCTCTCATTTAATAGTGTTTTGAGAAGATTTTTATCTACAATTATGAATTTTCAGGGGGGCTGCCATTTTCGCGAGTCACGTGACCTACGTGCGCGGATGTGAAGTTGTTACGTGCCGCAACAAAGACTCAATTACGTGGGACACCATTTATGTCCAGTGCTGATTTCTTGGATTTATCCTCATATGTTGAAAAAATAGCAGTATCGGTTGATTGGGAAGACGGAGGAATACTTCCATACACGGCCGCGAGCGCTCATGTAATCGAGCCTTTGTTGCGGCACATAGCGCGGCACATCCGCGCGTGTGGGTCATGTGACTCGCGAAAATGGCAACGCCCCTGAAAATTCGTAATTGTCGCTAAAAATCTTCTCAAAACACTATTAAATGCGAGAGGATTTAACATCACATTGTCAAAATAGAGTACATATTACATGACCTATTGGAAACATTTTTCATGCAAAGCAGTGGATATCCCCTTTAAGGTCACACAATACTGCAGTATGTTGTTGTTTTTTTTAAATGCAACCAAGATCTTTAAATCTTCACTTTTAATACAAACAAGTGTGATTATTGTATTTATTGCAAGAATTTAGACATTGCGTGGTTTGAAAGAGTTGCAGACATCATGTTTTTAGGTCTTGTCTCGGTCCCTGTGAGTTCTGGAACTCCGTACATTATGTTGTCAAAATAGAGTACATATTACATGACCTATTGGGTACATTGTTAATGCAAACCAGTGGAGTTCCCCTTTAACGTGCATAGTGGGGGTCCCTTAATAATCAAAACCTCTTTCCTGAAATATTCATTTAAGGAAGACATTTAGATTTGCTTGTATTATTAAGTGTTAACAATCAGTTCATCTCGGGCCAAGGAACGATATGTTGAAAAATGTTGACTTGCGTCATGACACAAACTAGTACTTTGCTGCTTCCTTGCGGCATATAAAAGCAATTATAAATCTCTCTTTATCCTTATACCTGCCCTGCCAACAGTTGGGGGATTACTTTAGAACATTTCAAGGTTAAGAACAACGTGCATTGAACTAGTTTACAAAGCTGTGTAAGAATACGTCATCAATTACTGTTTTTTCATATAAATACTGCTTGAACATAATTCCCAGCATCCCCTTCTACACACACATCCTGACCACCCTACAGCATAAGAAGATTTGCTACCTGTATAGAGGATTAGAGACTCTTTACATCCACTCTCTCTTTCTTTACACAACCACCTGTGAATCGTGCCGGGAACCCTCCTACGAGGGACCTTCCATCCAGTACTGGATCATACCTGTTGAGCCCCCCCCCCTTCAGTTGGCACACAAAGCGTAACTCCAGGCACACAATAGTTGCCGAGGCAACATGTCCATGAAGCAGCTCATCAATTTTACAAGCGTGTCGCTTTCGGAAACAAAGCCACGGAAAACTTCTTGTCGTGGTTGTTGATATTTGGGGTGGCTTTGCGGCACTTTATAACATGTCCAGTTCAACAGATACACAAGATTGGTAGACCTCCTCCAATCTCCTCTTAAAAGCGGAGAACGGCGCGGTCGTGTTAAAAATAACAAATTAGCTTTTAGTGGAAAATAGCACAAGTGCTGTCAGTCTGCAAAGAGACGGATGGAACCCCAAATTAACCCAGCAAAAGGCTCACGTCGGAAGCAAAACCAGCGTCAGAAAGGCGTGTTTGCGGTTTTCTGGAATGATGTTAGTACGCCCTATTGGACAAAAGTATTAGGACGCACATCTTAGTGAATTAATTGATCAGATGGCGCATTGTTGAATGTGGCTTTCACTTGTCTATTTTCCCACTTCACTTGAGCACTGGCATATCAAAAGCTTGCACCACCAAAACAAAATCCTAAATATTCATAAAACTACATGCAATGTGTTGCACATGTAAAGTTGTAATCCAGAGGACCTATATTTCATTTATATGTCACACAAACGTAGCAAATTTTTCATTTAAAAAATATTTTACAAATTCTCAACACAACAGCTAAGAAATAAATTAGCGCCAAAGTGCACATTTTTTTTTATAATCTGAATGCCTCCGATGTCTGTTTCAAACCGAGGCTCTGTTGAAGCTGCTGCCGTGTGACATCACACCAAGACAACCCCAGTAAAGAAAACGGCGTCCTATACCGACAATCATACACGCTGCGACTGGGATCTAGAGATACACAGCAGTGATGAAGAAGTTTTTATGGAATGCTCTGTGGAAGACATACAGTAGGAACTGAAGAGGAGGAATTTTCTTATTCTTCCTATGTTCAAAAAACATCCCATGCATGTGTAATTCAACCATATATGTTCGAACCTGAGTTGAGGAATGCGATACAAGGACAGGATTCGGAGAGGCCTGACGAAGTTGGCGTGGAACTTTGCACCAAAAACACAGACTCAAGATATCTACGTACACTTTGTTGACGAAATAATCTAATTCAAACACGTTTAAACGTCCGATGCTTCTTGCACACAACAGTGAGTCGGTTTTTGTTGTTGTTGTACTAGCGACGGAGTCGGCGTAAAACAAAAATCAAAACCTTCGGTATTGTTTTGCGTTTAAAGATTTAGCCCGTATTTTAAAGAATGCACCTAACACTTGAGAGCACACACTGCCGTAGTCGAATTTCAGGAAGACCTCAGCGTCAACAGGACACTAACTTTATACAGTGTCCAAATTTCATCACCTCCTAAACATCACATGGATATGGATATTAGCTGACAAATATATCTGTATCGGTATTGTGCTTACATTTAAAACGAGCTAGATACTTGTCAATACTAAACAATTGATCACGTACGTACTTACTTGCTATAGAAGCCAAGTGAACACTGTACCGGGTTTTCAAAGCAGTCCTCTGTGAAATGCTTGGAACATACGATCGTCCACTTTGATTTGTAAGTCCAATGCGCTCGCTTTGTCTTCACAAACTTGGTCCAAAACCGGCCCATCTGTTCATCTTTCGGCCATTTATGTGACCTGACTCCGTCAGCGTTTGACGCGGAACAGCCATATACAAGACACTTCCTCACCATCTTTGCTAGCTTTTTCACTCTGTGGTTAAATGTTGTCTTAATGTGACGTCACATTCCGGGGGGTTACGGAATTTGCTGAAACTAAGTGACAATTTCGAACAAAATCTTGAGACTGACTTTGACGCTAATTTATTTTATTTCTGACGTGTTGAGAATTTTAAAAATATTTTTAAATGAAATTTTAGCTACTTTTGTATGATAGACAAATAAAATACATTTCCACTGGATTAGACCTTGAAGTCAAGGAACCCAAAAATATTTTTTTCAATTGGAAATTCCCATGAGCGTCACGTGTCCCAATACTTTTGTGCACTCCCGCTCGAATCAGTCAAAATTATCCTGGTGTGAGTGTCATGAGGAGAAAAGTCAGATTTCGAAACAAAAGAATTAGTAGAAGCACGCACAGGAAACTGAAACCACAACCGGAGCGGTTCCGACGGCAAACTAATGAAGCGGTACCTTCGTCGTCGTCTGACATCGACTCCTGCTCGAGACTTTCAGGCACATTGGCCCAAACTGTGATTTGAATGCATACGTGGCGACACATGTGCACATGTTAAGACTTCACAAACCACAGTCTCTATTGCAGAAGAGTCATGCAGTATAGCAAAAAAAATTAAAGTTTTGTTAGCTCACCATCGTCGTCCGACATGTCCAGGAACTCGTTCATGGTTTCCGGGACATTGATTTTATGTTTTTCAGCTGCATTCTGTCAACATGAGAGGAAGATAAAATGGTAAGTAAGGCTCAGTTCCAAAATAAATGATCTGTGTGCAGTCTTCGATTAAAAGCATTTTCCTTTATAAGGATAATAATGAATTTAATAAGATAAAGGACAGCATTGTTAACGTGTTGTATACACGTCTGCCTCACAGTGCTGAGGTTTGAGTTCGGCTCTCTCCTTGTGAGTATGTTGGCTTCAATGAATACAATTTTCTTATTAAAAAAAAGTGGCAAAAATGATCTTTTTGTGGACAAAGATTTTAAGTAGAAAAGTGACTATGACGCGAATATCTCTTGCATTTGTGACACGTGGAACTATTTACGGACATACTATGAATGATATCGTGATGGACGCGGACACACTGGGTGGCTCGAGTTGAACGTCAGAGGCTCTTCGCTCCATGAACGACGTAAGGAGAGATTCACCCCCTAATCTTTATCTCTATTTTATCAAAAGATGTACGGATTTAAAATCAAAAGTGATGCTATGCAACTGGGTGTCTTACAGTATAATAATAATAATAATAATAATAAAGGCATAAAAACCACCTCCACTCTAAAGCTGACTGCAGCTGCATGTTCAATGAAGGCATATCATAATATGAGCAGATGCCTCAGCAGAGTGAATAATAGATAAATCCCAATGTGGCAACCTTGATCATCAAGTTACATCACAGCAGATGGACACCTGCCTCAACCCCCCCCCCCACACACACACACACACACACAAACACACACGCACACAGACACATTTATTCTGAGGCTTACATGAGTCTGGTGCAATAGTGTGAATATTAAATGTGATTCTCAATCAATAAATAATACAAATTAATAATCTGGCTATGCAAAATTTTATAGATACCGCATATACACACACACACACACACAACTGTTTTTAAGTTTTTAAGTTTTAATAATGTGTGAATTATTTCTACATTTTATTTCATGAATTTATATACTTTATTTTATATTTTATATGAATCAATGATTATTAAACAGTATTTTGGGGTTGATTAATTGAGATTTAATTTAATTTTATTTAATGACTATATACGTGTCTGTGTATGTGTGTATTCATTTTATGACTATTTTTAATCAAGACTATACTTTAATATATTGTTTCTGTACTCTAATTCTGTTTCCGTGAAAATAAAAATATAGTATTAGTAACATTAAATCAAAAAATTTGTTCATAAAATAAGAAAATATATATTTCCATGTAATAAAAAATAATAAGTATGTATCAATAAATATATACAAAATAATACTATACAAATATAAGCTTACATTTGAATTGATTAGAATCAACATATTGTTCATACTTTCATATCTTGTTTAAACAGTTCAACATTTGATGTTATTCAAACAAAAATATGATGGCATTAATTACACTTATTAACAATGTATTGGTTGAAATTAGAAAATGCATAAATTCATCAAATAAATTATATATAATAAAGTATTGTAATACAGAGTGTAATAATACGTACAGTACAAATAGATTATCTCAAATTAGTACTTGTCTTGGTCAAAGAAAGCAGTGCAGATAAATGACTTTAAATCATTTGCTGTGTGTCACGTGACGGTATTTGTTGTTGACGCGTCTCACCACAGTATTTAGGTTTTCGTCCGTCACGGGCCTCAGGGTGTCCACCACCGAGATGTAACCAAGGCGACGGGCGATGGCTAGCGCCGTGTTCCCGTTCTGAGCGGAGAGAGACCCACAGGAAGTTAGCCACATAACGGCCGACGCACACAGAAAAGAAACGGATTGACCAGCGGTCAAGCGGTGGCACTGACCGCTGTCAGTTCATTGGCCGAGGCGCCGTGCTGGAGGAGGACGTTGATGATGTGCGTGTGGCCCTGCTGAGCTGCCTGGTGCATCGGAGTGTAACCGTTCTGGACACACACGGATGGAGAGCAAGACGCCGGATGAATACGCAGACAAAACACGACCATGGGATTTTCATTTGTGCTTTTCTACCTTGGTCTTCCCGTTGACTTTGGCGTGATTCTGCAGCAGGAAGTTTGCCATCTTGGCGTTGCCATAGTGACAAGCCACATGCAGCGGCGTGTAGTCCAACTGTGAGAAAGTGAGACTATTGACTCGCCCTCTCGCGTCGAAAGACTCAGCGCGTGCGTTAAAAATATCGTTCACTGGCAATCCGAGCATCATTTTAGAAGGCCCCTTTTTAAAATGGGACGATAACTCCTTTGTGTTGCGTGTGTAGTGTGCATCAGTGAGTGAAAAACCTCCTCACGGTCAACAACTGTCCTGTCAGCAAAAATGCACGCACACTCTCTCACACACACAAGCACTCGTGTAACCTTCATCTGGTGAGGTCTGTGTGAACGTGAGCTGCCAGCTATGTACTGTAGACTCTACCGTATACATGTGTGTACGATACTGTAGGTGCGGACACTTTGGTGTGGGGGCGTGTGGATGCGTGAGTGTACGTGTCCGTGGTGAGTCAGTGTGGGTGGGTGTGTGTGTGTAAGTGTACGGTTGTCTGTACCTTTGTTTGCGCGTTGACATCAGCACCGTGGTTGAGAAGGACTTCTGCAACGTTGACTTTGTCCTCCTGAGCTGCGAGGTGGAGCGGCGTAAGTCCGCTCTGAGCGTGAACAAAGAAAGAAACATACGCACGCCAAAAAACATTCAAAAGTCAAGTGTATCCATCATGGAGTCTTGCAAGGCGTCTTGGTAAACTGCAGCGGAATTTCAGAAAACACTCCCACATGCTTAAGGCTTTTTTTAAAGGTCAAGTGTCAGCCCTATAAACATTCTAAAATAGATATTGTAATGAAAAATACATATAACAATATTCACTTCAATGTCTATACGAAAAAATAAAAATGAGCGGAGAGCGCATCATCCATGCGCAAAGTTGCGAAAGTCTCATTCGACATTCAAGTGGTGGCAATATTGGCTGAATCTTCTGTCCCTGAAGTCACCCCGGACATTCGCCATTGAAAACACGCTGTGGCCCCTACTGTAGGACACGGAAGCGCTTTTCGGAGAAGAGAACATCTCACAACCGAGTGAAGTGACCGGGGCAATATTACCCTATCGTTTCGAGACATATTTAGATGATATGCAGATAACAGCCAAACCGCATGCGGCCAAAACAACTCCTCGTCCGATCCACCTCCGTGGCGGTGATGAGCTGATCACGGCTTCGGCTGGGGTGCCACATCTACAAATTTAGCACCCCTGACTTACAGATTACGCCCCCACCCCAGCTATATTTTTTTTTAGTAGGTGTATACACGCCTACCTGTCACTTGGAACCCACAAAGCTCTTGTCCTTTGCACCAGTGCAACCCATTTTTCACGACGAACCGGGTCTTTTTGAAAAGTATGAAGAGCGAATCCATCCTCCTGAGTGTTCGAGCAATATCCAAGCAATACAACAAGCCGGCATTTTGGCTAACACGAAGGAACAAAGAGCTACCTTCCAGCAGGTAAAACTCGTAGAAACATACGAGCCCGTCTGAGTGCGCTACTGCTCTGTACATCACTTCCTGCTTCTTCTCGAAAACAAATCCCTCGAGAGGATTTTCATGGCGGGAGTTACAAAAAGTCATATACTGTACGTCAAAATCATGTTTTGTGGTGAAAAAAACGGATGGGTCCATACTGGCTGCCGTTTTTTTCATTAACAACATACTAAAAATCCTGCATTTGGTGACAGTTGACCTTTAAACATCTCATAACTCTAGTATCATGGCCTACGAGTGCGCTTGGAGGCAATTCTTGATTGGCATTACCTTGTTGCAAATGTTAACAGCGGCGCTCTTGGCCAGCAGTAGCGACACCAGGTCCACGCTCCCCTCCTGAGCCGCCAGGTGGATGGGGCTGATGCCCTGCCGCGTCACCGCGTTGGTGTCGGCACCGTACTCCAGTAGCGTGGTCCCGATGTCCATTTGGTTCTTCTTGGCGGCGATGTGCAGCGGCGTGTAGCCATTCTGGAGAGACAGAGGACCGGAGGCTTTGCGTGGGTCGACTTCATACTGACCCCATTTAAATTGTAGAAGTTGTGATGTCCAATAGTATAAGTTGCATGCAGTGCGGTGCCAACTTATGATCTGAAATTGTTCTGTGCGTAAGCTCATAACTCATTTTTCTCACGTAACAGGGATTTGTGTCAGTTGAGTTATGAGTGTGGTCACGGAAAAAAAATCAACTCTTACCCAACCTGCAACAATACTCATTTTCCAAGCCCTTTCCAGCATTTTGTCCAATTAATAATTAATTTTGCATCTAAATTGATTCTATACCAAATCATTCATCCCATCAGATGCAGTGCATTGCAGATATTTTTTTTCACATTCATATCATACATAATTTAACAAATTGAAGGATTGTGAGTGTACGCTGTAGTTTTTGGTGGCAAAAAAATAAACGCGTCGTAGCCTAAAATATTAAAACTGTAAAAGAAAAATGTACATAAGGTAGAGTACTACTGTGCATTATTATATGTTTAAGAGTTTAAAATGTGTTTTTAAGAATATGGAAAGTTTATCATAGTATGAAATGTGTTTATAGAAGTGTGGGGAAGATTAATAAGAGTCTGGGGAGGTTTATAGAGCTTTAAAATTGGTCTAAATAAAAAAATATGTGGTTGCTACTTTTTATTTTTCATCTATAACCTGATCCCGTCATGAATGAGGAATTGATGTAAATGTTAAGAGGTAAAAAAAAACAGATGAGTAAAGAAACAGATGAAAAGAATGAGAGCTGAGAGGTAAAATGACTTCACCACATCTGACCGAAAAACACAAATGTGAGCTAATGCTAATTTATGAATGGACAAAAATGGGAGTCTTTCTTTTATCCGGAGACACACCACGGCGGTCCCGCACCCGGTGGTGTGTTGTGTGTACCTTGGCGGCGGCGTGCGGGGAAGCTCCCTGATCCAGCAGCAGCAGTGCTACTCTCTGATTATCGTAGTGAGCGGCAACATGCAGCGGAGTGAGCCCGCTCTGAAACACCGCACACGGACACGGACAAAAACGCATGCAACCGGTTAGAAGTTCGCCGACTGGACGGAGACACGCGTGGGCCACACCACATTTAGATGGGCCAGAAAGACAGCAGGGTCAGTAAATACAGTACCAAAGCTGAAAGCCGCCAGAGGCAAGTTTTGTGCAGCGTCTGCGTGAGCGTGGGTGTGTGTGTGTCTGTAGATTTGTAGGTCCAGTGGAACCTCGTTTTAATGCAGGGGTGTCAAACTCGATTTGTCACGGACCATATTGGAGTTACGGTTTCGCTCAAAGGGCTGTTATGACAGTGAAACCATAAAAATGAAATTTATCTTTCGAATCAGAAATGAAGGGTCATGCGTTTTTCAACTACAGTATTGTTGTTTGCTAACACAAAAACGCTTGAAATATCTGAACGTCATCGTTTATGGCATGACGATATGAAATTTTGGGACAAATTTTAAGAAAAATCATGGACCTTGATACGCTTTATTTGCCTTCGTGGGCTACATAAAATCATGCGACGGGCCGGATCTGGCCCCCGAGCCTTGAGTTTGACACCTGTGTTTTAACAGAATAATTGGGGAGAGTGACTGTCCGTTTTATTGAAGCATTTTTTGTGCAAACACCAATCCTGTGCTACACAATTTTTTCCCCCATGGCCTTTAAACACCCCGTACAGTACAAATAACTTGTACATAAATATACATATATATTTTAAATCTTTAAAATGTTTGACAAGTTTTAAAGTTTATCCATACATACCTCACTGTTGCATGGAAGGAGTGTTATTAGGTGATACTGAAACTATTTTCTGTCCCTTAAATCCGAAATCAAGGTTCCACTGTGTGTGTCTGCGTGTATACGCGTGTGTAGGAATGTAAAGTTCAATTGTAAGTCTTTGTGTAATTTTGTGTGCGTCTGTGTTGAATCCGTGAGTGTGTTGTCTAAGAGTGTTTAATTGTGTTAGTGTTGATGTGTTGAGTTTGTGTTGTATTCTGTATCTGTTTAATGTGTTTGTTAGTGTGCAAGTGGAGTTGTGTAAGTGTATACGTGCGTCGAAAGCACAGGTGTCAAACTCAAGCCCTGGGGGCCACATCCGGGCCGCCACATGATTTTATGTGGCCCGTGAAGCCCAATCTAGAGTGTCAATTTCAATTATTCTTTTTAAAAATTTGTACAAAAATGTCAAATTGTCATTGTCATTATAAACGATAAAGTTGAGATATTACAAGCATTTTTGTGTTACCAAACATGAATAGTTGGAAAACACATTACCCTTGATTTCTGATTCCAAAAGTAGATCATAAATTGATGTAAATACGACGTGACGATTAAATATTTGTATTGTTTCAAAATCATAACGGCCCGCTGAGGGAAACCGGACCCACAATGTGGCCCGCGAGAAAAATGAGTTTGACACCCCTGGTCTAAAAGGTATGTGTTTATGTTCATGCAAACAGAAGAAATAAGAACACTCAGCAGTTATAAAGAGGGATGAGTTTGTATGTGCCAACTGTTGTTTGAAATTTAAATGCTTCCCAAATTATTACTCACGAAATAATGTAAAATAAATAAATAAAAACATTGTTAACCGCATAAATGTCGACTCAAATTAGGTTAAAAGATGTTAAGCTGCACTTTATAAAAGGGTTATTTATCATTTTCCCATAACAATGACCCATTGTTCAATAATGCGGTCAAACTTTTTTTTTTTCTAACTACACCCACGCAGCATTCTACGCAGTCAACAGCGAGCACGGCTTAGTCACCATATGTACACACACTACACCATAATGTAATGTATTAAAACTTGAATTACAGGAGTGGAAAAATATGATGTGGTATTTTGTACTCGAGTTCAATGTAGGATCAAAATCTTGTGAACCTGAAAAGTTGCTGAGTTATCCAAAAGGTCTAATAGAAGCGTCATTATCATACTTGACTGAAACTACGAGCTGCTAAATGCTTTCAGATGGTAGTGCGGACATATTGCTAGCTAACAACGCATC
Source organism: Syngnathoides biaculeatus (assembly GCF_019802595.1). NCBI lineage: Eukaryota > Metazoa > Chordata > Actinopteri > Syngnathiformes > Syngnathidae > Syngnathoides > Syngnathoides biaculeatus. Next base: position 7,779,223 of record NC_084651.1, on the reverse strand, counting down.
AGAAGATTGTCAGCACATTATAACATCCATAAATACGTCACATTTACGTTATATATTATCAACATTTTTGGTGTACCACAGGGAAAGAAAACATTAAGTGCAGGGTTATTTATTATGGAATTTGAGGTCAAAATAGTTCAGTTCAGTAGTTCATCCATTCTTTGTGTGGGAGCATCATTTACAGCCTGACACATCGCATCAATGTCAGATCACTCCCTTTTTAGACAAATATTCCTATAAAAGCATATTTGGTAGCCACATAGAGGGAGTTCATATTGGAGGCCTACGCACTAGACTAGAAGGAAGTAGAACAGCGTGATGATGTGTAATCAGCGGAAAAAAACTGGTACAGCAGTCATTTTAAAAATAATTATTAACAAAAATGCATTAACCAGAAAAAAAAATTGAATTTTTTAGCTAAAACATCAGATGACCTTATTTTTATTTTTACTCTATAAATTAATCATATAGTTGCCCAAGTCATCCTTGAACGTTTTCCAAACACAAGAACACAATTTTCATGAAGTACATTATATAATTTGGTAATAATAAGTTAAAAATGACTTGGAGGATTATGATGTTAGATGAACAATATATATGCATTTTTATTGTCTTTTGTATGAGTAACAAGCAGCAGATCACATTGAGTTATACAACGAGCAAAACAACAGAATTAAATAAATTTATCGCGACCGCCAAGCAGAAGCGCAGAGGTGGCAAGCAAAAGTTACATTTTCTGATTATCACAAATGAGCAATACTTTTTTTTTTTTCCCCCCACCTCCCAATCACAAACTAAAAGTGGGAGAGTCCAATCCAAATTAGGAAGTCATCAAGGTATGTAATTGTAATGATTACATTGTTTTAGAAAAAGGTCTTAATGTCAATTTTTGCATTCCACACTAACGGCCTCAGGGTCAACATATCAGGAATGAAATGGACTGCGTAAAGAGACCCTTCTTGGCCTCTCACTCGTCTTTTTTAATGGACTCCTCACCTTGCCGGCAGCGTCAGGCGCAGCTCTCTTCTGCAAGAGCAGACTGGCCACCTCCATCTTGCCGTACTTTGCGGCCACGTGGAGCGGACTGAAGCCTTTCTGTTGGAACATACAATCCCATAAAAATAAGATTCATCATTAAGGGTGGAAAGGGAATATTTATATGATGGATTTTTGTGCGTGGGGGGGGGGGGGGTGTAGGGTCCACCCCTGAAAATATAGTTTTACCGCTTTTACATGCTTTAAACACATTTCCACTGATTAAAACACAGATATAAAAAAAGAGATTTTAAGAAACAAACTGCAAGCTGTCACATGCGATCGGTGCAGGGGTGGACCCAAATGCAGGACTCCGAGACAACGGCAAAATGTCCAGTGGGTTTTATTGCAGAAGTAGTGTCTGCACACGGTAACACAGTGCAAACTCAATTAAATTGGCAAATGCCCGTGACGTAAACGGCAACATAAATACATGGTTAATTAACATGCCGAATGCGCAACAGCTGAGATGTGTACCAGAGGTGGCACCGCCCAGAGAGGTGAACAAGCCACGCCCCTCCCGGTGGTGCTCCAGCCCCCCTCATGATGCAAGCATTTTATTTATGCATGCTGGTTTCAATTCTTCCTGCAAGCATTTGGAAGATGTTGCCTCACATTTTCCAGAAAAATATCAGAATCTGGGCAGCTCTGAAGCACTTCATCAAATTCATTTTGAAGTCTTAACCTGTGCTGCAACTACGAATTTTGAATTTTATTCATATGGTTATGAACACTCTAGACAGCTTTGTAAGTGATCAGTCAGTTGTTCCATGAACAATGGAAATGGGGCAGTTTGACGGTGACATCATTTCTCCGGAACACAGCTGACTCGGGTGATGTCCCAATAGATGCCGTGTGTGTGTGTGTGTGTGTGTGTCTGTGTGTATTTGCATGATTGCAGACCAAGGATTTCACCCTCTATTAATCTGTTCCACTGACAAAGGTCACCGTCACAAAGAGCCCCCCCCTCCCCGTCAGAGCGACATACCACACACATGCTTAAACCAGTTTCATGATCAAAGTGCCCTTCACAGTTCGTTATGACCTCCCTCGATGCAGTTAGTCATTTGCGAAACTGGGACTACCCGTCATCAACTGTGCGGAGGAAGAACCCCCGAAAGGATAAAAATCCATCCATCCATTTTCTTAGCTGCTTATCCTCATGAGGGTCGTGGGGAGTGCCGGAGCCTCTCCCAGCTGTCAATGGGCAGAGGGTCCGGTACACCCTCAACTGGTTGCCAGCCAATCGCAGGGCACATAAAGACAGACAACAATCACACCTCGGGGCAATTTAGAGTGTCCAATTGATGTTGGGTGTTTTTTCTGGGGATGTGGGAGGAAACCGGAGTGCCCAGAGAAAACCCACGCAGGCACGGGGAAAACATGCAAACTCCACACAGGTGGGTCCGGGATCGAACCCGGGACATCAGAACTGTGAGGCCAACGCTTTTCAGCCGAGCTACCGTGCCGCCTACGATGAAAGTCATCTGCTTAAAATTTTTGGTAAGGTTTTGACTTTTATCATTTAAATAGTAAAGTTAGTTGAAAATACATTTTTAAAAAAGGCATTACTATGTAGAATATTTGATACTGCTTTTACATGTTACATACTTTTAATAAAATAATGGGGAAAATACCACTATATTATAAAATACGATAAAAGATAATGCAAAGAGCTATGCTGGTTTTAGCAAGTGTTTATATTAAATTTCATGAATTAATTCAGCCAAGAGTCTTTCACCCATACATCCACACTGCAGTGTTTGCGTGTTGACATGTGCCTTTAAGGGGTATGACCTAGTGGGTAATATGAGAACCTCTGATTTCACCCTGGATTGGCTGTTTGCACTGCTTTTGGATCTGTGTGAGCGTCTCCTCCATACTCCTTATGAGTGTTTTCATTTTGTATTTGCATGTTAGATGGTTTGCCACATTCAATCAATGACTGGATGTGCATCGGCAATGGACTGTTCCGACCTGTTAATCACTCGTAAAATAATAGCCAATCAGATAGCCCCATTGTCTTAACCCCTTGGCTTGACACGCCCCTGCCGCCATGTTGTCCCACAAGCAATGCTGGTTGTCAGTAGCGTGCGCTTGGAAAAGTTAATGTTACGAAGAAAATGGTCTTCAGATGCACTTGGGGAACGGGCAGTTCTGATGAAAGATATCCGGCTAGGTTACGAGGGGCCTGCTTGATTCATTTTCCAAAGCCTGAAACACAGAGGACGAAGTGTCTACGATGGAATAAGGCTCGAGTGCACGTACAACTAAATGTGAAGAATATCAACAAACACAAGGCTGCATGTTCGAAGGTAAGTGAGGGACAAGTATCTTCTCGGAGTTTGATTGAATTATTACCAGTGCTTTATACATTGCAGGAGAACAACTTTCACTTTGCTAGTGCATCACTGACCTGCTGAATGAAGTGTGTCATGTTTTATGCCGAAGAGTCGGGTTAGTGATGCGTAAATGCGCCATGTCATGCAAGAAAAATGTCTATTTGCCTATTTGTATCACATCTGACTTTTAAGACAGAGCACTGGATTCCATTACGAGCCAAGTCAAACTTATTCATCTAGTGACTACGGTACTGACTGAGTTAATCACACCATTTTTTAAATGTACTTGTATAAAATCGAACCTACCTCACTTATAAAGACTACAATGACATTGCTCGTGATCTTTCCAAGTAAAAAGTACTCACCCTGCTTTACATGCGCAGTACGATTCCACTATTTTATCCTGTTGGATTTCAATATGAAGTTTGAGAGGCGTCGAACTTTTTTCCATTGATCGCAAACATTTCGCTGTAACTCTGACATTGCATCCTGCTCCGTCCAAAATCTTAATTCCGGGTACATATCCTTACATGAAATAGTTGAGACCTCTCTGTAGAACTCTCTTGGACAAGTCTGACACATTTGGCAAAAAACATACGCAATATTATCTGGAATATGCGATATACAATCGACTTCAAACCTGTTCTGTTCAGTCGCCATTTTGGAAGATAGCGGGATGTGGTGACTGTAGGTAAGGAGGCGGAGCTTAAGATTGCCAGTCGCAAAGGTCCATTGTAGTTCTCGTCGCCCATGTTCGAGGGGATTATAGTACTTTAATTGCGGCATTATTTTTCCCTGAAAATCCACTAAGTGACAGCTTGTAACCGGAAAAGAAGGGAGTGCATCCCTTCCGTGCGGTAAATTTGTATCAGTTTAAAGCAAGAAAAGCAGGCTACCTTAGTCGAGGAGGACAGCGAGGCTCCGTTCTCCAGGAGCATAGTGGCGACATCCTGGTGACCTTCGCGGGCCGCCAGGTGCAGCGGGGTGTAACCTGAGGTGGTGGCCGCGTTGGCCGAGGCGCCGCACTGCAGCAGCTGCTGCACGATGTCCACCTTCCCCAGCCGACTGGAGATGTGCAGCGCCGTCTGGTCGTCCTGTAAAGAAATATTTCAATGTTGCATTTTATTGCAAGCGTGTGAAGGGTCTACATGAGTACTTCATAGTTATGGTTGCAGTCAAGTCAAACGTGCAAGTGTCAAATAAGCTTGAAGTCTGAAACGGAGGTAAAATGATGTGTGGCCCACTCTGACCCAATGAGCTGAAGTATTTTTACAAAAAACTGACATTCTGTGTGCAGATTTTTTTTAAACATTCAGACTGTCAGTCAGAGTGCACACCTTGGACTTGGTCTCCACTTTGGCTCCGTTCTTGAGCAGGTATCGAACCACGTCGGCCTGGCCCGCCCTGGCCGCCATGTGGAGTGCCGTCTCGCCTCTCTGCAGGACACACACACACAGACACAGTCGATGAGATTTCTTGAGCAGCGCGTACAGTATCCAACACGTAACAACCCGGTAATGATTCTCTCACCACGTTGGTGGTGTTGGGCGAAGCTCCGTGATGCGTGAGCGCGTGGACGATGTTCTCGTGGCCCATGAAGGCCGCAACGTGGATTGGCGTCAGGCCAGACTGCGGAGAGAAACTTCATTTAAAGGTTGGAGCAAAGTATAAAATACAGCAAACCCCACAATATCGCGGTTTGTTAAGCAATCGTTTACGATGTTTTTTTACGGTATACAGTTAACTCAGTGTTTAGGAGTAAATTTTGTCAGCCCAGTTATGGCGTTTTGCATTTTATGTTGACATCAAGATAGTACAGAGAGTCCTCGGGATACGACGTTTCGACTTTACAACGCCCGTCCCCGTCCGCCATTTTGTCTGGCTCATGGTTGTCCGTGTTTGTGCGCCTTGAGTATCTTTGCATTTTTCGCCCTCCTTTTTAAACATTATCATCCCAAAGCAGAAAGCTGTGTCTTTTAGCAAGGCTTCTGCAGCCAAAAGAAAATCCATTACCATGCAAATGAAGGTCAAGATCATTAAAAGAACGGAGAAAGGAGAGACACCAACACCACCAAGGCTTCAGTCGGTCAACCGTGGTGGCAGTTATTAAAGACATAGCCCGTATGTTTGCGCTTATGAAGGATTTCGTTCCTATGTCAGATCCAATGATCACAAAACAAGGTTCTTTGATACTTGTCAAGATGGAGAGGATTAAGGACCAGGTTCCTTCGCGATAGCGAAGCACACCCTCCCCTTCTTCTTCTTCTTCTCCATCCACCTCTCAGCAGTAATGCTAAGTGAATCATCTTGTTTATTTCAATGTATTTGTTTTTTATTCAAAGTATTTTGATGTAAATTTTGACTTTAATGGTGGAATCTGACTTAAGTCGAAATTCGAACTACTGTAAGAACGGATCCCAGTCGTAGACTGAGGACTCCCTGTTGAGTTTTGCAAAACAAAATGTATTAGTATTTATATAATGTATTATGTAAATGTGTTAGGTAGAACATGTTGGTATTTTAAATGTACATTTTTTCTCTCCATTCTCATTTGATGTATGATCTCCTTGTTGCTGCTCTGTATGTTTCAAAGGCGCAGCCGTTTGAAGGTTTTTTAATTACATAACATCCTTGCTATTTTTCTTTAACCTGTCCATGTTATTTCACATTATAGATTAGAATTAATTCAGTTTTTATTGGATGAAATTAAATGTTTTGGTCGAATAGTTATACAGTAGGTTAAACTATACAATGTTTCAACCACTTTTCGTTTTTATGTGTAAGTTTTACATCTGATTTGAAAAGTGAGAGTTTTATTTTATTTTTCTCAAAATGGTGTTAAACGTACCCCATGATAAATGGCAAAAGTGAAGAGGCTTAGAAGTGTAAAAGTGAATTTTTCCACATAAAGGCACTACAGCGTTGATGCAGAGTCGAAGCTAATAAAGATGTGTCAGCACCACCTCTGTTACAGCTTGGATGGACGCTCCGTGCTTCAGCAGCAGCTCCATCACTTTCGCTCTGTTCTTCTTGCAGGCGATGTGAAGCGGGGTGAAACCATTCTGCAGAGGGGGGGGGATGAAAAGTCTTAGCGGGTATGCAACGAGGGGACTTTCTCTGGTAGGAAAACAACTGTGACTGCCGGCGAGAGTGGAAGCAAATGTGACGTTAATGAGGAATTTTCCCCATCAGCCGCACCCTTTTTATTAATCTTTCAATTTGTTTTATTATTCACTTTATAGTACGGTCTTTGCTGGCCTCGTTTGGCCATAACATTAGGTGGACCTGACCAGTACAAAGAGGTCCAGTACAAGAGTTGGATGAAGAATTCGGCTTTTACAAAGCTAGATTAAAGATTTAAAAATAAAGTGTTTAACAGTAGGGAAAGATGCTTCCCCTGTACGATATAACTATTAATGTGCTGTGTCTCCACATGGATATCAACATAATTTGAAGTATAAAAAAATTAGTAAAAAGGAAAATGTGTCAGCGTCACTAATCGGTCTATTAAGAAAGGCAAAATTATTTAATACACGTAAAATTGTTGTATGTGGCCTTATTAAATACTGTACATAATGTTTTGGTTGCCGAGAACAATTCTTTTTTTTTTTTTTTAGTTAATGCATGTCTGTATACATTTATGAATTATCAACATGCAATATGATCTCATGTTAGTTAGTTCATTTTTTTATCATCGTTTGGTTCATGTTTCCTGCGGGCACTCCGGTTTCCTCCCAAATTCCACAAATATGCAACATTAATTGGACTCTCTAAATTGCCCAAATGTGTGATTGTGATGGCGGCTGTTTGTCTCCATGTGCCCTGCGATTGGCTGGCAACCAGTTCAGTGTGTACCCCGCCTCCTGCCCGTTGACAGCTGGGATAGGCTCCGGCACTCAATGCGACCCTCGTGAGGATAAGCGGCGAAGAAGATGGATGGGTGGATTAGTTCATTTTTTTTTTAACACTACAGTTTAGTTAATCTTTTATTCACTTTTCTGTGTAATATTTTTTCCATGCACAAGATAATATTAAACTCCATCTAAGAACTGAACCTAAAACCTCCGAGTTCGATTCCCCTCCTACCAGGGCCTTGGCGTTGGGGTTGGCCTTCTTGTCCACGATGAGCTTGGCCACCTTGTAATGGCCGCAGTGGGCCGCCACGTGCAGCGCCGTCAGGTAGTCGTTGGTGACGTCGTCCACCGGCACGTCGTGCTGCAGCAGAAGCTGGACGCAGTTCAGGTGGTCTCCCTGAGTGGCCATGTGAAGCGGCGACAGGCCGTTCTGAGGCGGCGGGGGGGAGAGACGGAATGGACGGGACACGAGAGAGGGACCGAAAGAAAGAGAGAACCACACAGATGGACACAAAGAAAGATGGAGAGACAGATGGATAAAAACGTCACTTAGGTGGACACAAAGTGCTGCAGGGAAAAACTGCAAAGGAAGCTTGTTGGGAGACTGCGGAAGCATTGTTATAACGAGGGCATTACAACAATGTCTACGTGGTTACATTTGTGGTCCCGGCAGGTCAAAGTGGACGCGTTCAGTTCGGGTCGCACAGATGTGGGGACAGTGCGACACCGCGTCGCCACAGCAACAACAAAAGCTCTGCTATATAACTGGAAAAGTATAGTGAAGAGAGCTAATTCATTCAAACGCACTGTTGGTTATTCAAAGTGTCAGTTACAGTGAGAAAGGTCATATACGGCCTACTTTGACTTACAAGTCTATTTTGTTTTAAGACCACAATCGCAATTCAAATAACTTTCGCCATTGAAACGAATGGAAATGCCATTAATCTGTTCTAGCTCTACTATACCATCACCCAATTTTTTTTCCAAATAGGAAACCGAGCACTCTACAGTACTGTAGAGTATAAAAAACATGTGGTAATACAGTAAAATAGACTGTAACATTAAAACCTAACTTTCTTGACTATTTTTTCCCCCTTTTCACCACACTCGCTCAGTTTGTTCCATAGTTTCAAGTACAGTATTAACTCAATTGACATGTTTTTTTTTTCTCTGCACTCAGTTTCTTTCTCAGTCAAATTTGGTAAAATAGCTGCCCCAAAATACAGAAAATGCAAGCACAAAACATAACTCATACCTAAACTTTCACTTGGGTAACTATTTGGAACTGATGATGGCCGGGTGTTGCGAAGTTGGATGCCTCCATAAGGAGTGGGGTCTTTGAAGCTAACTCCCACATCAAACATTTGTCTTACAAATCAACAAATTGACCGACAACTTGAAAGTTGAGGCACTTGTAAGTCAAGGTAGCACTGTGTCCTGGTACAAGAAAGCTGGAAAACAAACTCGACTCTTTATCGCCTCTCCTGAACCGACACTCCCCAGTAGCTACCTTGGTCTTGGAGAGGATTGGAGCCCCTCGGTCCAGCAGGATTTCTACCACCTGCGCGTGGCCGCTCCTCGCCCCACAGTGAAGGGGAGTCAGACCATCCTGCAGTGAGAACAATTGCATTTTTAGTCCCAAAATCATAAATAATTTTTTTTAGCAGTGAAAAAGTAATCAGCAGCAAATTTCGAAATTAAAGCAAAGCACAGGTGCAGCTCAGTACATTAGAATATATTGTAAAACGTCATTTATATGAGTAGTTCAATTCAAAAAATGAATCCCGTATATCCACACAGTAGTGCCTTCTGATACATATTCAATTTGTTCAGCGAATAAGCCCATAAATCAAGACACTTGTATCTCAAATCATTATTTGTGATTGAAATGAATGCAAATGCCATCAATCTGTTCCAGCCCCCCACGAAAAAATGTTTTGTAAGTAAAATAGCACTCGCCAACATAATTAAAATGTAAAATGTAAAGAATGTAACAGTTTGTGCATGAATAACAAATTGCACCTCCTTCTGGTGTACATGATTTGTCCACCAGGTGACATCATAGCACTGTACATGCATGTAGGCAAGCGAAGTTTCTTTTCAACTACTATGACTCTGCAAATGGATAAATAATATATACCTATGAGTATTACATTTGTTGATCTGCATGTGTCTCTGCACTTTTTGTTTAAATATCTGTTCTTGAGAGCGTTATAATACCGCTGTATAAATGCTATCCACTATGGCATTTTCCATCGTCTCTTCTGTCTGAAAAACAAATTGGGTCGCTCATGTCTTAAGGCACCATTGTAATTAAATGCAAAAAAAAAAAAAAAAAACTACTGTATGTTATATTGAAGTCCTAATATTACCAATCCAATAATAATGCTAAGTATAGTAGTGAAGTACAATAAATCACTGGGATGAAAAAAACAAAAAGTGCCTTTGGAAGGGTTATTGTATATTATCAGTTTAATGGATCCCCGGGTCTGCTGCAACGTTGTTGCGCATGGATGTCCTCCAGGAGGATTTGATTAAATATCACCAGCCTCCCGTTATGAAAAGAATCATGGTGTCACCTTGGTCTTGGCATCTATTTTGGAGCCTCGGTCCAGTAGCAGCTTGACCATGTTACTGTTGCCCCTTTTGGAGGCCACGTGGAGCGGCGTGATGTCATTCTGCGCGAGAGAAAAAGAAACAACGATAGATTACTAGAAGCAGCGCTTCATTAGCGAGACACAAAAACGAACGTCGTGTGGTGCTTAATTACTATGATAACATAGCGCGTGTGTGTCTACCCACTTCTGCATGCCTGCTACTTCCACAGGCTAACATGTGATTAGCCACAAACACTCCTCTAGACGTTAGCTAATGTAATTACGGACCCCAGCTGACTGTGTTTTGCGTATATCACTTTAATGGCAACAAGAAAATACTACTACTAGTACTACTGGAACAAAATGATGTCTTGGCGGAAGTTGTTATCACAATTATGAATAGAAGCATCTGAAATTAGAATACCGTAGAAAAGTTATTGAAGGGGTTCAATTCATATGTAGAATCACAAAAGACATGGGATGTTATGTATTATTCTCATGTGTTTGGATGATAAATTTAGATTTTTCTCATTGACTGTTGAACTAAATTCCTCATAATTAGTTTTGAAAACCAGGAAATACTTTACTCTGTGTGTAGTGAGTGTATGCAGTATAATAATGATAATATTCAACTTTTTAAATGCACTGGTATTTCATATATACATCATTATATCATTGTATATAATTTTTGAGTATTTTGTACTATCCTGTTGCATCTACTAAACAAATATTTATCAAGCTACCTAGATAGCTAGCTAGGCAACCTCTTAGCTACCTAGCCAAGCTAGCTAGGTACTTACCTAGCTAGCTAACTAGCTAGCTGGTTAGCTACCTTGCTACTTACCGCACTATGGTTGTATCATGCTTAAAAACAAATGTATTTATTTTAGTTTTTGAATAGGAACTTAAATTAAACAGAACATTTTTAAAATTTTTATTTTATCAAGAGTCTAACCACAGTTAAGTATGTGTCAGCTGTCTTTTTTTCTGTTTGTCATGGAAGTTCGGAGGCGAAAACTTCTTTCACAGGCAATCGTGATAAACTGTAGCACGCCATCCTGCTTGGTAAGACATATGCAGTATGTAGTTCACCTCCCAGACAGCAGAGGTTGCACTAAACTCACCCTGGCCATGAAGTCCACGGCGGCCCCTCGGTTCAGAAGCAGTGTAGCCACATTAATGTTGCCATAGTGGGCTGCGATGTGAAGTGGGGTGAAGCCACTCTGATTGGACACACACACACGCACAAGTGAAAACACATTGGATTACAAACAAAACACACGCACACAAATCATCTGCGTCCAGTACGTGGACTGTATGTGGATATTAGATTTTTTTCCCCCCCAGATATGAGCCTCGACATGTCAATCTAATCTTCTTAGGGTCAATGTGATTCAAACTATATAAACAATGGGACCTTTTCTTGAACCAATCAGATTTCAAATCTCTCACTGGGCCAGAGCACTGACCCTTGATGATGTCAGTCTTAGCAAAATTTGTACAGCCACATATTAATACATTAACATGCATTTCATAATCAGCATCTCGGGAAACTATTATGAATATTATTTTGTGTAAATGTTTTATGTTTTTGTCATGTAACAATATAAATGGTGATTCTGAACTGGTGCAGATGACATACATGAAACAGTCATTTGCTGTTATATTCCGTGTTATTGTATATTACTGACAGGTTCAATAATCTGTGTTAGTTTGAGGAAATATAGTAAGGAAGTTCAGTCCCCCACTGAAGGCTCAGATACTATATGCAGAGCCTGTTACTGGCTTTATATATACTAACATGTTACCAAAAAAAACAGTAGCTGCACCATAATAGACATCATTTGGGATTAATTGGACTAAATCTAGTTTAGTTGTTTAGTTGAGAGTACTAAAAATGACCCTGAAAACGAACCCACCATCCCGAATAAGTCATTTCCGGGCTTAGTGAGGGACAGCTGTCCAAATGACGAAACAGTTCCACATTAAGCTACGTAATCATTCCACATTACTGCTAAGCCGGGAGAAAGAAGGTGTTTGCTAACAGATATTTAACGTCCCAAACAACCGAGGCAAAAGAAAAGCACTAACGGTACTATACAATCATTGCAAACCAGATTAAAACATTCCTTTCTTTTCTGGTTTTGGTGTTATCGTAGCGGCAGAGCTACTCTGGTACCAGGCAAAAGACTTTAGGCAACTGGAAAGGGCAAATTCCCTTGGAAATGGCATGTGAACGCTGAGAGTCACCAAAGCCAAAAATGCCAAAGACACAAATTAATTCACAGCATGTCAAAGGAATTGGCAGATCCCATGCGAACAAGCCCTCTTGTTAGAGTCCAATAATTAGGAACAGATCAGTGTCCGGGCTAAGGATTGTTTGGACTCAACAAGCTGGACATTCTCTTGAAGGACAACGTCGGTATTTAGGAGGTAAAAGGAAGGTGAAGTACAACAGACCAAATGAAAGCTGCTAGGAGCAAAAAAAAACAAAACAAACGGGTCCTTGCACTACCTTTTTTTCAAGGCATGTCTCAGATACTTGCCTCCGATGGGCGCCAATTCCCTTGTACGGGGAGATGTAGTTTACTGTCATGATATACATTACCACCCAATTTTCTGTCAGTTGATTAAACTGGTGAAAGGGGATAATTTTTCCCCTCACTTTTAACTGGGCGCTACTGGGTTGTGTTTGCTCTGCTATGAAACAAAGCATGGTCGCCATGATGAAGGAGTTTTCAGTCACGCCAAATGGCAATTAATCATCATCGTAATGATGAACGCGGCCTTTCCAAGACGGCCGTAAATAGCATTGGTGTAAACACGTTTCTCTCAGCTTTCACGCACGCCAAATAAAAAAAGGGTGGACTGGTAAACTATCAGGCTGGGCTCACTGTAGCATCATGGAGAATCAGTTGCCATGCGGGTTGAGGCCAAGCCACTGCTGATAACCGCTCGGCATGCTCGACATCCGGGTTATCATGTTAATCAGTTTCATGGATCAGAAAATCACGCCATTCAAGTCAACTTTTAGACTCAAATCGTCTGCCAAAAATAACAGCCGAAGCTTACATTTTAGGCACCATGAAACCGTTAAAATCAAGGCGCGCTTGGATACCCCAGAGTCCAGCCAAAAGGCAACGAAACATGCGCCATTAATCCCTTATAGTCTCTTGCCAAGACTTTCTGCTACATGAGTGAAGCCATGGGAGGGGAGAAGGATGATGTTAAATGGAAACAAGAGGTAGGGGTGGGACAAAAGGGGGCTTCAGTACTGCAGTCAGTCTAGGGAACTGTTTTGGGTGGGTTTCTTTTTTTCAGACTGTTTATGAGCTGAGATGGAGACACTAAGTAATAGTTGAGGTGTACCTCTGTTGTTCTATTCATCATCTACAAAGTCAGCCAAGAGAGGAGAGAATGTAACGTTAGTGAGCAAAACAAGACCCTCCGATGTGAGCGGGAGAGCTGAGGAGATAAAAATCCTCAGAAGTGGTCGCAAGAAATGACACAACGCTAACCGAGCACGGCCGCCTCACCTTGGACTCCACGTCCGCGTTGTGGTCATTCTGGAGAAGCAGGGCGGCGGCCTTGGTGTCGTCTTTGCGGGCGGCGATGTGCAAGGCGGGCAGGCGCACTTTGCCCTTGGTGTCGTTCTCCAGAAGCAAGGAGACCACCTGGTCATGGCCCTGCTGGAGGGCCACCGCCAGAGGGGTGAAGCCATCCTGCAGAGAGTGAGGAGAGGAGGGAGTTGGCGAGGGTTGGACACAGATTTCACCCCAGCTATCTTCGGGCAGGAGGCGGGGTACACCCTGAAGTGGTTGCCAGCCACATAGTGACAAACAGCCGTTGGACCCACAATCACACCAAAGGGCAATTTAGAGTCTCTAATGAATGCATGTAGCCTACAACGTGTGTGTACGCATTTTCACATGGGATTCTGTGTTAGCGTATCTGCATGAGTGACAAACGTCTTTCTGAAATTTATCTCATATGCATGACCCTTGGTTCTTCAATTTACCTGATCAGTCTACTGAGACTGGTAAGCGCGTCTGCACTTGTCTGTGTCTGCACGAGCTCGGCAGAGTAAAATCGGAGCTGAGAGGCAGCAAGCGATGCGAAACTCATCATCGATACGCTCAAGGTCACGCTACCTTCCAATCAATGAAATGTGAGACGCGGGACGATATGCAAGGATGAAGAGGAAGGGAAGTCGGAAATGAGAAGGACAGATGAGTTGTATAGTAAAGAGCGGGGGTACCTAAACTACGATCAGGGACTATTGGTGGCCTTGAATGCGGGGGTGTGTGTGTGGTGGACTTGTACAGACTTATGCACAGTACCTCAGTGGCCATACTCTGGCTGGCGCTGTTCTCCAGAAGGAAGCGTACCACCTCCAGGTGATTCTCCTGGGCCGCCATATACAGAGGAGTGAAGCCATTCTGCAGCACAAATAAAATGCAGGCGTAAAAAATGAAAACCATTTTAGGGTATATTTTACAACCCAACAGAGCCAAACACTTCTTGAACAATTGCAACACCGACAATTGCTTAGTGTGTAGCCAGCATCACGTTGAACCACACTACAGCTAGATGTATCCATTTTAAAGTTAGCTAAAACTACTTCTACTTTACCTTTCGGCTTGTCCCGTTAGGGGTCGCCACAGCGTGTCATATTTTTCAATCTTCCTCTCTGACACCCACTGTCCTCACGTCCTCCCTCACCCCATCCATCACCGTTTTTTAAACTTTGCCCTTCACATAGAACACCAGACACCTTCCGCCAACTGTTCCATCCCACTTGTACCCGTTTCTTCACTTCCTTACCACACTCACCGTTGCTCTGCATTGTTGACCTCAAGTATTTGAAGTCTAAAACTAACCTCCACTTTTTCACACTGTTTCTATTTGACAAGGCTATGGCTATACTCTGTGGATTTGGGAATGCCGAATATGTAATCATCAACATCAGCACTGTTTTTAACGACGGCAGCGGAAAAAAATAGAAGCGCGAAGACCTCGCTTTCACCTTGACGTGACAGAGCTTGCTGTAAAATGTGACGCCGGCGGCTCTGCAAAGGGTTGAAGCCTACTGGGCGCGGAGCCAGACTGTGCGAGGATTCCCGGGACTTGATGATACAATATCAAGTAAATGGACGGAAAGACACGCTTTTTTTTTTTTTTTTTTTTTTGCAACTGGTTACGCGCACATGATTCGTGCGTTGTGTGTTACTCACCTGAGATTGTGCGTTGACATTGGCTCCGTAGGTGACCAGCTCTTTGACGACTTCCGTTTGGCCGGCCAGCGACGCTATGTGCAGGGCAGTGTTTCCTTTCTGGATTTACAGGGAACAACCATAGGAATGCTGTTAAGCTCTCACGCACCTGTCCTCCGCGTTTGTGTACAGTCAAGTCCGTTTATATCCACGCCAGTATCCATGCACCCCTCAACCCCCCCAAAAACCAATCACACTTAAGTTCCAAAGGCATTCCAGCTCCCCCTGCTTGCACTGCCAACAATGTGTCACTTCCGATGCCACACGTCCCGCACATAAATGAGCTCTCGTCGAGCCGAGGCCATAAAAACACTCTCAGGAGGCTTTTATGAAACTGCGCCATACCCCGTGATAGCAGAATCCACCCGATGAGTTTCTACTAGAGTCACGCGATGTACATGCTGTATGTGCAATATTTTTTTTAGCACGGAAATTAAATAAACATGACCGCAAAGGAATGAAACTTCCATATTTACTGTACAAACATTCATCCATGTTATATCCCATACCAATTATTCTTTACTTGGTCATAAAATCCCTATGTGTCATTGGTCTACCAACAAAAGCAGCGTGAGCGCTGACTCGCTTGCAAGGTGCGCTACGTTGTACAGTGAAGAAAATAAGTATTTGAACACCCTGCTATAGTATAAGTTCTCCTACTTAGAAATCATGGAGGGGTTTGAATTTTTCATCGTAGGTGCATGTCCACTGTGAGAGAGATAATCTGAAAAGAAAAATTCAGAAATCGCAATGTATGATTTATTTGTGTGACACAGCTGCAAATAAGTATTTGAACACCTCAATCTCAATCGGAGTGGAGCCCCATCCAAGATATCACCTCGTGGTGTCTCAATTATCCTTATAAAGATGAGGAAACAGCCCAGGACTACACCAAAGGACTTGGTCAATGACCTGAAAAGAGCTGAGACCACCGTTTCCAAGGTGCCTGTTGGTAATACACTAAGACGTCATGGTTTGAAATCATGCATGGCACGGAAGGTTCCCCTGCTTAAACCAGCACATGTCAAGGCCTGTCTTAAGTTTGCCAATGACCATTTGGATGATACAGAAGAGTCATGGGAGAAAGTTTTGTGGTCCGAAGAGAGCAAAATGGAACTTTTTGGTCATAATTCCACTAACCGTGTTTGGAGGAAGCCGAATGATGAGTTCCGTCCAAAGAACACCACCCCTACAGTGAAGCGTGGGGCTGGGAGCATCATGCTTTGGGGGTGTTTTTCTGCACATGAGACAGGACGACTGCACTGTATTAAGGAGAGGATGACCGGGCCCATGTATTGTGAGATTTTGGGGAACAACCTCTTTCCCTCAGACAGAGCATTGAAGATGGGTCGCGGCTGGGTCTTTCAACATGACAATGACCCAACACAAAGAGCCATGAAAACCAAGGAGTGGCTCCGTAAGAAGCATATCAAGGTTCTAGCGTGGCCTAGCCAGTCTCCAGACCAAAACCCAATAGAAAATCTTCTGAGGGAGCTGAAACTTTGTGTTTCTCAGTGACAGCCCAGAAACCTGTCTGATCTAGAGAAGATTTGTGTGGAGGAGTGGGCCAAAATCCCTCCTGCAGTGTGTGCAAACCTGGTGAACAACTACAGAAAACGTTTGACCTCTGTAATTGCAAACAAAGGCTACTGTACCAAATATTAACATTGGTTTTCCCAGGTGTTCAAATACTTATTTGCAGCTGTATCACACAAATATATCGTTAAAACAATTATACATTGTGATTTCTGGATTTTTCTTTTTAAATTATCTCTCTGACAGTGGACATGCACCTACGATGAAAAATTCAAACCCGTCCATGTATTCTAAGCGGGAGAACTTGCAATATAGCAGAGTGTTCAAATACTTATTTTCTTCACTGTATGTACTGCTACTTGGAGCACTGATGTATTTTCACGAAGGCAAGTCACAGATAGTACAGTATATACAGTATGTCTTCATTAAAAGGAGCATTTTGCCACTGAAGGTGTCACAAAAGTTGCGCTTCAACTTAACCACGAACAAAGAACCACATCAGCTTAGACCTCCTCCTCGCCGTCTTAACATATGTGTAAAATGCATGAGCGCATACACAATAAATTCCCAAAACCTTCCACTAATGCGTCAGACTGCTCGGGGTCACAATTGTGAGGCTTTAATTGGGGAGTGTGGGGGGGGGGACTCTCTCGTTCTTCTTGAATATTTCATCACGTTATGTGTTTGTCAGCAGAGGGTTTTTGCAGCCTATGGCGGGGTGGGGGTGGGGGAGCGCCAGAAACCACTGCCAGACATTAGCGGGGACAATACTGTATTTCCCCCCCCCCAAGAAGGGTTTATTAGCATCAGATGAAAGCAGCTTGAAAATCGCAGGCTCCTCCTATAATGCGTACTATGATGATTTATTGTTGAAATCGTTCCAAAAAAAGAGTGCACTGTGGCCTTGTTTGTTCTTCAGGGATATTTTAATACAAATACTCCAGCAGTGGTGTTGCTGTTAAATTATTACTTAAATACTTTCTATGGGCAGAGCGTGTAGTGGCTTTGCACTGTTACTCCTTACTGCCCATCCGTTAAAAAAAAAAGATCCAAACGTTGCTTTTTAAAGCATCAGAGCTTCATTTTGTGGATGGTGACGTGCGGCTTACCTTGGTAGCTGCGTCCACAGCGGCGCCGAGTTTCAGCAGCTCAGCCACAACCTCCACATGCCCCTCTTTGGAGGCTAGATGGAGAGCGTTCAAGCCATTCTGAGAAAGGAGGCAAGGAGATGATGCGACATATACAGGGAGTCCTCGGTCTACGACTGAGATCAGTTCCTACAGTAGCGACTTAACTCGAATTTCTACTCAAGTTGGATTGCACCATTAAAGTCAGAATATGCATGAAAATATTTTGTATAAAAAACAAAATACATTGACATAAACAAGATGATGTACTTAGCATTAACTGCTGAGAGGTGGATGAAGAAGAAGAAGGGGAGGCTGTGCTTAGCTATTGCTAAGGAACCTGGTCCTCAAGCCTCTCCATCTCGACCTTGTTTTGTGATCATTGTGTACGACATGGGAACGGAACCCTTCACATGCGCTAAAATACGGGCTTTGTCTTTAATAATTGGCACCAGACACATTCCGCCAACTGTTCCACCCCGTTTAGACCCGTTTCTTCACTTCCTCACCCCCCCCACCCCACATTCATGCACATATATTTTGTTTAACTTTGGCTAATCTTCATTCCTCTCCTTTCCAGTGCGTGCCTCCATCTTTCTAATTGTTCCCTGCTTTCACTGCAGATCACAACATCATCTGCGAACATCATACTCCAAGGGGATTCAAGTCTAACCTCATCTGTCAGCCTATCCATTACTACCGCAAACAGGAAGGGGCTCAGCGCAGATCCCTGATGCAGTCCCACCTCCACCTTAAATTCTTCTGACACACATCTCACCGCTGTTCTGCTGCCCTCATACATGTCCTGTGCTATTCTAACATATTTTCTCCGCCACACCAGACTTGCCCATGCAGTACCACAGTTCCTCTCTTGGTACTCTGTCATAGGCTTTCTCTAGGTCTACAAAGACACAATGTAGCTCCTTCTGACCTTCTCTGTACTTACCTCAAATGTTACAAGTAAAACAGTTAAACAGAGAAATGCAAAATGTTTGGGGGCCTGGCTCCAATGTCCAGTCTTAAAACACGCAATGTTATCGTAGACAAGATGACGAGGAGGTTCTTACTAATTACAACAAATACAGTACGCAGCATCGTTCATTAGCCTAACATGGACATTTTTAGACAGTAGAAGGAAACTGGAGGAACTGGAGAAAATCCAGAGTCCACCGCATTACCCATGGACTAGATATACTGTATGATATACTGTATTCAAATGCACCAAATGAAAGCAGATGATCACAGCTAAGTGTGCTCAGCTCACCTGATTGCAAATGTTAATCTCGACCCCAGACTTGATGTAGTCAAGGACCTTTTCAAGGTTTCCAGCCCGGGCAGCTCTCAGGTAACTGGCATTACTGTCAGACTGCAGGGAGCCAGGCAAGAAGCAAAGAGGGGAAACAATGAGTTAAAATAGAAACTGCTGAAAAACTGAAACAAAAAATATGTATTTCCCATGTACCAGGTAAAACTCAGTCATCGTTCCTCATCGCAAACATTATAAGAAGAGGAAAGATGGTATCCATGCACGTATGTCCCCAGTACTTCATCCCATTGGCGTATATGTTTTAAAATGTGTTTCCTCCGGGCCAGACGAAGATTTTAAAAGCAAAACATCCTGCAGACCGAAGCCATATGGAAGGCAGCAGATCTCCCGCACGCCGCTTCACCCCGACCACGCACGTCATCCGTCACATCCCCAAGGACAGTGAACTTCCTTCAAATCCAAAGCATGTTTTGATTCCCGGAGGCACCATCCTGACACAGAGAGTTCTCGGCCGCAGCCTCCCCGAATGCGCTGGGCTGCCCTCTAAAACGGGGCTTTGTATACTAAAATAAAATGATGAGGCAAGCATAATTCCCCCCCCCCCATAAGAAAATGTGAGCAAGGGAAGGAGGGAGGGCGGAAGAGCAGAGAAAGGGAAAAGCTGAAAAACTGAACAACTGCTTTTTTTTTTTTTTTTTTGCACCTTGTTGACATTTGCATGTTCACGTGACAAAAGTCCACCTTTTATGCACAGCAAGAGCGAGAAAGGTGTCGCTTCATAATAGAGGATCACCAAATATTGCTTAATTCCAGAATCTTATTCAGCGTGGGAACCTGCTCGACAACTGACTATAGAGCCTGATCCAGCAACAAAATGAATAAACAGACGACGCAGAGCAGTTCGCTGTGCAAATTTGTGAATGGAAAATATTTGTCACTGAGCCATTTCCTGATTATTGAGATATTTTTACTTAAGATCACACCCGAGCCCCAATCTAGAGATGTTTTCTTGACAAATTCCCCCCAAGAGAACATCTCGACTGTCATGACCTCTGCAACAACAGCTGACTCGCTGAAGAAAGTCCTGGAAAAAGTTCAAAATTCTGCTTTGACATCGACAATAATGCTTCATTTTTAGTTACATAGTCAGAAAGCGAAGAATATATCCATCCATCCATTTTTTTTAGTTGCTTATCCTCACAAGGGTCACAGGGGTTTTCTCCGGGCACTGCAGTTTCCTCCCACATCCCAAAAAATATGCATTAATTGGACACTCTAAATTGCCCCAAGGTGTGATTGTGACTGTTTGTCTCTATGTGCCCTGCGATTGGCTGGTAACCGGTTCTGTCATGGTCCTGCCGGTCCAACCCTGGTTGTGCGGGTGCCCGCACGTTCGCGCTGATTGTGAGGCGCACGCCTGCGCCTCATGCTGGCTGATTGGGCCTGGTGTATATAGGACCATGGGGACGACTGGTCCGGCGCCAGATCGTCGCAACTCATGCCCCGTTCCAGCACTCCCGTACCTCTGATCGACAACCTTTGTGTACCGATCTTCGCCTGTTCTTCGACCGACCCCGTAAGCCTGACTCCCTTGAAACTCCTGCCTGCTTTGATCGTTCTCACGTGTACCGACTCCTGCCTGCCCGCTGACCGGCTCTCTACGCCCAACGATCTGATTATCGCTGCTGCACCTGGCTGCCTGCCCGATCCCCGACCTTGGAATAATCAACGTTTTTCCCGAATTACATCTGCGTCTCCCGACTCTTGCATTTGGGTCCTACCTCCGTTTCGATGGGTCGTGACAGGTTCAGCGTGTACCCGGTCTCATGCCCGGTGACAGCTGGGATAGGCTCCAGCACGCTCGGTGACCCTCGTGAGGATAAGCGACAAAAGAAAAATGGGTGGATGGATAAAGCATCTGCTACCGTAAATATTGAAACTTTCAGAGAAATGATATAAAGGCAAAGAACAATCGGCAACAGCCAAATGGGTCACCAGAGCTCAACCCTACAGAGTATGCATTTCTCTTACAAAAACCAAAAGTTATGCCACATCGTCAAGAAGTAGGTCATGGACAAAGTCCTGGCAAAGCATCTCATACTTTTGAATCCCTGAAACTTGGCACTGTCAGACATATTTTTCAATGGCCAAATATGTCACTTGATCTCAACCCAACAGAGAATGCTTTTCATTCACAAAGGGGCAAAATTGAAGCCCCACAAAAGTCAAGGTGGCGTGGGAAAGTAGCTCCTATTTATTCAGCAACTCGACACTGACACTGTCAGAGATCTTCTAACGTGGCAAAAAAAAAACATTTGTTTCATTGTCTGGTCACCCGATGTCAACCCAACATAGCCTGGTTTTCATTCACGGAAATACTTCTGGACCTAAATATAGCCTCTCCGACGACCTCGCATCATTTTTGTCTTTGCTCATTGGTTATTAAAGCCGAAGTTTCCCATGCAGGATAACATCTGTGCAGCATGTGTGTGTGTGTGTGTGTGTCTGCTGGTACAAATCCAAAGAGTTGTCCTCTTCCTTACATAAGCAGGCCTGATGCGCTATGCTGTAGCTTGCCCGCATGATCAACAACTTGCCTCTGACGTACGAGCGTGCAGGTTAGAATGCGGCGTCGCGATTTGTGCCAACAAAATACTCTTATGTAGGTTAAACGCGTTGAACGTGGCAGTCCTGGTCTCAGTCCAGTCCGGGGAAGCATCACGTGGCAAATATCAAATATGATTTATAGTCTCTTCTTCTTTGTGTGAACGGCTTAAGTGGCAGATTAAATTGTTTTAAGTCGCAACTCATGGATCTCGTCTCTTTATCCTTTAATGCTTAGTGACCAACATGTCGGACGCTCCGCCCTCCGGTTATGTCTCCATTCAAGATGAAGGTACGTCACGCAGGGCAGGGCGGCAGATTTATTATAGAAATATCGCTAAGCCCCCCTCCCCCCCAGTATCGCATATTGAAAGAAAAAAGGCGCCGTGAGAAACTGTAGGTTAAGCCTGAGAGGACGGCATTAGAGAAAAATGACACACGGGGCGTTAAGAGACAAGTGTCGTAGATTTTATATTTAATTGAGCCCGGTGAGCTTCGAGCTCATTTGTGGAAAAAATGAATGCAAATGCGGGAGCTTACCATCCCCAGGTCTGATTACAAAAGCCTCCCCCCTCAAGTTAAACAGTGACAGTCTTAGCCAAGTCATCTTATTTCCGATTACAGTAACTTCTTTGTATTGAATGAGAATATTAAAAAAAGGTTGCAACCCAAGAGAAAGAATACAAAGATGCACGTTAGACATTATAAATTGACACACGGTAACATATTACACCCCCGTTTATGATGGTTGCAATGATTGATAAAAGATAATTTGAGATATTCTAACACTGATGCCATCGATAAAATAAATGTAAACAAGATACAGTACTTTGACAGCAAGTCAGCAAAGGCTTGATTGCCGGACATCTTTTGAAAGATAACCCAAACCAACCCGCTATATGCAGAATGTCATGTGACCGACGCGGAAAACAGGATCGCTGACTTCCTGTGAGTGCTACCCTCATGAGGATTGATGACATGATTGTTTGAAGCGGAAATAGCTAAGGTTGTGTTTTCCTTAAATACTGTCATGAACCTCCGGTACGGGGGTGGACCCATATGCAGGACTACGAGGCAAAGGCATAATGTTCAATGTGGTTTATTCCAAAAACTGGGTCATACACGGTGTAGCGGTCCGACAAGGCAGAGGCACAGAAACGCAACACTAGGTGGGATCCAAAAGACATACAGCAAGGTCCGATGACTCTGGGGTAAACTAACAAACTCAACAGGACAGGATTAAACTAAAGGGCACAAAATTGCTGTGACTAGGGTGACTCTAACTTACGCGTAGAAGCGGAGAGTCCCACAGGCAGTGAATGCAACTCACTAATATAAAGCAACGAACTGGCAAATGCGAGTGATAAAAACTCCAATTGAAATGCCTGACTAATTCCAGCTGAGACCGGTGACAGGTGTCACGCCCCTATTGGCAGTGGCCAAGCCTTGCTCATGACAAATACAAATATAGCGTTCTTTTTTACAAATATGATGAATGAAGCTTAAGCAGCATTTATTGTCACCTTTGGTGGCTCTGTGGTTGACATCTTGTGCTCGAAAAAGAAACTTTGCACACATTTTTTTTTCCTTGTTTTGCTTGTGTTAAATGGTGCTCAAGAACTCTGTTAAAGTGAGTTGACGAGCTTCATTTAGACAAAGTAGCATTTTGACACCATTATGCGGCATTTATAAACAGTTATAAACCTTTTTGGGCAGAATTTTGCGGTTCGGCCTCTACACTCAGTGAATAGCAGTGAAGACTACTTGTAGTAAAATTGTTAGACCAGTACAAACAATACTTTACAATCAACATTATTTGTAAAGTCTCATTTTTTTTGTTTTTACTTCAGCTTTTGTTTGCTTTGAAGCCGGGATGTGGCATCATAAAGGTGAGAACCAGCCAAATGTGTCTACAAGCACTTGATGTCATGCGCTGATAATTCTGGCTGAGCGGCGAGCGTTCGGAACAAGCAGCGGACCGGCCGAAGCGCTTGTATTGTTTCACTTGATCTCTCACTATCCTGACTAAACAAAAACGACACAGCGGAGCTCCCAAAAGCCCGGCGCACACACCGGCTGGCCTCAAACAGCGCCCGGTGAACAGACACCTTTGCGCCCGCCATGTTACGTACTCTCATATCGAAACTTGTGACCAGAAGAACCTTAGAAAAGGAAAAAAAAGACACACTGGGTCTGGTTTTTTTTTCCTTCGTATTTTTACCATTTTTAATGTTCTGCCCCAAAAAAAGTTCTAGATGACCCTCACACGGTTCTCATGGAACAGCTTGGCGGGCCAGATCTAGTCCTCAGGTCTCAGATTTGACACGTGTGTTGTAAAACCTTCTCTAGTTTCAAATGTACAAACCCCTCCAGTACACAATGCACGTTGAACTGTCAATTACAGACGCTGCTATTTTGGGCACCAAATATGTCTCTTCTCCACCGCTCCAAAAACAGGACCGCGGATTTCAGGAACACTGCGGTGGACAGGAGCGCCTCAATTCACATCAGAATTCCGTTCCGGCTTGTTTATCACTGACTTACAGTAATAAGGTTGTAAAGTCACAATTACAGTAAATATTTTGTATCTTCTTTTCAGCCATGAAGACAAAACAATGGCAGTAACTTTTGCTCAGTTATCACACCCACCACCATGCTTATCCCTTCTTGTGCCACACGACGACGTATTCTTACACCGCACTGGCCAATAAATAAATACATAAATAAATAAATGACACCCGCTCATGGCCTCACTTGTAATATACATTTTTCTGCAGGGGGAAAAAAACGAGAACCAAACGTGGACATCAGAGGATTCTGTGATGACGTGACGATCCTTCAAGTGACGAGATAAATAGTTTGGTGAGACAAACAGATAACTGGACAGGAGGACAGGTAGAAACTATCCATTTATCCATCTTCTTAGCCGCATATCCTCACAAGGGTCACGGGAGTGCTGGAGCCTATCCCAGCTGTCAACGGGCAGGAGGCGGGGTACACCCTGGACTGGTTGCCAGCCAATCGCAGGGCACATGGAGACAAACACCAGCCCTCAGAATCCCACCTAGGAACAATTTAGAGTGTCCAATTATTGTTGCATGTTTTTGGGATGTGGGAGGAAACCGGAGTGCCCGGATAAAACCCACGCAGGCACGGGGAGAACGTGCAAACTCCACACAGGCGGGGCTGGGATCGGACCCAGGACCTCAGAACTGTGAGGCCAACGCTTTACCAGCTGATCCACTGTGCCGCCAGGCAGAAACTAAATATATATATATATATTTTTTTTGTTTGTTTACACCTGTAAATATTCTTTATCATCCAGATGGTAGTAATTTTCAAGGGTCAAATCCAGGCAACCCAACTCTTTTTGTTCGTTGAATCTGTTGTGTGTGTCCCCCCCAAAAAAAAAACATTCACATATGACTTCAGAAACTATGCTTTTAGGCCAAATAAATATTACAACAAATCCCACGCATGGATAATAACATTAGGTACAGCTGCACAATCTTACTACACCCAATTCCATTGATGTACAAAATGATTTAAAAATCTATATTTGGGAGAGGCGGCACGGTGGTTCAACTGGTAAAGCGTTGGCCTCACAGGTCTGAGGACCCGGGTTCGATCCTGGCCCTCCCTGTGTGGAGTTTGCACGTTCTCCCCGTGCAGGGCACTCCGGTTTCCTCCCACATCCCAAAAACATGCAACATTAATTGGACACTCCAAATTGCCCATAGGTGTGATTGTGAGTGTGGCTGTTTGTCTCTATGTGCCCTGCGATTGGCTGGCAACCAGTTCAGGGTGTAACCCCGCCTCCTGCCTGTTGACAGCTGGGATAGGCTCCAGCACTCCCCGCGAAACCTCGTGAGGATAAGCGGTGAAGAAAATGGATGGATGGATATTTGGTAGGGGGGGGGGGGAATTCATCAATATACTGTATGTGCAATTCCACTTCTTGTATCGTATTATCAAGTACTGCAGGTGTACCAAATGCAAACAGCCTCGCTGTAGAAAACTGGATTCATCCGAGAAAATCCACCACCGAAGGTCGGCCAAATTTTCAAAAGACAAATTATGAACAAAAACTCACAGGTGTTAAAAAGCCAGCAGCTTCATCCACAGAAATGTTCTCTCACTACCGACACTTGGTCACTTTCCTTCCTCTCTAGAGGAAGAGGAGTAAAAACCGAACCCCCCACCCCCACCGACAGCAGACCGGCCAGCCCACCTGCCCGTCACCGTTCAGACACTCATCCCGACCTCGTGGGCATCCATTCCACTCGAGCGGCCACGAGTGCTGACATACGCAAAAATAATACAAAGAAAAAGACGCGGAACAACAAAAGGTGCTTCTCCCTCCGTAGTGTGGTTCGGCGAGGCTGCGGGGATGGAGAGAGCGGAGGAGGTAAAGATGAGGAGGATGCTGACTGGTGAGTAAACAAAGCAGTAAAGCACTCTCCATAATGCAACCCCCCCCTCCCCTCCACAATCAGTTGAAACCCTGCAGCTTCTGCACCTTTCAAACGAGGAGGGAAGCCCCCCCATGACTTACCATGACAGCAATGGATTCTCCCTCCCTTTCCGCCTCCTTCCCTTTCTTCCTCACCTTCATTGACTCTGCACCAGGAGGAGGAAGAAGAGGAAGCGGGACGGGTCTTTGTGGTCCCCCGGCTGTCCGAGGCCAGGGAGGCGAGCGCGCTGGAAATAGACGCTGGTGCAAATCCTTGAGCCGAAATGACTACGCCGGGGATGTGTCACCCCACCCACCTCCATCCCTCCCACCCTGGGTTTTATTATCCCACCCACCCGCACTCGTTCCCTCCCACTATCCCTGCCTCCCGCAGCATGCGACTCTTTGTCATCCCGCTTACCGGCCGTTTTCTTCCCAACAAAGACCACGTGCGGGTTCGAGTGCCCACCGCACCAGTTCTACCTCCACTCAGCAAGTGGGAGCAAGGAATCATTTTTTTTTTCGGGGGGTGGGGGGTTTCTGTGACATCATCTCATACAGAAAAATGACAACAGGAGACACTTTCATGGGGCGTGCCGACCCTCCCCCCCCTTCGCCACATTCCACACTTTAACAGAGGATTAGGGGGGCTCTCGTTCTGGTATTAGGGACACCCCCCCCCCCCCCCTACTGTCCTCCCACCTCTCGACCCGCACAGATAGGGATGATCTGCTCACCCGGTTCCAGAGGTGGCCAAAGCACTCGGATTCACACTCTGTACTTCAGTACAAGTGCAGATACAAAAGTACAAATGAATTGAATGGTAAAATATACCGGCGGCACGCTAGTAAAGCGTTGGCCTCACAGTTCTGAGGAACCCGGTTCGATCCCGGCACCGCCTGCATGGGTTTTCTCAGGGCACTCTGCTTTCCTCCCCATCCCAAAAACACGCAACATTAAATGGACACTCGAAATTGCCCCTAGGTGTGATTGTGAGTGCGGCTGATTGGCTGGTGATCAGGGGTGTTCCCCGCCTCCTGCCCATTGACACCTGGGATAGGCCCCAGCACTTCCCGTGACCCTCATGAGGATAAGCGGCAAAGAAAATGGATGGATGGATAAAATATACCAGAGTAGAAAGGTAATTACTCGGAAATATTTAAAAATCTCTTTGATCATATCTGTTAAAACTGTCAGTATGACATAACAGTAGTACATTAGGAATGATCTTTGGAAAATAAAAAAACAAAAAACTCACATCTCGTTGTTTTTGAACCTTATAAAAGACGCCAAATTCTCAATCAATCAAGATCAGGATTGAAATTGACTTCTTGTCCTTTTTTTTCACACGCTGTGTAAACATCTGGGAGGCTAAAATAAGAAATCTATTTTGAAGGAAGGAGTCAAAAGCGTGGCGGAATGGTGGATCAGCTGGTAAAGTGTAAAGTTCTGAGGACCGGTGTTCGATCCCAGCACCTGCCTGTGTTGAGTTTGCACATTCTCCCCGGCCCTGCGTGGGTTTCCTCCGGGCACTCCGGTTTCCTCCCACATCCCCAAAAAATGCACCATTAATTGGACACTCTAAATTTCCCCTAGGTGTGATTCTGAGTGCGACTGTTTGTCTCAATGAGCCCTGCGATTGCCTGGCAACCAGTTCAGGGTGTACCCCACCTCCTCCTGCCAGTTGACAGCTGGAATAGGCCCCAGCACTCCCCACGACCCTCGTGAGGATAAGCGGCAAAAGAAAATGGATGGATGGAGTCGAAAGTGCAAATATCTCTTTTCAAAAGTAGGGATTAAAAGTAAAAAGTTGTCAAAAACATACCACCAGTACTCAAGTAAAGTTAATAAAATCTTCTGAAGTAGTCACAAAGTATTTATATCTCTTTGCTACTTTGCACCGCTGCTCCATACTGGCTTGCAATAACGCCACACAAGAAGTTAACACGCGTGCATGCGCACACGTGGGGAAAACGCACACTGAAACAAGATGGAGCTGATCGCTATCTGCTTGCAAGTGAAAACAAGCCCGTGATTAAGCGGAACGCGTAGCGTAGCGTAGCTAACATATGTGTTATAAAAGCGGGGGTATTACACCTGCGGGTGGTAGGTGAAGGGATTTTATCTCGGGGGGGGGGGCCACCCACTGCAGAATGAAAATTTGCTCTAAAATGTGTAAAAAGTCAGCGTTAATAAACACAAGTCACATGGTGCTAGATGGTTAAGAACACAAACTGACTATAGTCAATGGTGTCTTTAATTATTATATCCATCCATTTCTTCATTTTCTTTGCCGCTTATCCTCAAGAGGGTCGCGTTGAGTGCTGGAGCCTATCCCAGCTGTCAATGGGCAGTAGGCGTGGTGCACTCTGAAGTGGTCGCCAGCCCAACGCAGGGCACATGGAGACAAACAGACGCACTCAAAATCACACCTAGGGGCAATTTAGTGTCCAATTAATGTTGCATGTTTTTGGGATGTGGGAGGAAACCGGAGTGCCCGGAGAAAACCCACGCAGACACGGGGAGAATGTGCAAACTCCACACAGGTGGGTCCGGGTGCCGCCTTAATTATTATACTTAACATATGAATGTGACACTTTTATGGCAGTTAAGACTGAAATATTTCAGGAAAAAAATCCTTCCATTACAGCGAGCGCTCATCCTCCTTAAGGTGGAAGAAGGAGGGGATAGCCCGACTTAGCATGGGGAAAACCTGCCGACTCCACAAAGGAAGGCCGGAGATTCAAACCCAGATCCAGAGCCACCCGTGAGGCCCCACCATGAATTATGTTACAATATAATTGTCCTTTCCGTATATTTCAATTTACAGTAGCGGTGGGGGAAAAAAATGCCTGCTTGTAGTAAACAAACGCGACGCTGTTCATTGGTTGTTCACCTTTTTGCTCAGCACCGAGCACATCGCTCACACGCCAGCGGAACGTCGCCACTTGCATCACGGGTACATTTCAGAGCTCTTAGTCAGCGCCCGCGTGAGACATTTGGAAGGAGAACGAAACACGGGAGGAGACGGCGAGCTGACCGAGGGAGCGACAGATGCTCAGGACTCCGGAGGAGGGGACTTGGGCACGCGTGATTGGTGGATCGCAGGCGCCCTGTTCACGACAGCGCCGCAGTGAGCAAGCAGCTTTGCTTGTGTTAAAAAAAAAAAATTGAAGAATGCAGGGTTGCCATGACAATGGGGGGAGGCTACAGCAGAAGAGGACTACTTATGGGAAAATTATTTTGACTCGTGCTGTGCTTGTGCACTCACGGTGGCCCTTTAATTCTGCTGCAGCTTCTTCTCATGAGCATGTACAAACATATTTGCACAAAATATAAATGACCTAGTTCTTGGGTTACTTAATTTTTATTTATTTCATGTCACTAATCGCAGGGCACATACTGTAGACCGCTGGTCTCAAACTCGCGGCCCACGGTCCATTTTGCGGCCCCCAAGATGATATTTTGTGGCCCCCAACTTACTATGAAAGTGAAATAAAAGTGCAGCCCTGAAGTTTTATATGCACGGCACTTTTGCGGTGTTGTGTGTGGATCCGACGAGCCTACCAATCACGGCGAGGATGTGGCTCTCGGGGGGGCGTGACAGCGACCGGCCTCGACGCAAGCAGAGAAACATTTTTCATTGAGTGGTGTTGCCACGGAGAGTTTCATGAGTAGTTTTGCACACAACTTGTTTACACCAGCTTCCTTGCTTATCCTATTTTGCGCTAAAATAAATAAATAAATATATACACGGCCTCAGCGAGAATGTGCCCACAGCGGCCCCCGAGGTGAACTGAGTTTGAGACCACTACTGTGGACAAACAACCATTCACATGCACACCTATGGACAATTTGTCGGCCCGATGCGAAATCTTTGGTGATAGAGGAGGAAAATGTGGAAAAACAGCCCGGAGAGAACTTGGAACTCCACAAAGGAAAGCCCAAGCCTGGATTTGAACTCATGACCTTTGAACTGAGGCACATGCTAACCAATCCTCTCAACGTGCTGCAATTGTAATCGTACAAATATTGAAAAGTAACCCATAATACTCCTTCTTATCCTTCACATGGCAGCAAATATGTCCTGAAAACCAACTCAAGATCTCCCAAACGCTTTGTGCCTCCATAACTATACCCAACACGTTTAAATATGTGAAGAAAAAATAAAATGTCATCAGTCTAATGCAAGTGCACTGAATTCCACAGCGGCAGTTCAATCAGATATCGCACAAATATTCCTCCGAATTGGCGCTTTCGCTGCACGACTCTTCCCAGCCTGTCGCAACCTGCCCATAAATCCAATCGCTCGGTCCGCCTGCGCCGATCCGCTTTCTCTGTCTTTTTCTCCCTGCACACAAAAGACGAGCTCGGACAATCTCAGAGGAGCAGTAAAACATCTCGCCGGGGTCACTCTGCAAGCGGGGCTATCTGAATATGCGTACGCGCAGCATGAACGAGATTTACTGCTCCTGCTGCTCGCTCAAGGGCGTGGGTGCCCTTCCTGTCACCTGGGACTTGAGACCATTGTGGGGGTGGGGGAGGACATATTGGGATAGACGTAAGATCTACTCGACCTCAGATTTGCTCACATTAAGAAAAACGCACTTTTTCTTCACAGGGTTGTCAATAGCAGTGACGAATGAGCTAAAGAGTTAATTTCAATATAAGTAAAAAAAAAGAAAACCGAACCGAAACGTTCGCTTGGATTCAATCCAGCAGCTCGCCATCAGCTGTAAAAGCAAAAGCCCGTTGATCAATTCTCATTCTGCCAAAAATAAAAGGAGGGGGGAATAAAAAGTTCCCAGAGAAGAACAGAGGATGAGAATTGAACAGAAAATAATAAACACAGGAAGAAAAGATGACAGAAGATAAATAGAGAAATAAATGAGCTCAGAGAAAAAGGGTGAATTTCGGAAGAAAGCCTCCGGAGAGGGGAGTTTTTATCTGGCCTCAGCCCTCCTCCGAGTCCATCCAATAGTCAAACACTGGACTCTGCTGGTCACTTCGGACATCACAGGCCACTTGCCGACATGAAGGCCACGGTCAGCAATTGTGACTGAAAACGGTCGTAGTGACTGAACGCTGTTGTTTGAAATCTAGCGCAGGAACAAATATGTGCACGCCGAATCCAATGATTTGTGTTTAACAAACAGTCGGTGCACAGATCAAGCCGAGCCAGGTCTCTCGCTGCAGGTGAAAACGAGCATTATGCACTCGACTAACTCCTGCGCTAAGCATCCTGTAATCTCCTCTGAATACTAAAATTAAAATTTAGTCGGGGAAAAAAATGGAATTACACTAAATTATGTTGAAACCACACTTTCTCCAACATGAACATCGCTGAGGCTGACAAAGCCCACCAATTCCTCATCATTTCCAGCCAAAAAAAAGCTGAACATCCATCCATTTTCATTTTCTTAGGCGCTTATCCTCACAAGGGTCGCAAGGAGTGCTGGAGCCCATCCCGGCTGTCGACGGGCGGGAGGCGGGGTGCGCCCTGAACTGTGTTGTGAACTGTGAACTGGGATAGGCTCCAGCACTCCACGTGACCTTCTTGAGGATAAGCAGCAAAGAAATTGGATGGATGGATGGATAGATGGATCTGGAAGGTTGAACATATCCTGCTCTGGAGGGAGTCTCAGAGTCTCCAAAAATATCCAATAACACCACAAGTGTTTCGAGACATTTTGTTGTAAAAGAGCCGTGAGAGAGTATATGAAACCTTTTATGAAGACACCTGTGAATTCTGCTAAATTGTGCAAAAAAAAAAAAAAAAAAATGCATGCTGTACGTTGACTTGAACTGAATTTACAGCATATTGCAACAAGTTTGCAATGTAGGTGTAAGCTGATATTTCTGGCGTTCCTGACTAAAATGCGAGATGGGGAAAGAATTCGACCTGATGTGTGGGTCGCTCACGGCGCAGCAGGCAAGAGAAACGTCTCCTTAAAGCCACGGACGCA
The DNA here is from genome assembly GCF_019802595.1 of Syngnathoides biaculeatus. Lineage (NCBI taxonomy): Eukaryota > Metazoa > Chordata > Actinopteri > Syngnathiformes > Syngnathidae > Syngnathoides > Syngnathoides biaculeatus. The sequence goes on along the minus strand of NC_084651.1, from coordinate 7,747,169 downwards.
CTTCATCGGCTTCGGACACACGTTTGCAGTAAGTGACGACGGTGGAGCTGTGTTCGTCATTAATTGTAGTTTTTCAGTGCATGAATATTAAAGGAGACATGCATTTTTTTTTAAAACAAAATTTGCAGGTATTTTAAAAAGGTTTCTCACACTGAATGCCAAGTACGGCTTTTGCCGTCATAACAACGGAGGGGGAAGTTTTGGCGTGCAGCAAAACTACCTTTTTGCCAATTTAGCTACGACAATACAAGCTGTCGTTCTAACAACTTTTTTTTACTTTGATGAATAAACATCTGTATTCCATCCATTTTCTTTCCCACTTATCCCCACAAGGGTCGCGGAGAGTGCTGGAGCCTATCCCAGCTGTCAATGGGCAGGATGCAGGGTACACCCTGAACTCCTGAACTGGTTGCCAGCCAATCTCGGGGCACATTGAGACAAACAGCCGCACTCACAATCACACCTCGGGGCAATTTAGAGTGTCCAATTAGTGTTGCACATTTTTGGGGGGAATGTGGGAAGAAACTGGAGTGCCCGGAGAAAACCAACGCAGGCACGGGGAGAACATGCAAACTCCACACAGGCGGGTCTGGGATTGAACCAGGAACCTCAGAACTGTGAGGCCAAAGCTTTATCAGCTGAGCAACCGTGCCGCCAACATCTGTATTATCAAGCTTTAAGTAATGGATACATACCCATCCATCCATTTTCTTAGCCACTTATCCTCACGAGGGCCGCAGGAGTGCTGGAGCCTATCCCAGCTGTCAACGGGCAAGCGGCAGGGTACACCCTTAACTGGTTGCCCTGCAATTGAGGCGGGGTACACCCTGAACTGGTTACCAGCCAATTGCAGGGCACATCGAGACAAACAGCCAGACTCACAATCACACCTAGGGGCAATTTAGAGTCTCCAATTAACATTGCAGGTTTTTGGGAGGTCACGCAGGCACGGGAAGAGGATGCAAACTCCACACTGGCGGGTCCGGGATTGAACCCGGGACCTCAGAACGGTGAGGCCAACGCGTTCCAGCGGATCCACCGTGCCACCAAAGCAACGGCTATTTGAACACAAATATTAGTATTTCCATTTTAAAGGGGAAAGAAGATTTGCGATACAAGTTACGAGGCTGATCACTTAACAAATGAAAACTCGCACCTCAGGGCACCACTGTCTTTCGCTACTTTTCCATATCAGACTCCCAACTTAAAATAAAAAGCAATAACTGTAGACTTCTGGAGACTGTGAGGATTCCCTCCAGAAAAAGAAAGACATTCACCGATGTTCCTCCGCATTAGGACCGGAAATGAATGAATGGCTAATGCCGAAAAGCCACCACTGGCAAATCGGAAAAGTCCATTGAGTGCCACTTTAGTGTCCTTAAAATGAATACCATCTCTTTTTGTCTGTAATTCTATTAGTGTTCAGATAGTGGGAAATAGAACCACTCAATGATCTTTGATTGTCATCATTTGCAGTGGAATCACGTTTGGTAGATACATACGCGGAAGGATGCCTAGATGTCATCTACAGTATGTACTGCAGGTATTTATAGCCGTGCGTGCGAGTGTGTGTGCGCATGCTTGTAAAGCCGATACAGAAAGTGGAGCTTCCTTTCCAGACAGAAAAGCAAAGAAAACACTTCAAATTGTTTAAAACTAATAAAACAGATCAGTGAATGTCAAACACTTTATACCAAGTACCACCAAAAAACATTACTGGGCTCTGCTGGTTTCACCACTATGGCCAACATTATAATATAGTGGTGTAGTAGTAGTAAAAGGTGTTCATCAAAAACAATAATAATTTAAAAAAGTATACTATTCTAAGTCACTGCAACATTCTATGCATTTGGACCATTAACGGTTATTGCATTAAATTAAATGTAGGACAATCAGTTATTCAATTCTGATTCAATTTCAACCCCATTATAGTTAATGAAAAAAATACTTCTTAATCAACAACGCAAATGTCATGAAAAGTTAAATACAACTGAGCTGCACTAGGGCTGAGATTCTTTCACATACCACTAGAGCAGGAGTCGGAAACCTTTTAGGCTGAGAGCCATAAATGACAAATATTTTAAAATGTAATTCCAAAAGAGCCATCTAATATTTTAAGAACTAAATACAAGTGTATTCATGCATTTTATGTAAGATCAACACTTTAAGAGTACAATGTCTCTAAATTCATTGAAATAACAACATGCTTTTGCCGGCCAATGACGACAAAAGTACTTTTTACTATCAATGCGACTTCTTTGCTGATGGCTTAGTCCTCTGTTTCATACGTCATTAAATTAAACTTCATGCAGCCTTTGAGACTTCCAGCCGTTATTCATGAACGTAGGTTTGCTTTTTTAAATGTGAGAAAGACTTTTGATATGCATAGCTATAACTAAACATTGTCAGTACAGCAATATTCACACGCCACAGTGTGTGTGGAATGTGACGGGAAGTGCGTTCCAACTTTTCACAATCAGCTGGTCTGCAGGTTTCATTTTTTTTTCCATTTGTCTCCACTTATGTTTGCTCGCCAACAATGCTTGCCGACAGATGCGTGTCTTTATATTAAAAAAAATTCCAGTGGGGGGCGGCGCATCAGCACTCTGTCATTATAAACCAAATTGATAGGCTGCGTAAGGACTGTAACATTTGTAATTCTGAGTGTACCCCTTTAAGAGGGGAGAAGGGGGGAGCGGTGCAAGGTAAACTAGGAAAAAGTCATTGGAGGCTGTGTAGCAGGTCGTTGTTAGAGAAAGTTAAGTGTGGTGCCAAAATGTAAAAAATTTTAAATTTTAACGTCTTTTTAAAATTTTTTGGCCACGCATTCACACTATCGACCAGAACTTCCAGTCGATCGCGATGGACACGTTGAACACCCCTGGTGTATACAGTACGTCGTTATGAGGGCTCTGCGAGCTATACGCAACCGCCAAAAGAGCCAGGTGTGGCAATGCATTGTGTATCTCTTGATTTCGAAAACATTCATGACGGATAATTAGGGCGAATGAGATATGAAATCATTGTAAAATGCTTCTACATGTATCTTTCTTGTCATTCTTGCTCGGAAGAAAGGATCAATGACAAAAAACAACAGCAGCGTGCTTATCGCACCATCACCCAATCAAAAGCATCCATTGCCAAACACTTCCTGCTCGTGTAATACAACAAAAAATTTTACAGTTGTTACAACGATACAGCTCAAGAGTATAAAAACCAAAATAGCTTCGGACCAAGCTGAGAGACGAAGCACAGTGATGGCTTTCAATGGATCTTTGGCAGGTACGCCGCACCAGACTGGAGCCATCTGTCTCCACCAGACCTCCCACCGTACACGCCGGTGCACAAAAACAAACGTACGCGAGGCCAGTAAACACGTTAAATTTAGGAAAAGCGTGTTCTCGTCCATCCCGCAGCAGGCCAAGGACAGAATGAAGGCATTGATGAAAAATCGAGGCGAGACTATATCATCAAATAGAGAAATGGAAAATATAACAGCATATAATGTTATAACTTTCTGTGTCAGAAAAGAAATGAGCATTACAGTGAATCCCTGCTACAATGTGCTTATTTCTTCCCGCCTCAGCCATATTGTGTATTTTTAAGTTTCTTTTTCATGGGTTTTTACAATATACCCGAGGCGGGACCAAATTTAGAGTTGTGCAGCACTGAGATCTTCTAGAAAACATGAAACAACGATGACAACAACAAACGAGAAGCGGTGTAGGTCCCCAACGAGCTCTAGAAATAGTTTTGTTGTCACAGAGGAGAAACTATACACTATGCCTGTGAGTATTGTTGTATATTTTTCTTCTTTGTTCAAATGTGGTAAAGTAGAGTTCTTTGAAGGATTATAAATACAGTCACATCTTTGTTCATTTTAGCCCGTCTATGGTGTTTCACATTACATAAACTCGAAAACGGTTCTTACAAAATGGAAAAAAAAAATGCCTTGGTTGAACCTTTTGCTGTTTCGGTATAAAATGGTGTATTCTGTTCCGTTCGATGCTACGTTCGCATGTGTTGTTGCTCCATCTCTCTGTACTAAGTACCGTAATTTCCGGTCCACAGAGCACACCGGATTACAAGGCTCACCCTGTACATTTGTAAAGGAAATACTATTTGGTACATACATAAGCCGTACCGTGTAAAAGCCGCAGGTGTCCACATGGAAACACGAGATATTTATAAAGAAAGACGGTACACAGAAAGAATTTTTCAAAGTTTTAACACCTTATCTTAGATTAACATAGCAACAACATGGTGGCACGAACAGGGCTGGTTAAAAAAAAAAAAAAAAAAGCGCGGCAGCTACACAGGAGGAATACGGTAGCACAGCACTCACAGAGCGTGTTAAAATAAAAAAATACCTATATCACTGAGACACTGCAGTAACACAGCAGAAACAGGCTAGCGTGTCGGTAACAGGGCCGGTTAAAAAAAAAACACATCAGTAAAAATCACTGAGATGCGGCAGTAACACAGCACCAACACGCTAGCACAGCAGTGACAGGGCCAGTTAAAAAAATAATATACTGGTAAAAAATCACAGAGATGCAGCAGTAACACAGCAGCAACACGCTAGCACAGCGCTAACAGGGCCGGTTAAAAAAAAAACATACTGGTTAAAATCACTGAGACACGGCAGCAACACAGCAGCAACACGCTAGCACAGCGCTAAAATTAGTGCCGCGCTAACAGGACCGGTTAAAAAAAAAAAAAAACATACCGGTAAAAGTCACTTCCTCTGCACATATATTCCACTGGTCTCACTCTTACCTTTTGCGCTCGAGAGCTCCCTTGCGGCCGTTAGAAATAATACACAAATTATCCACATCACCGCATAAACCGCAGGGTTGAAAGTGTGTGAAAAAAGTTGCAGTTTATAGGCCGGAAATTACGGTAGCTGTTTGAAGGATTATAATGAGCATAACAATTAATTCTCTTTTGATGTGTCAAATTTAATGTTGTTTGTTAACTGAGGAACAAAAAGCTTGAAGCAAGCATTTGGAGAACTTGTGAGTGAGAGCGTCTTCTTTCTAACTTGTCAAAGTGATGTGATACTATAGTCTCTCATTTCTTAACACCAGTAGACTGCGAGCAGGCGCTAACAGATCAGTCAAACGTTTTGAGGAATTGAAAAGCGTTCAAACCATGTGGAAAAGCTAAAAGTATTTCTTTGAAAAAAAAGTTTTTCATATGCTTTCTCTATATAGCATATTTTCATTACCGTAATTCCCAGCCTACAGACGCTAACATTAAACTCTTTCTGTGTACCGTGGCTTATAACCAGGTGCGCTAACGCTAGCGCCGCATCACCGCATAAACCGCAGGGTTGAAAGCGTGTGAAAAAAAGTCGCGGCTTGTAGGCCGGAAATTGCGGTAGGTAAGTCCGGAAAGCATTCCGCAATACACAAAGGCGTACTGATGTTTTTGTATGCAGCTTTCATTGGATCTCATTGCGCGTACCCAACCTTGTGTCCAGTGTGAGAAAACATAATGATCCTTTTTGATCTGCGTGTTTAAAATAAAGCTAATAGAAGGCGGCAGGCGGACGTCGCGTTCGTGCGGGACGGACGACTTAAATTGCGGGCGGCAGCACTAAATCCTATGAGTGACATTACTGTGAGCCCCCACACCACCAACAGCGCCACCGCCCAACCTGTGTAGGAGCGTGTTGGCTGACCCTCTCTGACCCCATGGCCCACCATTCATCTGTCCGTCCATCCATCCATCCATCCATCCATCCATGATGCCAGGATAGAACAGCACCTGTAGCAGCTCTGTTATTTTATCTTTGTAACGAAGCGTCCCTTCATTCTGTGTTGGTGTGTTTTCCATAATGGCTGAAGCGGCCATTTAAGCTTTTACAAGGTCTCACCAAAAGTTAAAAGTGCGCTACGAGTGTCAACGCAGCTGACAGCATGCCTAACAGCAACACACACACACAGTGACAGCCACTTTGTCAGCAGCAACGCCGCTACCAACATGTCAAGTGCAAATTGTTTTGTCTCGGTGCATCACATTCATACGTCATGCTGACCAGTGACAAAAGTGTCGCTTAAGCAGCACATTTAACAGTTGCTGCTACACTTAGCATCTACCGTAATTTCCGGCCTATAAGCCGCAACTTTTTTTCACACGCTTTGAACCCTGCGGTTTATGCTGTGATGCGGCTAATTTGTGCATTTTTTTCTAACAGCCGCAAGGGGGCACTCGAGTAGAAAAAGGGAAGACCGGTGGAATATATGTGCCGAGGAAGTGACTTTTACCGGTCTGGCCCTGTTAGTGCTGTACTAGCGTGTTACTGCCGTGTCTCAGTGATTTTTACCGGTATATATATATATATATATATATATGTATGCAGCTTTCATTGGATCTCATTGCGCGTACCCAACCCAATATATATATATATATATATATATATATATATATATTTTTTTTTTAACCGGGCCTGTTAGCACGCCGGTAGTGTTAGTGTTAGCATTAGCGTTAGCACGGCGCTAGCGTTAAACTCTCTGTGTACTGCATTTCTTTGTAAATATCTCGTGTTTCAATGTGGGTTTCAATGTGGGCACTTGCGGCTTTTACGCAGCTGTGGCGTATGTATGTACCAAATGGTATTTCCTTTACAAATGTACTGAGGCTTACAACGGAATTACAGTAGTTTGAATGATTTACAGACTTTAAACAGGGAAGCTAAACCCCATGCTAAAACATGCTAAGGAAGTTAGCATTACTTCACATAGAATTGGCACTGGTATTCCATTCCATTTGGAAGGTGAAAATATGAAACGTGTTAATAATCTGGTAAAACAAAAAACAGGTGGCAAAAGTACATACAATATGTGCTTAGGTGGAAGTAAATACATGTATATGTATCAAAACACACACACAAACTGTTAAAAGTAGAAAGTCTGACCAACTACACAAAATTAGCAAAAAGTCTTTGGAAAAAAAATAAATAACCGGTAGTAAAGCAAAGTACATATATCTAATTAATATATATAGACATAAATTAAATAAAATACATCCCATACAATGTTAGTAAACTCCTGACAAGACCAGCGAGCTTAGAGCTAAACTGCTAGCATCAAACATAAGATAACCCACCCGGAATTAATGTTCTGGTAAACATTTACAACGCATAGCGTAGCGTGATAAAACTAAAACTACGCTCCGATGGTTATCAGTCAAGTTACAGTACACCTTTGCTCTTTGCAGATTTATTTAAGCGATGACCATTTTCACGCGAGGATACATTTGACGTACGAATCATTTTATTTGGAATATTAAACAATGAAATGGAATGTTAAAAATTACCGGGTCTCATTCTTGCACGGCATACATTGTGGAGCTTTTTGATCCTCAACTCAAATCCACAATCTTGGCAAATTTGAAGATTTTACCTCTCCTCTGAAAAGGCTCGATTATCGGACGTCTCGAAGATAATCCCGAGCGATTGTCCTGCGGTTTATGTTTACAGGGTACTTTTTCTTCCCCGATGTGCTAAGAAAATGATCAGTGCCAATAATGTTAAACGTGTTTATGATCACAAATTCCTCAGAGTGTGATCAACACCAAATTCGGCCGAGCCGGCGTCGACGTGATTGTGACGTGATAAGATAACTTGATATCTTCTTCCATTTTACATTCTAACGGAATAACTGCCGATGTGTTCTCGAAAAATGCTGCAAATGATGAACTGGAAAGAGGTGGAGTACCACTGAATAACATTTTTTTCCAGTCAATGTTAAAAATCGATATTGTGTGTTCTCGGTATGTTCTGTGCTGAGTGTTTGGAGGGATGATAAAATTCTTCCCCCCCCCCCCCCCCCCCCACGTAAGGTTCTCTAACATGTTTGGCAAAGCAGTTTGTGAATAATTGAAGCATCTTGTAAACAGGCCGCACAGCATTTAGTCAGTGCGTCCTCATAAAATATACCCAAATCATCTGCACAAAGGCCTATTTTTATCCCTCGCCGTCGCATATCCCGCACAAAATAAAGAATACCAATCCCACCTCAGAGCGACAATCAACCTTTTCCCCATCAGATGCCGTTATGCTGGATTAGTTCCCGCCGCATTGGGCCTGTGGACCCTTTTAAAGATGCGCAACTATAATACTGAACCAGCCAGCAGTTGACAAATTTGATTCTTTCACCGAGGCTCACACTTTTGGCAATGCTGCACATAAATCGCCGAGGCCACGCGTTGAAGGTGAAAGCACTTTGAATTACAAATAAATAAATGTATACCGGGGGAAAAAAATGGTATCTTTTCATCGTCAATTACCCTCTTTAGGGTATAATAATTTTTTTTTGGCCTTCAAGCCACAAGCATCAATACATCCAGTGTGTTATGACAAAACATGAGTTATAGAGGCAGCTACTAGCTGGACGATAGAGAGGGCTTAAAGTGATAATGTGTATTATCCATCCATTTTCTAAGCCGCTTATCCTCACGAGGGTCGTGGGAGTGCAGGAGCCTATCCCAGCTGTCAACGGGCAGTAGGCATGGTACACCCTGAAGTGGTTGCCAACCAATCACAGGGCACATGCAGACAGACAATAGTCGCACTCACAATCACACCTATGGGCAATTTAGAGTGTCCAATTAATGTTGCATGTTTTTGGGATGTGGGAGGAAACCGGAGTGCCCGGAGAAAACCCACGCAGGCACGGGGAGAACATGCGAACTCCACACAGATGGGGTCGGGATTTGAACCCAGAACTTGGGAGGCCAACGCTTTCCAGCTATCTACTGGCTGTGAAGTAAGACTGACTGGGCTGTATGATGGGGTCAGAAGTGTCAATAAAATCAGGAATATTGAATTAAAAAAAATAATAATGTTGGGCGTGGCGCTACAAAAAGTTCTTGCTTGCTGTTGTACGAATTTTCAAAATAGGGAACGAGCGGCCGGTGACATTGTTCTTGTTATCTGCGAATGTGACATCAAAGTGGCAGGTGGTCAAGTGGGGGGGGGGGGGGGTCGGGAGAAGCCTGGTGGTGGCGGGGGACCTAAAAGGGGCGGGGGAAAAAAAAAAGTAATTATCAAGGCGAGCAGGAGTGAGTCCCACGGGTCATATGCTGCACGCCTGTGTGCGACCGTGTGTGTGTGCATGCGCGCGTGCCATTTCCATACATTAAGCTTTATCTCTGAATGTCACCTGCCATTTATGGATTTGTAAACATACCACAGTGACAAGCAAATATCGTACTATGGTGCTATATATTACTCATAAAAAAGCATACATTTGATTTAAAATAGCTAGTTTTGTTCAGATTATGTTGCTAAAAATGCATAAATCCTATTTGAAATAGCTAGTTTTGTAATAATTGTGAAATAATTTTTTCTAACAAGAACTGTCATGAAAGACTTGGCCCCTGCCTGGCATTTGCCAGTTCGTTGTCCTGAGTTAGTGAGTTGTATTCACTGACAGTAGGAATCTCCACCATTGAGAATAATATCATATTGAGTTATCCTCGTCACAACGCTTCTATCCTACCGCAATTCAGTCTCGTCGTAGATTATATTTCATAGTCATAGTCAAGTCCTAGTTCATGTTTCCTAGTTAGTCTCCTAGTCATCAGACCTCGCTTCACGTTTTCGGATCCGGCCTTTGCTTATCGTTTTGTGCATCTGCCTTCTCGGACTGCGTACAACGTGCATGACCGTGTTCCTTGAATAAACCACGCCTAACACCATGTTCTCATCTCGGAGTCCTGCATTCGGGTCCAGCCCGGCACCGATGGTTCCTGACAAGAACAGATTTATCTCAATTTACATGTGCACACGTGCATCTTAATACAATAGACTAGTGTACTGTAAAAAATAATCCCCCAGATTCCAATACATCTAATATAATCATTTAGTGAGCTGTACCTGTGTATAACACATATACAAATAGTCCCCCTCAGCAACAACAAAAAAAAAATCATCTTCTTCCGATATCCATCCCAGTGGCGCCTCAGCAAGTCCGCACTGCCTGCGATCCACCTCGTTTCCCTCCATCTTGGGCCTCCCCCGCCCCCCACCTCATCGAGCCACCATAATGACATCATTACAAAGTACAACTGTCCTCATTAGCATGTGTTAATAATGTCAAGGTGAACTTTGAGAAAACTCAAGCAAATCTGCATAGCAACAAAAAGAAGGAACGGGATCGATGTTTTTGTACTGTACATTTTGTTTCATTTTACAGACCGACGTACAAAAATAATTGGCGATATTAAGATTTTGTAGTGCCCTCCCAAGGTCGTTACCATTTTCCTATCGGGCTTATTACACCTTTGCAAATGGCGGCTATTTGACTCTTATATTGCTAGCCGAGAAGAGTCTTTCTCACAAATATTTTCTGAAAGTGCATGCGTGAGTCGTGACCGAGACTACGGAGCGTTCCTATTTTGATGGGTTACTTTGCCGTCGGAGGAACCAAAATTCCATGGAGGACCCCCCACCCCCGTAAAGCGCCCAGTGATTGCATAAAGGCCCATCTGGCGCTTCCCAATCAGGGCAGCGCATCGTCAGAGCATTCACGAGGAGCGGACGAGGACAGGCGAGAAAAAGACGCCTCTCACCTTCAAATGACCTTTAGGCTTGCCATCATTCTCTCTCGCTGTCACTCTCTCCCTCTCCAACTATTTGTAGTCTGCCTTATCTCTCTTTTTCACACAAATGCTTGCCTTCTTTCTCCATTTGCGCTTATCTACACTCTTCTTCTACATTGGACCTCCTTCTCCAGTCCTTTTCCGTGTGACTATTCAATGCACTCCCGCCGATGCGAATGGAAGACTCGTCAACGTTTAAAGTTGAGTAGTGCGGCAAATAGCTGAATGTACGGAAATAGCTGTGGCAGACCACAATTATACACGACATGGAACAGACAAATACCTCCAAAACAGCACAAGCCTGCCATCTCCCTCACACCAACACCACGGGACCCCAAAGACGAGTTTCTCACCCTATCTCTAAGGAAGAGCCCGGACACCCTGCGGAGGAAGCTCATTTCCGCATAGCTCGTGCCCGTAGGTGAGGGTATTCATTTCTATTCATTTTTCCACAGCGCTTGTCCTCATCGGGGTCTAGAGTGAGCCTGAGCCGATCCCAGCTTACTTTGGCAGACGGGCGTGGTACACCCTGAATTTGTCACCAGCCAATCGCAGGGCGCCAACTACCATGAATGTACACATCCACACCAATCGACATTTCAGTCTTTTAGTCTTAGTTTAGCAAGCTTTTTTTCATCCCAAATGTGGGAGGCAGCCAGAGTACCCATCCAGAACAGGTTTTTTCAAATAAATTTGGTCCATACATTTGGTTGCCTTTCCTGTCACACTGGGAAAAAAAATTTCAAGTGGCTCAAAATGTGTCACAACAAACCACGTGACTTCGCTCTCGTCTTGCTGGTCGCACCGATGGAGAGATGAAAGGAAAGTGTCCTGTTGAGATCTTGAATAAGACTTTGATCAGGCCAGCAAAGCTTCAACTCGTGAACTAGCAAACAGCAATACATGAATAGATTGAAATTGATTACGTTACAGCTCAAATTGACCCATTTTAGCAGGAGGCGTACTATAATGTGTTTTTTTTCTGTAAAGGCTGGGTTGTTTTGCTATTTAGACCTCCGTAGAGTGATACTCTAACGTAGATTTCGAATAAAATTGTCAATCTCTAGAAAAAAAGCAACACCTTGGTTTTGTCATACAACTGTTCAGAAAACCCCCCTCTGACAGCTACGACTGTTTGACCCAATTTTGTATCCACTTTGTCCACATTCGGCTAAGACCGCCCACCTTTCCTCTGACTGGCTGCCTCCGTGTAGGAGACATACTTGTGAGAGCAGACTTGTTTTTGTTGACAGCGCTAGCTCGGGAGCGGAAAGCGAGGGCAAAGCTCCTCGCTAGTGACGTAGATAAGCTTGAGAAACCCAAATGACCTGATTTCAGGCCTTTCAGCAGAAAAATCTCTCAGACTCAAGAACACGTGGTTGATTTTATTCCATATTCGACAGGTTTACTTAGGGAACATAGGGACAATATTCAATAAAATAAAAAGTTGGTTTGTCATAGATTTAGTCAAAATTCCCAATGGCTCAAGAATTACAGCATGCTCTCGTCTTTAACTCCACCTGTTTTGGTGGCAGGGAGTCCTGCCTGTCTGAGTCAAGTGACTAGTTGGACTCCCCACTCCATATAGGCTGGACCAATGGCAAGTAGAGATTTTGTTACCATGACGACGAGGGTGGAACTAGGGATAAAAAAGTGGGCCAATTAAGGAACTGTAATGCACTCGCACGTGGGCAAGGAGCGCTACAATATTGAACAGAACAAAAAGTCAAACGCACAAATATAACAGGAAATTATCTGTCAGAGCTACAGTCAGGCAAAATTCAGGTCCAGACGCTCACATGCAGATGACCCGGCCAAGGTCCTGAGATCACTGACCAAGCCACGCCCCTTAAAGGCATAAGTACAACACTATGATTGTTGTGACTTGGCTTGCCTAAATATACAGCAATTATACGTATATGTAAGTTTTTTAGGTGATGATGTCTTTTTGTTTTGTTCCCATACTATATAGTTCTACTTTGATTTATTGAAAACATGCAACCTGAAAAAAAAAATATTCATTGTACATTTTTGTCACATCACCAACGAGAATAAGTAGGAGAAGCTTGGCAATGGCCCGCACTAGACGGCCGTCTAGCCGGCGGCGAAACGTTCAGCGACACCGGGAGGAGTTCCCACAGCCAACACAATTAGCCGAGGCGAGCACGAGCACCGAATTCATTAACCTCCATCTTTTATGAGCTACTCGGGAAAAGGAGGAGGAGGAGTAGATGGGATGCAACACGTATGCCGGCTTTGTTTGAATAGAATTGACAGCGAGAAGCAACAAATAGGAGACAATCTATTAAATGGCCTCATTCTTTGCCTTCTGCCTTGCCTTAAGTCTGATGTCTGTTCACCCTCCCCCCCCCCCCACCTCGGGCCAAGCACAGTCTTCTTGCTGTCACTCTTGCCAATGGGCTTGAGGGCTGACACCCAAATTAAACACCGCCATTCTCCGGCTAGGAGTCCTTCCAAGGTCTAGCAAACACACAAACCGGCGAATGTCCGATAAATATCCCAGGGAGGTACCACAACAGTATGGAATAGGAAGTTTCCTGTGCATGCCTCCATCTTTTTAATTGTTCCTCCGCCTGCTCCCTGCTTTCACTGCAGATCACAATATCATCTGCGAACATCATGGTCCAAGGGAAATCCAGTCTAACCTCATCTGTCAGCCTATCCACTACTACCGCAAACAGGAAGGAGCTCAGGGCGGATCCGTGATGCAGTCCCACCTCCACTTTAAATTCTTCTGACACATCTACGGCACATCTCACCGCTGTTCCACTGTCCTCATACATGTCCTGTACTATTGAAAAAAATGTAAGGAAGAACAGAGTAAAAAAATAGGAGTAATATCAAAGATCAAGTGAAACAATTGCTCATGCAAGTGCTCTCGCTCTGATTTCGGTACCAACATTTATATTCAACATGAATATATTTGTGGTTCTCGAACACTTTCAGTGTGTGGAACAATAATTTGTCAGTGGGGCTATAATAGTCAATTCTACTAGTTAACACATTCTCTACCATTGACGGCTTTAGAAGTCAATTATTTGCGTTAAATGGGAAGGCTGGCAGTGAATACTACTCTGACACTCGTCATGTTTTTGTTTTTTTTCCTGCTGCTGACGCTAGTAGTGGAAGTAAAAGTAAGACAAATTGGGTCATAAGCTTTGACATCAAGGATATCAAACCTGTTTGAAGATTTATTCAATATCCTGGATACGCATCTTAAATTGCATTTACTAGTACAATCTTTGTCCTGGTAGTACAACTTTAGCATACTCTGTTACTAGTGAGGCCAAACCGTGCACTAGTTGACAACTGTCTGGTACTCATACAAAAAGTGACATTTTAAAATTCAAGTTAACGTCAAAGTTTTCACTAGTAGAATTATAGGAGTGGCACGCAGATTTCAACTAGTGCACAGTTTTGCCTTACTAGTAATGTAGTTGTCCTACTAGAATGCTGAAATTGTCCTACTAGTGTGCAGTAAATGCAGACACACACACACACACACACACCTCAATATTTGGCATGTGGTGCCATCCCAGACTCCATTAGTGCCAGAGCGGAGTGAGTGGCGCCTGATAAAAGCAGCAGGTCTCATTCGAAACACCTCGCGGAAGTTCATTTACAAAATCCCTCCCTGCGTTTTGACTTATGCCACTCACATCTAATCAAACGTACCTGAACCACGGACCCCCTCGGAAGATTGCAGTATCTATATTGGACTTTTTCCAACCCCTCGGTACCAGGCAAATGTGGCGTTGAGTGGCAAGAAACACTTACTCATACCAGTTGCGATGCAAAGACATTAGTCATGGCAGCTGCAGTGTGATATGAGAGAACTTCTTCTCCTATTGCCTGACCTGGAATACATGAACAACTCAAATCTTGTCTCTGAACATGCTAAGTATGCGCACATAAGAGTTTTCACGTTTTAATATGCACTTTGTTCCATCCCCAGTACCCTTATTGTAGCTACATCTGTCACTTCTTTAATCTTGCATGAATCTCTCTGACTTTGTCATCCTTCATCAGAACACAGAAATAGTTGGAAGGCCACCAAGCAGGAGGATGAGCAGTAGTAAAAAAAAAAAAAAAATACTAAAAAGTTTTGGGATGACAAGTGACAAATCCACTCAGTCACTCGGGTGACTGATGACTTTGTAGTGGGCTGGTTTCGCAGCATCAGCCAGAGCACATTCAGAGCTAATAATAAGCCGAGTCAAGGTGAGATAGTGGACAAAGTGATTTAAAGGACAGGTGGAGTGATAAATAGGAAACGATGTGTACCTGTCATTTTAACACAAATTGAAGTTATACGGTACGCGCACCCAAAGCAGCAGCATAGTAAAAGATGGGAAAGACGCAGCCGTCACAAATAGGGCGGCAAAGCGCAATTATGGAACGCTTCCAGTAAATTTCACAGGAAGATGAACTCTTTCATCAAGTTCGTAACGCAGCACTCTTACTTAAAATCATCTTGTACATGAATAGAAATGCGTCTACTGTGTCCGCCTTGCCCACCTGGGGGAAGTCAAAGATCGACTGTTCATTGAGATGTGCGAACTAATCTCGGGTCATAAGGTCATTTGAATTTATCGAGCTTAGCTACCTCACTTGCGAAGATTTTTGCCTACCTCTCCACTCCAGAGCCAGCGCTGTCAACTTCACGAGCAGATGTGTGCACACTAGTGACTACACAGAGGCAACCAATCAGAGGAAAGGGGGCAGTCTTCACCGATGTGGACAATGCAGATACAAAATTGGGTCAAACAGAAGTAGCTGTCACTATGCAAATAGATTAGTGCCACCAGGGTTTGAATTTGAAATGCCACAGAAAACAGGATTTGAATTTGAAATGTAAAGTGATCACATTTTTAATAGTTGCTACAATTCGCTGTCAAAAATTCACCGTCTGTGCCACCTGGCAGGACACCGAGCCAATCGCAGTTCCGCTTTCTTAGTCACGTAACGTCACATACTAAGAAAGTGTAACTGCGATTGGCTGGGTGTTCGGTTCTGACCGGAAGTTACCCTGCCTGGTGCCACAGATGGTGAATTTTTAATTGTAGCCAGTTGAATTGTTAAACATTGAAAATTTACACTGAAATACAACTATTGAAAATGTGATCACTTTACATTTCAAATACAAATCCTGGTGGCACTAATCTGCTTCCATATGTCAGAGGCCTTTTCTGGCTTTTCAGTGTTCTGTTTTTTGTGAAAATGAAACTTTTATAATAAATGCATGATAGATTCGCTCTTCGGAGATCTAAATAACCACAAAATAGCCAACATACTGCATGCTATTTAGCGTGAACATAAAACTAGATAACCTAAAGACCATGTGGTCGTTTTAAATACACAAACTGTAGTTTCCTTTGTTTGATGTTTAGTTTGACAGTGAACTTCTACTGTGAGTGGCAATAAAGAAGAATTATTCACTATTTCCTCATTTGCTCTCTGTAGTGAATTGAGTTAAGTTAACTGCCAGCACACAGAACTTTTATCTCAAGTCTGAAGTCTAAAAATTCGGATGGGGACCAGTCCGAAGTGTCCCCTTCCTCCTACACAAAGTCAGCTGGGATAGGCGGCCCTAGTAAGGATACGCTTATGTAAAAGACAGATGGACAGATAGTCACAACATAAGCATCGATATAATGAGTAGCACCCAAATGTCTCCTCATATTACGATAACTACGCTCCCTTCCTAATACGTACGATACATTGTGGTGCCAGGGTACCTAATGTTGTGTCCATTAACGATGATTAGAGCTGTGATGACTCCCTTGTTGTTTATGCCCCGGTCAAATAACATTGCCAGCAGCATAATTTAAAACCGAGGCACCCCTCGGGCACAGTAGAGTACAGTAAATGTCATCGCCAGGCTACCGAACAAGATCCATCACGGTCAGCGCACGGAACGCAAATACGGCTTTCGTTCGGCACAATAGTAGTTACAACTGTATCAGCCCGTGGTTCCGGGTCATCAATGAGCACTGGTAAAGTCTTTTCAACAAAATCCGTGATTGTGTGTGTGTGTCTGGGGGGGATGAGTGTGTGGAAAGCGTTTTGAGACATTTATTTGATATCTAGCCGAAGGTCAATGTATGAATACCCAACGCAGTAGAACTAGAACAATCACTGTCTCACTTGTTGTATTTTTTTCCACCACTCGTACCATCTTGGCCAAGTTTTAATCAGTTAAGAATGCTTATATTTACTTTTCACGTAAATGACATTTTTAAGTATATATATAGTAAGTATATATGTAGTATATATAAGTATATATTTAACTTTTAAGTCATCTACATTTGGATTTCATCTTGAAAGACTGTTTATTTCTCAACCTTTTTTTCTGAAATACATTCTTAAAATCATCTTTTTTAATTAAATTATTCACTATAGGGTTTTTTTGGTCTATATTGATATATCAAATTGGGCATAATCCTACAGTAGCAATGGTAAGTATTTTTAAGGTGGTATTTGAAGTTTTAAAAAAAACAGTTTTAGAACCACTGATAAAGTGCTTCACTAGTACTAATTGAGCTCAAAAAGGTCCTACAAGTACCGTATTTTCCGCACTGTAAGGCGCACCCCATTACAAGGTGCACCTTCAATGAATGGCCTATTTTAAAACTTCTTTTCATATATAAGACGCACCACATTATAAGGCGCGTAGAATAGACGCTACAGTAGAGGCTGGGGTTACGTTATGCATCCATTAGGTGGAGCTGCACTAAAGGCTCAATATTGATCCTTATATAAGGCGCACCGGATTATAAGGCGCACCGTCGGCTTTTGAGAAAATGAAAGGCTTTTAGGTGCGCATTATAGAGCGGAAAATACGGTATGTAGAATTGTCAAACAGTAGCGGAAGCTAGTAGTGGAAAAAAAAAAAAAACGCAACTTTATTCACACCCTTTCAACCCTGCGGTTTATGCGGTGATGCGGCGCTAGCGTTAAACTCTTTCTGTGTACCGAGGCTTATAACCAAGTGCGCTCTGTAAATCGGGAATTACGGTACTTGGCATTCTACTAGTATTCTAGAGGACAAAGGCCGTACTAGTAAAATGACCTTAAGTTGGATATTAAAGATGCTAAATAAATACTGAAATGGCTCTCTACTGTATATTGTGTGTGTGTGTGTGTGTGTGTGTGTGTGTGTGCGTGTTTGTGGGTGTGATTGGACACGTACGAGAGGAAGCCCGCGTGCATCTTCTCCGTCATATGAAAAGCACGGTCATCAATAAATCAGCCATGTATGCATTATACATGCATCCCAAGTGCGCGCACGTACACAAAAGGAAACTACAAAAACGGACCTACTCAGCGCTCTTGCTCACAAAATCAAATACAGCGGGAGAGGATCTTTTTTTTTTCCCCCAGCTATTATTAATGCAATTTATACATCTGCACTGGCCATTCATCCAACAATGTTTTAAAATGACGATCGTGCAAATATTTGTGGATGCGTACTATTGTTGGAGCTGAGTGTAATTTGAATGTCTTCAGTTAGAGCGCTATATAGTACTTACAATCAATGCCACTGTGGCGTTTATGTACTTAATTTTGTTTGTGGCGGCACGGTCAAACAGCAGTTAGCGGGTGCTGCCTCGATGTCAGAAAGTCCCGCGTTTACTCTTCACAAACCCTAAAAAAAATGCACGTTTCCATGGTACGGGCAGACCTCGCAGACCAGGGTGCACCTCGCCCTCAAAGTCAAATGAGACTCAGCTCACTCGTGACCCTAATGAGGGCAAGCTCAATAGAAAACAGATAATGAGGTTTGAACCGACACGGTTGGAACATTTGCTTGAGCTCAAGGGGTCTCGGGTTCTGCAAGGCAGAGAATGGATGGATGGGTGTCGCACTTCAGGGGTTCCTCCAACTTTTTCAGCTCTACTTAGCTGTACTCTATTGTGTTCCTCCAATATTCAAGGGGAACTGAACTTATAGATGCCACAAGATGGTGGCAAAGCACCATTTCTATATTACACAGGGCTACGACATTACTAAATGAAGCTCCTCCTCTCACTTGAACATAGTTCCTTGGCATCAAGATGGCCATAAAAACAATACTTTTATACACAGGGCATTGGCATTACTAAAATGGCAAATACGCGAGTTTCCCACCAAATAATAGTGGATAGGTTTCCCTCAAAAAACTCTAGACATGTGGGGAATGGACAAATTGTACATGAACTATCCATCCATCCATCCATTTTCTTAGCTGCTTATCCTCACAAGGGTCGCGGGAGTACTGGAGCCTATCCCAGCTGGTAATGGGTAGGAGGCGGCGTACACCCTGAACTGGTTGCCAGCCAATCGCAGGGAACATTGAGACAAACAGCCACACTCACAATCACACCTATGGGCAATTTATCCATCCATCCACCCATTTTCTTTGCCGCTTATCCTCACAAGGGTCACGGGAGTGCTGGAGCCTATCCCAGCTGTCAATGGAAAGGAGGCGGGGTACACCCTGAATTGGATGCCAGCCAATTGCAGGGGACACGGAGACAAACAGCCACACTGAAAATACACGGGGAATTTATCCATCAATCCAGCCATCCATCTATCCATCCAATTTCTTTTACGCTTATCCTAACAAGGGTTGGGGGGTGTGCTGGAGCCTATCCCAGCTGTCAACGGGCAGGAGGCGGGGTACACCCTGAACTGGTTGCCAGCCAATTGCAGGGCATATCGAGGCAAACAGCCACACTCACAATCTCACCTACGGGCAATTCATCCATCCATCCATTCATCCATCCTTTTTCTGAACCGTTTATCCTCACGAGTGTCGCGGGGAGTGCTGGAGCCTATCCCGGCTGTCAACGGGGTACACCCTGAACTGGTCGCCAGCCAATCGTAGGGCACACGGAGACAAACAGCCGCACTCACAATCACACCTAAGGGCAATTTAGTGTCCAATTAATGTTGCATGTTTTTGGGATGTGGGAGGAAACCGGAGTGCCCGTAGGAAACCCACGCAGGCACAGGGAGAACATGCAAACTCCACACAGGCGGGCCCGGGATCGAACCCGAGACCTCAGAACTGTGGGGCCAACGCTCTGCAGGTGATCCACCATGCTGCCACGGGCAATTTAGAGTGTCCAATTAATGTTGCATGTTTTTGGGATGTGGGAGGAAACCGGAGTGCCCGGAGAAAACCCACACTGGCACGGGGAGAACATGCAAACTCCACACAGGCGGGGCCGGGATTGAACCCGGGAAATCGGAACTGTGAGGCCAACACTCTGCAGGTGATCCACCGTGTTGCCTACATAAACTAACGACATACAAGTCAAAAAGCCATTTGCCAAGAAATGACGTGCCTTCTTACGCAACATTTTCCTCTGACAATCAGCAATCCAATAAATTAAAAAAAAGAACATTTTGGGACCCAACGCCAAGTTTGGAAAAGCCTACTTTGGAAGGTAGAAAATGATCTCACAGGAACTGCAACAGAACCCACGGCGGGTTTGGAGGACGCGTTCAGAGCTGAAGTGCATGCGTGGCACCACACACTCACACACACGCACGAAGTACATGCGTACACACAAGGTCAGCAATCAATTTAGTGTGGCATGAAAGCAAAGGGTCCATTTTTAAGGATTAGAAGAGCTGCGTGCAGATGAAAGTGAGTGTGCTGAGGTGACCTCCAAGCGCACCTTATCCTGTATCAAGAGTCCGACACGCGCACAGAAAGTCACGCTCCATCTATGCCGGTGGAGGGGGTGGGGGGCAGGCGGCGACGCCGACCTGCTAGCCCGCACCGGTCCCGGCCCGCTCCTCCGTTTACCTTTCGCTTTTGCTCCCGGGACGTGGCTCTCCTGCTCTTCCTCCGCTTCTCCTTCTCGTCCTCCAACGCATTCACATCCACTTCCCCCCGATTCTTCTTCAGCTGGGAGGCCGCGTGAGCCATGGCGGCGGCCGACGCCGCTTGCGACACGCGCGCCTCACCTGAGATCCCGGAGAAGTTGGACGACGGTGGCCGCGGCGGACAAAGCCGGGATCCCAGAGGGGAAAAATCAGGGTAGAAAAGGAAAGGGGGGGAAAGGGAAGAAAAATGCCCTCCTTTGAAAAAGAGAATGGAGAAGCGTAGGCTCTCTCTTTTGGGGCTTTCTGCAAGTATCCTGTTTGTCCTTCCTTGTGGCTGCTGCCCTGCTTTGGTCCGTTCCCTCTCTTCTTCTTGACTTCAGAGAGATGGAGAGGAGTCCTCTCCTCTTCTTCCTCCTCCTCCTCCTCCTCGGGTGGCAGCGTGAGCCGAGAGGTGAGGACAAACCGGGTTGGAGGGAAGCGCGGTGCGAGATGGATGGAACGAGGGAGGGGGAGAGAGAGAATGAGAGAGAGAGAGAGAGAGAGAGAGAGAGAGAGAATGGAGGGCGGCTGCGAGGGGAGTGGTTACCATGGCAACCACCTTCTGTTTCACTTTATCCTCCTATTTGGTCCTCGCCACCCCGCCATGCACACGTGTGTGTACGTGCGTGCGTGAAAGAATGAATGAATGAAATGAAGGCACAGGTGAAAATGACAGCTGCCACGCACACACACACACACACTCATTCGTGGATACCTCTGTATAGATTTGAGTGTCCACAAAGTTCAAAGTTTAAAAAAAAAAAAATTTTGTGACAAGATTATGTGGATACCCAGTAGACCAGGGGTGCCCGTACTTCCTTACCTCAAGATCTACTTTATGCTGTGCACTGTATTGTCTGTGCTTTCATCCTGTATCAGACTGTGCCAAGGTGGAATTTTAAAATTATACACCATCTTATCCTGCACTTTCTACTTTGGCTTCGGACCAGACCTTTCCCACTCAGAAAATCTCGTCCAGTTTAACCACTTTTTCTTCAATTATTCACTTACCCTGACAGCCATTGCATCTTAAAACAACAGCATTTCTCCATTAATATCGAAAGTAAATATGAGCAGCATGTCTAGCTCGTCTTTGCTCTACGTTGCCCAGACTGTGTTGCTAACTAAAGCAGCGGTGGTGGTCGCTGTCATTCTAAAACACATTGATGGGCTGTGTAAGTACTGTAACATTTGTAATTATGAGTATACGTCAGTGATTCCCAAACAGTGTGCTGGGGTACATTAGTGTGCCGTGAGCACTCTTCAGGTGTGCTGTGGGAAGTTATCCAATTTCATGTAATTGCTAAAAAAAAAACATTTATTCCAAGAAATAATGAATCTTTATTCATCTATTTATGACAGTGAGGCACAATGACAGACAGAACAAAAAAATCCTCTTCTATGAGATGGCAGGAAGTACATACGGTAATTAATCGATCCATTTTTGGTGACATTTATTTTTGTTGGTGTGCCGTGGGATTTTTCAATTGTAAAATATGTGTCTTGGGTCTATAGAGGTTTGAAATCACTTTAAGAGTGGGGGGGGGGGGGTGTACGGTAAACTAGGAAAAAGAGTGTGGCAGAGCAGCTGTTGTGAAAGAAAGTTCCATGTGCTGCCTAAAAGAAACCATGGCTTCCTCTTTTCATTTTTTACAGTACGTATGTCAATTGTGCCATTGGATGTAACAAGCAGTCATCGCTCACTCATTGAATCACATTGCAAAATGCCACAAACTGAATAACTGTATGTTATACTTTCAATTTGCATTGGATTTTTTTTTTTTTTTGCGTGCAATGCAGAATATCTGCGAAGAGACTCCATCAGCGGTGCACAATTGCCCACGCGTGCAGTTTAGAGGGAACATTGCGATCGACCAAGACTGCCTCGCGATCGACCGGACGCATTGAGCACCCCTGCCGTAGACCAATGGACTGAGCCCCGCTGCAAATCGACCCAAAAAGGTTTGTAATTATCTATGAATTCCACAAGATGGCAGAAAAGCATTTTTGGGGAGATTAGACAAGGCTATGGCCTGACTAAATGAATAAATGTCCCCTCACTTCAGCACAATCCCTTTGCCCCAAGACTCTACACGACATTATGTATGGCTTTGACCTGAACACAAAAAATGCAAATTTCCCCCAAATATTTGTGTACTGGCAACTTTGTGAACGCTATAGGCTCACATCTACATGTGTACAGCATAGGGACTGGTCTTTATGTTCTATAGGTGACCAAATTTCTGAGGGACTCCTGTGGGAGAGACATACGTAAAGTACTGTGTGAATAAATATCCATCCATAGATCCATTTTCTGTGCCTGCCGCTTATCCTGACAAGGGTTGCGGGAGTGCTGGAGCCTATCGGAGTTGTCATCGGGCAGGAATCGGAGTACACCCTGAACTGGTTGCCAGCTAATCGCAGGGCACACGGAGACAGACAACAGTCGCAGTCATGATCACACCTAGGGGCAATTTAGGGTATCCAACGGATGCATGTTTTTGGGATGCGGGAGGAAACCGGAGTGCCCGGACAAAAGGCACGCAGGCACAGGAGAACATACAAATTTGAACCCCGGTCTTCAGAACTGTGAGGCCAACACTCAAACCAGTAGTGCCACCGTGGCACCTATCTGAGAGCGAGACCTTCTCACTCTCTCACGGTGCTGCCTGGCATTTTGCAACTCCGAAGGCGCGCAACGCTCAATTCAGACTTGTCCATACACCACAAAACCACGTGGAAAAAGCAATTGTGATTGAGAGGAGGTTGTGAATAGCACTTTTGGGGGGAGGTGGGAAAAAGGGGAGCACCATCACCACTGTCGCGTAACTTGCACCGTGATTCTTTCATTCGATACGAAAGGCGGGATTTTAATGAATGTTTGCGCGCTTGCATTTTGAAAGTTGCCATCCTACGTCTTGATAGGTCAAAATAGACCACAGGACAGGAGCCTTTGATTTGCTTAAGAGTAAATTAAATATATTTCAAATGTCCGTCACAGCAACTCCGCTCACGTCACACGCGGCCGATTGGCCGAGCGCGTGGCAGCCATTTTTGCATTCGTCCCTGCACGTGCGGCATGGGAGAGGGTCTATCCGGGTCCTGCTACCGCGAAGCTGCCTCGGCATGTGCCTGTTGTTTCCGCGGTATAATGAATGCACGGGTCTTTTAACTGGTAGATGAAGTATTAGCGACCCTGTAGGGAAATTACTGAAAGGTGGCGGGCTGGGCCAAGCATCAGGGGACACGTAGCCGGTGGACACACGTGAAATCCTCCTCTCTCTCCTCCAAACCTAACCCTCCCTCTCTTTTTGTCTTTCTTTCAAACAACACACAGCCACCAGCGTTGGAAAGTGGTGATGTTGGGGATGGGGGGGGGGGGTTGATGCTTACTCTCAGCCCCCATCGTGCATCGGGAAGCGTCACATTATGCCAAATGATCGTGCCGTTGCTAGGCGAGGACCAATGGAGCGGCGGCGGCGGGGAGGGGAGGACAGGACGGATGGATGAGGGGAGCGGAGAGGTGCGAAAAAGGATTGGGGTGGGGGTGACGGGAAGGGGGGGGTACATGGGGTACACGGACATGCACGTGGATGGCGGAGGCACCAAAAATCATCTATGATTGTACAATGGGCAATTCAATTAAAAAAGCTGCAGGTTGCGTAGGTTTTCATTGATAAAAGTCCATTCGTAGACTCACAGCTGGCACGGGAGGGGAAAACCTTTTGATAAGAAAAAAAAAAAAAAAAAAACCCACTGCCAAGACGTACGTCAATTCACGGCACAACATTTACTCCAACACGCACACACAAAAAAAAGTCAGCTCCGGGGTTGGCAGGTGGCCGCGAAGGAGTTGACGCCTTTTGGAACTTTTCCACCCGCCGTTTCCGGGCACGCTGCCAGGCAGACATAAGGCCATCGACTTTTAGTCTCAGGTGCCAGAATATTACAGCCACGGGACACAAAATGACAAATTTGCTGGCACGAAATAGCCGCAAATATGTCTCTTCGAACCCAAAACGGGACCGTAACACTGCCTGACCACTAGGACAATAATAGCTGCTCATTCTGTCACTTGTATTTTCATAGGCAGCACTAAAATTAAAAAAAAAAAAATACCATTCATCCATCTGTCCCGAAAACAGATGGAACGTGAAAACTCCTCAAAGGAGCTGACATTCGACTACATGAAACCACATTGCAATCACACCTGCAAAATGACTGTATTTCGCTTAAACTGTATTCTTTATTAAAAACAAGAACAAAAAAATGATATTGTCTACAATATGTTTAATGATTATTGTTTTTTTTGGGGGGGGGGTTGCAGATTAGTACCTGAGCATCTAGCGAGCTTATTAATGTATGTATAATCAGGAGGTTATTACAATTGATAGAATACTGTAATTTAAGTCGGTGGCTCAGCTGGTAAAGGGTTCAATCCCTGACCTGCCCGTGTGGAGTTTGCATGTTCTCCCCCGGGGGCTGCGTGAGTTTTCTCCAGGCACTCCGGTTTCCTCCCACATCCCCAAAACATGCAACACTAATTGGACACGCTAAATTGCCCCTAGGTGTGATTGTGAGTGCGGCTGTTTGTCTCGATGTGCCCTGCGATTGGCTGGCAACCAGTTCACGGTGTGCCCCGCCTCCTGCCCCTTGACAGCTGGGATAGGCTCCAGCACTCCCCGCAACCCTAGTGAGGATAAGCGGCAAAGAAAATGGATAGATGGATGTAATTTGAGTCATTCCTGAGCCTCGCTGAATAGAAACCAGCTGTGACATGCGCCACATTTCATTTGTCCATTTCTTATCAACGCCGTCGAGCTCCTTCCCTCGTAGTCTGGGGCTCCCGCTTGGAAAATTCCCCAGAGTGCAACCTGGCCAAGCGAGACAACAAATCCCGTTGACCGTTTGACCTTTACGGCCACCCCAGTGCATCCTGGGTGGGGAAGAAACGGTTGGGGGCATGTCGTTTGAGTGTGTGTGTTTGGGGGGGTTGAGTTTTACAGGTCACGCTGAGGGGGCACAATAACCAATGAGACTATTAGCTTTATTAACATTACAGCTTGGCTTCATGATGCTTTTGAAGTATCATTAGCACGTCGACGCGCATATAAAGTACACTTAAATTATTCATTATTCATTTTTTTTGAATGGCGTCGTCTGGCTTCAAAGGACAAAAAAAAAAATGTCAAAAGACACTGAAGGTCACGTTAGTAATAAAGAGAAAAATATTTTTTGCAACATTCAAAATAATTTGGCTAATTTCTAAAATAATATAGAGCTTTTAAGTATTAAGGTGATTTTTACATTAGGTATGTTTCAATTGATAGGGTATAATGTTTTTATAATGACACAAAAAGAAAACAGTGAAAATACAAAAACACAAAGAGTAATTCTTTTTTTAAAAAAAATATTCACATGACAAAAACAAAACAAAAAAATGTTCAGCCTCTTCATCCGACCTGAGTGCACTTGGCAGCTTTTTGTATTGTGCTGCCCTCTGACGTTCTACTACAGAATGCTGAAAAAAAAGAGCGAGAAAAAGATACACCAATATATCTAGACGTTTATATTTTTTTTATATTGCTTCAGTTTTCATCTTCAGTAGGATTCAACTTGGGTAAAAGCTCATTTTATTTACAGTTTCTCCCTGCAGCTCAGACGAGACAACAAAACCCTTCCGGCAAACTCAAATGGGAGACATAAGACGAGAATGAAAGGTGGAAGGCCAAACAGCAATACTGAGTGATGGCAGATAGTAATAGAGCCACCAACACAACGCCTACACATCACCCGGGGGGGGGGGGTCTGCCATGATATAACGGAAAGACGCCAATGGGGAATGTTCCTTTTATGACAAATACAAGTGATGGATCAATCTCAACCTCAATTTAGTATTTATAGTACATTATATGAATTCCACTAATTACTAAACAAGCGGTCCATGTTTACGACTCAAAGGCTGCCCACCCAGAGTGTTCACAGTTCCTCATACTATCCATTCACACGCATCGGTCACCCAATTCCATCATCTAATTCTGTTGTGTGTGTGAACCCCCAATAAATAAATAAAGAAATACAAAATACGAGACGTAACCCACATTGCTCCCACTAACCTACCAAAATGTGTGTCATGGCCCAAAAACAGGAGCAAAGTGTCCTTGCTCGGTTTGCCCACAAAGGGGCAGCCATACATTTGTAGAAGAGGAGGAGGAGGAGGAGGAGAGTCCCGAATGACTTGAGGCTGGGGAGTAGCTTTGTTTTTGTGTCATTCTAGGTGAGTAGAACTTGTGAATAGAGGTGTCTTTGTCACACACACACACACACACGCACACACTCACACACACACACACACACACACACACCCTCCCGCCGCCCAAACAGAAATGTGGGTCCACTACCGCCCTCATTCTTGCATTAGAAATGAGAAGCAAAATGTGGGTCACCAAACCACGTATGGATGAATTTTTGGAGGACAAACTGCTTAGAGTCCACATGTCTCAGAAAAACAAAAACCCTGAATGCACCGCACGTGTGTCTGTTGTCACGACGCATAGCGAGTATACCAAGCATGCCTCAACTGGACCTCCTCCCAAACTGAGTGCGGGAGGAGGTGAAGGCAGCAGGTTACATCAGGATACATAAAAGGAAGGAGAGCCGGCATTTCCCCGAGGCTGTGGTTCAGAATCATTTGCTTTTTTTGAAAATATTAGCATCGGGCGCAGCTGCTGCTTCAACGTGTAAAAGTGAGATTGAGTCATATTTGTTTTTAAAAGGTGATATGGACACAGTAATAAAGTAAAGTAATAAAGATGATGAGCCACACAATGAAGTCATGGGAAAGAGTAGTGGACTCAGGTCAGAAGTAAGTATCTGCGAACAACGGTATGGTTTCATGCCGAGAAAGAGTACCACAGATGCATTATTTGCCTTGACGATGCTCGTGGAAAAGTACACAGAAGGTCAGAAGGAGCTACATTGTGTCTTTGTAGACCTGGAGAAAGCCCATGACAGAGTACCAAGTGAGGAACCGTGGTACTACATGCGCAAGTCTGGCGTGGCGGAGAAATATGTTAGAATAGTACAGGACGTGTATGAGGGCAGCAGAACCAGCGGTGAGATGTGCCGTAGGTGTGTCAGAAGTATTTAAGGTGGAGGTGGGAGTGCATCAGGGATCCGCCCTGAGCCCCTTCCTGTTTCCGGTAGTAATGGATATGCTGACAGATGAGGTTAGACTGGAATCCCCTTGGACTATGATGTTCGCAGATGATATTATGATCTGCAGTGAAAGCAGGGAGCAGGTGGAGAAACAATTAGAAAGACGGAGGCCCGCACTGGAAAGGAAAAGAATGAAGATAAACCGAAGTAAAACAGAATATGTGTGCGTGAATGTGAGGGGCGGTGGAGGAAGAGTGAAGCTCCGGGGAGAAGAGATAGCAGGGTGGACGACTTCAAATACTTGGGGTCAACAATACAGCGCAATGGAGAGTGTGGTGAGGAAGTGAGGAAAGGGGTGGGACAGTTGGGAGAAGGTATCTGGTGTTCTATGTGACAGAAGAGTCTCCGCTAGAATGAAGAGCAACGTTTACAAAACAGTGGTGAGGCTAGCCATGATGTACGGATTAGAGACGGTGGCACTGAAGAAACAACGGGAAGCAGAACTGGAGGTACCAGAAATGAAGATCCTGAGGTTCTCGCTTGATGTGAACAGGTTGGATAGGATTGGAAATGAGTTCATTAGAGGGGCAGCCAATGTTTGATGTTTCGGAGACAAGGTTAGAGAGAGAAGACTTCGATGGTTTGGACATGTTCAGAGGAGAGACAGTGAGTCTATTGGTGGATGGGTGCTGAGGATGGAGCTGCCAGGCAAAAGAGAGAGAGGAAGACCAAAGAAAAGGTTGATGGGTGTGGTGAGGGAGGACATGAAGACTGTGGGTGATAGAAAAAGATGACACGCTGTGGGACAAGCCGAAAGGATTAGATATGGGAGCAGTAATACAAGATTTAGAACTGGAAATGCATGGATGTAGTTGACTACAATGCACACCATTGTTGCTTTCTGTATACAGTTGAACTGTAAGGTTGACTATGAATTATTCCTTGAAAAATTCACCTATTTGCATATCTTTAGGGTATGTCCTAAAATGCCACAAGATGGCGCCAAAGCCCTGTTTGACAGGGATAAAGCAATCGGCATCAAAGAAGTATTAGTAAAAGTGACACCCTTGGACTGAGACACCAAGATCTTTGCCAATCAGCTGAGATTCAAACCAAACACCTCTTGACTGCGAGGCAGATGTGAAAATCGCTTTTCATACAAAATTTCCAACAGAATTCTTTTCTGAACAAGACTGACACGAGCTGCCAACGGAGCCAAGCGAGGCTCCATTTAAAATTGACAACAATGTTCAAGTTTCTAAAAAAATGCTTGCATCCCTTTTGCGTCATGTGCCATTTCATCACGAAATTGCTTTGTGGAGGGGGGGGAAATGTCAATAATCTTAATGGGTTTTCCCCGCGATGCCTCCAGGCCACGGCGACGGCATCGGCGCAATCGCCGAACAACGAGAACGAAACAGCTGCCCGTTAATGAAGAATTTTATCAGTGCGGGAGATCGTTTCTCTGCTAAAAGAAGCGTGTGGGAGGCGGCGGCGGGTTTGCGCGTGAAGACTTGTACGCCGTCTTCCACGGGAAAAGGTTGAAGAATAATAAACAATTTCACGGTCTGTCGGCGAGCGCAAAAACGGGGACGCCTCGCACGAACGCGGCCGGCGTCTGCCTGTAATCACAGCCTGCAATAAGTCGTACCCGCCCCCTCCCCGCAAAGTGCACGGCAGCTGAAAAGTAGCCACCGTCCCCAGTATTTCTTCTTCAAAATAAAAGCGAGACCCAAACCGAAGAAAACATTTCCCTCCTTTCCTATTAAACGCATCCATCAAAGCGCGACGCTTTGCGGCGGCGTCGCAGGAAGTCTAATCACATTAGGACTTTCCCAGAAATGCGTTGCGTGCAAACTGATGGACGAGCTGAGGCCGAGAGGGAAGATCAATTTGGGCATTAATAAAACATCGTTTTCCCATTCCGACCATTTCCAGGAGGCTGGAGTGGTTTTTAATTGGAAATAGATCGCGAACGGTGCATACGTTTTACTTTAACAGCTTTAATGGAGGCGAAGAACACCATAATGAGACTTCAGGTTGATTCAAAAGAAGGCCCTCCACATTCATTTGGGGTAATTAACAACTTGCATTAGGACACAGAGGAGAGAATGGGATTTAATTGTCACGTCACGGTCGCATCGCTCCGGAAATGTTGCATATGTCGCCTACAGACCAAGAGGAACTGGCGCCGCACCAGCGTGGGTGACTCCGCTGCTAATTCCAACTCGGAAGGAACCTTCCGCCGCTCCGGTGGGCGAAGTGCGGAGCTATTCTCAGAACGTTGTTTTCAATTATTTTCTCCGTTTGAGAGCATAAACATTACATCACAGTCAGGTCAATTGCTGCAGGTTTCAAGAAAATACTGCTATGGCAACTATTACTCGTGCAATTGTATGTACTTAACACAGCTACACAACTACAATCCCTGCACAATTCAAACACATCTCACCACCTGTTTCTAAAAACAAGTGGAAGGAAAACCGAGACTGTTTCACTTAATGACGCTTATTTTAGCTAAAACAGCATTGAATTACATCAGCCAATGTTACCTCTAAACTGCGTGCGTGCGCAATTGTGCACGGAATTTTCTCAAACAACACCACACTCTCTTTTCCTAGTTTACTTTACACCCTCCCACTCTTAAAGACGTACACTCATAATTACAAATCTTACAGTACTTACGCAACCCATCAATGTGTTTTATAATGACAGCGTCCACCACCGCTGCTTTAGTTAGCAACACAGTCTGGGCAACGTAGAGCAAAGACGAGCTAGACATGCTGCTTATGTTTACTTTCGATATTAAAGGAGAAAGTTAAAAAAAATGCTGTTTTTTAAGATGCAATGACTGTCGGAATATGTGAATTATAGAAGAAAAAGTGGTTATACTGGACAAGATTTTCTCTTTTCCGAGTGGGAAAGGTCTGGTCTGAAGCCAAAGTAGAAAGTGCAGGATGAGATGGTGTGTCATTTTAAAATTCCACCTTGGCACAGCCTGATCCAGGATGAAAGCACAGACAATATAGTGCACAAAAAGCTAATTCTGTATTTTAAATATAGGAGGCAATATAACATTAACCTTAAAACGGTTTGGGAGCATCATTTCCCCCGGTCAGTCACTCGTGAGAGGCTGGCTGCTTGAAAAGTAGAACTTCGGGTAAAAAAAAAAAAAAAATAAAGTCTGGGCACCCCTGCTCCAGGGTATGTAGCAGTTAGCATGGTGCGAGTTGGCAGAATTCTACATTTCTTCTGAGTGTGTTTATTCTCATACCACGGCAACAACCAACCAAGAAAACAATAGCCACTCAATCGAACCCAGAATCTCATAACTGTGAAGCGGACATGATAACCACCCGCACACTGTGCTGCTACCTCAAACCCATATTCAAATTCAACACAAATGTTGCGTAACAGACAGCGGAGCGGAGAAACTGCAGTCCGGAGGGACAAAATGATGCAAGTTAAAAAGGGAAACGGGGGGAGCGTGTTTTTGTATTAGGGTTATTATTTATTTATTTTTTTTTTTGGTTTGTTTTTAAATCTGGCTGTAGTCTGCGCGAGCTCCGCGATCTGGAGTCCGATCAAAGGCGGCGAGCGCGGTGCATTCCTCCCGCGAGAAGCGACGGACGCCACCGCCGCCATATGCGAGTTGCCCGTCAGCGGGTCCGCGTGCCATCTGCCTGAATGTGCCGGTCTCATGCTTTTCTCAGCGCCGGTCGTCTCCGTGTCAGCGAGAGCCTTCGTTAGTGCGGTCCAGGAGCGTTTGTGTGCATCGCGCTCATTCAGTCCAAAGGCGAGGGGACTCGGGTCACATGACGACTCAGATTTTTGGCTAGACTGGCTTGTAATTTTGCAGGGACTGTACTGCACTTGCTCGATTTTACAACAGTAACTTGGGCCTTCCTTCCACCTCTTTCGCTAAGACTTGAGACTTCTGACTTGCACAAACTTCCTCCGCCCTCCTCCGTTAATCCACGCAAGTGCGCAACCGGTGTGTTTGTGAACCCTCGCTCACAGCTGCGAGCTCGTGGAACATCCTCTCCCAGTGTCGTGTTTCCCTCGGTATGATGGATCGCGGGGACGTGCCAAGAATGGCTACGCCTGAGGAGGCCTCGCAACGGGGCACCGCATCGGTGCGCCATCAGCGTGTATCACACACAAACACATATTGCCACACGATTCCACATCTAGTCCAGAGCAAAGGTTAGAATGGGTCTCAGCATTTATAGTTTGTATATTATTCTGGACGCATGGATACATTTACACCAAACTATAATTCATACCGGTCAAATGAAAGTATTCATTAACAGATGCCGCTGTTTGCGACTGT
The DNA here is from genome assembly GCF_019802595.1 of Syngnathoides biaculeatus. NCBI lineage: Eukaryota > Metazoa > Chordata > Actinopteri > Syngnathiformes > Syngnathidae > Syngnathoides > Syngnathoides biaculeatus. The sequence goes on along the minus strand of NC_084651.1, from coordinate 7,715,188 downwards.
AAAAAAGAAATAAAGGGGCCGCCAGAATACTTGAGGCTTTTTGGCTCGTGTGCCACTTAATTTCACAACATACTGAACTCAGCCAGCGTGTAAAATTTGTTGCTACAAGGTGTAACAAGCACGTTAAGAGTTATGCTTCCAAAGCGTTTTTTTTTTTTTTCATCATCAGAGGTGTTTTCAATTTCCAAAATAATATTTTGCCGGAGGTGCCTACCATGCTAAACAATACTGTATGCAGTGTGAGCTGGAATATTATCACACTTTTTAACTCAAGTGTACACCATGTACAGAGCTAGAGAATTGCAATTTGACTTTGGCACAGTCACTTGTTGCTAGGTGGAATTCATGGGGTACAATCATTTGTGCCCTAAAGCATACCAGTACAGTACGACCTCTGTTCTCGACCATAATCCATTCCAGAAGGCGGTTCGAGAAGTGATTTGTTCGAAAACCGAATCGATATTTCCATACCTGTCAACTTTTCGGAGGGGCATTTTGTATAAACTACCAAAAAAAATCCTTATAGAGAGCAAAAAAAATCCTTATAACATAACGAAGCAAATGACATGTCAAAATAACAGAGGGAATGATTTTTTTTTCAATGATTTTTATGGCAGATCTCTATAATGATAATTTCTGAAGTTAATGTCTAAATACCAAAGTCCATTTAGTGGCATTATTGTGTTCAGAATTGTATTCATAAATGCTAAGCCTTCGGCTCCAAATTACAGCATCCATCCAAATTTTCAGAATTCGTATGATTTGTGATATACGGCCGTATACGTAAGATTCACCACAAAATCCCTATGAACTACGGCTAAACCGTACGAGTTGACAGCTATGTATTTCCTACATCTGCGTACAGAGGCTGTATTATATACACAATAACAACGCGCGTCATGGGTCAGCTGGTCGGGTTGCACGCGTTATGCTATTTTCGATTTTTTCCGTTATGCGTTTGATTTCACAACAACAGCGCGCGTCGTGGGTTGGTTGGTCGGGTCGAGCGCATTATGTTATTTCCGGGTTTATGCGCGGTGCGTGGGAATTCACAACAAAGGGCGTCGTGGGTCAGCTGGTTAGACCGCGCGCTTTATGTTATTTCCGGGTTATGTCGCAGGTGTTCGAGTGCCCATTTTCGTTCGAAAAAAGAAGCAAATAAATCTCGAAATTTTCATTCGAGAACCGATTATACACTCTAATTTAAAACGTTGACATCCTTTCTCTTTTTTTGTTGGACAGATGGCTATCTTGCCCCATACAGTAGCGACGGGACAGGAAGAATGGCAGGAATCACCAAAAGTATGGAGGAAAAAAATCTTGAAAAATAATCATAATATTAATCCTTAAATGAGATGCCGTATCTTACTGGAGTATCACAAAATTTTTCCACAAAATGTGTGAGCGCCATCGGCACCTAATGCAAATATCACCGCTGTCTATTCCCATTTATATCCCCTGCCGCTAAATGCCAATATCAGAAGGCTCAAGGCATCAAATACTCCAAAATGTCAACGTGAGAAAAAGACTCAAGAGTCATGGAAGGAAAAATAATGGCCGATTGATTGTTTGATAAGAGGAAAGTGTGATTACACGGCAGCGAAGCATTCCACGCTGTGCCACCAAATTAACGAGCACCTAAAGGTTACAAATGGCCTCTTAATATGATGCAAATGAGCTAATTGTAAAATAGACTGCATTGACTATTGTACACGGTCACATGACGCAACCTGGTTCATAATAATAATTATAGGTTAAATTTAAACATGACAATTAGTGTTAAGAAGGGTGGTAAACATCACCAAGATGATGAACAGAAAGATATGAATCGCTATCGGCGGTTGTCGAAATTAACAGCTGATCCAGTGCTAAGGGCTAGCTGCTCAATGCAAGTTACAGTAAGTGTCATGACATGTCGTGTCATTATCCAAGCCGCTTATCCTCACAAGCGTTGCGGGAAAGCTGGACCCTATCCCAGCTAGCTTCGGGCGAAAGGCGGATGACACCCTGAACTGGTCGCCAGTAAGTGCCGATTATTAAAGAGGAAGAGCCGTTTGTGATACAGTCAACCCGTGTTCATCATGAATTATTTGTAAAACACAGCCGGAGGGAAAAAAACATGGCCTCTTCTGAAGAGGTAAATATTCTGTGATTATTTCCTGCTACAGAAATGCAAAATAATTTTGTTAGCTTTTCGCAGCAATGTGATAATAAGAGGCGCCGTTCTCATTGGTCCTGTAGGTAAAATGCATCATTTCTAGCCTGAAAGCAAGTGCAGTGTGCGGTAATTTCACCCGTAAACAAGACATGTAAACAGTCAAACACTGAAAAATACAGCAAGTTGTTAGAGGAGTAGATCCTCTTAATCACTCATTTCCACTACTAGTAGCTCAGGTGAAAGTTGCCCACTGCTGCTTTAAGAAATAGGTTTCTGAACACAAACGGTGCATCAAGACATGTAGACAAATAACATAATACTCACTACCGTATAATCTTCACATGCCGTGTAGAACTACACGCACACCAGAATGAGCAACACAATGTCCAGTTAAGAATTTGTGCCAAAACCTTTTTTTTTTAAATTATAATTATGTAATTACTGTATGTTTTTATACAGTAACATACTGTATTATAGCTTTTTATATACATTAAAAATGTTTTGTTTGTTTTGGGGGACAGGGGTAGGCTCGAACGAATTAATGGCATTTCTGTTTATTTCCATGGGGAAAGATGGCTTGAGATGCAAACGTGGTCATGGAATGAACTGAACTTGTATCTCAAAGCATCACTGTACTGTAAAACCAAGCACAGTTGGTACACAAACAAGCAGCACTACAACGTGTCTTCAAGCCTGGACACTACCCTCCTGACCAGAAAGCCATCCGGTGCGGTTTGACGGCTACGTTTATTACGGTAGCCCAGAAACCAACGCTGCCGTCCGTCAGCGCCGATAACGCCGCATCTCACACCGAGCCTATCATGCTCCCCATCACTGAACGCAATAACCCGGAGGGACGGAAAGGAAGCGGGCGACTTATCAAACCCCGTAAGCCGCAAACGCCGGGAGATCTTGCCAAGTTTGATAAGCAAACGCATTTCTGTCACTCCCCTTCCACTCATTTCACCCTGAACGCCGTCTCCCACCCGCCGCCCGAACACACCCATCCCCCCCACCCCACCCCCACCCGTTGCCGTTCGGCTTCGACAGCTGGGGCCCGCGGTCTCACATCAGTGTACATTTCCAGATCTGCCACTCCGTTTGACGGGGCGAGCAATCGCATCGTCGGGGAGGGTTCCAGCCGAGGCCGCAGATGCGCGTAGGTTGCTCCCCACCGCCGCCTTGGCCCCGGCTTCCCAGTCCCCAACTTTCAGCGCCCGAGGGCACATTTGACCAGCCATGCGTGGATTTATCTGCGACGACGACTCTCGTCTCCCTCTCGCAAAGTGTGTCTTCGCCTTCTCGTCCCCGGAGCTCAACTTGTCATGGCCGCTCAGGCAGGGGCCGCATTGAAAAGGGGACGAGGTCAAGGGGTTAAAAGCAAGCCCGCAGGGGCCTCGGGCCACTTGTTAATAATTTACATCAGGTTTTCGTCTTTAAATGAGCAGAAGACCAATTTTAAAGCAGAGGGGAAATTCTGCCAATAGTGGCTTGTCAGGAGGAAAATAACATCAGCTGTTTCCATGGTAACACTGGCCTACCTTCTGGAGTGATCTAGAATTACATCATTGTCACATAGCTAAAGTGGGCTCAACGACTTGTATTGAGCCTAAAGATGGCCTACCAATGACAATTATGCAAACGGGGGAAATTAATTAGAAATGCTTAACAAATGATTTGAGTTGCAAACTTGGTCATGGAACACGACTGTATTGTAATAACACTGTTGTTAAACTGTTATTACAATTAATTAACGAGGATTTACATTACACGAGTCTGAATCGCTAAAATAAAGAGCAATTACTATGATGTTTTAATTTACTGAGATACACTTTTATATGACGGGTGGGGAAAAGTATTGTTTGCCAACTCTTAGCGTCCGAGTGGAAAATAAAGTCTTGATTCGACAGAGAACCGTGTGGCGAGGCTTTGAAATCTCACCTTTTCAACTCTTCGCATCTTCACTTCATCACGGCCATCTGGGACCACTCGGGGACCACTCGGGACGCCGAGAGAGTGAGAGCGGATGGAAAGACGGCACAAAAGCCAGCTGACAATGACAACACCGAGACGCCGAGAGTTCACGCGGAGCCGAGGGCCGACGCGCGTTCCTCGCGGGCCCAGAACGACAGCAAGCAGTTTCAGCCAGTTAATCAGACAGTGCTAATCTGGTTAGGGGATCAACAAACGAGCCACTCAAGAGCCGGAAAGGAGGACACAACCTCACAGACAATAGAGCGGGCAAGACGGCATTATTTGCCAGAACACCGGGAGGGGATGCGAAAACAGCTATTAGGGGTTTAATTCGGATTAAACGCACGATCCAGTCTGGAGTCGCAACATAGCCTGGGGATTTGAAATGGTTTGCTCCAATACGACGAAAAGTATGTCACGGGTCACCACTTTTTGCAACATTTTTGTTTGCTGGTGGGGTTTTTTTTTTTTTCCTAATGTAAAAGCTGTGCCTTGGCTCAATACAGGTTGGGGAAGACTTATTTAAAAGATGGGAGAATTACATCATCGCCACCCTTCCGCTGCAGTCGTCGGCTACAAAGCGCGCGTTTGTGCTCACGTCTGCTTCATCCTAGTTAGAAATTCCACCCTCCTTCATGTTTTTAACAGCTCCATGCCAGGCGAGGGAGTCGGGCTGGTGCAGCGGGAGGAGTTATAAAAGGAGGTCAGACAGCGGATATGTATAATTTTTTCATTATAAATCACTCACAGATACAAAAGTGAGAATGGGAGGACGCTTGCCACGTCTAAATAAATTATGTCCGACATTTGCTCGGCGGTGGCGCTTGCTTTTGCTCGAAAGCCCGAGAATAAATATAAAGATGTGCCGGTGTAGAAATGGGGGCAGGCGGAGCGCCGCCTCGAGTTCGCAGGGATGCTAACGGATGCGTATGACGGATGATCAATACGCTCGATCCACCTGGCGGCCACTCCGAACATTTTTTCTGCGGCTCCTCGTCATTGTGATGAATTAATTCCTTTGGAAAATCTACGCGCCGAGAGTGACACCTCCCCGTAAACAGCACACATCACCCAGGATATTGTGTAGCTTGTGCTTCTGCTTAAAGGGGACTTATAATGGAAAATTGACTTTTTCTCTGCTTGTAAACAAAAAGTTGGGCCTCTGGAGTGGCTGGCCAAGCCAATCAAGGGTGAAATTATTCCTTTGATCAACCTACTTCTGAAAATGTGTCTGCGAGTGAGCTGTTCTTCACTTCAGTGGAGCTAATTAACATAATAACCACCCCCAGTCTTCACCCATCGCTTGGCAGCTAGGCCGGCCAAAGATCCAGCCGGCCCGAGTCTACCTCACAAGAAAGTGACAAAAGAAGAATAGACACAGAAATGACATGGAGTCTTGGCTATCTCCCGCTTTTCTGGGTCGGGTCGCGGGGGGAAGTAGCGTCAGCAGGGATACCCAGACTTCCCTTTCCCCAGCCACTTCTTCCAGCTCTTCCGGAGTGATCCCGAGTCGTTCCCAAACCAGCCGAAAGGCATAATCTCTCCAGTGAGTCCTGGGTCGTCCTCGGGCTCTCTTTCCGGTGGGACGTGCCCGGAACACCCCACCAGGTAGGCCTACGGGAGGCATCCGAATCAGATGCCCCAGCCGCCTCATCTGGCTCCTCTCAATGCGGAGGAGCAGCGGATTGACATTGAGCCCCTCCCGGATGACCGAGCTTCTCACCCTTTCTCGAAGGGAGAACCCGGACACCCTGCAGAGGAAACTCATTTTGGCCGCTTGTATCCGGGATCTTGTTCATTCGGTCACGACCCACAGCTCATGCCTACAGGTGAGGGTAGGAACGTAGATTGACTGGTAAATTGAGAACTTCGCCTTTCGACTTAGCTCCCTCTTCACCACAATGGACCGATACAAATTCCGCATCGCTGCAGACGCTGCACCGATCCGTCTGTCGATCTCCCGCTCCATTCTTCCCTCACTCGTGAGGAAGGACCTCATCCCCGACCTGGGGAGGGCACGCCACCCTTTTCCGACCGAGGACCATAGTCTCGGATTTGGAGGTGCTGATTCTCATCCCAGCCGCTTCACACTCGGCTGCGAATCATTCAAATCATATTCCTGAAAAAAATTCCAGCATCGCCATAGCTAACCGATCACTTTTTCATCAAAGTTCAAGCACATTTATGTTTCATTAACAGCAACTAAAACATTGCTTGTGCATTTAATCTTCTTCTTCTTCTTTTCCTTTCGGCTTGTCCCGTTAGGGGTCGCCACAGCGTGTCATCTTTTGCCATCTTAGCCTATCTCCTGCATCTTCCTCTCTAACCCCAATTGCCCTCATGTCTTCCCTCACACATGCTTGTGCATTTAATAAAGACATTATAAGGGTGATAGATCTGAGATCAGATGAAAACTCCACAAATGGATTGTACTACTTAATTAATTTTTACTACGCTACGGTATTTTAATGTGATCGTTTTGGTGGTACTTGGAGAGCCAAGTATTTTGTGAGGTGGTAGTTAGTTACTCAGTGACTTGTGTGTTAGGATTTTTTTTTTTTTTTTTACATGTATTCATTTTTATTTTATTCTGGGTATGTCTGTATTATACTGCCCACACGAGACACAAAATGGCTCTGGAACGCATTAATGGGAAGTCCATTCATTTCATTGGGGGAGGATGATTTGAGATGCTTTGGGTTACGAGCAAGGTCACAGGGCAAATTCAACTCGTACATCAAACTACACTAATGCAATAATGATTTGGGGTAGTTTCCCATTCACGTGGACAAATTGACTGCGTTACATTTTTCATCAGCAAAAGCGCTTTTCCGTCAGCTGGTTGATAATCCCGTCTACGACTGAGGTGGTACGCCGTTTTTCGGAACGTTCCACCGGTGCAGATTACCAGCGGCGTGACAGCTCCAATTAGCCGCTCATGAAGATGGAATAATAAGATGAACGCGGATCATCCCCGCTCCCCGATCTCGTTCCCTCCAAATCCCCCATTCGACGCTTCTTAAATGGCCGCAGATTTAAAGATGGAGAACCTCCTTGGCCCCGCGGCTGTTTAGTCTGTCGTTCGCCACGATTTCCTCCTCTTTTCCCGTTAGGTGTTAATTTCGCAAGCGGATCACAAGTCACGTCATCCCCGCTGGCCGGCGTGTGCGCTCGCATCGCTTGCAGCGCGACTCCCTGAGGATTACACGGCCGCCCGGCGGCGCGAGGTCAATACTAACACTGTTTTCATCCGCTTTTGACTGTGACCATGCTGGCTAAACAGACAATTAGCTGCCACTTTCACTTAGGAGACGACGACTCCTCAGAAATGCTCGCTGGCTGGTGGGAGAGCCTCGTGCGCTGCTTTCACGAGGACACTTCGGGTAACTTTTTTGCACGTTGGCGCACTTTGAATCGCCGAATGTTGGCGATGTGTGTGGAGGAACGAGGGCGTCACAGGGGTGAAGACGTGATTCGGTGATTCAAAACTGAAATGCGTTCAATTCTGCAATTTTTTTTTTTTTCTGGGAAAAAAAAAAAACCCGACGCACGAAAGCTTAACCTTAGCATTTAGAGTTGGAAGAATCGGTGAGTCAGAAACGTTGATGGCCCACCGGTTTGCAAATAGAGCAATTCATATTCTACACTGCTGAGAAAAAAAAATGAAAACTGCTGTTTCCATTAAAAGTCAAACATTGATTCTCCCCTTGTGCTACTATAATGCACATCGACTGGAAGATTGATTTTTTTTTTTTTTTGTGGGGGAGGCTTTTATAGCCTGTTCTAACGAGAATTTTATATGATTTTATACATAACTAGAAAATAAAATATATTGCGGCTATGGATGCAAAAACGTCACGAACTGTATGGTAAAATGCAGCAACTTTGAGCTTTTGTGCCAAATTTGATGTTAAAACAGGCAGATGGGCAAGAACTTGGTTTGACCGGCGAAGTCTGCTGATTTGAGGGGAAAAGTATATGAGCAGCACACGAAATCGGGAAAATATGTCAAAAACCAGTGGTGCGGAGGCGGACCCAAATGCAGGACTCCCAGGCAAAGGCATGATGTTCAATAGCCTTTATTATAAACTAAGTTGTGCACAACAACACAGTCCAAGAAGGCAGGATCCACAAAACAAGAAACAAGGTCCGGCCACTATGAGACAACTAAAGAGCATAGCAAACGCGTGACTGGACTACAATGGTGCAGTGGCGGAGTAACCCAGGATGCAGTAAAGCATACTCAATGAACTGTGACAAAACTCCAATTTAAATATATGGTCTAATCACAGTGGCTCATGTGAAACAGCTGTGACTGGCGACAGGTGTCATAGATGAATCCGCTCAGAGCCCTTCTTGGCCGTGGTCCAGCCTTGCACAAGGCAAATAATTCCGGAAACTCTACAGGCAACATTTTCACTACGTGCCGAACTGAAGGTCTCGCGCCTCATGAAGTCCCCCCACATGGTTTGACTTTGTTTTACGCAACTCAACTGGAACAGCTTTTACTTTTGAGGTTTTATTGTATGTGTGTGCGTGGTTCAACAAACATGGACGTCCCTTGCCACGCATCTATTTATTATATTTGAAAGAACTCAAGAGGTCTAAGGCTTAGTCCTGCGTGACTTGATTACATTATTCTCCTCCAAGTCCAGCATGCTGTTAATGAGAAGCTTACATGCACCTTTCATACAAGAAACACAAGAGAGGGAGCGAGAGACACTCAGACGAACACTAAATCAGAGGGGCGGAAGACAGTCGGACCAGAACCACTCTATCGTCCTGCGTCAGGACCGCGGCGAGATGGAGATTTTCTCCATCGTTTAATGACGCTTTGGGAGAAAATGGTTTCCCCTTTGTTCCCTCGTGACTCCATTACCGCCTCCACGGTTGCGTGCGAGCCGACACGACCCCATCATTTAAGGGAATCTGTCAACATTTTCGCTCGTCTTCGTCCACCCACCCGCTTTTTACGTAACAACTTCCTGTCCGTGCAAGTGGTCTTTTAATAATGCACATACATGCAACATGCTTTCAATAACAAATTAGTCAATAAATGGCCTCCTGATAGTGGCACCATGATTGGATTTTTAATTGTGCTTTATTCCAACCACGGGTCCCAAGAAAATGAGTGCTGAGAAGGAGCGGGTGATGTTTACTCTGCCCTCCATGATTCTGCCGTGTGCAGTCTAACAAATCGTGAACAGTTCAACAACAACAACAAAAAGATATCTAATGTGCTTTTTCAAGCTGTTTATTGACGTTGCCAGTTGAAATTCGCTGCAACACTAATTACAAAACAAAGACGATTCCAACCCTCGTAATTTTGTCTCACGAGCACATGGTAGCTTAATGCTAACATATCATGTGAAAGGCCATATACAAGCTAATGAAACTAGCATCAATAGGCCGGTAGTTATAAACCTTTAAACAACCATTGATATTTGAAAACAAATGGTGCAGCAATACACGGATGCAGACAGCATAAATCAATGCTCATAGGTACTATCGTTTTTCTTTTTGGAACCAAAATGAGGAAAAAAATAATTCAACAAACGAGAAGAGTCCGATACGCTTGATTGAACCTTTGAGGCTTAACGTGAATCTACACAGACGTAAAGAAATAATTTTTACCACATACATTGGTATTTTTTGTATTAACATTGTGACAGTAGTTAATGTCTTGGGCGAATATGCTACAAGGCTAACGATGTTCTCTGTGAAAAAATAATATTGCAGCCAGACGGCCTCTTTCGTGTCTCATCATAAAAACTACATCTATTGTGGACATGTATGTCCTAATGCACCTTGGTGGACAAGGTGCACACACTGTAAGTAGTTGAACAATATTCATTGAACAAAATCAAAAAATCGTGCGTTTCATACTTCACATTCCATTTAATTATGGCATTACTGTACGTTTTAATACAGTTGTAAGAATACTAAAAATGTCAAAATGTTGAAAAAAAAATTGCAGGTGTTTTAGGGAGCGCTGAAGTGGATTATTGGCATTTCCATTGATTTCAATAAGAACAGTCGATTTGAGATACGAACGACTGAAGGTGGTTAGGGCACAAATTCAATTTGTAAGCGGAGGTACCATTGCAAATATGTCTCTTGTCGTTACCAATTGATGTAGGTCGTCATCAGGAGATGCGATGCGTTTGGATACCCGCGAGAGGACGAGGCCAACGGGAAAGCGTCCTCAGCTGGGGAATTACGACTTGGCAAGTCCTCACTCCGGGAGGACTCGGCCATCTGGGACGCGTCGCAACTAAAACGAGATTCCTCTCGAGAACTCACCAGTGATTTATTCATGACTCCAGAGAGGGAAGACACGGCGGACTGTGCCTCTCCGAAGCCACTTCCTGGACACCTCAGCTCTGCGTTCACTCATCCGCATCCCGCCATCATGACCACATCCTTCCTCTCTACTCATCCTCCCTTCTTCGTTTCTCTCGATTCATACCCCACGTCCATTTTTCCCCTCTTCTTCCCACTCTAAGACTTCCTCTTTGTGTACACTTCCCCCTCAATTATCATGACTGCATCCTTCCTCACTTATCTCCTCCTTGCCTACACTTTGTTCCTACAAGGGAAACTAAACCCCCAAATTATTTTGCAAAAATACGTCGTATCTGCCATCGTGAGTCTAAACACGGTATTTGGATTGATATTGTTGTTGTGGACTGATTTAAGAATGAAATCCGGAAAACAGACGGACTCCTCACGTATGCAGAAATAACTACGGTTTGATGGTATTTTTTTGGCAAAATTCAAACCATCCATCCATTTTCTTTGCCGCTCATCCTCACGAGGGTCGTGGGGAGTGCTGGAGCCTATCCCAGCTGTCAACAGGCAAGAGGCGGTGTACACCCTGAACTGGTTGCCAGCCAATCGCAGGGCACATAGAGAGAAACAGCCGCACTCACAGTCACACCTAGGGGCAATTTAGAGTGTCCAATTAATGTCGCATGTTTTTGGGATATGGGAGGAAACCGGAGTGCCCTGAGGAAACCCACACAGGCACGGGCAGAACATGCCAGGATTGAACCCGGGACCTCAGAACTGTGAGGCCAACGTTTATACCAGCTGATTCCACCGTGCCGCCACTTCAAACCATCACATCATCAAGCCGTAGTCGCGCGAAGTTATCGCATCATGCACCGTGTATGATACACGGAACATTTCCCGGATTTGGTCTTGTGACCTTCGCCACACAAGCAGGAGAGAAGATGTGACATTAATTTCGATCGACAGCAGAGGGCGATATTGGCAATCGTGGCGGCCCCCTGAGATGAATGAAAACTGAGGAATGAATCTGTTCAATTCTAATTCCATTTCAGATGTATTCTTTCTTTCTTTCTTCCTTCCTTCCTCAAGCATACCTTCTTTCTCCCTACTGTTCATCCCATCTTCCCTCTCATCCTCAGTTGTGAAATAGAAGGCAACTGGACTTTGTGTAAAGTGTCACATTCAGTCCACCAGATTTCTTTGTCTTTCTGGCGCCTCCGTTATACTCACGCTTACTCATCCTCACTTCCCCTTCTTCACATCGATCCATCCTCCCAAATCATTCTTCTTCACTAGTCATCCCACCCCCTCTCACTATTACACTATTATCGCTTCTCATCCTTTCTCCTTCGCGACAACTTTGCTCACCCTTAACGCTGCTCGCCCCTTTTTCTCCATCTAATCTTCCCTAGTCATCATTCCAACCCCCCCCCACACTCATTCTTTCCTTTTCCCATATTCACCCTTTTTTTACCAGCTCATCATCCTTACATATTTAATGGCAGCTCACTTTCCTTCTCCTGATTTGGAATCGACCTCTTGGATGCGGCCCGCCGTCTTTCCGCGAACTGCACGCGCGCAAACGCGTATGCACGTCCAGAGGCTATCTCATTAGCAAGCTCACACCCGCGCAGCTGGAGGTTGTCACATCGTGCGACTGTTATCCCATAACCGAACCGCACCCGATTCACGCACGCAGCCTATTCTACAGAATAAACACACACACACACAGACTTATGTATGACAACGGTAGCCAGGGTAGACGCCCACGAGCCTGGGGGCATCCTACCTTGGCACGTCACCCTGTAGATGTCAGTTCAAACACAGCAACTTAAATCGTAGCTTATTAAAAAAAATATGACACTCTTTTAGAATATAACAGGAATCACTGCTAGTAATTGGATGTAACAGAAAGCATATTTTTGTACTGCAGTTCCCAGGAAGTATTCACGATATTTTACGAAACGGTAAAATTTTCCAAGAGGAAGCAATTAAAACTGAATGAATGTTCTTGTGTCATAGAGGAGTCATTATAATATATTTATCAACATTATAAGTAAGTAAGTAAGTATCATTAACATTCTTAAAGGTCATACAAATGTAAAAAAAAATATGTATTGTCGCATGAATACATATGCGTGTCACTTCGTCGCTAGCTAGCACCATGTTATCAGCCTCAAAATATAATAAAAGCCACAAATAAAGAGTAATTAAAAATTATTCTTACTGGGTGTTGGACCGAGACCTGCTGCAAATAGCAAAAAATAATAATGAAGACTAATTTAAACCGCACAAAATGTTTTAAATATTATTATTTAAAATATTAATAATTTAACCTTATCACAAACTATGCTCCTAAAACACATTAATATCATTTCAAACTCCTCTTACAACAGATGATTTGATTAAAAAAAATAATAAATTCACAAAAAGTGTATGTCGATGCACAAGACTTCCTTGAGACCAATTGCTAAAAAGTGCTTTGGCAGCCTCTTTGGCTGTTTCACAAATAGCTAAAAATCCATCCAACCATTTTCCAAGTAACTTATCCTCACAAGGGTCACGTGAGTGCTGGAGCCTATCCAAGCTAACTTCGGACAAAAGGCGCACTACAGCCTGGACTGGTCGCCAGTCATCTCTGAGTGGGAATCGATCATTGGTTGGTAGTAATACATGAATAGGAGAAACTGTGAATATGATGTCACATGACAGCGGTTCAAAGTTTTTGTGCGAGCTTTGTGGCATAATCATCCTTGATTTTCGACTTGAGCAAGTTGTGCTTTTACAATTTGATGTTCATTTGCATTTAATAACCGTGCTGGAGCTGGTCTCGTTCGACACACGGATGGAACAGCGAGAACCGACGTGATTGAGGCCCGCGACATTTTTAATTTATTGGCTCATTACATCAGCTGTTTGAACAGAGAACGTCATAAACGGAGGCGTCCAGCCGAACGGCAATAACAGCTTTGCAGCGTGAGTCGGAGCCCAAGGAAAAGCTGGGGCCGCTCGTTAAAATCAATGGCGTGAAGAACGGGTGGAGGCGATGGAGAAAAGAGAGCGGGCGGCGTCTGACAATTAATAGTCAGCGGTGGCACCGTCAGACAAAGCAGCTGCCAGGAAATTCAGTCTAAAAAAAGCCAAAGCACAAGAATTCAGAGCTTCATCATCGTCAAGTTTGTCTCCATCCCGCATCATTGAGAGGAAAGAAAAGTAGGGGAAATTCAAATGAGGTAACCACTTGAGTTCTCCGAAAGCTTAAATAAGGCGGCAGGTTGATTACAGCAAGGGAGGACTTTGATCTCGCAAAATTACGTAACGTTGTGAAAAGCCACATAAGGGACTGCGGAGCTTCGTTACGTTTCGCTCATCTTCATCCGTCGCGCACTGCTATCCTTGCTGGGTGCCATTTTCCTGCGTACAACCCAAACTCCGGCACACCTTCTCATCTGCCTTCCTGGTTTTTAACGTTCATCCGCAGGGTGACGTTGCCTCGGGGCGTACGTCAAAGCCTCCCTCAACCTCCAGCGTTTCTCTTATCGCCCTTCAAAATACTGCCTTTGAAACTGTCGGAAATGTATTGAAACTTTCTACGAGGTATAATAATATAAGTCTCTGAATTATTTTAAATAACATTGTTATGCTGTTGCTCACCAATGATGACAAAAGTACTTTGCTGATGGCTTTGGAGTTCATACATCGTCAGATTAAGCTTTTTTTTTTTCCTCATTTGTTAATTGTGATTCAATTTGATTTTACATCATGCTGGTACAATGGTGAACAGTTCTTGCCGACAAAGGCGTGTCTTTTATTTGTTTGATTATCTCGTCTTTATGCGAAGTTAGCAAAATGTTTATTGGCAATGTCGAGTGCAAATGCTTTGGCATACTCCCCATTTGTGAATTTAAACACAGCAGAGCCCTCCCTCTGTCCGTTCTTGTTGAAAACTTCGCTACTCCTCGACTTTTGTCAAAAGCGTTTCCGTAATTAGTTGTTCCGACACAATGGGCGTTAGACCCTCTGCGCCTGTGGAGATCGACTACCACGCAAAAACTACAGCAACCCCACTAGGACAAACCTTCTCTGCATGACAGAAACTACATGTAGAGGATGTCGTTATGAGGGCTCTGCTAGCCATATGCAACCACCAAAAGAGCCAGGTATGGTTTGCGAGCCATAGGTTCCTAAACCCTGGGTTAGACCAAAGGTGTCAAACTCATTTTTTGTCGTGGCCCAAATTGTAGTTAAGGTTTCCCTAGAGGGCTGTTCTTCTTCTTTTCCTTTCGCCTTGTCCCGTTAGGGGTCGCCACAGCGTGTCATCTTTTTCCATCTCAGCCCATCTCTTGCATCTTACTCACTAACACCCACAGTCTACATGTCCTCCCTCACCACATCCATCCACCTTTTCTTTGGTCTTCCTCTCCCTCTTTTGCCTGGCAGCTCCATCCTCAGCACCCTTCCACCAATATACTCGCTCTCTCGCCTCTGAACATGTCCAAACCATCGAAGTCTGTTCTCTCTCACCTTATCTCCAAAACATCCAACTTTGGCTGTCCCTCTAATGAGCTCATTTCTAATCCTATTCAACCTGCTCAGCATCTTCATTTCTGGTACCTCCAGTTCTGCTTCCTGTTGTTTCTTCAGTGCCACGGTCTCTAATCCGTACGTCATGGCCGTATTCAGAAATTTTCAATCGCCTCCTCATATTTACACACAAAATTTACAAACTAGTTCTGGAACGAGAAATCAAGGGCAATGGTTTTTGCAACTGCTGTTCATGTTTGGTAACAGAAAATGCTTATAATATCTCAACATTGTCATTTATGACTTATGACAATTTGAAATTTTGGTACAGATTTTCACTCACAAGAATCATGGAAGTTGACACAGATGATTTGCCTTCACGAGCCACGAAAAATCATGTAGCGGACCGGATCTGGCCCGTGGGCCTTGAGTTAGACAGTAAAAATTGGAATGGTAAAACACGTTATCATTTCAAACTACTTTTACGTTACCCTTGAAAATGATTTATTTTAAGTACACATTTATAGTAAAGGCTAAAGTTGTCTCAACCCTGACATAAAACAATGATTGTCTCTCAGTTCAAATGCATCACATCAAGAAAATTCCTTGGCACCAATTTCTACTTTCAGGGCTTTGGCATCTTCGTTTATTTTATTTATTTATTTATTTTTTTTTTGCCTGATAGAACACCGCACAAAACTGTAACCAAGTGAATTCAAGGTTTAGTTTGTTCCCCTTTAATTTTGGAGAAAACAAACTAATATCCCCACTAATCCCCATGGCAAATACCATTAAGGAATTGTCCTAATTAGCCTTGCGGGAAAACTGGAGTCTATCAGAGCTGACTTTGCAACCAACAGGCAGATGATACATACCCTGGACTGGTCGCCAATCAATCCCACGGCACATATAATCATTCGCACTCAAATTCACAACATCACAAAATGGGAACTGAAAGTCAGGCGAGTACGCCACCAAATAAATTGCAGTGTTTTTACAAGAGCTGCCATAAATAGAGTCGCTACAGTCAAAATGGGGTCGGCAGACAAAACACGGGCTATAAACCGCTTTCATTAGGCGGCTAATAAAAATGCTTTTTTTTGGGTCCCACATGCTCGTGTTTAGAAATTGCCATGGCAACGCTGATCCAGCGGAAGCTCAAAGAGCATCCCAAATTCTTGAGATTTCTCTCTCCCTTTTTTTTTTTTAAAAATCCAACAGTGCAACTCTAGTTCTTGCACCATCCTCCCCCCTTCCCCTCTTTCTGCCTCACACTGTAGTCTTTGAAATGAGGAGGGAAATAAAAGGAATGGAATAAACACAACAAGAGGGGAAGAGAGGGAAACGGAAGAGGCTGCCATAATGAGGCAGTAGCAGATGCTTGCACAGAAAATAATCAGGCAAGTGGATCCAGGAAAATACTTGAAAATGTTCCTCCTTGTTGCAGCAATGCACGACAAGCCCAAAAGTCTCGGAGACATACCTCTTAATAGATTATTTAAATCAATCAATCAACGTTTGCCTAGGAGTCTTAATTCGAAAACGTCGTGAAAGTTACACTTGCCAGCTGAGCCCCGACGGGGTTTCGCATGGACAGAAGCATATAGCGGCGAACGCCATCTCATAAACGGGGAGAGAAAGCCATTTAAACTGTGCTGAGCTCTCCCCTGTTATCGATTTATCCTTGCCTAGAGAATATTAAAAAAAAAAAAAAGAAAAAAACAGTGTCCTTGATGATGGCAGGGCGGGCCGGGCAGCGAGATTTGCCGAGTGCTGGATGGACAGAGTGGAAGAGAGTGGCCAGCACTTGTTTTGGCCTTTTTTGTTGATTAGCTGGACACTTCATGTCGTGCGTACGCGCACTTCTCTTTGGATCGAAATGGTTGCTGTGGTCCCTGAATAGGTAAATCTGCACTCATTTAGATCAGACTCCCTATTTTAAAGGTCAAGTGTCATCCTTATAAACATTCCAAAATAGATATTGTAATGAAAAATAGATATTATTCACTTCAATGTCTATACGAAAAATAAATATGAGCGGAGAGCGCGTCATCCATGCGCAAAGTTGCGGAAGTGTCATTCGACGACATCCAAGTGGTCGCCATATTGGCCGCATCCCCTGTCCGTGACGTCACCCCGGACATTCGCCATTGAAAACACGCGGTGGACCCTACTTTGGGAGGGTTAGGGGTTAGGGTTGACGAACACGCCCCTTTTGACACGGAAACTCTTTTCGAAGAAGAGAACATCACACAACCGAGTGAAGTTACAGGGGCAATATTACCCTATTGTTTTGAGCCATATTCAGATGATTCGCGATCACGGCCAAACCGACTCCCCGTCCGATCCACTTCCGCGGCGGGGATGAGCCATCGCGGTCTGAACAACGCTGCCGACAACGCTGCACTCAGCTGCGTGGGACGACAACGCCCGTGCAATCCATTTTTCACAACGAACCGGGTCTCTTGGAAACTTATGAAGTGTAAATCCATCCTCTCGAGTGTTTAAGCAATGTCCAGCAATGCAACGGGCCGGCATTTTGGCTAACACGAAGGAACAACGAGCTACCTTCCCGGAGGTAAAACTAATAGAAACAAACGAGTCCACTAGAGGGCGGTCCTGCCATGTACATCACTTCCTGCTGCTTCTCCAAAACAAATCCCTTGAGAGAATTTTCATGACGGGAGATGCAGGCGTAAAGAAGACAACAAAAACTTATCACTATCATACAGAATGGGAGGTGGACTTATTTTTCACGATGTCATTTCCGAAGCGCATTCGCCTCATCTACCAGTGGAGTGAAATGTGGGGCGGCATTTTCGAACTGCTTATGGAAACTACGACGTCCACATTCCGCCGAAAAGCAAGCTGAGAATGAGAAAACTGAACAAACTCAAATCTCAATTGGCCGCACAGCAGTCACTTTTCACACAATATAGTTCAACAGCGAAAGCCTCCACCGAAGTATTCTTCCGGGTTCGTCACATCATCGTTCAAGACGGAGAGATGATAAAAATCGTTGTTCCAATCTTTTAAAAATAAGGCGGAAATATTATATTCAATAAAATCCCTGCAGCTGTAAAGGAGTACAGTTACACGGTGCTGTGAAGCCATGGCTGATGTGTAGAAGTGTGCAGTTGGACAAATCCACTGACGTGAGTGACACAGCCCGGGTGTGCATTTTCATTTGTGTGGCGTTTAGTGATCATCAACGTGAACTCAGATAGTTACAAAAAAATGTAAACTGCAGTTATGCAAGGTACACATAAATTCACACATAAAGAATCCTGAATATACTTAAAAATAAATATGTTTTCCATTTTTGTAGTGGGTAGATCTTTGTGGCTTGGTCATTCATCTATTTCATTATTGGTCGTTCTTGAAAAAAAAAAAAAAAAAAAAAGACGTCAGCCCGCCTCCCCTCGCCCCTTCCACCTACAACCGCCCCCCACCCCCGGTCAACCACAAAAGGATGGCTGATGAAAAAATAAATCTTGTGGTAAAAAAAAAAAAAAAAGTCTGGGTCCCACACAAGCTGAACAGTGATAACAAATAAATGCAACTAATATCAAGTCTTCCTCTTCACAAGCATCTCCCCGATTTGTTCTTTCTCACACTTCTCATCCACTTCTCGCTGGTTTCCCCGGCGAGAGCGTTGCAGCTCCGCCGTGCTGACCCCCGTGTTCTCTCCCCAGGCCTGCCACGATCTCCCTCCATGGATCGGTGAGCCAAGGGCAGGAATAACCCACCTACACATGCGTGCATTCATTTATAGCGCCGCTGGGATGAGGGGGAAGCCCACACGTGCACTCCCTCACACCTCTGCAGCCCACCTGATCAAGAACATGCGCGGCTTTATGTAAGAAATCACATGGATGTTCAGTTTGGCACAATCCAATCCCAATTTCCAGCTTGTGTAAGGTACATTACGGAGCTAGAATGAAAATATAACTAAGCATTAACCATATCTGAGTACTGAGCAAATACATCACCATAATGCCTCTTGCAATTCCCGATAAAGCTCAATCCACCCCTCTGAAGAATGCGATCTAAGTCCATTAAGCCTAATGTGAAACTCAAAAAGGAGCACGCGGGCACAAACACGCACACATTTGCTTCGCTGTCGTCTGGGGGCCTGCGTCATGTGTCATCCCCCCGTTTGTTGACACAGTCACACAACAGCTTCTTTCCAGCAGCCGCGCTCTTCGGGATGAGAAATGACCCAGACCATCTCGTTAGACACAAGACAAGACCAGAGACGGGGAGCGAGGGAGAAAAACACAACGCAAGCTCTGGCTGGGAGACAGCGCTCGATCAACAAAATAGCGGCAAGTGACTCCAAGACTCAACCAAAAGGACGAGACGACGCAATGGATTGTGAGCATTTAGTCGAAATCCTCAATAACCATATGAGGGCCGAGTACTAGTAAGCAATTTCTCCTTACGAGTAAAACAATTCAGTGCACCAGCAGAACTGCTGTGTCTCATATTAATATTTTTTTCACTACTCCCTTGTACTAATCTATGACATTCCTGCTCTTAGGTCAACATTGGCATATTTGTGAAACAGTAAGACAAAGCTGTTTGCACGTTACTAATGCAACTAGTGAGAGGCTAGATGTTGACTATTGGAGTGTAAAAAGTAGTCATAGTTGATGAATTATTGCCATTTTTCCATATTAAGCAATTCTAGCATTTACTGTGTTTATTTAACATCTTACTGGTAGGCCTAAAGTATCACATATATTGGACAAATGCTACAAGTAAAACACAGTCAATCTACTAGTGCGCTTAATTGTCAGGTGGTATTCTGACAGAATGCCTACATTACTACTATCCATCCATCCATCCATCCATTTTATTTGCCGCTTATCCTTACGATGGTCAAGGGGAGTCCTGGAGCCTATCCCAGCTGTCAACGGATAGGAGGGGGGGGTACACCCTGAACTGGTTGCCAGCCAATCGCAGGGCACATAGACACAAACAACCAATCGCACTCCCAATCACACCTTGGGGCAATTTAGAGTCTCCAATTAATGTTGCATGTTTTTGGGATGTGGGAGGAAACCGGAGTGCCGGGGAGAACATGCAAACTCCACACAGGTAGGCCGGGATCGAACCCTGGTCCTCAGAACTGTGAGGCCAACGCTTTACCAGCTGATCCACCGTGCCGCATAATATACGTGCCGTATATTATTGTGGAACAACGACATATTCCTGGTGAGACAAAGCCGTTTGCTTGTTACTAATGCTACTAGTGAGAGTCTAGATGTTGACTATTAGAATGTCAAAACTAGTCTTAGTTGATGAATTATTGTCATTATTCCATATTAAGCAATTTTAGCATTTACTGTGTTTATTTAACATCTTACTGGTAGACCAAAAGTAGCGCTAGTAGTGGACACGCTCAATCTACTAGTGCGCTGAATTGTCAGATGGTATTCTGACAGAACCCCTGTGCATACCTTTAAATTTACTATTGTATTCTAATAATAATAGTCTACTTGGACCAGAAAAATGTATTGAGGAAAATACACTCTAGAGTAGATTATATAGGCCATTTGTCTTTAATTTGACAACCCAACTCAAAGTGGGAGGTTTTTTATTTTTATTTTTATTTTTTTTATATTGCATCCCATTTCCAAGCCAATGAACAATTTAAGTGCATTTGGATGTGAAAAAGGACATAAATGGCTGTGCCCATGCCAATAAAATGCTAAAAGATGAGGCGTGTACATGCAAGTATTGAGTGAAGCCAAAATGCCAACCCCAAAAATATTCCATCAAAGATCGGGGAGGACAAGCATTGTTTTGTTTGTTCACAAACTGACATTGCCAACTACTGGCCTGTTAGGGATATTAAAGCATGTTATCTGTTGTTTTGCAGGCCTGTGTGAAGACAGAACAGCTGGTTTCATCATCTCTTCCCAACAACCGATGCCACCCATAAGTTCACCTCCACAGCATCTGATATCGACTATTGAAGCATCGATCTAGTGGTTGCGCAACTACTTGCAACTAAACACAATGTATTTTTGGACATGGTCTTTGCTTCCTCCTCTTTATCGTGGTTAGGGCATTACATTTAGCATTACAACATTAGTTATGCTAAGCAGGGATTTAGTGATTAAAAATTCTCACCATGGCTGTAAAAAGAAAAAAATGAAGTGGGTCAGCTTTGGTAAAGATTTTCATCTAAATTGAAATAAATCAATTTAGCAATAAACGTGACTTGATTGTTTTATGTTAGAATAGTACAGGACACGAGTGAGGACAGCAGAACAGCAGTGAGATGTGCCATAGGTGTGTCAGGATAATTTAAGGTGGAGGTGGGACTGCATCAAGGATCCGCCCTGAGCCCCTTCCTGTTTGCTCTAGTCATGTATAGGCTGAAAGATGAAGTTAGACTGGAATCCCCTTGGACCCTGATGTTCAGATGATATTGTGATGTGCAATGAAAGAAAGTAGTGTGGTAAGAAATGGGTCCAAGTGGGGTGAAACAGTTGGCGAAGGTGTCTGGTGTTCTGTGTGAGAGAAGAGTCTCTGCTAGGATGTCTATAAAACAGTGGTGAGGCCGGTCATGACGTACGGATTAGAAACGGTGGCACTGAAGAAACAACAGGAAGCAGAACTTGAGGTAGCAGAAATGAAGATGTTGATGTTATCTCTAAGAGTGAGCAGGTTGGATAGGATTAGAAATGAGCTCATTAGAGGGACAGCCAAAGCTGGATGTTTTGGAGACAAGATTCAAGAGAGCAGACTTCGATGGTTTGGACATGTTCAGAGGCGAGAGAGTGAGTATATTGGTAGAAGGGTGATGAGGATGGAGCTGCGAGAGAATAGAGCGAGAGGAAGACCAAAGAAAAGGTTGATGGATGTGGTGAGGGAGGACATGAAGACTGTATCTGTTAGTGAGGAAGATGCAAGAGATGGGCTGAGATGGAAAAAGATGACACGCTGTGGCGACCCCTAATCGGGAGAAGCCGAAAGGAAAACAAGAACAAGAAGAAGAAGACACTTGATTTGTTTTAACGGGTTACAAAAAGTGATATGATAGGGCAGATCTGGCCCCCAGGCCTTGAGTCTGAAACATACTTGAAATTGTCCTCAGGTGAGAATGTGAGTGTGAACGGTTGCTTTTCTATTATGTGACCTGAAATTGGTTGAGGACCGGTCCAGTGTGTCTCTGGCTTTTCTCAAAAGTCAACTGGGATAGGCTCCAGATTCATTGCATGATTGCGATTTCTTGTCAGGAGTCATTTTAAATGGATCCCAAGTAGGAGCACTAACACTTGCTTAAAAATTGATTTATTTATTTTTTTTTTAATTCTACAGCCCACCCACATATTGGTGGACAGACAGACATTTAATTGGATATGTGAGCTGCCGGGTCCATCAGAGCATCTGCTTCATGAAAAATGTAATATTTCTCTTCTGGCCAACAAGTTCAACCAGCCCAGCCTCCCCTTTCCTCATCGCGCTCTCCTTTTTAATTCCACTCCCTCCTCCATTCGCTCACCCTCGACATCTTTCGCTCCAAAGAGAGCCTAGTTGCCATGGATACAATCATGAACACATCTGGCGTAGTTATGATGTGGCATACGCACATGCGCGCACGGTGACATGATGACAAACAACCGACAAACAGAACCAAACCAGGGAGGGGAGAGAAAAAAAAAAGCATCAATATGCATGATTTTCAGAGCTGTTCCGTGCTTTGTGGCGGCAGAATGGAGTCTGCGTGAGGGAGATAACGGACCACGGGCCTGCTGAGGAAGAAGATACGTCTGTAGGGAACTTTGAGCCGTAGTGATAATCCTATTGGTTCATTTAAACCAACCTGCAGTGCAACTATCCACTGGGAGATTAAGGCAATACTGGAAAATGTTTCAACGCTTTGTAGAAACATTTTTCTTTTATACGTGTATTGAATTTAAGTTTGCATATTTTAATCTTAACCTTAAAGACAAAGAAAGAATATCACTGATGGCTTGAAGTGATTGTTAGATGGAAAAAGATAGAGAAAAGTACTAGACGGACAACCTTTATCTAATCACCTTTTTTAATTATTTCATTTTAGTTCAAGTTTACCGTCTAACAAAACATAAGAATTATGTATTTAAAACCACACCATAGCTTTGTTTTGGGAAAGTCCGCTATTGGTATGCTAAAGTAAGCATTGCTAGTTGCAGTTTTAGAAGATATTTGAACACAAATGGTTGAACAACACATGTAGATTATTACTGTTATAACAACACTCACAGATGTGTTTTTTTTTTATCTGATATGAAAAATAACTAATATTACAGCATCTTACTGAGTCACAGAATCAATACCAGTACTATTTTCCTTAATTTGTGTCTGGAGGATTGTATTATACTGCCTCTCTGTGGCTAAAGTAAGCACACCAGAAGGAGCAGCACAAAGAACTGAGTTGAAGCATTACATCACAATGTAAAAAATGTTTCATCCTTCACATTGTGTTTATTTGTCATTCCTGTCTGCGTTTATAAAGTTCAATGTTATAAAGTTTTATTTTTCTCATTATAAAAACAAAACGAACGACTTCCCCTGTTTACTTTTTGATTACTTTCAGATTAATTGCATTTGCGTTCATTTCAATGGGGAATGATGATTTGAAATACAAACTTGAGCATGATCGCGGAATGAACTCAAATCACACTGCAAGGCGCCACAGTAATCTAAATACCTGTTTTGTATCACTACAAGGTTATGCTAATTACATTATTCTGCCTCACACTTTTCAAGTTTAATGTTCAAATGATCCTTGTTTTGGTGGGATTGTGACCCTCCTGCATTAACATTCAATCCGTTTTTGCACCACGAGAGGGCTGACAGAAACCGGCGCGCCTATAAATTTATTTGGAAAACCGAAGAAAAGAATGTGCAATTTCTCAACACCTCCAGCCACTCCAACATTGTTAAAATGTATGGCGGCAATCTCGCGTAACGGTGCGCTCTGTTCTGGTCTTTCCCTTCTGTCTAATAAATCCTGCATCTCAAGGGCCGACCCCAAATAAAGCGTTAAGCCTCATCCTGTCTCAGACGGAAAAAAATAGTCCTGGTGTGTGTGTTTTACGACCAGACGCGCGTGGAGAGAAAGGAGACACGGCGCGATAAGCGCGCTTTTTAGGTTTGTTTATTC
Organism: Syngnathoides biaculeatus; assembly: GCF_019802595.1. Lineage (NCBI taxonomy): Eukaryota > Metazoa > Chordata > Actinopteri > Syngnathiformes > Syngnathidae > Syngnathoides > Syngnathoides biaculeatus. The sequence continues at coordinate 7,691,072 of NC_084651.1, read as the reverse complement.
TGAAAGAAGGCACGCCGGGTTTGTGTAAAAAAAAAAAAAAAAAAAAAAAAGAAGAAGAAAACGCGCGTGTGCGCACAGGCTCACGCGCGCCTCGACATTCCGAGTCATCAGTCAAAACATGTTTGTGCGACTCCGGGTTTTCAAAAGTCGGGAGACAAACGACGACCCGGTCGTGTATTACATAAGGGCGTGCACACAGATGTGGAGGAGTTTTACAGTACAACAGACGCCTGTTTGCTCTGACACCCCCCGCCCCACTTCCACCCCTGCCCCTACCCTCTAGTTTGCATAGCTCCGCTCCTGTAGCCAATCACCTGGGGCAAGAAAACAACCAGACCGACCGGTTGCAGTTTGGGGATTAGCGCCGGTGATTGACGGGCCACATTGCGCTACTGAAACATCGGCCGTCATGTGACTCGAATATCGTCAGCGATGTTTTCGAAGCTTACTTTCCATTCAAAGCAAAAATGAACTTACCTTTTTGCCTTTCTTTTTGCGATGAGCCCCTTTTCCTCCTCCTCCCGCTGCGGTCTTCTCCTTTGCCTCCTCACTCATGTTGAGAGTCACTTCTCCTCCTTTTTCTTCTTCTTCTTCTCCCTTCTTTTTTTTTTTTGGCTGCCGTGCCTCGTTTTAATCCAGCATGTGGAAGCTCATCGTCAGTGGAGCTCCATGGCCACAGTCATTGAGAGGAGATGATGCTCTCCTCCTCCTCCTCCTCTTTTCTCCACGAAGGTCCACTCCCACTCGGCTGCCTTCGCAATTAGCGGCGCTCTCTGGCAAGGGTGGGGTAGACGCTGAGAGATAGAGCGACAGAAAAAAAAAAGAGAGAGAGATTTGATGAAGGAAGGGTGTCTACGTGAGGCTACCTGAGAGTCTCCGAAAAGCTGAGGAAAAGAAAAAGAAGGATGCAAAAGGTAAAGTGGAGAAAGTGGCGGGTAGGGTGGGGGGCGAAAAAAAACAGATCCACACCCTCCTGCCTTTTTTTTTTTTTTTTTTTACCATGCGCTTCTCTCGGAGCCTTGACACGGAATGAGGCTTTCCACATCTCTGACTGGCAAGTGTGTGTTCAAGGTAGGGGAGGGTGGGGAGGTGGCGGGGGTCCTTCCAGAAAAGCAACTCCTTTCCACTCTCTGCCAACACGCCAGATCAGCTTACTGGAAAGGGAGAGGGTGATAGAGATGTGGATGAAGAGATTTTCACACAGAGACAGAGGAGAGGGGGGGGGGGGGCAAAGATTGCAATGGTTAAAAAAATAAATAAAATAAAAGCTACTCACCGACCAGGGAGGTGGGCTGGAGACCACGCCTTGAAAACTCCTCCAACAATGAAGCGAATAGTGTATTTAAGGGGAGGCAGACGCTCGGAATGAGGAGAAAGCAGCAAAGGAGATGGTGGGGGTGGGGGGGCTACAAATCAAAGCGTGGTAGAGGAGAAAAAAAGGGTGAGGGAACAAATGTGATAGAGTGATGAAGGAGGCAGAGAGGGGGCACAGCAAAGGGGAGGGCAGCTAAAAACGGCATCTCAACAACAGGTTCTTTCTTCTAATGCAAGGGTTCTCAACTGGTGGGTCGCGGACCCTTTTTAAGTGGGTCGCAGAAAGCTAGTATAGAAAAAAAATCCACTCACCCCCCCAATAAAAAAAAAAACTTTATGCCAAATAGTTTAAAGTAGGGGTGTCAAACTCATTTCTCTCGAGGGCCACATTGTAGTTCGGGTTTTGACTGTGAAATAATGAAAATGTTTAATCGTCTCATTATGTTTACATAATCAATTTATGAGCCAGAATCCGAATCGGAAATCAAGTGTAACGTGTTTTTCACCTATTCATGTTTGGTCACACAGAAATGCTTGTAATAGCTCAACTTGATCATTTATGATGTATGGCAATTTGAATTGTTGGTACAGATTTTTTACAAGAATCATGGAAATGGAAACTCTAGATTTGGCTTTGCAGGCCAGATAAAATCATGTGGCGGGCCGGATCTGGCCCCTGGACCTTGAGTTTGACACCTGTGGTCTAAAGACTAAGTCTTGGAAACGTGTTAAATTACTTACCAATGTATACTCAATTCATTAACCCTCAAAAACCAATTACTTATTGTAACGTGGTAGTATCAAGATACCCCTCATTTATTGAATATGGTAATTGGTGAAGTAGCTGCATGATGTATTGCCATTTAACCCAATGACGCTACTTTATGTACCACAGCTACGGAATCACCCTCCACATGAGCAAGAAACCATTTGAAAGCACATTTTAGCAACGCTGTCATCTTCCATCCATTATCCCATCCACCCCCACACCTTTCTCCATCAATGGCGGTCATTTACGTCATTGGTAGCTTGCGTGTGTGTAAGAGTTCATGGCCGCACTCACCATGGATGCGGAGGGTGTGGTCGGTTGCTTTAGCTCAGTGTCATCCGTTCTTGATCGGCGACCTGGCGGCAGCTCCATCAGTGGGCTGTTTGTTGGGGAACACACACTCACACACACTGGAAAACACCACGAAAATAAAGATTTAGCTCTATATTCATTGCAGTTTAACAGAGTTGTTTGTTCTCAGGAAAATCTTATTTGATAGTATCTCATCTTTAAACAAACCCCCAAAAAAATCCTTTCCAGACATTAATTAATTTTCAAGGTGTGGTACTGCACATGTGGAAAAAGTGGTACACGGGCCCTTTCTAGTAGTACGAATATGAATTACTGAATTAAATCTCCAAACCGTACTGTATATGTTATTTGAAGCAAAGATGAGTGTTATTCATTCATTGGACAATTTATCAACCGCAGGACTGCAAGAACTGTAGCAACAGTTCGGCTAGCGTCATCTTAGAACTGTACGACATCGTAGTGTCAGCTTTTTCTAATATTCGTACGCATTCATGGAAGTTAAACGCAGTGAAAAATATATGTAATATTTCAGTGGTGTCCTTGCAGCGAGACCAGACAATGTCATGAGATCTGACTCTGCGTTTGCCATTAATGTGACTTTGATCATCCCAAAGCCAGACATGTGGCGTCATGCGCGGAAACCTAATTTTGCGCTGGTGGCTTTCTCAGTAGTCGCCACACAAAGGTTCAGAGAGAGGAAGATGAATGATGAATACGCTGGCTGGCTTTCAAAAGACCCCAAGGTCAACATACAGTACATACGAAATATCATCTTTATATTTGATTTGGTCACACAAACTGTCTGAACCTCCACCATGTCTTCTTTTGAATTAACTCATCTATTGGGTCTCCCTTTTCAAGTAGTGACCTCGCATAGCATTTTCTTTTCGATTAACGCTTCGCACATTCAAAATACATACATACAGAAGAAGGTTTCCCGTGGCAACCCACAACAAGAAAAATCCCTCGTTGAAGCCATTTTTCCTGTTTTCTCAATTGCTCGATTGATGATATCAGGAAATGCTTCAGCTTTTTTTTTGTCCTGCCACTCAGAAGAATTTACATGAAGCATGATGAATTTTTGGAATGAATGCCTGACCACAAACACCTATCCATCCATTTTATTAGCCGCTTATCCTCACAGGGGTCACGGGGAGTGCCGGAGCCTATCCCAGCTGTCAACGGGCAAGAGGCGGGGTACACCCTGAACTGGTTGCCAGCCAATCGCAGGCCACATAGAGACAAACAACCAATCGTACTCACAATCACACCTATGGGCAATTTAGAGTGTCCAATTAATGTCGCGTGTTTTTGGAATGTGGGAGGAAACCCACGCAGGCACAGGGAGAACATGCAAACTCCACACAGGCGGGTCCGGGATTGAACCCGGGACCTCAGAACTGTGAGGCCAACGCTTTACCAGCTGATCCGCCGTGCAGCCGACCACAAACATTATTATTTTTTTTTATAAATAGACATAAAAGATTTACTTGCACCTTAATGTCATAGTTGGTGGGTGGGCAGGCGCTCCAGAGACGTAATTCTTTAAAAAAAAAAAAAAGGAGGAAAAAAATTGTTATATGTCACCTTTCAATTTCAAAGAATAGATTGCTGGGATTAATTTTACAGGAAAAGACTTTTACTACTTATACCAGCACTGCTCAAAATCTCGTTGCAACCTGTAATAAAGAAATGTATATTATTTAAAAAAAAATAATAACTGAAAAGGTCGAAGGCAGCTCAGCCACACAGTTGTAAAGAAATGTCAGTTTCAACCAGGCTGTGACGGACGGTATCGGCCTCCAAATATCTTCTCACATCCATCACGGAGCGGATCGAATCTCTCAGGTCGAGGACAGATAGGGCCTGACATCGAGATCTTGTTGGCGTCTCCCTCCCTTTCTGAGCCGGTTAAGTGTTCCCACCTTCACCGGAAATCAATCATCGCATACTCCATGATGAACACCGCATCTTCCCATGAATCAAACAGCAAACGCGGCTTTCATCCGACGAGTGATCAATGTGCTTATCAGGAATCAATAGCAAGTGAGTACATCATTGCAACAATAAGCTTTCGTATGCTCAATCTGTGGCGATGTTTAAAAAAAGAATAATGCGACATCTAACAAAGCCAATCCATGAACCAAAGATCAATTCTTTGTCGCTCTCGCCACCAGGGAGCCATTTTGTCACCAGGTGCAGACTTAAGAGTTTCCAAATCCAGGCCACTGCCTGGGGGTCCTGGAACAGCTTGTGGAAACTCATGAATTGATTTCTTTTATTTAAAAAGGGGAAATCCAGTGGGTCGCATGAACAATGTATCCAATAGGTCATGTAATATGTACTCTATTTTGACAATGTGATGTTAAATCCTTTCTCATTTAAAAGTGTTTTGAGAAGATTTTTTTTCGACAATTACGAATTTTCTGGGGTGCTGCCATTTTCGCAGGTCACATGACCTACGTGCACGGATGTGACGTGTACTGTGCCGCAACGAAGGCTCGATTACATGGGACACGATTTATGCTCAGCAATGATTTATCCTCATCTGATGAAGAAATAGCAGTATCGGTTGATCGGGAAGATGGAGGAATACTTCCATACACATTTGATCCTGTGGAGGCTGACTACTCGGAGGCCTACGCGCGGGACATAAGTGCGTAAACAAAAGCCCCCGGAGCTCCGGCCGGGCAGCTGCGGATGGTTCTTCGGACAGGAATGACGCGGAGTCTGATGAGTGAGTTCCGGCGTCCAGGGAGGCCGTTAGCCGAGTTTCGGCGGCGGAGGCCGTTGGCCGAGATTTGGTGGCGGAGGCCGTTAGCCGAGATTCGGCGTCCGGGGAGGCCGTTAGCCAAACTTCGGCGGCGGAGGCCGTTAGCCGAGCTTCGGGGATTATTCGCTATATAGGCTCGATTCAGGAAAATATGAGCAAAACTATGTTGTGGATGGGGTAAATTGTAAAATTACCACCGGGGTATTGGAAAGAGAAGATAAGACAATTTTTATTTTTATTTTTTTCCAAATCAAAGCTATTCAAGGTTTGAACTTTGTTCACAGCGACACTGAATGTGTAACCGCCGACAGCGAGAGGGAGTTGCTCTTTCCATTAGAAGTAGCCCTGCTGTCAGTGTCAGTCAAGGAGGATGCAGATGAGATGAAGTGGAGAGGGACACGATTCAGTCACGCTTCACGTCACCAAGATGTGATTAATACTCAATACTGGAGTCTTAAAGCAGTCAAAAGGGGAAACAGTATTAAATATTGATTAATGTTCTTAATTACATGAAAAGCATCGGGATGATTCACTTGCGAGAAAATAACCTTCGGGAAAGATTTTAAGGACTTTATCCTTCTAATCCTCACGTAGAAGTGAAAATGAAACTTTTATCAATGTTTTTCACAGATGTAGGGGGGGCTTCGTGATTGGGTTTACCTTGGACCCCCAAATACCTGTATCCCCCTTTGTCTCACATGTACAAAAAACTTTTTCAGTGGCTCATACATTTATTCTATTCTAATCAAATTTGTATTTTTTTTTTTTCAAGGAATAAAAAAATCTGGTGGTCTCTGAGGATTGCCGGAGTGCCCCACGGCAAGGCACGTAAACCCCTCAAAGCTGTATAAGCCCTCCCATACTCATACCAGTGTTTGAAGTGGATTTCATTCTCCGGGATGTGTTTGTGCATGCGCACGGGGTGTGGGAAGCGAATTCCGCGTTATTTGTCAACCACGTCGACGGAATTCCCACACTCGCAGGATGAATACATATTATGTACTCTGCATTCATAGATGCATTAATATAATCTCATGGGCTTTCGACACAAATAAAACGTTTTAGCAAATTAACCCATCAGTGTCTATTTCTTATTATTTTATATTTTGTCACATTCTCCACACATACTTAACAATACTGTACAAATTCCGTCCATATTATTGATTGCTGACTTTATTCATTTGAGAAGGAACTCATTTTTTGTCATATTTATTAAAACAGGTGGTATAAACTTACCGTATAAGTAAAATGATCTGTAAAAAAAAAAAAAAAAAATTCTCTTTTTGTACATCTAACTTTTACGTAACCAATGTACCTGAGGAGAAACAACCAATAAGAGAGAGAAGGCATGACTGAGAAGGTGTCAACAATTGAACAATTTGCTCAATGGCCACGCACCCTGACAGCCTCACACTGACCTGTTATCTTGGGCTTCAGGAGCTTTGCTGAAACTATGGCGGAATATCCATCCATCAATTTTCTTTGCCGCTTATCCTCACACAGGTCGCGGGGAGTGCTGGAGCCTATCCCGGCTGTCAACGGGCAAGAGGCGGGGTACAGCCTGAACTGGTTGCCAGCCAATCGCAGGGCACATAGAGACGAACAGCCACACTCACAATCACACCGAGGGGCAATTTAGTGTCCAATTAATGTTGTATGTTTTTGGGATGTGGGAGGAAACCAAAGTGCCCGGAGAAAACCCACGCAGGCACGGGGAGAACTTGCAAAACTCCACACAGGCGGGGCCGGTAACGAATCCGGGTCCTCAGCACTGTGAGGCCAACGCTTTACCAGCTGATCCACCGTGCCGTGCGGAATATCCATATCGGGAAATTAAAGAAAAGATCAAGAAAGTAAAATAAAAAATACATCCCTCTTTGGACAACAAATGGGCATGAGAACAGCAAAAAAAAAGTGAGTGTGAGAGTGAAGGGATTGTGAGGATTGAGAAGCGACGTGGAATTATCAACACCTCTGCTTGACAGAAATGAATTAGTGGAGTGACGCTGCATTCCAACATTGCAATACTCATCGTTATAAAAATGCAGACTCCCTCTTCTATTGCATCATTGTTGTTACAGCTGTACGCAAGATTTTTCTCTGGCTCTTTGAATCTTTCCTTTGTGTATCATGTATGTGTGTACACTTCATGTGTGTACCATAATTTCCGGCCTATAAGACGTGACTTTTTTCACACGATTTCAACCCTGCAGCTTATGCGGTGATGCGCCTAATTTGGGCATTTTTTTTCCTAACGGCCGCAAGGGGGCACATGAGCGGAAAAGGTAAGAATGACAACGGTGGAATATATGTGCGGAGAAACTTTTACCGGTATGTTTTCTTTTTTTTTTTTTTTTTTTAACCAGCCTTGTTAAGTGCTACCGTGTTGCCGCTCCTGTTTTTTTTTTTTTTTCAGCAGTCTTTTTCATGCTAGCATGTTGTTGCTATGTTAAGCTACCGGTTTGTTTGTTTGTTTTTTTTTTTTAACCAGCCCTAAGTGCTGTGTTACCGTGTTGCAACTGTGTAGCTGCTGCTCCTGTTTTTGTTTTGTTTTTTTTTAACCAGTATGGTTTATTTTTTAAGTCTTTTTCGTGCTACCGTGTTGTTGCTATGTTAAGCTACTGTTTTTTTTTTTAACCAGCCCTGTTAGCGCCACGCTAGCGTGTTTCTGCCGCGCCTCAGTGATTTAGGTTTTTTTTTTTTTTAACCAGCTCTGTTAGCACTCACAATGTTATTATATGTTAACCTAAGCTCAGGTATTAAAACTTTGAAAACTCTGTGTACCATCTTTCTTTGTAAATGTCTCGTGTTTCACTGTGGGCACTTCCAGCTTTTACACAGGTGCGTCTTATGTATGTAAATGGTATTTCCTTTACAAATGTACTGGGTGAGCCTTATAATCAGGTGCGCTCTGTAGACCGGGAATTACGCTACATATTTCGGACAGTTCTGTCCCGATAGATATTTTTAGTAGCTGAATAATAATGGAATAGACTGGATGAGTGAAGAAAATGTCTACACTGTGTCCACAATGCTATTATCACCTCATTATGACTGTAACCAAGCCTCAAAGCAATATTTCTTGAGAGCAAAAAGGCCTTTTAAACTTGAGAAACTTGCATTTAGATGATAGTATAAGATAGCATAATGTTCAATACACATTGTTCAGATATCTAATTTCTATTCCACTTCCCCACATTAGTGTTGCCAGGCATGCATTTTGAGTACGGGCAGAAATCTTTCATTTGAAGCGTGTGACTTTGAGCGCTATCCTTTCAGGTGCTCTAACTGAGCCCTACTTTGCGCTGCAACCAGGTCAACTACAGGCACGTGCTCCATGACTGATAAAGAGTTACGGGGACGGACGAAGGGGCTCCATTTTTACCTCAGCCCTAATATTCCAGGGACACATTTGCGTCTTTAGCATTTTCACCAGGAGAGCCATCTTACGATATCGATGATTTTACTGAGAAACCGTTGCTGATTCAGGGGCATTTTAAAGCTCCCTCGCCTTGAACGGAAAGTGCAACTCTGTATAATGACTTTAATTTCTCCAAATTGCTACTTTAGAGTGCGGGGACAACAACAAAAGAAAAAAAGTAATGACAGGGGGTAAAGCACACAGAAACACCCACACGGGCATTCAGAATCAAGTTTTAACGTGTGTAGAATAAAAAGGAGATGACGACTAGACTTAAAAAGGAGATAGTAAACGGTTAAAAAAAATTCATTCCAACATCTTAAATTATAAAGATGAAAAGAAGAAACTAGCTATGAACAGGGCAGTGATTGATAATTAACTCATTGAGGGGTAAAAAAAAAAAAAAAAAAAAAACTATACAGCTCCTTTTTTGCGGATTTCAAGTGAAAGTTTCTTCTTTCTATTATTGTGCTGGCTAAAATTTACTTTTTATGGGATGATTTGATGTTCCTCTTTTATATAGGTTCAATAAGTCATAGTGAGATTACATTTACAAGACTCGGACTATAACTCAAGCGCAGAGAAAGGTGGAAAGATGAAAGATGACAAAGTTGTGACAGTAAGGAACCGAAGGTCAGACAAAGACAGGTGGGGAGATAGTTGACGTAACAGGAATCATTGAAACACTGGGAATAGGATTTAGGAAAATTAACTGTAGGGCCTTTTAAAACATTTGCAACCAATCCATATTTTGTACAGTATTTGTCAGTTATGGAAGCTCTATTATACAAATAAAGTTTCAAAGTATTAAAACGGGGGTTTTCCTTTTCATGCGGCCTCTTTTGCCACAATTGTTATTCCGAAAGGATGAGTCCAACAAGGACAAGACTGTGGAGGAAAAAGGAATCTACACAGAAAGTTTTTTTTTTTTTTTTTTTTTTACAAGGATTAACATCTTTTTAGATTTGTACAACGGGTAAAAAAAAAACAAAAAACGTGCAAATATGTATAAGACAAAACTAGTTTCACTCAAGGATACAAAAATGCATACAAAGTGTTTCCATGTGGCACATAAAAGAAAAAAATCGTCACCTCGACCCACATTGCCATCTTGCCCAAGTAATCTAGTACAGTACGTGCCACTTTTCTGTAGCTAACACCCATCTACGCATACAGCAAAATCCAACATACCGACCACTCTTACCTTTTGGCTTTGACATGACATCGAGCGTCTTACCTGTAGAAGATGGAGGACAGATGCATGATAAGTCACAAAAAACAATCAAATATTACATTTACTCACCGTAATTTCCGGCCTATAAGTCGTGACTTTTTTCACACGCTTTCAACCCTGCGGTTTATGCGTTGATGCGGCTAATTTGTGCATTTTTTCAAGGGGACACTCGAGCGGATAAGGTAACAATGAGACCGGTGGAATATATGTGCTGAGGAAGTGATTTTTACCAGCCCTGTTAGCGCTGCGCTAGCATTAGCACCGTGCTAGCGTGTTGCTGCTGTGTTACTGCCGTGTCCCAGTGATTTTTACTGGTATGTTTGTATTTTTTTTTTGCCGGCTCTTTTAGCTCTGTGCTAGTGTGTTGGTGCTTTGTTATTGTCTTTGTGATTTTTACCGGTATATATTTTTTTAACCAACCCTGTTAGTACCGCTCTCGCGTGTTTCGGCTGTGTTACTTACTGCCGTGTTACTGCAGCGTCTCAGTGATTTAGGTATGTTTTTTATTTTTTTTAACTGGCTCTGTTAGTGCTCTGCTCCTGTGTTACTACTATGTAGTTGCTGTGGCTGTTTTTTTTTTTTTTTTTACAATGTGTTTTTTTTTTAACCAGCCCTGTTCGTGCTACCGTGTTGTTGCTCTGTTAAGCTAAGCTAAGGTATTAAAACTTTGAAAACTCTTTCTCTGTACTGACTTTCTTTGTAAATATCTCATGTTTGAATGTGGACACTTGCGGCTTTTACACAGGTGCAGGTTATGTATGTACAAAATGGTAATTCCTTTACAAATGTACTGGGTGATGTCTTATAAGCAGATGTGCTCTGTAGGCCGGAAATTACAATACATTTTCCTCTGTTGAGTACCATCCCTTGGCAAATTTACTCGACAATACATATTATCTGGATGCATCAAACCAACTTCCTGTGGGACGAGCCATGTCACATCTTGACATAACATCACAAGAAATTCAATTTGCTTGTCCAGACGGGCCCATTAACGTCAGGGGCAGCAATGACACGGGATGGAGAACAAGACCGAAAAGCCTTTTTTGTGTATGAAGAGGGTTAACAAGGAAGCGCCCTTCTCTTGTTTAACAATGTTGTGTTTATTGTTACCATCGCATCAGCAGTTGATTGGCAGAGGTCAACTTTTTTTTTTTTTTTTAAGCAGAACTACGCCGATGAGGAAGCTTCAAATTCTGAGGAACTGCCGAAAGACACCCAATCAGTTTCATATCCAAATGAATGCAGTTGAGATATATTCATGTCAACAGGTAAATTGCATAATCCATACGTTGAATCTACGTTAATAGCGGAGATACGCTGTACTCACCATTGTCAGCCATTTTGGGGGCACATGTTTTAGGGGCACAACCACTAACCCACCATGCTACCTACATGTGACATGACTGTGGAGGGGGAAAAAAAATACATTTAATATACAAACACACACACTTTATACTGTAATACGCTTAAAATAACAAAGAAGATGGTCCATTACAAGAGTTCAACTTGCATGTGACAAAGCTTGCCAGTAGCTGTGCGTCAACGAATTGCCAAACAGCAGCACTGCATATCATTAGTTTGATTCCTCTTTAAAGATTTAACAATGTAATAACCACAGGACAAAAATAATCTGGTCAAGCGTTGCTACGGACAACCAAATGACCGCTCTCTCTTTATCGAGCTCCCCCCTTGTTACGTCGCGTGCACGACACACATGCACAAACACAAGTGACACATGGGACCGATTTTCTCCCAGCAACATCACTCGTTTTCCCACCCTTGTCTCCATGGAGACGAGCTTTCAGAGCTGGCAGGTTCCTGACCGTTGTGAATCACCACAGACAAGAAAGGAGGGGTGGGGTATGTCTTTGTATTTCAAAATGACTGCGAGGGGGGTGGTGGGGGGGGATTGGGTTGTGTTATCTTTGTCTTCACACGGACGACGGACAAATGCAAAAAGGATGGAAAAGATGAATGACAATGTTCAAAACGCACAAAACCAGATGTAATTCAACAAGTCATTACTAACTTAGATTAAAATTTCAATGGGGAACACCCAAGCCCAGTGATCAACTGGCTTTACAGATGCGACTGAGATAAGCAGACCATAAATAATATTTCATCACAGTTGTCTAAAATGTCAAACGAGGCAAGCACAATGGAATATATACATAAATACAGAATATCCTTTTGTTGAAGTGATGAACACGTTCAGTTTGTGCCAAAATAAGGTACTATACCCCAGCACCCCCCCCCATTGCCCCCCACAATTTTAGAAGACTTCAAACAAAAAGCAACTTAATGCAATTGTTGGAAAAAAAAAAACCACAACATTTTTAGAAATTACAGTTCAATTGTGTCAAAAGAAAAGTTTTTATACAACTTTAAAATATTTACAAATATAAGGTCAATACAAATAAAAATAATCCAAATTAACACAAGAAAAAAATCATTACTACGTCAAACAAATCAAAATAAAATGAAAATATTATGTTTATGCATTTAAAAAATTGTAGATGTCTTCCTACTTTGAATATTACTTTTTCTAATTTAGTGATTACCAAACAGTGGTATTAGTACCATAAGTGGTAGCTGGGCTTACTTAACATCAGTGAGCAAATGCAGTTTTATTTAATTTTATTAATACAATTTTCCTATATTTTAGTGCAGTACTATACAAACTGCATAATGCAATGGTTTTCAAACTGAGGGGTGCACCCCCCTATGGGGGGCCAGGTGTTATGATGGGGGGCTACCATGAACACTTTTCATTGTTAAGTCACACCTACGAAAGGGAGTTAATTTTACTACCGAGCACACAAACCCACAACAGTCACTGAAATTACTGCAGGAATTCAAGACTTTGAATTTTAGAAGAAAAAGTGTTTAGGTTTTTGGCTAAAATTATGCGTAAAGGCCTATGGAGTAGGGGTGGGCAGGTTGAAAATTATGTCATCTCCAAAAGGAGAGCGCTGCAAAAAAAAAAAAAAAAAAACGTTTGCCAACCACCGGCATCATGTGACAGTGACTGTGCAACTGTATTTTAATGTTGGCCATTACAGTGGTACTTGGAGCTCACAGTATTTTTTTTAAGGTCGTAATTGGTGTCAAAGATTTGAGAATGACTTTCTAATCAGTACAGTACTAAGTGCTGATGTGGTTATGCTGTGGTCTGCTTTATGTGCCTTATTTATCACAGAAGGCCGTGTGATAAAACAGAAATATCCAATGAATACTCCCCAAAGTTTAGTGCAGTGCAGATGAAGTGATTATTTGAAAAAGTCATTTACAGTTCATGACAATCACAGTGACTTCATTAAGTCAGTTTTAGGTCAGTGGTTCGCAACACTTTCCTTGCAGACGGCCATAGAAACTTTTACTCTGCTTAAAATTTTTACACAATTGGAAAAAGTGACATACGTTTACTTAGTGTACAATAAAGAATCATGTACACAATTGCGCAGAACAGGCGATGTGGAAAAATGTCAAAAATGGAGGACACAATGTTAGTATCCATCTGGGGGGAAAAAAAATGACAGTAAAATCCTAGTATCCTTGATATCCAGTTTAAGGTCCATGTACTAGTATGCTCTTCACCCAGTAACTAGTGAGACAATTCGGCACACTAGTTGAACAACTTGGCGCATTAGTAGAACAACTCGTTCTGTACTAGTAATGTTATTTAATTTCATAAGTGCAACTTTTAGCCTACCAGTGATGTTCAGATGATATCAAGCATATAAAAAAAATGCTAAAATGCATTCGACATCCTTGAGTTGAAGCCTAACATCCACATACCTCCGGAGACCCCAACTGGAACAACAATAAACCACAGAAGTGCTTTGTTCCTGCATTTTCCACGCATCCAGGATGGTAAATGTACAATTTATGGGGTTAAAAAAATAAGTTTTGTTTTGTGGGCTTGAATTATTTTCATGGCATGTCCGTTCTTTAAAGAAAAATGATTTGATAAGGTGCTTTGAGTTTCAAGTGAGGTGATGGAACAAATCAAAACTCTCAAAGCACCTCTGTTCTAGGACATGAACATTGAGCTGGGTTGTTACAACAAAGTGCGCACTTATAGACTAATAGTTTTTGGAGCTATTGCTGAATGGAATAAATGCTCAAACGGAGACTAAAAGCGGTCTTAATAGATCTAGGTACATTCCGCAGAAGTCAAAACATCACTAAGTAGTCACATCACTCTGCGCCATTTCCATATCTGTTCTTGGCAATGGTCACCATTTCTGTTTGAGAACTACCTGAACGTGACACTGTTATAGATTAAGGTATAGCAGCAGAACAGCGGTGAGATGTGCCATAGGTGTGTCAGAAGAATTTAAGGTGGAGGTAGGACTGCATCAGGGATCCACGCTGAGCCCCTTCCTGTTTGCGGTAGTAATGGATAGGCTGACAGAGGAGGTTAGGCTGGAATCCCCTTGGACTATGATGTTCGAAGATGGTATTGTGATCTGGAGTGAACGGGTGGAGGAACAATTAGAAAGATGGAGGCACGCACTGGAAAGGAGAGGAATGAAGATTAGCCGAAGTGAAACAGAATATATGTGCGGAGGAGGAAGAGTGAAGCTCCAGGGACAAGAGATGGCGAGGGTGGACAACTCCAAATACTTCGGGTCCACAATACAAAGCAATGGAGAGTGTGGCAAGGAAGTGAAGAAACGGGTCCAAGTGGGGTGGAACACTTGACCGAAGGTGTCTGCTGTTCTACGTGACAGAAGAATCTCCACCAGGACGAAGGGGAAAGTCTGTAAGTATTTGTTTTTATGTCTCAAAATGGCTGTCTGTTGTCATACTAGAGCAGCTTCGATTACCGGGGAGAAATTCCTCAAGTGTTTCTGACATGCTTGGCAAATAAAAAAAGATTCCGACTTTCACTGGTGCGTGCGTGTGCATCTTTGTGTACAGTTACAGAGGAAATGAACCTCAGTGAAAGGTCAGACGTCACTGGGAGATTCTTGAGAGGGTGGCCGTGGGCGCTGTTACAAGGGACCATGCGTAGGTTTAATAGGGGGGGTTCTGGTTCCATTCTAGTCAGCGGAGAACATTTACATTTTCACTCAGAGTGTCTGCAGTGTGTCACTGTGCAAAGGATAGCGCCAGGGCTGGTGACAAGTGACTTCCCTTAAAGTGTCGTCACTAAGACAAAGACCTTCCCATTTGCTTTGCTTTTTAAAGTACAAATAACCTTCTTTGTTTTCACGTGGACGCTACGAAACACCATCAAAATACAAGATTAACTTTCTCATCGTAATGATAATACAGTCTACTAATAATAACAATGCTTTACGCTTACCTGGGGGTTTTATCGGCACTCAATTTCAAGGATTATTCATTCACTCCTCCGTCACAGTAAAGCAAGTGAGGGGAGTTAAAATTATTTTATTTTTAAGTTTTATCTGATCTCTGTCTTGGGTATTTTTTACATATTGTGGGTAGGTCTGGAACACATCCCCTGAAATAGGGCAAAATTTTAAAAAATGAGGTTCCAGCTGCAATCTTAATATAATAAAATCATCTATTTTCCATCCATCCATTTTCTTTGCTGCTTATCCTCACAAGGGTGTGCTGGAGCCTATCCCAGCTGTCAATAGGCAGGAGGCGGGGTACACCCTGAACTGATTGCCAGCCAATCACAGGGCACATCGAGACAAACAGCCGCACTCACAATCACACTGAGGGGCAATTGAGAGTGTCCAATTAATGTTGCGTGTTTTTGGGATGTGAGAGGAAACCGGAGTACCCCGAGAAGACCCACGCAGACACGGGGAGACGGTGCAATCTCCACACAGGCGGGGCCGGGATCGAACCCGGGTCCTCAGAACTGTGAGGCCAATGCTTTACCAGCTGCATCACCGTGCTGCCTCATCTAGTTTTAACATGAAAAAATGTATCTTTTATAACCAAGTCATACTTTCGCAGGAATGCTGTATATAATCTAGTGTTTAATTGTGTGGTTGATGTGTTTTATCATGGCCGTTGGCTTTGTAACTGAATTGTAGAAGCTATTTAACTTACTAATTACTTTTTTTTTTTTTTTCCCCCATACGCTGTGCGGTTTTGGTTTTTCATAGCAGGTCTGGGCAAAGACCCACTATCAGATTTTAAAAAAAGAAAAGAAAAAACTATTAAGAGTGTCAACATGCTTTGATGAAGGATGGAAAAACAAGTTGAGCACAAGTTGAAACCACAATAACTCAAGTGAACCCGACAACCTGAGGCTTGATGATTACAAGGAACCGCAAAACTATGTGCACAACCTGAAGGCAATCGGCTCACCAAAAGGTGACGGAAACGTTCCTATATGTTCTCAGGAACATGTGGCCACTAGTTACAAACATTTTAACGCAGCAGTGGGTGGCATTTAGCATTCTTACGTAACAACGGCTTCATGTGAGGCGGGAGAACAGATGTGACATTGTTCCCCGTTCCTCTCATACTTTTGACAATTCAAGTCACTGAGTGTGGCGATCGCTCGTTTTCCGCTGCGAGTCGTGCAAAATGATTCACAGAAACGTGCGCGCGCGCACGCGAGCAGAGCGTGGACGGACGGTTCTCGCATACGGCGTTGCCATGGCGCACGCTCACCATGGCAACAGAGCCGGCGACGAGGGAATAGCACGGCGGCGGGGTTGTCGTCTGGGCCACTCGGAGTGAGACATGCATAGAGCCTGTGTGAAAAGCCACGTGAGCGTTCAATCAACGTCCTTGATATCAAGCTTAAGGTCAATAGTACGCTTTTTGTCATCAATAATAAGACAACTCAGTCCACTAGTAAAACCACTTACTGTACTAATAATGATTTTCCCTTTTTTCTACACATTTGTAATCAAACCATACAACTAAAATGATCAAACGGCTAGTACTACTTCACATCATTGCATTCCACTAGCTAACATCTAGCACTTCACGAGTAATACTAGTTAAATGCATCTAACTAGTGGTCCATTTTGCCTCAAGATTTACATCTACTAGTCCAACTGGTGTGCCAAAGTTCTCCTACTTTTCTAGAAAAAATTTTGTGTAGTAGTAGGAAAACATTGTAATAAAGTCTCTCCACTTGTCAAATCATCCTCTGAGTGAGGCCAAAGAGCTCATTAATTATAACATCCATCCATCCATTTTCTTTGCCGCCTATCCTCACGAGGGTCGCGGGGAGTGCTGGAGCCTATCCCATATGTCAACAGGCAGGAGGCAGGGTCAACCCTGAACTGGTTGCCAGCCTATCGCAGGGCACATCGAGACAAACAGCCGCACTCACAATCACACCTAGGGGCAATTTAGAGTGTCCAATGAACGTTGCATGTTTCTGGGCTGCAGGAGGAAACCGGGGTGTCCAGAGGAAACCCACGCAGGCATGGAGAGAACATGCAAACTCCACACAGCCGGGTCCGGGATTGAACCCGGGACCTCAGAACTGTGAGCTTTCCAGCTAAGCCACCGTGCCGCCTATGAACCTGTCAAAAATCCCAAATAAATGTGATTATCCTTGAGATCCAGCTTTCGGTTCTTCCACTAGTATGGTCTTTGTCCTGACTAGGTGGACAATTTTGGCATACCGCAGTAGTCAAAAAACTACATGCTACTGCTGAGGCAAAACTGCATGTACAAGGTAACAATTGCGTGGCAGTAGTACTTTTATGCATATCATAAAATTTAACTAGGGCAATTTTGCATCGCTTGTATTATGTAGTTGGTCCTAATAGTACGCCAAAGTTTTCGTACTAGTGTGCTGAAATGTCCTATGGTAGTGTACAGTAGTAGAGGGCGGGGGAGGGAAGATAGTAAGCAGTGTTGGGAAGATTATGTAGTTACAGTTACAAGTTACCTTGCTGAAAATGTAATGAGTGTAATTATTTTAACATCCTTCTTCAAATAACTTAATTACATTTGATTACATGTTTATACATATACGTATATCCATCTTTTTATTATTACTTTTATTAATTTTGAATGAATGTATCAAGACAACCTCTGGATGTTTCCTTGAAAAGTAAAAATTGAATTAAAACCATAGATGATTATTTTGAAATTGACCAGATGTTTGTTCTTTCGGTTTGACCAAATAACAAAACATGCTGAAGTGTAAATACTGTACCTAACAAAAAAGTGTTTGTCAAAGTTGCGAGCACGCGACCTGGAAAACCATGCGAGCGAAACGAGTGGATGGACGAGCGGCAACTTGAAATCTTATTTACCATTACAGTAAACGCTCGAGCTAATAATACAGCTGCAAGGTGTTATTTCCGCGCATCACAGCAGTTGACGGTTGCAAAGGTTCAAACCTGACTGACTGCATAACCCCAAGTTCTTAACACGAGGCTTCCTCCCAATCTTATTTTCCGTTTCATTTTAAGGTGGATGTGTTAAATTAAAAGTGACTGTAACTTAATTGGGTTAAGAAGTGTGTGTTCTCAGCTGTACCGCACACACGCACAATAACGCTCCTGGTAAGACTACTCGAGGGGATAACTTTGATAGACTTGTTGATACAAGGATTTTATATTTATTCATTAGAAAACTATGACATACAATCTGCCGGGGGGGAAATTGGACTAAAGTGACAAAGTATTTGTCGTGCTCTTCCCTTAAATAGAACAGAGCTGCAAAAATATATCAGTCCATGTTAAAGTGACTGCTGTGAATAGGAAAAAAAAAACAACAAAAAAAACCTCATGGTGCAGAACACAATGCACACATTTAACAATGGTGGTTTCCCCACTTTAGGTTTTTTTGTTGCATCTCCATTGAGGAATGAGGCGGATGGAGACGTCTGCTCAGTGTGGACTCAAAGGATGTCGCACGCCGTCGCCTGGCAACAATATCTGACTCAATGGGGCCATCTCTAGGCCAAAGCCACCACTGGGCACTTCCTTGGGGACGGCACAGACATTCTGAGATCCCATACAAGAGGCCGATCAAAAATTCGCTACTAAATGAAAATGATGCTTATTAATGTGGACCTGCACAAGATATACCACCGTTGTTTCTAATATACCAGATACATTGTTTAATTACATGAGTTTTACGCATTCATTACTACACGAGTCTAAAAATCAAATCTAAAATGCTGACTTAAGTCTACCCATTTTTTTTGCGTGTGAAGCAATCTAGGCTTTGCGGTGTGGGGGGGTGAATTCTGATAGTATGTGGGTGTACATTTTGCTATCAAAGAGCGCCATCGAGTGTCAAGACAACGTTGTGATTTTGAACTCTGGTTGTATAGTTATTTCAATACACACAGAAATGGATTAATTCATGGCTCATTTGTGAGCAGTTTTGTAAAAAGGTGTCTTGATTATCCATCCATCCATTGATTTTCTTTTCCGCTTATGCTCACGATGGTCGCGGGGAGTGCTGGAGCCTATCCCAGCTGTCAACGGGCAGGAGGTGGGGTACACCCTGAACTGGTCCCCAGCCAATCGCAGGGCACATGGAGACGAATAGCCGCACTCACAATCACGCCTAGGGGCAATTTAGAGGGTCCAATTAATGTTGCATGTTTTAGGGATGTGGGAGGAAACACACGCAGACACGGGGAGATCATGCAAACTCCACACAGGCGGGTCCGGGATTGAACGCGGGACCTCAAAACTGTGAGGCAAACGCTTTACCTGCTGAGTCTTGATTATTGTCTATTAATTCAACATAAACACAGGGATTTCAGAGATGTTTTAGAACATTTTCACAATCGGTTTAATTAATTCTTTGTAAAGGGGAAAATGATTATCTGTAAATTCTAATTAAGAGCTTTTAAAAAAAATCAATTGCCTTTACTGTGTATTATATTTGGTAATTGTGTGTGGCACCTGACTTCGGGTGAGAGACGGTAGACCTGGACCCCATATCCTCCCCTGGGCTGGTTGCCAGCCCATCACAGAGTACATCCATCCATTTTCAGAGCCACTTATCCTCACAAGGGTAACGGGAGTTCTGGAACCTACCCAGCTATCATTGGGCTCGGAGGCGGCATACACCCTGGACTAGTTGGCAGTGAATTAAAGGGCACATAGAGACAAACAGTCACACTCACAATCACACCTGAGGGAAATTTAGAGTCTCCAATTACCGCATGTTTGTGGGATGTGGGAAACGGGAGTGCCCGGAGAAAACCCACGCAGGCATGGGGAGAACATGCAAGCTCCACACAAGATTTGAACCCCAGTCCTCAGAACATGGACTTAGAAAGTCATGCTTGTGTTCCTTGGTGAAAGTCTCACGTGGAGGGCATAGCTCAATCAGCAAGTTGATTTATTTCATCAATAAAAGTAGGCTCTGTTACATTGCGATTCCAAGCAACATCTCTACATTTTCACTTTGATTATAAATCATTAGGCTCTACTCAAGTGCGCTCACATAGCAATATTATTTTTGTGCCAATGTACAGAAGTGGTACCCTTCACTGACGCAACTGCTGTCTCTTGAACATTTACAATACTCACAAAACACACACACGTGATATGTGCAACAGCATTTGTCATATTTACTGCATAATAAATAAACATTTAAAGTTTATTTTCTTCCAAATCAGGGAACAATTGAAAATATGATAAATACATCAAGTATATTTGCACTCAACAGCCACATCATTAGGTACACCTGCAAACAGGAGCTGCCTTTGTAAGAGAAAAGCTTGACTAAAGAGAACATTTGTTTAATATTGTGGTTGTAGTTTGCATTGTTTTTTAATTACACATCATAGTGGGATATTCTGCATTTGTAATATGTCCTCAGTAGATCTCAGTGAAGACGTGTTTTTTTTTTTTTTGGTACAGGTGCACCTAATGTGTTCCGTGAGGGGGTGCGAAAGAGATTGTGATTAAACAGAACACACGGTCTCACCTGAGATGACCCATCTAACCTGCAAGACGGAATGAACACGCGTCCTCGCAAAGATCTGCTGCCATCAGTCACACTTGCTGACTTGTTAAAGACAAAAAAAAAAGCATTTCAGAGAGACAACATATGGACAGCAAGTATTAGAAAAAAGTTAAAGCATTGCATGTGCTTCATAGTTTTATACTGTAAAATGAAATGTTTTGGCATTAAGAGTAAGACTATATGATCTCCTTGCCAAATTAACAAAGCACTTTTTATTCCAGTACAAGATGAAAAGTATAAAAAAATATTTCTGCCTTGAGGATCTGTTTTGGCATGTTTTGCATACCGTCACTACAGTTATGAGGGTCATTGATGACAATGGAGTGAAAAAAATGGTCCATTTGTACCGTGGAGATGGAACCGAAATTTGTAGTCGGACCGTGTACTGTTTTGAAACCATTCCAGACACGATGAAAAATGCTTGTGGTCCTTAAAAATAAAACCAAATCAAAAAAAGTAAATAAAACAAGAAACTATGTGCACCTTCTTCTGCTGAATGATAAATATTTACTGTCACACCTATCCACGTATTTCTATGCTCTCTTTAACACCCCTCCCACATACACACATCAGGGTCTTTGCACTTCCAGTGATTTTTTTTTTTCTCCAAATCAAATCATTTGTAGACTATGAATTTTTAATTGTAATCCTGGACAATGAGTTGAGATGAGCCTTGTATAAGATATGAGCATTGCTTTGGCACCATCTAGTGGTACCTTGGTGCCAAGGAACTAGGATGAAATGAAATGAGGAGGTTCATGTAGTGCATTGCTGCCATCTCGTGGTATCATGGTGCAAAAGAACCGTGTTGACATGAGTTGAGGAGCTTCATGTATTGCATCACCATCATCTTGTGGCATTCATAGGCAAGTATGGAGTGCGACAATTACTTGCGGGTATTTGCTATTGGTGGAAAGACTTGCTCCCTTAACCCCCGCAAATAGTGACGATTCAGTGTATTCTTATGCCGCTGCGAAAACTACTTCATTGTGCCCAGTCCACAACCTTAAAACCTTGTGTCAAGACTGTCGTAAACCATGGACTCCTGTACAAATGACAGATTTTAAAGGCCATTTGGATCACATTGTTTTTTTTTAAATATATGTAAGCTGTAATGTGAGGCTTGCCATTTGTACAGTTGTCGACTATGACATCCCACTTTGTGCTTCAAACCTCCTCGGTCGGTAAGAACTGTTCGGTTCGAGGCGTGATCAGCTGTGTGGAGCCTTCACGTTATCTGCACAAGCACAACACACTGCTTCTTTTGTCACCATTTCTTTTTTTCCCCCCCAATCTCTTCTCCTGCCTTCTTGTTTTCGGCTGCGCCGCTTCGGTTTGCTGCTCATCCCACTCTCACGTTGGGGGGTTTCAGTGCTGCAGGAGGAAGTTGGTGGCCATGTTGATGTCGTTGTTAGAAGCCCGAAGGGCCTCGAGCGCGTCCATCCGGGAGAAGCCCATTTCCACCAACCTGGCAACCTAGAGGAGGTGAGCCATGGATTGAATGAGAGAGAATGTGTAGTATCATGCAAGCACCGAAAGCATTTCGATATAGAAATTGAGCACGTCATGCTTTATGAGCAAATGGTCTTTAGTACCAGCTTGTGATGATGTAAAGCTAATGCAAGACTTGTTTCTGTTGCCATATTTCATTTTGGATCATCTGTTTAGTGATGTGTTTGTTGTATCTACCACTTATACAGATCCACACACTAACTGTCAACTGTTTTGGCAGCTTGGTGATGAAAGTGGGGCGAAGGAGTGAAAATATCTATTGAGGCTTCTACTGTCACTGTCTTGTGTGTGCTTTGCAGTTCACACGCTCTCATTTTTAGCTTTAGGGGTAAATAAAAAATAACTGGCGCTGATGTTTGGGCACGTATCTGCTGGATGTACCCCTCTGCATCATCAGCCCAGCATAAAGGGGGAAGGGCGCAGTGCCTCATTGGCGCGACAAAGAATCGCCTCCTCAAACCACACAAATCGAAACAAAGGGGGAGAAAACTATACTATAATTATCAAGCCTTAGTATGTCACTGAAAAATTACAAAAAAAGAACATTTTGCATAATGTCTCATATATTTGTTATTGGGGTTGGAGTTTGCAGTGGTGTAGAACTGCATCGAATCATTCTGAGTGCTGTGTTTAAAAAATGTGGTACCTTGGCTAATTTCACGAGTGGGTGAACATAAGAAAAACGTGTTCGGCATCCTGTACCGATCAAAACGACCATTATTGGCATCATGAAGGTACAATTAATTGATATGTCTCTTGAATAGGATCTCTTTAGAAGCATCAAAATCGGAAAGTACAGGTAAACGCGGCTGCACCTGCTCTTCGACGACGGAGTTGTCCAATGGTGGCGGAGGTGCCGAGGGCTGTGTTTGAGCCTGCGTCGGGGCCGCTCTTCTGGCTCTCAGGGAGGGGAACAATCTGGTCCACTGGAGCAACCCAGTCTGCTGAAACATTATTATTTTTTTTAATTTTAAAAATGGACGTTTTCATTTTTTCTACTTCAGCTAAATAGGTGTTGGCAGCTCTGGCTTCCTCCCACATTCCGCAGACATGCAAGTTAGATTTATTGAAGATTAAAACTAACTTTCTGATAAACTTCCACAGGAAGTGCATCCATCCATTTTCTCAACCCCTTATCCTCACTGGGGTCGCGGGCATCCTCGAGCATATCTCAGCTATCTTTGGCCAAAAGTCCAGAAACTGGAACTGGTAGCCAAAGCCCCCATTTGCTGATGATAGAGAGCGAAAATGCTGCTGTGAATTACAAAAATCTGCAAATAAGCCCTCCCCTCAGAATGGTTTATAATGGCTACAAGGTGGCAGCAAAGCATTATTTTTTTCCCCCATGGGAAACTCCTAAACTCACTTCAACACACAGTAATTCCTCAACATAGCTGCAACAAGATGGCAACAAAGAACCAGTTTGTCTAAATTAAACTCCAACTCACTTCAAGATAATTCTTTGAGACCAAAATGCCATCAGATGTTGCCAAAGTTAGACTTGTATAGAATCTGAAAAAAAAAAAAAAAATCTGCAAATGGGTGAATTTGGGAAAGCCAAAATCCAAATGTGCAAGATTAACTTGGAACTGAGGTGGAGCAAATAAAAAAGGTATCATATGGAATGATACATGTAAATATTTTGTTATGCAAAATAGATACATCTCCTTGACCATATCTAAGGGGATTGGAGAGCCTTAATCACTTACTTTTTTTATTTTGTCTTTGCTCAGTGATTGTGTCGATATGTGCGCTGCGACTGACTGGAGAACACTTCAGGGTGTAATCTGCCTGTTGCCCAAAGTTAGCTCGGACAGGCTACAGCACTACTGTGAACCTTGTGAGGATAGGTGGCTTTGAAAATGAATACATTCAACTCTCCACAGTGACTTCAATTAGCCAGCACTGTAACTGGAGCTCACTCTGAATTCTCAATTTTGAATCAGAACACAATGAAAGGGGGGGGGGATATACTACGTAACGGTTCAGAACGTAAAAAAACTCATATTAGGGCACTTGTAAATCAAGACTGGTTATAATCAGGCTTGTGCTAAAATTATTCTTAAATTCCTTCAATCTTGTAAATTCCTGCTTTACTCCCATTAATTCCCATGAATTTTTCACTAATTCCCATAGAGTCCAACTCTGAGAGTTCCTGAAATTTTGTAACCCCGCCTCTCCGCCCTGGGACAGACTGCAGTTCATCCACACCCCCTAAGGATAAGTGATGGCAGGCCCTACTTGTGCTTGGTGTCTGGAATTCGCACGAGCCTCGAACTGGGCCAGCAACAGTTGTTGATCCAATTGGTCCATCCGCTGTTGCCTCTGGATGTCGAGTGTGGCGCCCATCCCCAGAGGCGCCTCACTGGTTGGTTGAGAAGCTTCGAGGGTAAAATAAACACGCATGATCACGTTTGTACACGGCTGCTGTGTGAATTGCGACGGCTCCATTTTGAACTCACTCGAGAAGAGGGGCTCCAGGAGGTAACGTGCAACAGCACACAGCCAGGCAGGCACAAACAGCAACTTCTGGAGCCAGAGGACATTGGCGTGGTACAAACCACCTGAGATCTGATATATACATATTGAAATTAGTATATTATTGTGTTACGATATGGTGTGCTGACATTTTTAGCCTAGTTTAGCTTAGTACAGTGGACTCTCTGAGGTAAATGTTCTACTTTGGATGTCAAATGGATGGATTTGAGAGGAATACTTCTTGAGAAATAACAAGAGACAAATTCACTTTTAAATCAGGTAATCCTTTCAGAGAGATATGAAAAAAATGTTAATACTGTTTTTGTTTGTAAACAAATATTTGGGTGTCCAAATGTAAAGATTTGGCATTGTTCTTTGATGTTTGCACCAGATAATGGTGACATTTTAGCTTGAAATTCTGAGCTGCTCAAGTACTGAAACCATTTGAGGGTCCACTGACTTTGCACAGGTGCTCTAATGGGCCTTGGGACAATCATGTGACTCACCAGTCCGCTGAGCGCGAGGAGCCACATGAAGGGGCTGGATGTGAACAGCTACAAAGACACACAGAGAAGTAGGGTTAAGGTTCACACCTGGATGTGCAAAAAAAGAGGAAATTCGGAGTGCTGAACATAACCATACCTGCAGCCCGACTATGTAGACCAAAGTCTTGTTGGTGATGTTGATGCTGCCCATGACCTGGGTGACTGGCACCTTAGGGATGGACAAGTAGAAAGGCACGAAGAGAGCAAAGACTGGGGCCAGCCTGTGGAAGTCAGGGGTCAACCATCAAGCTTATGATTAGATATCATTTGAAATGATGTCACCGCTACTCACAGCCCTGCGGGCAAGTCCTCCACCTCAAAGTTGAAGAACAAGGAGAGCGCTTGAGCCAACACAAAATCCAGTAGTGCAGAGAGACACCAGGTGCCGACCAGGAATGACTTTGCAGGAAGACAGACAGAAAGAAAGCAGTAGTTTCTTTACTACCTTGACTGAAAAGTTTAATTTATTTCAATTTAAATCACACACTAAATAATGTTCCCTATTTAAATGCCGTTAATCCAATCCAATGGTGGGTTTAAGTGTTTAGCCAGTTCAATAAATGGCTGAAAATACAACGGTGGAAGTAAAAAGGCACTCGTAAGTACACTTTACAACGATTTGATCGGCCTGATCGGATCGGCCGATAATTGGCATTTATTTGCCGATCGGTTTTGACGTCATAATTTGCCGATCCGATCAATGATGTCATGGAGAAAGACATTAACTCCGTGTCCACACCTCTCACAGTACATCTGAATCCAAATGCGACTTTATTTATATTTTTTTTGTGTCACTTTACGTAGAACTGTAAACACAGGGATGAGAATGACCAATTTGGAAAAACACTGAAAATGTCTATCTTCGGCAGAAATTTTTTTATAAAACACATTGTTGAATGGTGACCTCAGGTTACTTCTAACAGTGTAAATACAGGGGAATCATAACTGTTTGAAAACTTAAAATATGAGTCCAAACAACCCAAATAATTTTGCCAAACTTCACACATGAAAATGTAGACTGAGTGAAATTCATATCAAACAGGCTACTGCACTTATAAGTTATACTTAGAAATAAGTACACAAGTAATTTGGAGAGAGAGAGAGAGAGATCATGAAATATAACATAAAAGTGAGTAATAAAATGCGTGATCTACAGGGCCAGTGCTACAGATAGGCCTTATCGTAGTAACAGTTGTCAATTATATAATATTTGAGAAATTTCCGGTTTGGATATGCTCCTGCATATTATTTGTTCCTATCAGAACACAGAGTGCACAGCACTTTGCCGGGAACGTCGTTTTCTATGTGCTCAGTTAGACAGGTTGATACCGTTTTCATTCCTATCAGTACAGTTACACTTTTTTCAACCCATGCCCATCTGAAACAGTTTTTTTACTCCATGGTTTTTATCAATTTCCCTGGCACGATCTTCATCTTTTCGCCCAAAGACTTTCGCCAAACGTGCAGACCGCTCGATAACACATGCGTACATAAGCCTATAAGTTATAACTATGCCGTAGTAAATAGAACGCTTCTCTATGAAATGTTAACATCAGAGTGAAAATACCGACGAAATACCGCCAAAATGCTACCGGAAATAGGAATGTTGTTGTTATTATAAACATCAAATTTAATGCAAAAAGATAGCAATGCCGCTTTCCGCAATCATAGGTGTGACTAATTTCACAGCCCCCCCAAAAAAAATGTTCAACGGATTTAGACGTTTCACAAAAATGTCATTTTCAGATGGAAAAACTCGGAATTCCACAAATACGCACAAAATTCTCATCCCTGTAAACATCTGATAACCAATAAAGTTTAAAAAACAAAACAAAAAAAAA
The DNA here is from genome assembly GCF_019802595.1 of Syngnathoides biaculeatus. Taxonomy (NCBI): domain Eukaryota; kingdom Metazoa; phylum Chordata; class Actinopteri; order Syngnathiformes; family Syngnathidae; genus Syngnathoides; species Syngnathoides biaculeatus. Next base: position 7,663,971 of record NC_084651.1, on the reverse strand, counting down.
AAAAACCCACCAGCTCGATGGGGGAGAGAAGACCGCTAGAGAGACAACACGTAATGCGTGGATCAGACTACTAAGACAAATCTGTTCTTTTACGATTGCACTATGTCAGACTATTGCAATAAAACCTTGTATTCCAATAGCACCGTATCCCATTTTTTACGATCAGTGAGCTTTCATCTGGTTAACTCCAAATGTGACTACATACACTCATAAATGTGGAGCTGACAACACGAATGGATCTCTAACTGTATTATAATAAAAAATGGGGGGCGGGGAGGGGGCCACCGGCGCTCAGGACAGGGAAAGATGTTCGTGTTAAATCAGAGACCCAACTGGAAGGAGATGGGCGTCACCCATATCATGATGTCAAAGTTAGATCGGCATGATACTTACACCAAACTTCCTGGAGCCGAATCTCCTTTCAAAGACTCTGAAGTTGTATATTAGCAGGCCGCTGCAGAAGGAGTCCTTAACGTCCAGACACACCAGCCGGCCGCACAACAAGCGCCACACCTACGACAATACAACCGAATTGTTAGACACAGTCTCCCACTAATAATTGAGTATCAGAAAGTGACTTTTCATACAAGAACGAATGGCAAAAAATGTTAAGACTAAGTAATCAAGTCTCAAACTGACTTTAACTTTTCTGTTGAAGTACATGTACACTGCTTTTAGCTCCTTCATACAAGACAGTCCAGAGCAGACTCCATACCTGCTGCTGGTGGCTGACGGCATACATGTTGTACTCGAACATGTGTTGGTATTGGGGCAGCAGACTGAGCATCACCGTCAACCCGCTCAGCACCAGGAGGAGGCCTTTGGATAGAGGAGCCTTGTCTAGAGAGCACAAAACAGAACTATATTCTCAAAGGGCGGGGCATAGGCATTAGATACATATTTTTATCTGTGGTACATGTGTATAGGCATAGAGAGATAGAGAGATAGAGAGATAGAGAGATAGATAGATAGAGAGATAGATAGATAGATAGATAGATAGATAGATAGATAGATAGATAGATATATGTATGTATATCAATAAAATAAAAAAGAGAGTGAGAGAAGAAAATATGTGTATATATATATAGATATATCAATAGGAATAAAATAATAGAGAGAGAGAACTGATGCAAATATACTATATATGTATGTAAATATACTATATATGTATGTATAGTAGTTCGTCTCTATGTATACTGAACAAAAATATAAATAACAGAGGAGCCTTGTATGGAAACCACAAAACAGAACTATATTGTCAAAGTGCGGGGCATATGCATTATAGACATTTTTATCTGTGGTACATGTGTATAGGCATTTCTAGCGTGTGTGTATATATATATATATATGAATAGAATAAAAAAAAGAGAGAGAGAACCTATGCAAATGTACTATATATGTATGTATGGTAGTTCGTCTATGTATAGTGGACAAAAATATAAACAACAAAACACTTGTTATTCAATCACATTTTTCACGAGCTGAACTCAGATATCTAAGGCTATGTACAAAAACAGCCTATTTCTCTTAAATATTGTTCAAAAATCTAAGTTGGTGAGCATGTCTCCTTTTCCTCCATAATCCATCAACCTCACAAGCATGGCATATAAAGATGGCGATGATCACACAGGTGTGCCGTCGGCTACCCAAAATACAAGGGCACTCTAAAACATGTATTTTTACTAAATTGCACTTTTGACAGATAATTAATCTGATGTAATGAAAGAAGGTGTATGACCTGAAAACTTTTTACATTTCTTCGGACTCCTTTTTGAAGTGTTTAATTGTGGAATATTTGTTTTGCAGGTTTTTCTATTTCTGTTGTTCTGCATGTTGGACATAGAAAGTTCATTCAATAAAAAGAAAATCAGAGATTCTTCCAGGCCTTGGGGTGAAATTTAAAGTGGGGGAAAAAATACATAAAGAGTAAGAGAGAATTTTGAGGATTAATATAATTGTATAGAAAATGGAGTACAAATATTCTAAACACTAATTCTGTATAAACTGATACAGTATTATAAGGCAGTACTATTTTTCTGTTTCAAATTTTATATTCAGTCGCTATGGATGGGTTTCCAGTGACGTCACCACCACCTTGAGACCAATCGGATAAATTAACGATGGAAAAAAAGCTTCCGGCTTCACCTGTCACCTGTTGTTCTTTGACCTCTATGACACACAAGATGGCGTAATTGGAAATCTATCCATAATCAGCTATGAATGATGGACACCTGTAGATGATAAACTGAATTATTCATTTTCCCATCATTCTGAAGAGCTAAATTTTGAAAAACAATAGTTCATTAGAACAATGGAGAAACATTTCATCGTGTCGTTTTCGGCAATAAATTTCATGTTTGGACTTTTTTTTTTTTTTTTAAAGAGTTTGACAAATCTGGGGAAAAGTTTCATTTAGGTGAAAGATGTAGATATGACTTAAAATTTACATGACGAATTTCGGAGATTTCTACAACCGAATCTCAGCTAGCTCAACCCAGCACTAAAAATAATAAAGTAAATTCCAAATAATTGCGCTTTATACCCTCTGCCTCGAGAGAAATTAAAAAAAAAAAAAAATGACAGCTCGATGCTAATCTACTTAACTGAGCTAGCTGTGTAGCCATCTAGTGTCCGAGAAGGGAATACTCACACAGGCCCCGTGAACCAGTGGTGCTAAACATGGCGTCGAAGGAGTTCACAACAGGCAGTGTGTCAACAAAAACTACGATCGACACAATGAGGTGATGCAGAAAAAGCGATCCATGCTGAGATCAGGACTGGAGTAGTGGCGGAGGCTGCCTGGCTAGTGGGGACAGAAAGGGGAAAAGTGAACCACCTCCACCGACGGAAGCTCCGTTAGACCACAACACCTTCCTCATTTGACGGAAGCTCAACTTGTCTTCTACAACTTGGTCACTAGAGGGGAGTGTTTGCTTACGTTTAAACGTGAAAAGCAAAGCCAATTTATTTATATAGTGCATTTCATACACAAGCTAACAAAAAAGAAATGAAACATATAAAAAACGGGGGAAAAACAATAAAAATGACAACAAAATATATATATTTATTAAAGATGAAAAATAAGCAGCGTACAGTGCAAGAAATACCATTAAAAGTGAGAAGAGTGAAACATAATTAACATAATTATAACACCGCCTTGTGAACGACGTTTTTATTCAGGTGTTGCAGTCAGAACACCGCACTAATCGACAATATGAGTAATTAGAATAGTCATTAATATTATTCATCATCGTCATCATCATTAGTGGAATACATTAAAAACACAAAGATTGTTTTAGCATAATTTTCTATATATTATCATTTTTAATAATAATCAGGCGACACAATGCATCAGCTGGTAAAAGGGTTGGTCTCACAGTTCTGAGGTCCCGGGTTCAATCCCGGACCCGCCTGTGTGGCGGTGACACGTTCTCCCCGTGCCTGCGTGGGTTTTCTCCGGGTGGGCACTCCGGTTTCCTCCCACATTCCAAAAACATGCAACATTAATTGGACACTCTAAAATTGCCCCTAGGTGTGATTGTGAGTGCGGCTGTTTGTCTTGATGTGCCCTTCGATTGACTGGCAACCAGTTCAGGGTGTAACCCGCCTCCTGCCCCTTGACAGCTGTGATTGGCTCCAGCACTCCCCGTGACCCTCGTGAGGATAAGCGGCGAAGAAAATGGCTGGATGGATAACAATAACTATACTATATTATGTACAATAGATTAAGTTCCTCTGGCAAATTGGGCTCTGGTCCATTTTTTGATTTCTTTATATACTAAAAGATGCGCTTTTGTCCATGAAATGCATGTTAAAGGACAAATCTGGATAATATGCGGGATAAAAATTGAGATTTGGTGACTTGGCCTCCGACCGGTGAGCACATTCGTCTGACATTCTCAAGGTCGCGGATTCAAACGTGACCTTTGCACGTTCTGCCCGTGCCTGCGTTGGTTACTCCGGTTTCCCAAAAAAAAACACGCAGGGCCGTTTAATTGGAGATTCCAAATTGTCAGTAGGTGTGCGTGTGAGTGTGAACGGTTGTTCCGTGATACATTACGTGCCCTGCGATTGGGCGGCAACCGGCTCGGGTTGTGCTCAAAGTCAACACCACCACGAGTCATGACCCTAGTTAGCGTTTGCGGGGAAGGATACACGCGTGGATGGGAAATTGGGATTTACCGTCTAAGCATTCAGTATCTTTGGCCCGTGTGATTTGTCCCAATACCGGAACCCTAGCGAATCATCTGAATAACGCATTTTTACCTGCGTTTCATGCCGTAGTTTATTACTGTTGCACCTGTACGGTGGATTTCTTGCCGTCTGTTCGATATCTCCTCGATATGTGCTGTGTCACAGCTTGTCACGTTGCAGATTCCCGCTGCTTCGCCTCACTCCACATCAAACGCAAGCGACGAGGCCTTCATGTGTGACTCTGGTGGCTCCGATTGATCCTCCAGTGCCGCCTTACGTCCAAGTACAACAGCTGTCTAATAGTATTGCGTGTACGGCGACGCGCCGGCCTGCTCGTTCCCATTGGTTAGTTCCTGCCCATTAGCTCTATTTGCTCGCCGGTGGTCAGACTTTGAGCGCGAGGAACAGCTTGCTAATTGCGTTTCAGACCTTCTCTGTCACCGGCGTAGGAGTCGGGTCTAAAAAGGTTGCTTTGCCCCTGTTCTCAATCAAAGATAATCAGATTAAACGCCACAAAGACGTGGCCGCGGGTGTGTGTGTGAGCGTGCCAATAAAATGAGAGCAGATTTGGAGACAGCCTTGACTCCTGCTGTTTGCTTTGTTCATTAAGAGGAGATGAGCAGATGGTTTGCTGCACTGTTGTGCGCACACACACACACCACACACACACACACACACACGCGCGTACAGTTTCAGGCCTGTCACCCGAGCTTCATCCTCCATTTATCTTTTCCATTACACATCTTTCAGCAGGACAATGTTACGCCGTGACGGCGCGCATGTGTGTAAATGAAAGACAAGGCAGTGTGAAACAGTAGAACTGTGCCCAATGAAGACACGGTAAAGTGTTTCCACCCCCCCCCTCCCTCAAAAAAAAAAAAAAAAGGCAATGACTCTTTCGCTAATCCATTTGTGAGTCACACTGCGTATTTGAGGATGACAAAAAGTACAGTAGCGCGGAGTGTGTCACCTCTTTGAGGAAATGACACATTTGAAATATTCAGGTCGCAGTGGTGACAAGTACAAATACTGAATGTTAGTAGATTTTCCGGATATATGTACTTTCTACGCCTTACCATTTACGGTGAGGTATTTTCCCACCTCTTATCCGATCTCGCATTATGTAACCAATGTAAGTCAACAATGACGCAATTTTAACACTGAATCGTAGAAGAGGGAAAACCACGGACTCACTTTTAAGGCAACTTTGCAGTGTATGCAACATGACAACAAGGATTGGGTGGTTTCCTATTATCCTATACAATCGATTCATCCATTTTCTTAGCCGCTTATCCTCACGAGGGTTGCAGGAATGCTGGAGCCTATTCCAACTGTCAACGGGCATGAGGCGGGGTACATCCTGAACCGGTTGCCAGCCAATAGCAGGGTAGAGACAAACAGTCACAGTCGCAATCGCACCTAGGGGCAATTTAGTGTCCAATTAATGTTGCATGTTTTTGAGATGTGGGAGGAAACCGGAGTGCCCACCCGGAGAAAAACCACCGAGGCACAGGGAGAAGATGGAAACTCCGCACAGGGAGGGCTGGGATTGAACCCGGGTCCTCAGAACTGTGTGGGCTACACTTTACAGCTGTGCCACCACTCCACCCTTCTATTCAACCACAAGAAAATTGAGAAATCATCATTTGACAACAATGTGGCATTTTTAAAACCTCTGAACGGTAGATTTAAGGTTTAAGTAGAACGGCCTTATGTTTGGAATATCGATTTTAAACCGAGCTAACCACGTTTACTCTCAAGTTCAGGCTTCAAGTCTGGACTCGGGTACTCTAGCGTGAAGTTAGAATGTTCTCCCTTTTGTTACGTGTTTTTTCAGTGTTCTACGGCTTTTCTCACACAGCCCAGGGCGCACCCCGCATCTTTAGTTCAAATCCGGCTCGGCTTGGACCTGGAAAATGGAGGCCCCGGTTGTATTTACCCATATGTATTTTAATTTGGCGGCACGGTGGAATCAGCTGGTAAAGGGTTGGCCTCGCGGTTCTGAGGTCCTGGCTTCCATCCCGGACCCGCCTGGGTGGAGTTTGCATGTTCTCCCTGTGCCTGCGTGGGTTTTCTCTGGCCACTCCGGTTTCCTCCCACATCCCAAAAACATGCAACATTAATTGGACATTCTAAATTGCCCATAGGTGTGATTGTGAGTGCGGCTGTTCGTCTTGATGTGCTCTGCGATTGGCTGACAACCAGTTCGGGGTGTACCCCGCCTCCTGCCCGTTGACAGCTGTGATAGGCTCTGGCAAAAAAAAAAAAAAAATGGATGGATGAATATTTTAAGTTACATCCACACCCATCCATATTTTCCATCGTGCTTGGTCATCATTTGTTGTCTGGATCGTTGATGTGATTGAATCTAATGTTGTTGAATGTGATTGCTTTTGACTTGATGTTGGCCAGGTCACCACTGAACTGGTCTTTTACCTCCTTCAATAAAGTGTACGTAAATAAATAAATGTTTCAGTAGAGATTCAAACCCAGATCTCATGACTGTGAGGCAGATGTCTCACCCAATCCAACGCCGCAATTCCAAAGGACTTTTGTGTCCCAAAATTCTGATCATGCTGGGTGTTACACATTCTTTGTTCCAAATGACTTGTATACCCAAAAATAATGGTCAGAATCGATGTGTAATTATCCCCCCTACACAAAAAAAAACTGTAATTACATGTTAGTAGACCAACAAAACTTCTTTCCCCACTTTCTCGAATGTTAAAATTTCAAGCCTAATAAAAATACTTTGTGTGATGTGAAGAAAAAGAAAAAAAAGATGGAGAGGCAAGGACACATTTTAATATTAAAAAGTATTTGTATTGTCTTGTCAAACTGCCCTACTGCATAACATACAACATACAAGTACTGACTATACAACATGCCTTTTTTTGGGGATTATAACAACATAAAGCAATAACTATATATGTACACAGCCGGGTTGGAAGTTATGCCGATCACTTGTGTCCAGACAAACAAAAATACAAAAAAAAAAAAAAAAACAACTACGCTCCTCGTCGGGTGGGACCTCCGGTGAAAGAAACACAAACACATCAGCAGAATAAAGTAATTGCAGCTACTACGGTCCAGGATTGGGTAATAAATGCAATAAATTAAAAGGTAGAGAAGAGTGGAAAAAGTTCAAACGTGTGTTTCTTCAATACATCGGAGCCGTCTTGAGGAATACTCGGCCCTCTGAAAGACACGCAAGCACAAAGATTAATTCAAGCGTTTTTATGGCGAACCCTCCGAACGATCATCAAATTTGACGACAAAGTCGCCCACATAAGAGAAAGAGAGAAAGAAAAGTTTTGCAACACAACATCCATTTTGGGGCTCATTTTGGACAATACAAGTGAATCAACATACAACCCCTAAAATTTGCCCAAAATCAATGCATATATTGCCCCTAGGCACAGGCAAAAATGCTTGGGAATTTAGTGTCAACTATCCGTCTAGTGTACCTGCTTCTACGGGGGCTCATTTGGGACAATTTAATGGTAGGATTTTAGCAAAGTAACAACAAGCCCTGCGATTCATGCGTCAAATCAAAATGGACGACTTTCTCTTTAATTCCTGGCATGGGTACTTGATGGTTTTTCATGTGCGCTGCTATGATCAACATGACTGACAAACTTTCGGTGAATATGGTATTTGAGGCTGATTTGATTTTTTTTTTTTGTAAGTTTCCGAGGGGCGGCACGGTGGGGCACCTAGTAAACTGTTGGCCTCACAGTTCTGAGGTCCCGGGTTCAATCCAGGCCCCGCCTGTGTGGAGTTTGCATGTTCTCCCCGTGCCTGCGTGGGTTTCCTCTGGGCACTCCGGTTTCCTCCCACTTCCCCCCAAAAAACATGCAACATTAATTGGACCCTCTAAATTGCCCCAAGGTGTGATTGTGGGCGTGAGTGCCCCGCGATTGGCTGGCGACTGGTTCAGGGTGTACCCCGCCTCTTGCCCGTTGACAGCTGGGATAGAATCCAGCACTCCCCACGACCTCGTGAGGATAAGCGGCAAAGAAAATAGATGGATGGAAGTTTTTGAGACTCATTGAAATAGTATAGTGTAGACAGAAAACTTGCACAACTTTGTCTGTCCATCTTTAAATGTGTCTGGTTATAATAGACGTGCACAAAATTTGGTGTTGATTTGTAAAAACTCATCAGTGGCTGATATTTATTTATTTATTTATTTATTTTTACTTTCCTTGAAATCTCGAAATGATGATCTACAAGTCCTTGAATGTTCCCAAATTTGATACACCAAATCAAAACAACCGACTTTCTGTTCAATTTCCTTGAGACCTTTATTGTACGTCCTGTTACGAACAAGCATCCACCCATTCATTTTCTTTGCCGCTTATCCTCAGTAGTCTCGCAGGGAGTGCAGGAGCCTATCCCAGCTGTCAACAGGCAGGAGGCGGGGTACACCCTGGACTGGTTGCCAGCCAATCGCAGGGCACATGGAGACAGACAACAGTCGCACTCACAATCACACTTAGGGGCAATTTAGTGTCCAATTAATGTTGCATGTTTTTGGGATGTGGGAGGAAACCGGAGTGCCTGGAGAAAACCCACGCAGGCACGGGGAGAACATGCAAACTCCACACAGGCGGGGTCAGGATCGAACCGAGGGTCCTCAGAACTGTGAGGCCAACGCTTTACCAGCTGCTCCACCGTGCCGCCACGAACAAACATGTACACCTAATTCCATGTCAACTACTGAAAATGGTAGTGGCTAAGTTGTTCTCAGGTTTCCAGATGAGAGGTTTTGGGGGAGTTGTTTTGAAACCCCTAACAAACAAAAAAAAACAACCAAAGAGTGACTTTTGCCTGGTGTTTGGGACACCATTCAAACATCCATTCATTTTCTCTTGTCCTCTCTTAAGGTGACAGGTGAAAGTTTTGGGCAATAAGCGGGGGACACCCTGGAGAGGTCCCTAGTAAATTCCAGGGCACAAAGAGAAGAATGGCCATTCACACCGACAAAAGTCTTCAATGAACATTTTTGGAATTTGGGAGGAAGCCTTAATAGCTGAAGAAAACTCGAGCAAAGACAGGCAAGAACAACATAAATCAGGTCCTTTTGACAGAATATGCTTTGTGCGATCAATTCATTAGTATGATAATTAGCGTACACGGTTCCTACATTGTTTTGACCTAAGAGCATTATTTGAAAAAAAGGCTCATCTGAAGGCCGTTGTCCTTTTTTTCTTTTTTTAAAGGCATTTGATCCCGATTTCTGCACGATTAAACTTCCTGGCACAAAGGAAGCGCATCCTGCCCCCGCCGTCTGACAGACAATTCCCCTTTAAATGATTTATTGCTGGGTGTTAATTATGCAAATGATGTCCAAACAAACTCATCACGAGAACAATTAAGACAGCCGTTAATTAGTGGCCACTTCTCTTCTTGCTTCACTGGCATTCAATTAAAAAAAAAAAAAAAAAAAAGCTCCTTGGAACAAGCTCGCTGACTGCCGCGGCGGGCCCCGGGTCCGCTTCATTGGGGAATTTCGGGCGGGGGCTTAGAACGGAGGTGGTACAGCCAGGAACTTCGGCTTTTCTACTCTTGTCTCTCGGTGTCTGTCCAACAAGCCGCGTTGTGTCGTTAATCCAATGGCCGCGGAGACAATTGAGTGGGACAAATAATAAATATATTAAACGTCGCGGTGCATTAAAACAGAAGGCGCAGTCAAGCGAGTCGTGCTCAGCGGTGTTTCTCAGAAGTGCTCTGTCTCCCTGTGAGGTAAAAAAAAATAAATCACCCAAAGCTCCTTCCAGCAGACTGATCAGTGAGGCATGGGGTGGGGGGACGGGGGGGGCAAAAATGATCAATTACCACCCCTGGCCAAGGATGTTGTGTGGGAGTCTTATATGTTTGCTCGCGAGCTTCCTGTCTACAGTTTTGAACATACAGTGGCACCTTCACTTGCAAGAAACTCGGACTAGTTTCTCCAGTCAAGAGCTGCGGCTCGGTCGATTTGTTGTTTCCGAGCGTAGATCTGAATCACGTCTGAAGTGATATTTTGCAGAGGATAAAAAATATGCGGGTATGAATATTGTTATATTGTCTGTCTCTGTGTTACTGCACCATTAGTCTTCCATTATCTATCACTTAAGTAGTACAACACCATCGCATGGTTCCAATTTGTTAGTCATGGTGTGTCCCATTATGGGTTAGCATTATGCTAGCAGACTAAAAGGTAAAGTTATGTGGTCATTTAAAAAAATATAATTCTCCACTTCTCTACTTTTCACTCAGCCCATCCCGACCCTTATTTTTTTTTAAATATTGTGGCAGTCCGTGTGAAATATTTTTTTTTTTTGGATATACAGCACGTGACATCGTATCACAGATGAGTTTAAAGTGCCACTGTCATGAAATGGATGATTTTTAATATGTTATTAATGAAAAAACGGCTGCCACTATGGATCCATCCATTTTTTTTTCCACCACAAAACATGATTTTGACGTATGTGGCTTTTTGTCACTCCCGCCATGAAAATCCTCTCGAGGGATTGGTTTTCGACAAGAAGGAGGAAGTGACGTTGGAGGCAGGAGTGCGCTCAAGCGTTCTCGTATGTTTATACTAGTTTTCCCTGCTGGAAGGTAGCTCGTTGTTCCTGCGTGTTGGCCAAAATGCCGACTCGTTGCATTGCGGGATATTGCTTGAACACTCGGGAGGATGGATTTAGCCTTCATAAGTTTCCAAGAGACCCGGTTCGTCGTGAAAAATGGATTGCACCGGTGCGAAGGACGAGAGCTTCATGGGTTCCAAATGACAGGCATGTGTGTCTACAGCTATTAAAAATAAATAATAGTTTGGGGGGGAGGACGTAATCCTTTCAGAACGTAACAAAAGATCCACGTCCAAAAGTGAGAGGTGCTTAATGTGCCGTGTCCGCCAATCACGGGGTCGGCCGAGCTTCCGTATCCCGCGAACCGCCGGCCAAGCCGTGCCTCACGGACGAGCACGGCTTCGGCTGGGCTGGCTCAAACATACTGTCTTGGAGTCTGTTGTTAGTTAGAAGTGAGCCACATATCATCTAAATATGGCTCGAAACAATACGGTAATATTGCCGAGGACACTTCACTAGATCTTGAGATGTGCTCTTCTTCGAAAAGAGCTTCCGTGTCTGAAGGGGTGTGTCCCATAGTAGGGGCCGCAGCGTGTTTTCAATGGCGAATGTCCCACTGTGACATCACGGGCAGGAAATGCAGCCAATATGGCGACCACTTGGATGCCGGATGACATTTCCGCAACTTTGCGCACGGATGATGCGCACTCCGCTCATATTTATTCTTTCATATAGACATTGAAGTGAATAATGTTAAATGTATTTTTCATTTCAATATCTATTTTAGAATGTTTATAGCGATGACACTTGGGCTTTAAGCTCATTAACAAGGTACACAAGCTGTTGTGAGTCGCAGGAGGACAGCCCTTTTGTTTAATACCTTGCACAGTTGCCGTCGCGTCCAGCCTGTCGTCCTCCAGCTTGACGACGTCCGCGTCCTGGGTCACAGACTCTGTCGGGAAAGAGGCGGCCGATGATTGATGCGCTGCGCTTTGGTCATTAATGAATAAAGGAAGTCAATTATGAGGCTAACGAACAGTCGAGGCTGTTTGCGAGTAAATGCTTGTTGACATGACATTTTTATCAAAAAAAAAAAAAAAAAAAGCTTTTTCGGCGTACCCGAGAGCGCGCCGGCAGCGTGCTGCAGGAAGCTGTGCTCTGCCTGATCTCGGAGTTTCACCTCCTCCTCCAAAGCCTCTTGAAGTCTCCTCTTACTCCTCTTTTCCTTTTTCAGTCGCTTCTGGATGAGAACTGAAAGAAACCATAGGAGGAGAGAAAAGTGATAACAATGAAGGCATCTATTAGTTTTGGCCCGTCTGTCGGCTGACATCACATCATGAAGATTCAGGTGAGATCATCATGCATTAGGTCAGCGTTGTTGTTCTGACTCTTTGCAAACGGAGGTTAGCTTCGAACGGTTACTCTTTAAACATATTGAATACATATTGAAACATATTGTGAACATGAACCCCCAAAAAAAGTTGCAAGTGTAAAATCAGTGTTGGGAGTAACTAAATCAGTGATTCCCAACCTTTATTGACCCAAGGCGGGTATCTTACATTTGAAAAATCTCACGGCACACCAACAAACAAAAATCGGTGGATACATAAGTTAATTATACACTTTCTACCATCTATTACAAAAGCATTTATTTGTTCTGTCTGTCTTTATACACCGCTGTCATAGACGGATGAACAAAGATGAATTTTTTGGGGTTGTGGATGAATAATATTTTGACCAACTAATGGAAATTTGATAATTTCCTAACCAGAAAAAGATGTCACGGCAAAATACTGTTCCACAGAACAATCAACTAGATTATGTATACTAATTTAATATGTGTGTACATGTGATGGTGGCACAGCTGGTAAAGCGTTGGCCTCACAGCTCTGAGGTCGCGGGTTCAATCCCGGACCCGCCTGTGTGGAGTTTGCATGTTCTCCCCATGCCTGCGTGGGTTTTCTCCGGGCACTCCGGTTTCCTCCCACATCCCAAAAGCATGCAACGTTAATTAGACACTCTAAATTGCTCATAGGTGTGATTGTGAGTGTGGCTGTTTGTCTCCCGCCTGCTGCCCGTTGACAGCAGGGATAGGCTCCAGCACTCCCCGCGACCCTCGTGAGGATAAGCGGCAAAGAAAATGGATGGATGTGATTCATTACGCTACTGGGAGATTGCATTCAAGTTGCTTTTGTAAATTTCCATAAATATATATGTATTTTTTTTTACATTTGAACAACAGATGAAACAGCTCAAATTGAGTTTTTCATCCATCCATCCATTTTCTTTGCCGCTTATCCTCACAAGGATCGCGCGGAGTGCCAGGGCCTGTCCAGCTACAACAAGCAGGAGGCGGGGTACACCCTGAACTGGTTGCCAGTCAATTGCAGGGCACATGGAGACAAACAATCCCACTCACAATCACACCTAGGGGCAATTTTGAGTCTCCAATGAATGTTGCATGTTTTTGGCATGTGGGAGGAAACTGGAGTGCCTGGAGAAAACCCAGACGGGGCCGGGATCGAACCCAGGTCCTCAGAACTGCGAGGCCAACGCTTTACCACTGTTTTTCATGTCACGTCACTACCAAATAATGCCAAAGGTTTTGACTGGCTCTCTTCTGCAGTCATGTGCCTTTAAACGGATCATTCTTCCAAATTTGACCTCGAAGCGCCACCTTGTGGCTCAATCTCTTCGTTTTTCTAAGATGTTGAAACTGTTGGACACTTTGAAAACAAAAAAGAAGTTTTGAATAGTTTGTATTCACTTTCTGTTTTGCCCACTTGATGCTTCGATGATGTGACACATTTTGTGATTCCAGTGTGAAATTTCCTCCAGGATGTAAATAATATTTACTCATTTACTTGAACGATCAGTTTTTATCAGAAATGCATTCACTTCACCATATGTTTATTACTCTGTACATCACAACAAGCTACACGGCCAACTGACTGCAAAAAAATTAAAATAATGAGGTATAAAAAGGGCATAGAGGGCTCGACGGCTTACCTCTGTTTTTCTGCTCCATGCTCAGCTGCCTCTCCAGCGTCTCTCGCAGCTCTCGCTCGCGCACCAGCTCCATCTTCAGCTCGGTCCTCTCCAGGTGGTCCTGCTTCTCCTGCGCCCGGGCGTTCTCTATGGCAACCCTCAGCAGACCCTGCTTGGAGACACACACGGGCGCACATCAACAACAGGTTACACGCTGAACACGACCAGCCGGGAGCCGCGGCAGACATTTTGCAGCAGCCGCTCGCGGCCCGACAAATGGAATTTGCATTTAAACCTTGTTGGGGGGGGATAGTTGAAATCATGACAATTTTATCAGAGTATATTATTAAAAGGAGGGGTTTTTTTTTGTAATCCAAAGTGTCATAATGCAATGAAATCCTATTTAAGGACCGCAGATTAACATCGAACGATATTCACCCATCTTAGACATACGTAGGCAGGAACTAATGGAGCAAAGTATATTTTTAAAACAGTAATTTTTTTAAACTGACAAATTACCAAATACATATATAATGATGGACGAAAGACAAAACCTTCTTTCAACAGGATTTTATGATCGGCAGATGTCATCTTGATGACTAGGATCCAGCAAGAAAACACATTTTTGGTGCATTTTCTCCAAAAAGTACCTTTTTTTGGATGAGAGCTTCTGTGTTTTGGCTTCTCATACTCTAAATGACAAAAGTCTCAATACCATCCAAGGCCGGGTCGCGGGGGCAGTAACTGTAGCAAGGAAGCCCAGAATTCCCTTTCCCCGGCCACTTCCTCCAGCTTCTCCGAGGGGATCCTGGGGCGTCCCCCAGAGTCTCCTCTCAGCGGGACATGCCCAGAACACCTCACATGGGAGGCTAAACAGACTCCCGTGCCAACTCATCTGGCTCCTCTCAATACAGAGGAGCAGTGGGTCTACTCTGAGCACGTAGACTGGTTGGGCAAACTCCCATAACTCCTCGAGGACTCTGCTGAGCGTGAAGAGCTGGTCTACTGTTTCACGGCCAGGACGAAAACCACACTGCTCCTCCTTAATCTGAGATTCGACTCCTCTCCGTCACCCCTGAATAGACCTTACCAGAGAGGCTGAGTGAGGAGTGTGATCTGCCTGCAGTTGGAACACACCCTCCGGTCCCCCTTCTTAAAAATGGTGACCACCACCCCAGTCTGCAAATCCAGAGCCACTGGTAATAATTTTATGTTTGCATAGTTTATTTATTTTTTTAAAATTGTATATTTTCATAAGGGCAGCACGGTGGAGCAGCTGAAGAGGGTTGGCCTCACTGTTCTGAGGATCGGGGTTCGAATTCCAGCTCGAAATTGCCCCGAGGTCTGATCGTGAATGCGACTCTTGTTTGTCTCCATGTGCCCTGCAAATAGCCAATTCAGGGCATACCCCGCCTCCTTCCCATTTACAGCTGGGACAGGCTCCAGCACTTCTGTGACCCTTATGAGGATAAGCGGCTCAGAAAATGGATGGCTGGATACATTTTTACACTCTAAATTGCCTCTAGGTGTGATTGTGAGTGTGGATGTTTGTCTCTATGTGCCCTGCAATTTGCCGGCAACCAGTTCAGGGTGTACCCCGCCTCCTGCCCATTGACATCTGGGATGGGCACCAGCACTCCCCGTGACCCTCGTGAGGATAAGCGTCAAAGAAAATGGATAGATAGAGTGAAAACCAAGCTTGCGGTGACTGCTTCATAACAAAGACATGCAACCCACCGCACGCCCATCACAATTTGCCCGTCTCCTAAATGTCTCCCTACGGTGTTATTTACAATTCGGGCGACTCTTAAAAGAGCAACTCGTCATCGCCCTTCTATTCATCTTTGAGTATAAAAGCGGCGATGATAATTATGGCAACAAAGCCCCGGCAGAGCCTCACCTGGATGTTGGTGAGCAAGGTCTCTATGGAGGACAAGCCTTCCGGGAAGATGAAGGGAGCGTGGTGAAGACCTGCTGGGAGTTTCTGTCCCGCGGGGTACGGCACCTTCTCGCAGCCGTCCCTGCTCGGCGGGGGTTGCTGGTACACTTGTCTATCACCGGCCAACGGGTTGGATTCTACGAGACATTTAGGCGAACATCTCTCAGGCCCTAATAAGGAGGCACTTTCGCTCTCTTGAACAGAACAAATCAACAAAAGACACGATCCCTGCATGCTGTGCCAAAACCTGATCGAGTGTGGATTACTTCTCTTTTGTTCCGGACAAGTCCAAAGCAAACCATTCACATGCTTGTTCAGTTCTAATTTCCACATTCAACCTGTAATACACACTTATTTCACACAGGTAGAATTTACAAGTTGAATTAATAACATTTTCATCTAAAATGAAGTGTTCCTGTTTCTTGTTGTTAAAATGGACAAACAATGTTACCTTGAGATGCAAGTAGGGTTACTTTAATTTTTTGCATTGACTTACGAGCAAAAAAAATGAGATGCGAGCACTTGCGTGAACAGTGAACCCAATAGGTCATGTAATATGTACCCTATTTTGACAATGTGATGTTAAATCCTCTCTCATTTAATAGTGTTTTGAGAAGATTTTTAATCGACAATTACGAATTTTCAGGGGCGCTGCCATTTTCGCGAGTCACATGACCTACGTGCGCGGATGTGACGTGTATCGTGCCGCAACAAAGGCTCGATTACATGGGACACCGTTTAAGCCCAGTGCCGATTTCTCGGATTTATCCTCATCTGATGAAGAAATAGCAGTATCGGTTGATCGGGAAGACGGAGGAATACTTCCATACAGATTTGAACCTCTAATTAATGTTTAATATTCAGATGGTTCTTTGGAGAGGAATGAAGCGGAGTCCGTCGAGCCAGCTCCGGCGGCGGGCCGTGAGCCGAGCTTCCAGGCGGCGGAGGCCGTTAGCCCTGGATGCCGAAGCTAGGCGAAAGGGTATCGCAAACGCTGAAGGTGGGCTGCAAACCCCAGCAGCAGGCTGTGAGCCAAGCTTCCAGGTAGCGGAGGCAGTTAGCCCCAGACGCCGAAGCTAGGCTAAAGGCCTCCGCCAACGCCGAAGGTAGGCTGCAACCCCCGCCGGCGGGCCGCAAGCAGAGGTTCCGGGCGGCGGAGGCCTTTAGCCTCGCTTCGGCCTGCCTCACATTGTCAAAATAGGGTACATATTACATGACATACATACATACATATTACATTGATTACATATTACATACACTGTTCATGCAAACCACTGGATTTCCACTTTAACTCAATTTAAAGAAAATGACACATTTTGAACTTAAAAAAAAAAAAAAAGAGTAAAAAAAAGTTTGCCTTAACGTCTGCTATCTTGATGCTAAAATATAAAGGGAAACAATGTAGACAAGCTCAGGGACAACATTGGCGTGCCGTGTTAAAATGGATATTTGAAGACAAATGGTACAGCAGCAACATATAATCCCAATTCTTTTATCCTGAGGAAGGAGGCTAGAACAGATTAGCGGCATTTCCAGTCTTTTCAATGGAGAACGAGTGTTTTATGTTAGAAGCATTGTATCGTATTGCAACTTCTATTTCAAGGCACCACCGTCAACAAAAAACTGGACTGTGGAAAACTGACAGGGGTACCACAGCAGATAGTGGTAAGCTCATGTACCACACATTTGAGAGGTTATGCGTTCAAATCCCTCCTCCGGCCTTCCTGTGTTGTCGTCATGCTTGCGTGGGTTCTATGATGTGTTGACAACACGCGTGAAAACGATTTTATTGTCTTTACCGCTGCCGATTTTGCATCTGCCAAAGTACACTGCAATGCATCGCGTTCCAATTTCTATTTTGCGTGTAATTGAATTCAACAAACACTCTCCAACTTCAACAGGGAAAAAAAAAGAGAAAGGCCAACCCAAATAAATCAGCAAAGCATTTTCTTTTTCTGCCCATAAAGCATTTTTATTGCAACGTGCCACATTTTGACAGCTGCTGCATGAAGTACTTTCGAATTAAAGTCTTGTTCTTCTGACCGACATGAGCAGAGCACCCACCACACCGTTCGACCAATTCATCCAAATGATATTTTTGCTCTACGCACATTTAAATAATTTACAACATTCTAATTTGTTGAGTGAATTCCTTGTAAACACATAAAAGTACATATTAAATGAGTGTTTACACTAATCTTTGTCCTGGTTGAGGATTTCTCTTTTTATGACATGGCAGCGCGCCTATTGATAATGCATCACAGCTTGATGTGGCCCATAAAAAGCAGCAAAGAAGAAGCTGCATTATGGATGACCATCTGTTTGGACACGTGAGAAGCACTCGTGTGCTTTCTACATGGGAGTGATGGGAAGCAACAAAGTACAAAAACTTTGGTTTTGCCCATTTTATAGCATTGTGAAATTGCGACTTCTCTTTAAAAACCCACTGAATGTTTTGTTTTTAGGAATACGAAAACACAGACGCGACTTTTTTATCCCACTAGAAAAAAAAAACATTTCTAGCTTCCCCCCCCCCAAGATATCTTTTGTGGACAAGCCAAAAGTAGCTTAATTTTGTACTTTAAGCTGCATTGCGTAACTTTTATTGTTAAAAAAAACATTTTTCACTCAAGCTACTACCACAGGAAATGAATAACACAATGCCGATTAAGCCCATTAGCTTCACAAACATCTTGCTATACTTTTTTGTATTTAATTTATAATATATTTTTATATCATATGTCGAATGGCGACATTCCCAGACCGGTGTGACGGTCTGAGCGTTCCCCCGTGCTGAAAAGTCTCCTTGTGATTAAGGTGCATGCTTTACTAATATGGGAACTCTGGGTACGTAGCAGACACTTACTGGGAAATCCCCCGGTCCCATAGTTCCCCTTCTTGTACATAGAGGGCACCAGCATAGGTTATATCCTAACCTAACCTTAAAACAAAAGTTGATAAAAAAGATAAACACATATATGTGTGTTGGCTGTGTTCATCTTTCTAATACATGCATAGAGAACATGAACACTCGGCGACAAGTTGTCGAATGGCAGATGTTGAAGCATGGACGGGGATGTTTCAGACTGGCCGGAAGTTTATAAAATATACACATTGATAGACACACAAGCGCGTTAATCACAAGTAGACTTTTCAGCACCAGGAGCGCTCGGATCGCCACGCCGACCACTTGCTAGAACCCCTTAAATGACGTATAACCGGAAGTCACGCATATTAGCTTACCTCCTTGTCTCCCATTTGTAAACAGCTAACTAAACACATTATTCAGCAATCCTATGAGAGTGGAACTGAGTCAGAACCGCACCGCCACCCAGTCCGGTGTTAGTGACGTGAAGCTACACAGAACCCCTTGAACGGCGTAGAATCAGTCATTCCAGCCTTTTTTTTTTTTTAATGCAAATATCTGCACCTGGGCGGAACGTTGGCCTCACAGTTCTGAGGACCCGGATTCAATCCCGGCCCCGCCTGTGAGGAGTTTGCATGTTCTCCCCGTGCCCGTGTGGGTTTTCTCCGGGCACCCCGGTTTCCTCCCACATCCCAAAAACATGCAACATTAATTGGACACTCTAAATTGCCCCTAGGTGTGATTGTGAGTGCGACTGTTGTCTGTCTCCATGTGCCCTGAGATTGGCTGGCGACCAGTTCAGGGTGTACCCCGACTCCTGCCTGTTGACAGCTGGGATAGGCTCCAGCACACCCCGCGACCCTCGTGAGGATAAGCGGCAAAGAAAATGGATGGATGGATGGATATCTGTACCTGTAGTTACGTACAATGTATAAGTACTTTCTTCGCCTCTGGTTCATAGTGATGGTGATGAAGATGTGCAATTTTTTTTAAACCCGTGTCAGACACTTTTGTTTTGTTTTTTTTGTTTTTTGCTTGGTGAGTACCGGTGGAGGGTTTGTGGAGCTTAAACGTGCACTTTGATACCCTGACACTTTTTTTCCTCTCCCTCTTCTATCTGTGACAAATGACAGTGTTTTATCCACTTAGCTGACCGCAGCATCTTTCAACATCCACACACACACACACACACACACACACACACACACACACACACACACAAAAAAATAAATATAAAATACTCCCGTCTTGGCCTCACATCTTGGCAACTGTCACGTTCAAGGTGTTTCACAGATGAGAAGCATTGGCCCCCCCACCACACACACACAAACCTCCGTCTATTACTTTCTAGCTAAGAGCATTGCTCTGCTGAGAAAGGTAATTAGCAGGTGCTGGCGAGCTCAGCGGAGGGCATCCAACGACACTCCTGTGGCTCACACAAACACACACACACAGACACTAACACGTATATACATACACGTACACACACATACACGTACATACTGATAGCCCGCTGAAGTGCGCAGTCAGCAGTGTGAGCTCCCCAGGCTCCTTGGATGTGACTGATCCGTTATTGAGTTACTGTTTTACGCCTACTTTACCTCACTCTCTCTCTCCCTCTCTCTCTCTCACACACACACGCCAGTCATAAGCACACACACACACATCTGCTGGCCCGTTTGATCATTTACCCATCTACCTAACCAAGGTCACTGTCTGTTTTCTCCCTCCCCGCCTCCTCTTAAACTTCATTGCTCTTTTTCCTCCGCTCTTATTCCTCTCCCGGCCGTCCCCAGGGGGCATCGAGCATCACTGCATGAAGACTGCCAGTCAGCGGAAGGGAGAGAGACAAGAGAGGGAGGAAAGGAGAGATGGAGGGATGGAGGAGAGGTGAGGAGAGGCGGGGGAGCCGGAGACGGAATAAAATTCTGCTGATGTTTGGTTAATGGGAGTGAGGTGTCAGGGATGGCCTCTGATCTTTGCTGCATGGATACGTTGTTCAAAGCGTGCGCGAAACAGCACACACAGCCAAATCCGATTCTCTCTCACACACACGCGCAGATTTAAGCACAATGGATTGACAGAATGACAGCGCCGGAGTGCCCTTTGAAAACTTTGACCCCCCCCCCCCCCCCCCCCCCGCAATCCGCAGAAGAAGCATGTAATCCAGCAAATGTACGCGGACTTTATTTGCATCCGGGGAAAATCAATTCAAAGTCAATTGCATAAATGCGGCGTCCGCCCGAAAGGGGCCTTTGCGTGCCACCGTCACCGTCTTTGTCAATATGTTCACAGCGACCTGACAGCACACCACCACCACCACCACCCCCAAAAAAAACTTACCTGAGGATGCCTTTGTGATTTGGGAGATTTGATTTACGGAATAATGCGATTCTGCATTAGAATACATTTGCACAGGCGCTCCCCTCTTTATTTTTCTGCTGACTGTTTGTCCTTGAGCAGTCCTCATTAAGCTAATGCAAAGCTCCAGGACAGAGAGAAGCAAACAAACTGACGTTGCAGCGCCGAGCCGACGCTGGGTCCCTAACGACAGGGAGGTGGGTCGTTATGCAGATGAGGTCCGGGAGCGCCGCCCGGCTCGTTAGGCCGCGGTAACCCCCCACCCACCCCCCTCAGCCGCCCCCTGGCAAACGGCGGGCTAACGCCATTGGACAGAGTTATTCGCCTTCGCTTTCGGCAGGGGAGTGGAAGGACATCAACTACTTGTTTGGAAATGATGACGTTCCTCAGATGACTTTAAAACAAATGTACACTTCTGTTGGTTGAGAAGAACCTTGGAATTCTCAGCAGAACTACTTTAAGGACTGTATGCCATGTTTTTCATTTTTTTTAATTGAAAAAGAGGGATTAATTACAATTACCATGGTGCTTTGGAAATTTTACTGCTTGTTTAAATTTGAAGATGTTTAAATTTTGAATTGTTTTGGTCTTCTGAATTAATTACACCTTGCTATTTTTTTTTCATGCATTTTCACTGGAAATATAATTAAACTTCCAAGGTTGAAATATTTGACTATTTTGATACAAAGAAGAACATATTCTGATTACTCTTCTTTTGCGATCATGAAAAGTGTTGAATCAAAGATTGTTTTTTTATACTGTATTTTTTACTTTCATGAAAGGAAAAACAAATCTAACAATAAAATAACATTAACAATATAAATACGAAAAAAGTTACTCAGACAGCAGTTGTTTTTGAAAATTCTGCAAAGGACACGGCGTTTGCATGGATTATTCAAAGTATCCAAACATCCTATTGGCAAGCGTTGTTCCTTGCCTATTGATTTGTCCGTGGAATAATCATTACTAATTTAGCATCTACAAATGATTAATTGCAGTGACAAGAAAATCTAGGGGGAAAAAACTGTTTGACCCAACACAGAAGATGTAGGTTCTAATGTGAGTGTCCTAAAACGTTTCAAAGTTATGTCTTTTTTTTGTTGCTCAGCAGCTTTGTCTTGTCGTGACCCCTTTTTTATAACCAGACACACATTTTTGTCACATTATATCTGCGACGCTAAGGCGGAGTTCGCCTGCGATTTAGATTTTGAAGTGCAGAAAAACTAGACATGATGGCCCACTCAAGAAAACTAATTGCACAACCCACAACACTGTGTGACGGTTCAGTTGGATTTCTTCATGTTGCTTAGTGTGTAACAGGCCTATCCGTGAATCCCCAACCCAAACCGCTGTAACCCTAACGAGAACCCCTAAAACTACCGTAATTCCCGGCCTACAGAGCGCCCCTGGTTATAATCACTGTATAAGCCGCAGGGTTGAGCGTATGAAAAAAGTCGTGGCTTGTAGGCCAGAAATGATGGTAATCCAGATCTTCATAACTCAAACCCGAATCCCTCCTTTTTTTTCCCTCTAAACTGTAAAAATCCCTTTTTTTTCCACCTCCAATATTATTTTGACAATTTGTCTAAAAATTCGCATTGTAACTTTTCTAACTTTATTGCAGGTTTGATGATGTACTTGTATAATATACATAAAAAATAGCTATGGCCTTCATTTAAAATACATGTTTTGTTCCTGTGCCTGCTCTACTTTTATAGTTTGAGCCTCACTTTTTAAACCTAACCAACTTCTTATTTTCGGCTTAAGTCCAATTTGTATGTACAGTTTGGCCTATATGATGTGATCTTACCTTTGTCAATGCGCCCCCTTTTGCTTTCTTTGCTGTATTCCATCGAGTCCGACTCTCGGACCCCCGACTGTGCCAACACGCAGTGACTTAATGTGACGCCATCGTGGAGCTGGTCTGAAGTCAAAACGCGTGAGTCAATACCCGGCATTTGCCGGTCATTGCCATCTTTCGGTGCTTGGGAAGACACAGGCCGAGGACATACGTGTGTTTTCCGTGGCGCGTTCTGTGTGAGAGGGCGAACTGGACACGCTGCTGCTGTGATTGGATGACATCTGAGCTTCCTCCAGCGAGGGGGATGGGGAAGGGCTATCGTCATGCATTCGCTCCTATTGGCAAATGAGAGAACGTTCATTTCTGAACCCGACAATGTGACAAAGCACAATTTTCACCCTCTTCAGAGTCCATTCTTGTTCCACAAAACAATCAAATATGAGATGGCTAGCTGGACCTAACAGATTGGCCGGTGAATGCAGGTCTCATATATAAAAATGGAAACGGTGATGTAAAGTTTTGCCCTAATGCTTCGTCCAGAATAATTTGGAATTGTTGCTATTAGACTTGGAAACTGTGAGCCACTGAAAAACAATGTCCCTCCTTGCAATCAAGATTTAATGTTTTTTTTTTATTATTATTAAGATGTCCTGCTCCTGGCAATCGCACGTTTGGCGTACGTCTTAATAATTTGTCGTGACAAGAGAGAATCAGCAGGATACTGCTAAATAAACATCTCCGTTCTCACAACAGTTTAGCAGGATTTTGTACTAAAACTATCAAGAAAACTAAAACGATACAGGGAAGGGCATGTCCTCACATTAAACACTAGAAAAATACACATTTCTTTCATGGAAAAATATAACCTTTTGAGTGCACCCTGCCGGTTGCTGCATCTATTTGGAGACACGCAAAAATAGTCCGGTTCAAATCCAGTGTGGTGCTACTTATACACTGAAAGAATATTAAACTTTTATGGCATCCTGTTTGTGAAAACTTGTTAAACACACAAAAGCAAGATTGGCTACATTGTAATGTATGTTTTTCATGCTGAAGTTAAAAAAAAAAAGCAACTGTGTGAAACAGGATGACATAAATATGAGAAAAAAAAATCAAAAAGTCAACTTTTCATTTTCACAGTATTTCCTGAGCAATGGAACAAGACGGTTCTAGCCAGCAAAGGAATATGATTTTCGCTTTTAGGTCGACGACATCCCCGCACATTCACCTTAATGACGGAGGCGGGGGGCCGGGCGGCGGGGTTGGCGTGGTGGAGCTGTGCCATGTTGGCGATGCTGGCCAGCGTGCTCAAGCGGTTCATCTGGCCCATCGCCATGGAAACGGAGGCCGGTGCCAGACTGGCCGGGATCAGGGGATGTGACATCATCATGAAGGGCAACTGGTCCAGAACTTGAGAGGGAGAAAACAATAAAATGTTTCTATTGACAAAAATGGCAAAATTTCCGCATGCACGTCTGCTTATGACGAAACAATTGTGCATTATATTTGTATGCAATACAATGTATCCAATTAATTGTTATACTTGCTCTCCAAAACGTTTGCTGTGGTTGATTTGTTCGTCAATCAGTTTGTTGGTTATTTGTTGATTTAGTGAGTCAGTGTTTCATACAGTATGCTTGGGTAATAATTAATTAGTTAGTATGTCAATTGTTGATCAAATTGTTAGTTTTTTTTTTTATTGTTAGTTGTCAAGTCAGATTCTTATTTTTGTTTAATTAAGTAGTCAGTGTTCCAGCTGCCTGTGGATTAGTTGTTTGTGGAATTGCTTAGCTGCCATTCAGATTGTGATCACTTATTTTGTTACTTAGTAAGTAGTTAAGCTAGTCAATCAGATCAGTCAGTCAGACTGTTGGTTATTTCTTTGCTATCCATCCATTTTCTTTGCCGCTTATCCTCACGAGGGTCACGGAGAGTGCTGTAGCCTATCCCAGCAGTCAACGGGCAGGAGGCAGGGTACACCCTGAACTGGTTGTCAGCCAATCGCAGACAAACAGCCCCGCCCACAATCACACCTAGGGGCAATTTAGAGTGCCCAATTAATGTTGCTTGTTTTTGGGATGTGGGAGGAAACCAGAGTACCCAGAGAAAACCCACGCAAGCACGAGGAGAACATGCAAACTCCACACAGGCGGGGCCGGGATTGAACCCGGGGTCCTCAGAACTGTGAGGCCAACGCTTTACTAGCTGAGGCACCATGGCGCCCATTTCTTTGGTATACTTCGTCTAATTGTCAGTGTGACTGTTGAAAATGTTTATGTAATTTGAGAATTTGTTAGCTGAATTGTCCATTCAAAGTTTATAGACTGTTTTCGAATGACGTCACACACCTTCCGATTTAGAACGCGGGTGCCATTTTGGTTTCGTGACTTCGTGTAAACAAACAGTAACGACGCAGGAATCATTTCAGAAAGGCGTACGAATAGGGGGCGGACTGCTATGTTATCGGTTGCTCAAACGAAAGTGGGGCGTTGTAAAGCGTCTTTCTTTCGACTGTCAGCTGTGATGAAGAACCAGTGCGAGAAAACGGAGCAGTTATCAACCAAACGGTGACAAATTTGGCTGTCTCGTATTAGCACAGGCGATCTTTGCTCGGAGCATTTTGTTCTTGGCAAGTATTGGATACCTTTTAGAATTTCACACCTACTTAGCAATAACTAAGTTCTGTGAAGGAGATGTATTCTTTAGGGCCAAGGGCCTACATAATACTCGTGTGTGAATGCAATGCATGTCTCCAAAATCAGTATTTTCTGTTTTCTTCTAATAAGTTTGCAAAAACGAGTTACCGGACTGCTAGCTGTTTCGTGAGTTGAGTTAAAAATGTAGCCGTGGAAGTGGGAAAAAGGTGCGGGCTCCGCTTGGGACTCGTCCCGGTCGAAACTCTCTCTCGCTACATCTCGGTAAAAAAACCCCGAAATTAATAATCTTCACCTCTTTCATCGGTATGATCAATATAATTTAACACAACGCTGACTGTACATATTCAAATTGCATTGTGCGGTAAGCTAACCTTAGCAGTGTGGAGACACAGGTTGCTTACAATGGATACCGCCGCATCACGAACTCAGCCATTGATGAATCGGTTGTAGGCCTCCAGACCTTTGTAATTCGTTAGTTGGTCCACGGTATAAGCGTTTGTCGAGAAGAGGAGATAGTTGACGAAGTCTGGATAGATTACCGACGCCCACATTTCTGTGCTCCGTTTGTTTGTTTCTCCAAGGCATATGGGTCGATATTGTCGATCAAAGCACGGTTTCTTGAAACAACATCTAATGAGCCCCGATAACTTTATAATAAGTCTTTTTAGCCATCATGCGTCACTTTTAACAGTCGTACGAACATTTGTGTAACTCCGGTCTGTGTGCAAATCCATAGAGTGAACAACGCGTCGGTAGAGTGAACCCATCCAACGTGGCAAGGTGCCGCATATGCAGTCACGTGGTCGAAAACAGTCTATAGAAAGTTGCCTGAAACTTCCATTGTTTTAGGAATGACCTTGCAAAGAACCAATCTGTACTTATTACTGCGTTCACACCTGACCAAGTGAACAGCACCAAGGCGGAGAGCAAAGTGGACCTCGCCTTAAAGGGGACTAAAATCTGCAAGTGTGATAGTTCCTGCGTTCCACTTTGCCTCACTTGAGTTAAGTTGATATTGTTGTTGTGCTCACGACAGCACAAAGATGATGTTCTCACTGGTCGCCCCACTAGCGTCAAAGAACAACTTGTCCCTTTCGATATCCCGACGCGCTTTCGCCATTTCCAAGCGCTTCTCGTCTCATCTCGGCCGATGTATTGTTCGCAAAGCGCTCTTTAAGTCAAGAATTGACTCGCTTTAAGGGGAAATCCCTTCACTCAACAGCACCCCTGTGGCTTGTTGACGACCCCTCTGTTCAGGACACAAACAATTCCATTTGGGAGATGGCGAGGGGGTGGCGGGGGGCAGTAAGGCTTTGACATAAATATTTATCATTTAATAAAGGCACCAGCAAAAACAAAAGACACACACGGAGAGGAAGTGGAACAAAAGAAGCTGATGGCAGTGCTGGTCCTGGGCCAGCAATGCATGATGGGTAATTATTCACACAAAGGAGGGGAGAAAAACACAATGTCGGTCGCCTTTCTGCACAGTTGTCATAAATAATATGAAAGGGAGTTCGGGAGAAGAAAGGGAATGAAGGGAGGACAGCTAGGGAAAGGGAAGACGGAATGAGAGAGAGAGAGAGAGAGAGAGAGAGAGAGAGAGAGAGAGAGAGAGAGAGAGAGAGAGGGAAGGAAGAAAGGAATGGAAACAGGGGGGCATAGGTAGGACAGATGTGACATGGCAAACAAATAAAGAAAATGAAGATGCAATTGAGTGGAAATAAAGGATGGAAAAAGAATGAAGGGATGAAAGACAGTAAACTAAAGAAGGAAGGGAGGAAGGAAGGACTCATCTCAAGGTGCCTCTGTGTTCACTTCACTTCTGAACAGTGCTACAAAATGGCAAACTGCAAAGAAAAGAAACGGAATGACTCACAAAAGAAAGAAGATGGAGGTGAATGCACGGTGAGTAAGTGAACATATGTTTGGTGTTTTGGCACCCGGGATCCTTTCAGACAAAAGAAAATGTGAGTGGATGTAAACAGCTGCTGCCACAATGAAGTAGCAGCCACTGTGTGCATTTTTCTTCTTCTCTGTCACCCCCAACACCTCCACCTCCTGCTATCATTTCGTTCTCTCTCCCTTTTCCACCTCTCCCCCGCCCCTTCCTCTCTCCGGCCCTCCCATCGTTCTCTCTTATGTTTCATTAAAAAACATCAAAAGTCAAAGTGGCTCTCTCATGTTTATCCAAACAAACCATTACTGTAAACAAAACAGTCGTTGTAAATTTCCCAGAAGATCTTGTTAAACGCACAAATGGCTGCTCGCTCTCGCCCGGAAAGGTGTCACAGTCAGCATTTGTGCCCGTGCGTTAGTGTGTACGCGAGGGCCGTCTTTGCGGTGGTTCGAGGCCTGGTAGGGGCTCTACGCTTCCCAGAAGGCAGTGGGGCGGCGCTAAGGGAAAATTAAAAAAAAAAACTGTTGTATGCATATGTGTGTGTGTGTGTGTGTGTGTGTGTGTTTCCACTTGACTTTACCATTAAGAGTGATTAAGCTTTAAAGGTTTGTAATGGGCGGTGGTAACCATGCCACCTAACGCCACACAGATGCTATCAGTGGCGGTAAACAAAGCTTGCGAGGGGACGCGAGTACCAGGGGAAAAGTGTACAATAGAAACTAATAATAGTAATGACAGTAACATATAAAGAGACGCCTAATTTAAACTGTACGTGTGTGAGTGTGCCCTACATTGATAGTGTATTCCGCGCAGGCTTCCCAATAAGCCCTGTCATCTGTCTAAACACACTGATGTCGCTTTAACCTGTCGATAACGGCGGCGCGCGGGGGTGGGTGGGTGTATGGGTGGGGGTGTGCATCCGGCTTGTGTGCTATCGATTGTGCGCCTGTTTGTCGTTTGCATTCAAGGTAGTGAATTACAGAGGAGGCTATCGATTGCGCTTCGGCATCTTTTCTTGGTCATCTCTAGATCTGGCCATCAAGGCCATAAAGGTAGGCAAAGTACGGACCCTGCGTAATCGCGTACGGTTTGCGCTGTTCTGTAATCTGCTCCACCAAGCACTTGCGTGAGTTAGTAATTAATGTATAATATCACACAGAATCCTGTAATTTTTTTTCATTTATTAAATGTTTATTTTTACCTACAATTAGTAATGTGTATCAATTAATTTTTTTCTATGCGTTCAATGGATACAATTTAAAAATAATTAGAATTATATAATTTTACCGAGGCGGCACGGTGGGTCAGCTTGTAAAGCATTGGCCTCACAGTTCTGAGGTCCCGGGTTCAATCCGCTTATGTGGCGTTTACATGTTCTCCCCGTGCCTGCATTGGTTTCCTCCGGGCACTCCGGTTTTCTCCCACATTCCAAAAACATGCAACATTAATTGGACACTTTAAATTGCCCCTAGGTGTGATTGTGAGCGCGGCTGTTTGTCTCTATGTGCCCTGCGATTGGCTGGCAACCAGTTCAGGGTGTACCCCGCATGCTGCCCGTTGACAGCTGGAATAGGCTCCAGCACTCCCCGCGACCCTCGTGAGGATAAGTAGCAAAGAAAATGGATGGATGGATAATTTTACCTAGCACTGGTGTTACACCGAAACCGTCTGTGTCCAAATGTATTAAATTTCATATCCCAAAAACATGCTTTAATCGGACACTTTAAATTGTCTTTAGGTGTGATTGTGGGTGTCACAAGCGGGTCTTGGCCACTGCCAAGAGGGGCGTGGCCAGGACACTGCTCTGGGCGGTGACAGGTGTCACCGCTCACAGCTGATTCACATTGGGACTGTGATTAGACAAAGTATTTATGTTGGAGTTTTGTCACTGACATTTGCCAGTTTGTTGCCCTGAGTTCATGAGTTGCATTCACTGACAGTAAGAATCTCCACCACTGAGAATAGTGTAATGTTGAGCTATCCTTGTAACCACCTCGGTTTAGTCCTGTCTTAGTTTATGTTTCATAGTCATAGTCGAGTCCTAGTTCATGTTTCCTAGTTTGTGGCCGAGTCACCAGACCTCGCTTCACGTTTTTGGATCCTGTCTTTGCTGAGCCTTTTTGTGCCTCTGCGTTCTCAGACTGCTTACACCGTGTATGACCCTGTTCCTCGAATAGACCACGCCTAACATCATGCCCTCGTCTCGGAGTCCTGCATTTGGGTACAGCCCTGCACCGATGGTTCCTGACAGTGGGTGCGACTGGTTGTTTATTCGGGATTGGCTGGCTTTTGTCCGAAGATAGCTGGGGTAGGCTCCTTCACTCCCATGACCCTTGTGAGGTTAATGGATGGATTTTTTAAAATTTTTAACACATGGCTCTGTTATTACTACAAATTTTGGACCAATCTAATGTGAAATTCAGTGCAAATGCAATATAAATGGATGAATATATTGTTGGGACTGCGTGGTGAATGCTTCTGCCTCACAGTCAAAAGGTACCAGGTTCGTCTCTCCGACCCATGCTGTGTGGTGTGCTCATTTTTTCTGGGTACTCCAATTTCCTCCAACATTACAAAAGCTAGCTGAGAGAGGCTACAGGTCACCTGTGACCTTCATGAGGACAAGCACAATAGAAAACTGGACATTTAACATTTTTCTCATCTCATCTATGAAATGAAGTTCTCATCTTGGTCACGGAATAAGTTAAACTTGAATATAAAGGTACCTCTCTATATTTTCCCTGTTGGACTACTTCCTCTCTACCAAGCAAGACGCTAGCAATGTGACTGATGTCACATCCTGGGGTCCAATCAGCCCCGTGTAAACACAGCTGCATGATTCACATTGACAGATTTGCACAGACGCAACAGTTTTGGCGGTGTTTTGTATCAGACTCATTAAAGATTCAAATGTGTGTGTGTGTGAGTGTGTGCATGTGCAGAAAAAAAAAACAAAAAAAAAAACAGACACCCACCCAATCCTGGACTGTGGTCGCCATTCTCTCCGTTGTGGCCGCCGTGTTGTTGGTTATTATGGTAACCACCCATCTCTAGTTTGATCTTCTTGGCCAGAGCGGACAGATCTGCAAGAACAGTTAAGAGAGAGACGAATGTAGTTGAGCATGGTCGGGCATGACCACGTCCAGCAGATGGAGCTGTGCTGAAAAAAAAAAGCATACGACTGCTTAACCCATCGCATTCTAACCCATGTTTGCCACCTCAGATTAATTCGAAATGAAGTTATGAAGTACCGTGGCCTTTTCCAGTAATGTCTTCTTTTTAGTCCAAGTCTAAAGGTTTTGCATTCACAAATGGGTGGTGACTAGAATTGTTATTTGAATGGGCATGGAAGCATAATCATCAGATGAGAATTTTCTTAACGTTTCTGATTCGCCAGTCGTTCATTGTTGGCGATACAAAAAGCGATTTAGGATGTAGAGCAGCGGTGCCCAGAGTTTTTTACCTCAAGATCTACTTTTCAACGACGACGGCGGGGTGGGAGTGCGGGGGGGAGGGTGGGAGGTGTGGTCAGTAATGATGATGATGCTCCCAAACCTTTTTAAGGTTAATGTTATGTTGCCTCCAATATTTAAAACACAGAATTAGCTTTTTGTGCACTGTACTGTCTGTCATTTCATCCTGGATCAGGCTGTGCCATGGTGGAATTTTAAAATGACACACCATCTCATCCTGCACTTTCTACTTTGGCTTCAGACCAGACCTTTCCCACTCGGAAAGGAGAAAATCTCATCCAGTTTACCCACGTTTTCTTCAATTATTCACTTACTCCGCCAGTCATTGCATCTTAAAACAACAGCATTTCTCCATTAATATCGAAAGTAAACATAAGCAGCATGTCTAGCTCGTCTTTGCTCTACTTTGCCCAGACTGTGTTGCTAACTAAAGCTGTGGTGGTGGACGCTGTCATTATAAAACACAGTGATGGGTGGGGTAAGTACTGTAACATTTGTAATTATGAGTGTACGTCTGTAAGAACGGGGGGTGTAAGGTAAAGTAGGAAAAAGAGTGTGGCGGAGCAGCGGTCATTGTTAGAGAAAGTTCCGTGTGCTGCCTAAAAGAAACCAGCGGCTTCTTCTTTTCATTTCTTACAGTACGTATGTGAATTGTGCCATTGGCTGTAACAACCAGTCATCCCTCACTCATTGAATCACATTGCAAAATGCCACAAACTGAATAACTCTATGTTATACTTTCAATTTGCATTGGATTATTTTATTTTTTTGCGTGCAATGGATAATATCTGTGAAGAGACTGCATCAGTGGTGCACAATTGCGCACGTGCGCAGTTTAGAGGGAACACTGGTTGAGGTTTTTTCTTTTTTTTTTGGCACCCCGTCCCGCGATCGACGCATTGAGCACCCCTGATGTAGAGGGTGAGTCCAAGCTCTTGTGCTTA
Source organism: Syngnathoides biaculeatus (assembly GCF_019802595.1). Lineage (NCBI taxonomy): Eukaryota > Metazoa > Chordata > Actinopteri > Syngnathiformes > Syngnathidae > Syngnathoides > Syngnathoides biaculeatus. The sequence continues at coordinate 7,632,267 of NC_084651.1, read as the reverse complement.
CACGGGCTGGAACTGTTTATTATTCCATCCGCTTTCACGAAGGCCCCCAGTTCCAACTGAAGAAAAACACCCACCACCGTGCTTCACAGTTTGAACGGTGTTCTTGCGGTGTTGAGCAGTGTTAAATTTGTACTTGCCAGAAATTCCTGTCGCACCTTAAATGTTGCTTCCAGACTCTTAGCAGCCTCCCTGACCAGTTAGATTCTCATCTACTAATCAATTTTGGAGTGACATCCGTTTCACTGTAATGTCACAATAAGGCATATTTTTTCAAACTTGATATTGACTGTCTTCACTGTGTTCCCTGCTACATTTAATGTCTTGTAAATCCTTTTTCATCCTTCTTCTGACTGATACCTTTGAACAATGAGATCACTCTAATACCGTGAAAGCTCTTTGCAGACCACGGCTTGTGCTGTAAGATGGGACTGCAAAAATGTCAGGAAAAGCCTACTAGGATATCTGAACTTGATTTAGGGGAGATCAGAGCCACATGTGTGTGCTGACTCTGATTTATTATGAGTTTGAATGGAATTGGTCATTTTTGAACACAGCCACATTCTCACGAGTGGATGTCAGTTAAATCAGTTGTAAATTTTGACTTAACCGCTCTAAAATAATTTGTTTTATTTTTTTCAACTGTAAGGTTTATAAATTGCATTGGAGGAGTAAATGTTTTCAAAGCATTTGTCTTGGTTTTATTTTTTTTATATCACAAGAACCTGATACTTGAACATTGTTGCGTCGGTGTTTCATATCTGCTATACAAAAAAAAAAAAAGAAATGCTAGACGGGCAGTTGCATATAAACACGAAACTAAAGTCAAACAGATGTAACTAAACATACCCTCCTTAAGCAGGGAGAAGAGACAGAGCGAAAGGAAGGGGGGGGGGGATCAATAGCAGTTAGATCAATGGCCCCAGTGGAAGATTAAGCTCCGCGGATGTGCGGGAGGTTGTCACTGGAAGACATTCATTCGAGCTGCACTGATGCGCCGGTCATTTAGTTTGGCAGGGAATCAAGAGAGACATTCATCGCTCCCACGTGCAGCACAAAGGTCAACGCTCAGCATTTTAGCCACACAGCATTTGAAACAAAACAAGATACATTCTTTAAATAGGGGTTGTGCCCTTTTTTTTTTTTTTTTTTGGCCTTTCAAGAGTGAGGAGAACAGGAGAGCGCATTTTAATTTCTTCTGTAAACCTCTGAGAGTACTCTGACCCGCCAGGGCAACCTTTCAGATTCATACAATTAAATATGTCTTGCGCTAATACAGACAAACACAGAGAATTATTAAAACTGCACAACTGTGCAAACAGCAGTGAGGAAATACAAACAAGGCCTTAAGTCTTAATTTCCTGATCTTGGCTACATCGAAACATTAGCACCAAGCTCAACTACTCTGTTGCTGTTGTTTTTTCCCCCCTCCGCCTTCTTCTCCTCCACACAAAAGACGGTCTGTCCCACCAAAAACGCCGACAACCACAACAAATTGTCCCCTTTCTTTCTTCTCATCTTCTCCGCTGCCCTTTTTCTTCGCCTTACTTTTACCTTTTCAAAATGTCAGCATCACAGCGGGACCCGGGGCCGCTACGTTGCGTTTGGGTGTGCGGGAGAGACACTGAGGAGGGGATCGCATCAAACGATTCCTGCCGCCTTTTTTTTTTTTTTTTAACGCTCAAATGTCCTCGCCGGAACACTCACGCTTTCTCTTCTCCTCTCTCATGTGGGCCTGCCTCTAATCAGGAGCCCTGACATTGCCGCATGCCCTCTCCTTGAGGTGGGAAAGAGAACTCTTCTTTTTTTTTTTTTTTTTTGTTCCCAGAGAGACGGTCTCGAGCAACAATCACATGACGCACTCGCACACACACACACACACACACACACCTTTGAACAACAGAAGCGGAAGCAGCGGCTAATAGAAAATCTTTTGAGGAGCAGAATGAAAAGATCAGCTTGCACAGACGACACAAAGACAAGGGCAACTTTGAGATCGGTCAGGTGCCAACAATTATTTTTTTAACTCTCTTATTACACACACACACACACAAACACAGGTGCAAAGAAACACATCTGAAAAACGAGCTTCATAAAAGTGCTAAGTTGTGACCTTTAGGAGGCATTTTTGTAATTAAAGACTAATTTCCATGCATCCATTTTTTTATGGCGCTTTATCAGGCTCGCAGGTGCGCTGGAGCCTATCCCAGCTCACTTTGGGTGTGTACTGGACTCCCGAAACTGCTCTGTCAGTCAGTCACGGTGCATAATACGCTAACAACGAAATGGTGGATGAGTAAAAATATGTTAACCAGACACTTGGGAGTTTTTCAAGATGCAAACCTTCGTTTGGCCGATTTTTTTCTTTGATTTACAAACAAAATCTTGAGACGAGAGTGCTGTGTGGTGGGAGTGAACTCAACTCACGTCACAACAAGCAGCTATTGGGCAGATCGTGAGCATGAAGAGAATATTCATAAACAACCACATATTGTAACTTTGCCTGGGAGTCCTGTAGCTTAATGCACGCTCATAATGGGAAACGCCATAGACGGGTTAACAAAGAGCATCTGTGGCAGTGTTGTAACACTTCATTCGGAGGCTATTTTAACATAAACAGTGCTTCAACTAATGCAAACAGAATATATTACAATAATCACAAGCATATATTCTATATCCTCTGTGAAAAATAACATTGAGTCACGGTCCTAACCATAACAATCTGCAACGCATTAAATTGTGTAATTCTTTACATTTGATTTAATTATACTATTACTATATCACAGAGTTATCTTTACTTAACAACACATAATAAAAACTGATAGCATGGTCATGGAGAAATTTCAACTCGTATCCTAAAGCCCCACCTTATTGACTACTTAGATATTAACTACAGTGTAGTTATACTGTAACATATAATGTTTTTGTTTTTTTTTGTTAATCATTTGAATACATACAATCTAAACCTCACTTGTGGTGTTTGCAGTGATGTAAAATATCCATCCATACACTTTCTATTCTTATTCTCCTTATTATAGTCATGGGTGGGAGCCAATCCCAACACACTTTGGACGAGACGTGAGGTACACCCTGAATTGGTCACCATCTAATCCCAAGGAAAATAAAAGGCCTTTAACAGATACTATCACATTTACATCCATGGGTAAGTGTTCCTGCACTTAAAAAAATCTAATTATGCTTAAACCTATCAGGAGATCATTAATATCTGACAAGTTTTGCAGGTTTGAAGATTACAACGGACTTCTGTGAACTCTGTAGTCAAACTACAGAAAAAAAAAAAGGGGTTAGAGGCCAGTCTTTATCTGTGGTGTCAGCAGTGTGTGTTACTCTTATTAATCAGTCACCCTTTTCAACTCCGCCCTCTACTTCTGCTGCTAATATTTCTTTGTCATTGCAAGAAAGTTGCAAAAGTCACATCATCCTTAATCAGTTCTCCAAAATAAGCCACGTCCATCCTTTTATTTTCTATATTGCCTTTTGCCTATCTCAGCTTATTTTTGAAGCGGGGTACAACCTTGACTGGGCTCCAGTCAACGGACCTTTCCGATGGTGAAACCCTTAAGCTCCGCCCCCTTAGCCAGAAGCTTACAAAATGGCGATTGAACAGAACGTGTTTGAAGTTGATTCTCTATCTCGTATTGCAGAAAATGTTGCGGTATCTTTTTCGCCAAATGCGTCAGACTTGTCCAAGAGAGTTCTCCAGAGAGATCGCAACTATTTCACGCAAGAATATGTACACAGAATTAAGATTTTGGATGGAGCAAGAAGGGTTAGGGCAGGAATGTCAGAGTTACAGCGAAATGTTGGCGATCGATGCAAAAAAGGAAGGGGAAAAAAAGGAAATGACAAAGGGCCATTTTCTTCGTAACATTAACTTTTCCAAGCGCACGTTACTGACAACCAGCACAGGCGAGAGGGGCGTGTCAAACCAGGGGTGAAGATAATGCCGCTATCTGATTGGCTATTATTGTAAAAGTGAGTGACAGGTCGGAAAGGTCCCTTACATTAAGTAACCTAGCCTCTATTTACCTCAAAATGATTATAATATTATTATTATTTTCATGTTTTATTCATTTAATATTATTAAGTAATTTGATAACTGACTTATTGGAAATCATAAAGTCAAATAATAACAGTCTAGTGAGGTCAATCACGATGTTTTACACAAAACTCAACTCAAACAAGAGTACATTTATGAATCAGGCGTACACAATGTGTGGTTTTAGGGGATTGTGAAGTGTTTGGATTTTATTTTATTTTATTTTGCCAAAGATAGTAAATAGATCACCACCATGCAAAACCGTTGCCTGGCGTCTCCTCCATCCATACTGTATGCGTGACATTTCCCAGTTCCCGTGTGTTTAGTGCGTTTGCAGGTAAAAGACAAACAGTGTGTATGCGTGAGTGCCGGGTGGTCACCTGCGGGAGGCATGATCCCGGCATGCATCAGACCGCCGTGGGACAGCATGTGGTGAGCGCCGCCGTCAGTCACCGTCTGCAGCCTCTTGGGCGGTCTGCCGGGCCTCGAACTGCAGAGCACAACATCACTTATTAGGCGCTTTAGCGATTTTTGCACTCTTTGAGTCACGCTGAGACTGCGATGGGTGGCCTGTGTGTACAAAAACTGGCCTTCAAGTCTATAAAACACAATGAGAAAAGGGGAGAGGGAGGGGGGGGTGGAATAAGTGAAATCTGAGTGTTTTCCGGGAAGGCTGCAGCACAGCAAATATACCCTCCCACCCCCGTAGATACGAGCAAAGAAAAAAAGTTTCCCCCTATGGCATCGATAAAGCCCCTCATTACTGTTCAGCTTACTCATTCATTTGTGTGCTTATTAAATGTGCGCGCTCGCCCACTACTCCTTCATGTCTCACTTGGCCATTCGTTGCTTCTTTTTTTTTTTTTCTTCCAATTTCTTCTTACCTCAAGCAGACACGCAAGTGGGCCAATTGCTGAAGCGCCGTTTCCCCCTACCTGCATTGTCCCCCACTGATCCGCACTCAACCGCATTCAACCAGGTTGGGGTTTTTTACGAGCTGTTCTGGACCTTTTGAGTCCACTATATGAAGAAGTCCGCTACTCACAAAAAGTAAAACTTGGACTTTTCCAGTGATTTCACGATGAATGTAAAATGTACTGTAACACATTACACATTTTATTTTCACAATAGGTGTTTGATGAAGTCCACTTGTATAGATTTCTGTGAGGCTTCCAGTTTTCCTAAAATGGTGACAACCTCCTTATTAATCTCTGTTACACTCTAAGATATTAAATTGACTACCGTAATTTCTGGCCTACAAGTCGCGACTTTTTTTCCACACGCTCGAACCCTGCAGTTTATGCGGCGATGTGGCTAATTTGTGAATTTCTTTCTAATGGCCACAAGGGGGCACGCGAGCGGAAAAGGTAAGAATGAGACTGGTGGAATATATGTGCCGAGGAAGTGACTTTTACCAGCCCTGTTAGCGCTGTGCTAGCGTGTTGCTGCTGTTACTGGCGTTTCGTGGTGATATTTAATATGTAATATGTAAGTTTTATTTTAACTGGCCCTGTTAGCGTTAGCACTAGTGCGATGCTAGCTTCAGTTTAATGTAGCATTAACTCTTTCTGTGTACCGTCTTTCTTTGTAAATATCTCGTTTGAATGTGGGTTTCAATGTGGGCACTTGTGGCTTTTACACAGGTGCGGCTTGTGTATGTACCAAATTTCCTTTACAAATGTACTCAGTGAGGCTTACAACCAGGTACGCTCTGTAGGCCGGGAATTACGGTACTGTACTTGCGTCTGAGAACATCCCGTTTGAAGTCTGATTGTTAGGTGTCATCTTGGTCTCGTGATACCAAAATGTGAAGAGCATAATGAAGCAGTCTGTTTAAATATCACTTATAATTAAACCGGGAAATGTATTGCTCAATTCATGAATCAAACACATGTTGTGAATTTTGCCACTTAGTTCCTTGTTAGAGAAAACAACCAAGTTGTGCAAAATGTACTGAAACGTTCAACAGTTGTGCGTTAAAAGTTTACAGAAGGTCAAGTTAACTTCACCTATAAAGGTTACAAGGCAATTATTACCCATTTCCAGTTTAGTCGTATTTAACAAGTATAACACATTAACGTTTTATTTTGTTTTTAAACGTTGGCTTGTTTACAGTGCTAATACTACTTTAACACATTGTCACTCTTTAATCACGATTATGCAATTTCACAATTGGCTTTGGTCAGAAAATCGAGAGAGGAGGGGTTAAGTGAAGTGAGGCTACATTCAAATCTTGCCTACAGTTGTAACACAGCAAAATCCCCTTTAAGCAGTTAATGATTAAACTGCACATAATATTAGTGGATTACAACATACAGATTTATACAGAGGAATGAAGATTAGCCAAAGTAAAACAGAATATATGTGCATGAACGTGAGGGGCGGAGTAGGAAGAGTGAAACTCCAGGGAGAAGCGATAGCGAGGGTGCACGACTTCAAATACTTGGGTTGAACAATTCAGAGCAACGGAGTGTGTGATAAGGAAGTGAAGAAACGGGTCCAACCGGGTGGAACAGTTGGCGGAAGGTGTCTGGTGTTCTATGTGACAGAAGAGTCTCCGCTAGGACAAAGGGCAAAGTCTGTAAAACAGTGGTGAGGCTGGCCATGATCTACGGATGAGAGACGGTGGCACTGAAGAGTCAACAGGAAGCAAAACTCTAGGTAGCAGAAATGAAAATGTTGAGGTTCTCGCTTAGAGTGAGCAGATTGGATAGGATTAGAAATGAGCTCATTCGAGGGACAGCCAAAGTTGGATATTTTTGAGACAAGGTCAGAGAGAGCAGACTTCGATGGCTTGGACAAAGCGAGAGAGTGAGTGTATTGGTAGAAGGGTGCTGAGGATGGAGCTGCCAGGCAAAAGAGCGAGAGGAAGACCAGGCAAATGAGTGAGAGGAAGACCAAAGAAAAGGTTGAAAGATCTTGTGAGCGAGGACATGAGAACATTGGGTGATAGAGAGGAAGACGCAAGAGATGGGCTAAGATGGAAAAAAGACAACACGCTGTGGCGAACCCTAACGGGACAAGCCAAAGGGAAAACAAGGACAATATACAGATTTTTAGGGATAAACCAATGCTTTGTTTCTAATGGACCCTTGGTCTACTACGCTACTAGTGTATTTCAATCTTGGCCAAGTATTTGTACATGTTTTTTTTAGGAAGTATTTGGTGTAAAATGTCTGAAAACCTCTCCCGAGTGCATCGGAGCCTCGGCAGCATACCGCGCTCAAGCATTCTACAAAGCACTGACACTAGTCCTAGCGGGCCAGACGTCATGTTTCGTGCGTTCTTGCGTCGCACGGTCTGACTTGCGGAGTTGAGTGCGCCCTTCTATGCTCCGATTGGCCCGGACATGCTCAATCAATCCCATTTGCGGGTTGGGGGTGTGGCGCGAGGCGGTGCGGAGTTGGTTAAAAGCTGTCAGACATCACTTGGGCTCTGACTAAACGGTGTGAATGTCCTGACAGGGGGAATGACACGGGCCACATCAGGCTTAATGACAAGCACCGCGGCTCATCTCCTCTCATACTACACACTTCATAACATGAGCCTGTGGGCGCATGTATGCCCGCAAGGAGGGATATTAAAAGACCTGGCGAGGCGAAAGAACGTGTGCAGAGGAGGAGGAAAGGTGGAGGCAGAGATGAAATATAAGGAAAGGAGGGTCCGAGAGAGATTAAAAAAAAAAAAAAAACGAGAGGGCGATAGACGAGCGGCAGCAGTTTCCTAGCGTGGGGTGTCTTTGAGCAGATTTTAATTAGAATCTAATCCAGCCGTCATTAAGGCCCCATAAACGAAGCTGTCAGTCAGGAGATTAATGGCGCCTCATTTGCATATGGCATATAATTCATCAATTACCCAGCAGAAAGGACCAATCCCCTGTTGACACACCCACTGGCTGAGAGTTTGGAGGAGAGGAGTGGGGGGGTGAATGTGTGTGTGGAAGACAGAAAGATTATGTAGCCACTACCAGCGGAAAAACAGGTAGCTCTATCACATGAGCGTGTGCGTGCGTGTCTGCGTGCGAGCTCAAAGCAATATGTGTGTATATGAAGTGTTCAAAGGTTAATTTGATGAGCCGATGAGCTCCACAGTTCCTGCCCTCGGTTTTAATGAGTTGTTATTATTGTCTCTTATTATGGGCCCAGACCGACTGGGATGTGACAGCTGACATCAGATATCACACACGCGCTCCTACACACGCGCGCACGGGCGCACGCAGACACGTTCAAGGTTTTCGCACAGGCGACGTGCAACAGGGATTTGTTGGCAAATGTGAGTATTAAGTCTTCTCGGGGGCGGATCCATCCCTGGCACGCCGGTTAACTTGTAGGTTGTTCTCATTTCGAAACAAGTTCTTCCGTTAGAAGTTGCGTAAAGAGAATTCATTTGTTCAAGGCTTACCGCGTCGCACCGTTGTTAGTAGTAAGTGTAAAGAGAAGTACCCATGTATAATACTCACCTTTGGAAGATGCTTGACAGACATGTATACTGCATTAATATGAATGGAAATGGCATTAATCTACTCCACCCCCCAAAAAGACTGCAAAAACATCTGTAAAGTGGTTTATAATATTCTACTTGGCAGGATGGTGGAGGACTCGTAAGGGCGTCTGCCTCACAGTTCAAATCCCAGCCCGCCTGTGTGGAGTTTGCCTGTTCTTCCCGTGCCTGTGTGGTTTTTCTCCGGGCCCTCCAGTTTCCTCCCACATTCCAAAAACATGCAATCTTTGGAGACTCCAAATTGCCCTTAGGTGTGGTGTGATTGTGAGTTCTGGGTGTACCCCGTCTCGTTGCCAGTAGATAGCTGGGATAGGCTCCAGCACTCACGACACAAGTGAGGATAAGCGGCTGAGATAGTGGATGGTTGGACTGATATTCTACTTCATAAAACTACACAATAATCACAACAAAAAATCAAGGCATCTTTGCCAACTTTATTGCTTCAATTTATTGTGACGTTGCTTCTGGTGTGTATGCTGAGGCCACCAGGGGGCAGTATAATCCAACCATCCATCCATTTTCTTTGCCGCTTATCCTCACAAGGATCACGGGGAGTGCTGGAGCCTATCCCAGCTGTCAACAGGCAGGAGGCGGGGTATACCCTCAACCAGTGGGCAGCCCATTGCAGAGCACACCGAGACAAACCACTACACTCACAATCACACCTAGGTACAATTTAAAGTTAAAATTAATGTTGCATGCTTTTTGGGATCGGGAAGAACGTGCAAACTCCACACAGGCGGGGCCAGGATCGAACCCGGGTCCTCAGAACTGTGAGGCCAACGCTTTACCAGCTGTATAGTACACTCATACCATAACTTCTTGTGTATAATACGCATTCTTTCCCAACAAAATTGTCAAAACTCAACATTGCACATAATATATACGTATAGGAGGAGATGAAAAAAGTGTATCGTCGCCACGACGGGAGGGGTTGTGCGCATCGCCGCGACTGCCGTGGAGAAAGCTGGAGACAGACGGTAAATTGGAGGCCAGCTTGCTAGAACGGGCCTTTATGAGCACATGCGCAGTGACATGTCAAAAGAGGCTAGAATTGGTCAAACCGACGATCAGTCAATCAACGTGTGCGATCGACATATTGGCCGCACCGCAATCAAGCAACGAGATAGATGATAGGCTGACATGAACACGCTTCATTATTAAGTTACACCCTGCAAATGGAGCTACCATAATTTACGGCCTACAGAGCCCACCTGCTTATGAGCCTCACCCAGTACATTTGTAAAGGAAATACCTTTTGGTACATACATCAGCTGTACCTGTGTAAAAGCCGCAAGTGCCCACATTGAAACACAAGATATTCACAAAGAAAGACGGTACACAGAAAGAGTTTTCAAAGTTTTAATACCTTAGCTTAGCTTAACATAGCAACAATACGGTAGCATGAACAGAGCTGTTTAAAAATAAAAACATACTGGTAAAAAAAAAGCAGCCCTGGGAGCTACACAGTAGCAACACAGTAGCACAGCACGAATAGGGCCGGTTAAAAAAAAACATACCCATATCACTGAGACATGGCAGTAACACAGCAGCAACACACTAATGCGGCGCTAACGCTAGCGCAGCACTCACAAGGCCGGTTTAGTAAAAAACCTACCGGTAAAAGTCACTGAGACACAGCAACACGCTATCACAGCGCTAGCGCTAGTGCAGCGCTAAAAGAGCTTGTTAAAAAAAAAAAAAAAAAAAACACCTGTAAAAGTCACTTCCTCGCCACATTGATTCCACCGGCTCACTCTTACCTTTCCTGCTCAAGTGCCCCCTTGCGCCCGTTAGAAAATAATGCACAAATTTCCCACATCACCGCATAAACCGCAGGGTTGAAAGCATGTGAAAAAAGTCGCGGTTTATAGGCCGGAAATTACGGTAATTTTACGAACGAGCGCACAAACAAGCCCGCACCAGCCACTGAAATTATGTTAATGAAATGATGAAAGAAATTAAATTTAAGACGGGGAAAAAAAGGTTGGATTTGTGTTTATTCTAGATGGCTTGATAAACTTGCCAACAGAGGTGAGGTCAGCACCAAGTGTGAATTTTTTTAAATCCAGGTTGAAAACTCTTCTTTTTTTCTCATCCTTTTTAGAATATATCCACTTTTTCATCATATTACTTGCACTCTATGCGGTTTTAATTGCTTTTTTTAAATATTGTGTTTGTCATTTTTATTGTTTTCATCCCGTTTTCAATGTTTTATCTCTTTGTTTTCAAATGCCTTTAACCATGTAAAGCACATTGAGTTACCTTGTGTATGAAATGTGCTATACAAATAAATTTGCTTTGCTTTGCAGTGTAATTTTTCAATTGTAAAAGTCACCGCTGCAGTGATTATAGATTATTGCAATCTAAGCCTATGCATATTTATAGAAAAACTGTGTGCGTATGTGTGCCCACACAGGTGGGGGTCGAAAACAATTTCATCTCCAAAAGGGGGTCGCTGCAAAAAAAAAAAAAAAATGTTTGGGAACGACTGCACTAGTGGAAGGCAGTATCGGGGCGGAGGGTGAAAAATAAATTCGTTCTACCGATTTGCTGAGCCGCCTAACTAGTGAGGACGAAGAGCACACTAGTACATCGACCTTGAGCTGGACATCAAAGATATTGAAAAAAAAATGCTCAAAAGGTTTACCATGAGATTAACACACTCGAGCAGGAGCTTCACAAGTTTGCTGACAAGGCAATAGATCGAAAGCTAAGTTTTCTTTCACTTCAAAGATATATCGTTCGAGAAATTTAATTGTACACATTTAATTGTACACATTGTTAAATAACATAGCATATGCCTTTGAGAGTTCCTATTTTTTTTCTCGTTTCTTTTTTAAAGTGCATTTAGTGACACACTGTGCTGCACAAAAGCAGGATACATATTTTTAGGCGGCTAGTTTGAAGCTAAAGCGCCTTCAGATGATAACACGCACGCACACTTCAAATGAGAGGCAAAAACCATCTCTGGAGGGAAATAAGACAGCAAAAAGAGCGTGGATGTTTTTTTTTTTTTTGTTCTGCAGCCGCTTCCCTTTCCGTCACAACTGTTTATTTGCACACACTAATTAATGGCCTGTGCGTGCTGATGGCTCGGTGCACCTTTTTGCGTTTACAAGGGGGAGAATCAAAAAAAAAATGGGAACCTAATTTTGTGTTTAGTCTTCAAGTGTGTTGATACATCAAAGTGACCCGCAGAGGGAGGTGTATGTGTGTTGTTGCTCATGTAAGTGTGTGTGTGTGTGAGGTTGAAGAGCGCTGGGTTCCCCGAGGTAGGATTAATGAAAAAGCCTTTCATGGAAAAGTCATCAAGCTGAGGGGATGGAATGAGAGAGAGGAGGGGGGAGAGAGAGAGAGAGAAAACAGTGCATTGTGTGTGTGTTCGTGTGTGTGTATAAGGTGTGCACAGAGGAGGGGGTGTATGGCTTATGACCTCTTTGTCTCAAACTTTAATTAAAATCTCACCCAGACGTCCTCCCTCATGCCAACGCTGGCCACACACACACACACTTATACACACACATTTTGTTTAAAAAAAAAAAAAAAACACACACACAAAGGCATTACAGTACATTGAGTTCTGCCCTCCATGCGTACTGAGCGTTTCTCTTGAGTGTGCGCGAGGGGAGCGTCTTACCTGTGCGCGACGCCAAACATGGCAGCTGGAGCTCGATGCAGGTGGAACAGAAACAAAACATGACAAAGATGACAGATTGGGCCGAAAACACACTGGTGAGTCAAGAGTGGGAGAAACGTAATGAAAGGAGAGGAAGTGTGACAGTCAAAACAGTGGAACAGCTACAGAACTCACAGGAGGTGCTGATAGGGAGCAGCTGCGTGTACAAATGTGTGCGTGCGTGGACTGTATTTCCTCATGTAGTGGCCGGAAGACTTTCTTTACTCAACTGCAGAGACTACTAGGCGTCTTTTAAAGTGAAGCCTTTATTTGTACAAAAAAAATAAAACTAAACAAAAAAAAATGCCCTTATCCCCTCCCATGTGGTTGAAGCAGTTTTTTACTACTCAAAAGACACTTTTTAGAGTACAGTGGACGGGCCCTACTCATGGAGGATAGGGACCGGGTCAGATGACGAAAAGCAAAAATTGGCAGATGATGCCCAATGGACCTTTCCGACCTGTCAATCACTTGTACAATAATAGCCAATCAGATCCCCGCATTGTCTTAACACGCCGCTCTCGCCATATTGTCCCACAAGCAATGCTGGTTGTCAATAGCGTGCGCTTGGAAAAATTAATGTTACGAAGAAAATGGTCCTCAGATGCGCTTGGGGAACGTGCAACTCTGACAAAAGATATCCGGCTAGGTTACAAGGGGCCCGCTTGATTCATTTTCCAAAGCCTAAAACACAGTTGACGAAGTGTCTACGATGGATTAAGGCTCGCGGAAGAGCGCACTTCCAACTAAATGTGGACAATATCAACAAACACGAGGCTGTATGATCGAAGGTAAGTGAGGGAGAAGTATCTTATTATTATTATCAGAGCTTTATACATTACAGGAGAACATCTTTCACTTTGTTAGTGTATCACTAACCTGCTGAACGAGGTGTGTAATGTTTTGTGCCGAAGACTCAGGTTAGGGATACGTAAATGTGCCATGTCATGCAAGAGAAATGTCTATTTGCCCATTTGTGTCACATCGGACATCCATTACGACCCAAGTCAAATGAATACAACCACTCACTTATAAAGACTAAGACCAAGTAAAAAGTACTCACCCTGCTTTACATGCGCAGTACGATTCCACTATTTTATCCTGTTGGATTTCAATATGAAGTTTGTGAGGCGACAAACGTTTTTCCATCGATCGCCAACATTTCGCTGTAACTCTGACATTGCGTCCTGCGCCGTCCAAAATCTTAATTCCGTGTAGAAATCCTTGCGTGAAATAGTTGAGACCTCTCTGTAGAACTCTCTTGGACAAATCTGACGCATTTGGCAAAATACATACCCCAATATTATCTGGAATGCGCGATAGAGAACCGACTTCAAACATGTTCCGTTCAATCGGCATTTTCGAAGCTTGTGGGACATGGCGAAGGGTGCGGAGCCTAAGATCGCCATAGGAAAGGTCCATTATAGCAGCATTGAAAAAAATACATATATATTTTTTTAAACCCTTAGAATTCCCCACTAAAAACAAAATTAAACAAGTATGCGAGGGTCCACTGCATTCCATAACGCCTGTTCTTACTCCTAACGCATATTCTCGAAAAAAAGGGCAAAGCATGTGTGCTTCGACCTGTTTGTAACTTGCAGTCAACGTTTACTGCGTAGCTGACACATAAGAGAATTAACATTGTGTAATTTCAACATCAAAATGTTCAACTAAACTACCATTTGTGTACTTTCGTGCAAAGAAAGTCCACTAGCTTAGCATGTGTAAAAAGCCATAGATGGGCTAACAAAAAGTAATGTAGAGGCTATAAACTTTCAAACTTGTCCTACTTTAACACGAGAAGCAGCAGCAGAAAAAAAATAAAATATTCAAGTAAGGTGCAGGCACTATTTTTTTCCACTTGGCATCACATTCTATGCTGTACTGGTGTGACTTTGAATGCATTTGCCTTTAAAGGGCGGGACCTAATTTGCTGAGTGACGCGAGAGTCAGCCAATTAGAATGTCGTGTTGGTTTGCGATACCAATTCCTGTTACATGATTAACTGTTAGCCAGTCTGCTCTTGAATTACTCAGCGTAACTTGTAACCATGTGCAGTTCATGAATAAATGTTCTTAATATGGATATGTTTACTTACTGTTTATTCAATAAAGTGATTGAAAGTGCACCAGTGCATAATTCATTTGAGCTAGTTAACGATAAGTGGTAGTCTATGTTAAATTAGCGAACGTTTACTGTTGATTTGCAAATGCGTTCTACTTTCCAACAGACACATTACACTTTTTTATTTTTTTTTAGGTATAAATGATCCCAAACTTTGGACATTCTCTCTCCTTTGTGCACTCTTTCCTTATGTTTTGCACTTTTTGCTACATCAGTTTCCAGTAGCATTATCGCTATAAAATCCAGGACTATAACGAAGACTCTACAATACAAAATTGGACATCCATTGTTTAAAAATCTGCGATACAGTGAAACCACAATAATTGAACTACCGTAATTTCCGGCCCATAAGCTACGACTTTTTTCACACGCTTTCAACCCTGCGGTTTATGTGGTGATGCGGCTAATTTGTGCATTTGTTCTAGCGGCCGCAAGTGGGCACTCATAGCGGAAAAGGTAAGAGTGAGACCATTGGAATATATGTACTGAGGAAGTGACTTTTACCGGTATATCTTTTTTTTTTAACCAGCCTTTTTAGTGCTGTGCTAGTGCTGTGCTAGCGTGTTGCTGTTGTGTTACTGCCGAGTCTCAGTGATTTTTACCGGTATGTTTTTTTTTTCTAATCGGCCCTGTTACCGCGGCGCTAGCTAGTAAACTTTGAAAACTCTTTCTGTGTGCCGTCTTTCTTTGTAAATATCTCATGTTTCAATGTGGGTTTCAACGTGGGCACTTGTGGCTTAAGTATGTACCAAATGGGATTTCCTTTACAAATGTACTGGGTGAGGCTTATAATCATAATAAAGGTGCGCTCTGTGGGCTGGAAATTACGGTACAATAAAACATGAGGAACAACGATACTTCCTACTGCTGGATACAAGGTTCAAGTTTAATGGGTGTTCCCTTGGAGGACGTTAACGTGCTAAAGATGGCCGTTTCAAAACAAAATGTTGACCTTCCCGTTTGTTTACAGGTATGGGTTCTTGAGACTTCCATGTTTATTGTTTAAAATAGTATCTCAGGGAAAAAAAAAATTCTTGTCCCAGTCACTGTGATTTGACAGGCGCATATGCGCCCGGGCGCCATCGCACTCGCAAATCTCCACAGTCTGGCATGAAAAATCACACGCATAAAATTTGTTACGGGTAGAAATAGATAGATATTGAAAGACATTGCTTATTTTGTGTAGTCTTGACCAATGTTCCCTCTAAGCTGCGCGACTGCGCAATTGCGGACTTGTCGCACACACACAGTGCACATGAAAACCGATCCAGCGCAGTGGACCACAGCCTGACCCCTTTTTTTTTTTTTTTTTTTTTTTAAACATGAAAGCACACAGTCTATAACAAGCTGCTGTTCGGGCTACTTCTACTTCCTCATTTACCTGACACCGCCCCCCTCCACTCTTAAAGGGATACACTCATAATTACAAACAGAACACACACCCACAACTTTATATCTGCGGGCATGACTGACCCGTACATTTTTCAAATGTGAGTCACTGATGTGCAGGACCCGTAAAATGTTCACTGTTATATGTGCTCCAGAAAAATGTGGGTAATTTTCAGTTATGTTAAAAGAGATTTTTCATTTGTCGTAATGCTATTAGTAATGCAAGGGGCATTTTATTGATGCCCGTCTTGTTGTACGATGTGTTGAGGTTTACGAATAGTGTGATGACTAGTTTATTAGCAGTGTTACAATATTTGTTTCTCAAATGACCGTTTTATATTTGCAGCCTATATTTGGATATAAATATTTACCGATAGTATGACTTTATTATTGCATAGGTCAGTGATAGGGCGCGTTCCGACTCACATGTACATTCTGGCGACAAAATTAGCTAATTTGTTTCAAGAGGATGATTAATTAAGACTTGACATGTGTTTGAGCAGAGGCCACCATTTGTGGAAAATTAGACCGACAGTACGCAGGAAGAGGAAAGGCAGAACTCGCTCAAACAAGATTTTGTTTGGAATACATTAGCTGACCGTTTACAGCTCCCATGATCCCCATCCTTTCAATCTGTGTTTATCACGCCGCGTTTGTATTCGCCGTCACGGTCGGCTTTGATAAATCATAACCGTCGCCGTCATCGCCGTCATCATGGTCGCCGCCGCGTGAAGGGAGACAGAGTAAAATTGATCGCCGTGTTCCGCCTCTTAAAACAAAGACAGATCGCGAACGGAAAAAAAAAAAAAAAAAAAAAAACTATATGCACTATTGTTATTACAGAGGCCTGCGGGATGATGTCATGAGAGGAGCAGGAAGGACGACACACACACACACACACACACACACAGGACGTTTGATCATGGCAAGAATCCGATTTCCGAGACTGATACCGCCTTGCATTCCTCTTCTACATTCCAGGGTCAAGATGATGTCAAGTCTGCGTGTGTTTGTGTGTCTGTGTGCGCGCATGCGTACTATCCTCCGTGTTTATGTCTTCACGCCGTTACGACCTGTCAGAGAAGATGTGGAGGTCCCCTACGTCGCCCCACTCTCCTCAATACAGCATCAAAAGAGAACGAAGGTTAAAGGTGAGCTTAACACAGTACCCGAAAACACACACATACACGCACACGGACACAATGCGCCCCTTCCGAGAACCCTCACTCTGCTGCAGCTCACTTTGACAGTGAGTTATGATATAGCAAAGGGTCTCGGCTTTGAAGAGTCCACCTTCATATACACACGTGCACACGCACACGCACAGTCTCATGGCGTGAAAGGAGCTCATCCTCGCATTTTTCTCATTTGGACCAGCCAAAATGTTTCCCACAAAGACAAATGTCCCCACAATAAAAGGTTGAATGTCGAGGGTTGAGCCACACAATGCTACAATGACAAGTGTGTATACACACACGCACACACACACACACTTGCTCGGGCCGCGGCTCCCACCCCACACACAGACACACAAAGAGCGTTTTTTGTTGCACTCTGCAGGCCACCTCATCTCATTTATCATTTATCATCATAACAGATTCTTCGGTCTCATGTTTATTCTCCACCTGCTTCACATTTGGCTCTTTTATAAATGACCCGCTTCAAAGACACGCACGCGCGCGCGCACACACACATGCGAAACACGGTTACAAAGTGCTGATTCTGTTTCAGCATCAGTCCATCTGTGGTGAGCCTCTTAAAGGGCCAGTTTACCTCAAAAATGAGAAACTTTCTTCCACTGTGTACGGCAGGCTGTGTTGCGCACTTTTGGGTGAAGTTGTGCAATTTCTTCCGGTCTGAACGTCATTTCTTCAGCAGTGGTTTACAAACTTTTCACACCAAGAAAAATGCCGCCAAGGAAATACTGACCTCTTTGAGTACCACCTTGGTGACAAATAATAAAATACAGAGGTGAGATTCCTAAAACGTATTATTATTATTGTATGCTACTGTAACAGCGCAGTTTGAACATCTTTATTGTGCTTACATGTAACGAAATAAAACTACAAATAATGATTCTATAAATGTATTTTACATACATGTTAAATAAATATTTAACTTAAATATTTTTTCGAAAAACAAACACTTAAACCCTAAAATTCAGGTACTTTGCAGAAACATCTTTTTCTAGTATTTGGGATGTCATATTAACGCTATGATGCCCCAGTAAAGATAAAATATGAATTAAAATCATCCATGCAATGCTGAATTTTAAAGGTTTTTCTACAGGGGCCTGAAATGAGGTTATTTGACTTTCTTATCTTATCTGTGTCACGAGTGAGGATTTACACTTAACTCTCTGCTCCTCATCCAGCACTGTCAACATACAGTAATTTCCGGCCTATAAGCCGCGATTGTTTTCACACGCTTTCAACCCTGCGGTTTATGCGGTGATGCGGCTCATTTGTGCATTTTTTCTAATGGCTGCAAGGGGGCACTCGAGCGGAAAAGGTATGAGTGACACCGCTGGAATATAAGTGCCAAGGAAGTGACTTTTACCGGTCCGGCCCTGTTAGCGCTGCGCTAGCGTGTTACTACCGTGTCTCGGTGATTTTTACTGGTATGTTTTTTTTTACCGGCCCTGTTAGCGTCACTACCATTAGCGTGGCGGCGCTAGCGTTAAACTCTCTGTGTACCGTCTTTGTAAATACCTCGTGTTTCAATGTGGGCACTTGCGGCTTTTACATAGCTGCGATGTATGTATTTACCAAAAGGTATTTCCTTTACAACTTAACTGGGTAAGGCTTATAACCAGGTGTGCTCTGTAGGCCGGGAATTACGGTAAATATGTGTGCTCACACATGTGTCTTCAACAGGAGGGCAACCAATCAGAGGAAAGGGGGGCGGTCTTAGTGTGTGGACAAAGTGGATACAAAACTGGGTCAAACAGTGGTGGCTGTAAGAGGGCTCTGGGCACTAGTATAACAAAACCAAGGTGTTTTTGTTTCTGAAATTAACACATTTATACGAAGGCCATGTTGGAGAGTAAATTCATCTAAGTCTAAATAGGCAAAATATGGGACCTTTAAAAGGAAATGTCTTGTACTTAAATGTTAAATACAACTGAACTGTACTTGGAAAAAAAAAGTAACATACCAACAAGCTTCATTCTAACAAGTTTGATTGCATTTCATGTTTTAAATGTAATTGTCCAACCATCCGACCAGTTTCTGTACTGCTTCATTAGCATAGAATCAAATGATTCTTTCACATACCTCTAGAGGGAGCCCATACACCATCCGTGCCATCCGTACACACAACAATCGCTGTTCGACAACGTTGGATATTTTGGGCGACATGTATCCCCAGGCGCTGTGTTTATCTCTTATCTGTTATCCAGAGTCCCAAAAAGCAAAACACTGCATCAGAGAGGAGGCACTAACATGGGCGCATCGAACCATAGAGTGGATAAAGAAAGTGAACACAACATTTTAAACACGTCCATTTTCACTGGAAAAGGAAGGAGTAGGTTGCAATCCTTTACAATTTATCAGGGACCATCTGTCGACTAAACCTGATTTGGGCTTGTGTGGCTGCATTACCTTCAGGAGTAGGTTCAAGTACAACGCTTGGAATTGCCCCAACATTGCCGGCATTAACCAACCTGGCTAACTTGTTCTTTATCACAGGACGTGGTTCTTTGACACTTTTCCATCGATCCAAATTTTGGTGAGGCTATCTGTCATTTGTTTAGGATCTTTATGAGGTTTTGGATATATCACCATGGTAACACTATTCTAAACGTCCCAGATTGCTGGTCATCCAATAACATTTTGAGTTGGATTCATGTCGAGGCTCCGGCTGGACTATTCTAAAATACTTTCTTCTGGTGTAGGCATTCTGCTTGGGGGGTCATTGTCATGCTGAAAAGTTTCAGGCTATAATGGAGTGCGATTTAGAACTGCTCAACTGTGAGTATAGTGTTTCTCTTGTACAGGGATCAGCAACCCTTTTGAAACTGAGAGCTACTTCTCAGGAAATGATTAATGTGAAGTTTGATATGTACTTCTGAAATGGGAAATTAGCGCAAATTATTCTGGGGTAATTCATCTCTTTTTGGTTCCCCACTTGCTTGTCTCCACAAATGCTATAGTTTGTTCGTACAAACTTTTATCAATAGATTTTTTTTTTTAATATTGTTATTCCAAATGTACACCAACAGCAACAAAAAAGGGTACAGTATCTGTAACTCACGAGTAAATCCCACCTTTTTTTTTTTTTTTTAAAGAAAAGCCACAAAAAGAAAATTGACAGTGAGTTACCGAATTTCTGAGATAGGCACCCCGGGTATTCACGTGGTCCTCATGGGGCTACCTGGTGCCCACGGGCGCCATGTTGGTGACCCCTGCTCTAGTGTTTCTTACAATGAAAAACATTTAGACCGAGCTAAATTTTGCACTAAATTAATGAATGTGTGGTCCAAGTAAAACAAAGTTCAGCATTTGGCCACATTTCCAAAAGGTTCGGTCCAGGCAAAGTGGAGTGTTGGTTAAAACATACACCAGATAGCTGAGAGGTCCGGTATTTGAATCTCACCTAGATCTCCATAAACACACTACTACCTCAGTCAGTCGGGATAGGGTCCAGCTCATCTACCAAGCTAAAGAGGAACACTTTGATAGAAAAATAAATAAATAGATACCACAATGACATTTCAACAGGGGTGTGTTCACTCGCCACTGTCTATACGGGATATAGAACGTGATATGAAGGCGAAAAGTTGCGCAGTTTGGCCCGACTGCCAGCCCCAGCTTTAAGTTTCACGTCATTGTTTGTCTAAAAGTCGAAACCATGTGTTGCCTGTGACACATGCCCTCTTCTTTAATAGTAACAAGAGCTCCGGTTTGTCACGTTACACTTCTTTTATGCGTCAGCGTACGTGGACGACGCACACATCTACGGCTTGACCTGATGTGTGCTTCTAATAGAGAATGAAACTGTTCCTTTTGTGAGTGAGAAAGAAAAGGACGGAGGATCGGGTTGCCTCCTGCACCGCCGTGTTCCCTCGGTGGAACTAATGTCATTTAGCGAGCGAGGCCAAGCAAACACACTGCCGTGACCGTGTGTGAGTGTGTGTGAGTTGAGTGAGTGTGTGTGTGTGTGTTGTTCTACCTTCCATGAATTATAACTAGGCTTTGGCAGTGAGAAAAGTCGGCCCTTTTTCTTCATGGTTGAGTCAGTATGCATGCTTATGTGAGTGTGAGTCTGTATCAGTGTGTGTGTGTGTGTGTGTGTGTGTGCACAGCAGGGGTGAAAGCAAGGGACAAAGATGGATAAACAGGACACTTCCGTGACCGCTCCTTCAAATGCTTTCATTTAAGCGTCGAAAATCGATGTTTACTTGTTCCGTCATTAGTGTTTAAAGAAATCAGGCCAGGCTGTTGTTTGTCCCGCGGTTTCTGCGACCATTCCGGTCCGACTCCTAATAAGTGAAGGGCTGTCTTAATCAGTAACCCGCTGCGAGAGAGAAGTTCTTGGAACGTTTTTTTTGGTTTTGTTTTTCTTACAGATTCCAACCAGCGCAGCAGGAAATTGACACAAGAGCACAAATAAGGCCTTCTAAAGTCTTTTGAAGACTCTGAACGAGTGATCTTCTCAGATCTCATTAACTTAAGACTGTTAGGGTGTTGTGCGGATAATTGAGACACGGCGGAGGATCTGCACTTTTCTGCCGTGTATATCGCAGTGTTCCCATTAACACCTGACATGGAAGAAATCCCCCAGAGACACCCTGAGAGGGATCTGGATTTCGTCTTTTTCTTTTTTCCATTTTTTTTAGCTGCAGGGTTACACTCGTGGGTGGCGGTACTGGAAAATGGAGTTTAGTGTAATTGCTTTGCTTTTAATACGTATTCTAGTTTTTATTCAACCTACCAGGTCACATTTGATAATTAAACCGGCCGTAATATTGGGTACACCTGCACAATCTATTGAGGTCAGGATCAAAAGCTCTATAAATATGTTATAAGATAATGTGACTGGGTCTTGACTGACTCTGTTACAAGAGAAGGACCGTCTCTTTGGTAATAGGATGCAAAGCAGTTATGCACCAGTAACGACTACAACGCAAAGTTAAATCAACTGGTAATAAGGGTTAGGAATTCCAAGGATGACAGTACGGACGATACAATAGTATCGCAATAAACAGATCGGGAGGAAAAACAATAATAAGATTAATACAATGGTCACATGTACGGTGGTACTTTCACTTCCATGTGCCCTAACATCTGAGTTTTTGTTTATGTCACGAGCTGTCAATTTCATGCTTTGTGTCACAAGTTGAAATTTGACTTGCGTGATTAGAGTGAAAGAAAAGGAGTGCAATTAAAGGTATTTGGACAACCCACTTTTTACCGACATTTGGGATATTGGATTGCCTCAGCAAGTAGTGGAAATATGAGTTTAAATTATCCTTAAATCAGCAATTCTCAATGTCACTCGTGAAGATCTCCGCTAAGATCTGCGCTCCTGAGCCAGACCTGTCAACATAACAAACCCACGCACTCACAAGTGGGTCTATGGCACAGAGGGAACAAATCAGAGAAAAGGGGGCGGTCTTGTCCAAATATGGAAAAGGCATACACCAAACTGGGTCAACCAGAGGTAGCTGTCAAAGGGCACTAGTATGACCAAATCAAGGTGTTTTTTTTTTTTTTTTTTACAATTAAATTAACACTTTTATACGAAGTCCATGTGAGAGGGTCATTCTAGGGAGTTCTAAATAGCTAAAGTATGGGACCTTGAAGGGATTGTAATGTTGTTGCATGTGGGCAATGACAGCAACAGTTGCCATTGCGCTTTCAGTCATTTCATGAATGGGACCAACAGTTACACAATCAGATACAAAATGAAAACACTCGCAAGGAACATGGAGCAGATGCTCACAATGAGCTAACTTTGCGGCAATTGGCAAAACCCAGTAACTCGAGGTCCCGATGTCACTCACCAGGCCACACTCCTCAAAGTGTGCGGCTGGCTTTCAGATTAATTACACTCTATAAAACCAGCTTAAGTTTTACATACACTTTTGTGTTGTTTTACATTTCTTTGATTGAATTTATATTTTTAATATTTCACGATAAAGTTTTATTTTTCTATAGTAAAACTTGGGGAGGCTGGAATGGATGAATGGAATTTCAATGCATTTCATTGGGAAAATTGATCGGATATTGGAGTAAATTGAGATAAAAGCTAGGTCGAGGTCAAGGGCTAAACTTTTAAATCAAGATCCCGCTTAGTTTTTTTTTTCTATGGGAAAAGGAATAACGAGATCTTTGGAGTGCGGACAATATCGATATTGGATGCGGGTGTATCGATACTGTACTGTGGGCGATAATGATACATTAAGATATCAATATTCTGACCCACCTTTATTAGATAAATGCAGAAGGTTTGGTGTTAAATCCTATATGATTACAGAGAAACAACTGCTATAATGACTGGATTAATTTTTAAATGAATGTGAGGAGCAATGTTGTTTTAAATTATGTATTTAAAAACAGACCTCTCAGTTCCATTTGTTGCCTCCAAAAACACATTCCACAACTTCTGGTTTGTATTCTTCCACATTACTCTGCATATGACTAACACTATCAAAACATCACTATTCTGTTTTTAAGGGAAGAGATTTTGAAACAGCTTCCGTATTGGAGGTTATTACGCCGTGCACTCGGACAGCTGGTTGACAGTACAGTATTGGGGTTTGTTGTACAGTTGGACTGGTGAAGGTTTTTCAGTCCCCATCCCTGTTGACATGTCCTCATCTGCATTTAGCGGTAGGTGTAAATTGGATCATTCTCGCACCGGGGAGCGGGGATTAGCTACCAAACAATACCAATTCCCCAAACAGGGGACGCTAATCCACAAACTTCTGCTGGTAAACTCGTGCTGTTATGAGCATGTGGTCGCCGCTACGAAATGGCGAGGCACCGGGAAGTCACAAATCCCGGCCAATTCAAGCCCCGTTTATCCCAACATCTCTGCGGTATTTTGGATTGATGACCCACGTGGGTTGGTCACCAGCAGAGTTGAAAAACAGCTCATTTGCATAATCTCATCATAAATACTGAGAATTCATTTAATCATCTCCTCTGTTCTGAGGCTCTGGGCTAAAGAGTGTTGATATGATAAGACAGTGAGTTATTAAGGGAGGAGAGAGAGCGGGAGTGAAGGGATCACAGAGTGAGCTTGTCCTGATTTGAGCTGCCGCTTGGGGCCAAATGAAAATTAATTAATTTCTGTGAAGAATCAATTTCTAAGAATGACAGTGTCAGATTTGGCGCGTGCACGCCCGCTTGTGTATGTCAAACACTGTGTGTGTGTCACCCAGAGAGCGAGAGATCACAGCCCACGATAACGCGACAAAGTTTGCGCGTTGTTTTTTTTCCCCCAACGAGGATTACTCGAGTCCATTATCGCCACCATCAGCGCTCTTATCATGCGTTAAAATTATGATTAGCAACAGAGCAAGAAATTAAATGTGGCACGTCAAAAAGAAAAAAGTGAACCGACTCCACTCGGCCAGAGATGACATATCCTGCGCTATTACGGGATTAATTTGCCATAATAAGTAACACTCAATTTGGAATGTACTGTACTGGAGTGGAATTTGGGGAAAAACAGAGCCCTCTGCATAGCACCGGGGATTTTATGACCACAGCCTTGACTTGATTGACATACAAGACATAAGACGAGGTTAGCACACCATAAATTACTGATTCCCAACCTCTGTGCCATGAGAAACGAACATGTGTTGCAGTAAATTATCCAATAGGACCTTTTAGAATTATTAGTATTCGCTACAAATAATGTATGCCAGTGACGTATAGTGACAAGCAAACCAATTAAATGCTCCTCCTCTACATGGATGAAAGTACAACTAAACTGCGTATCCACCTGTTGCCATTCATACCGCTGAAAAATAGCTTTGTCAATCTGAGCAAACACTATTGCTATTTATAGGTATGTTTGTAAAATGAACATTTCTTTGTGTGGCCCGACTGCAAATAGTGAAAATCCTTGAACAATTGATGCTACACTTAAAGTCATTACAATTGCATAATTGAAATGATAAATAATAAACTACGATCTCGAAATTCTTGAGAAGAGGTTCACAGTATTGTGCCACAGAAATAATGAGAAAATATGTAAGTAGCTTTAAAAAACTTTTTTTTTTCTTGCAAATAACAGGAAAGGTTCCTCAAACAAATCCAGGAATAGGTGAATTCACGAAAGGAAAGATGTAAGGATGCACTGTATTGTCCTTCAAAGGATTTATTTACAGAAAATAAAAAATGGTGAAAACACCCAAAAATGTTAAAAGTGTTCTTTTGTACTCTATTTTTATTCCAGATTGGTCTATACAGTAGATTTAGTAACATTTCTATTCAGTGGTGACTCTTTTCCTGTAAAATATATGATTTATACACAGAAAATACGCGAGTTTTTCCACAAATAAAGCAGGATTATGATTTTTGGGGTGGGGGGGGGCGCGCGAATGGGCGGGGGAACACTGTAGTGAAGTTTGGTTTAAAAAAAAAAAAAAAAAGATGCGTTTACGGCACCAAGGATTACGGCATTGCCTAGCAATCGTCCACCGGTGTCACCCAGTCATCCTCGCCCCAGAACCCCTCTCGCGTCCGGCCTCACCTCGCGTTGGTACAGTCGCTGTAGAGCGTCTCGAAGTCCTGCCTGGAGATGAGCTTGCATCGGTTGACGCCGGGCTGGATAGCCCCGAGTCCCCGGAGCACGCGGACCTGCTCCACGTTACACACCACCGGGGTGATGTCCAGCCGCTTCAGCTTGGTGTAGACGGTGTGGAGCCCGCCGACCAGGTGCTTGAGGAACACGTCGAAGGCCTGCGGGAGGCAAATGAGCTCCGTGTCTTTGACGGTGAACGACGCCAGCTTGGCTCCCTTCACCTCTACCAGGCGGCACTCGTTGTTCTGCGGGGTGCTCTCGACCGGGGAAGGGGTGGCGTACACGGGCTTGTTTCCGCCGCCGGCCACCGGGACGACACCGACGCCGGACTTCAACTGAGTGCCGTTCGGGAGTAAGAGGTCCGCCCGGAAATGGTGGAGCAGCGGCGGACGCGCCGCCGGAGGAGCCGGGGAGGAAGTGGCAGAAGTGGCCGCAGGTGGCGGCGAGTGAGTGGCCGGGGACGCGGAACTCGCCGCCGGGTGGTGGCCGAGCGGAGCCACGGGGAGAAGTGTCGGAGCAGCCGGAGTTGCCATGTTGGTCGCGCGAGTTAGCCAACCAGCGGCGATTCGAAACAAAACAAAAAGAAAAATGGAAGCGAAAAGTAAACTTTTAAGGCAAAGAAAGTAACTTTTGCCGCCTGAGCGCTTAGCGGGAGGAAACGGAGCCAAGAGGAGAGCATGAAAGAGCAGATTTGAGGGAGAAAAGAGATCACATAGTTGATTGGGAATGGAGGGTTGTCTCACAGAAAGAGATGCTCCTGTCACATTATCATAAAGAGGAGGAGTCTGGACATATTCTCACACACACTAAAGAAAGAAGGAGAGGGGGAGAGAGAGAGAGAGAGAGAGACAGATTAGGCTCCATAAACTCCAGATAAGCCTATTTGTAAACGCCTAATACACATAACTCACATTAACACCGATGATGAGTCTAAATCTAACTGTAGCACCCAAAGCATTTCTCATAAATACATTAATACCTTTGAGGTATCGTCGCTATAATCTTACCCTGACAATGTGGAACTCGCATTATGCTTTAAAAATAGAAACAAATTATGTTTTTATGCAAGTATGACTTCATTCCTAATCTGATTTGAAAGTAGAACTTTTTGAAACTTATGAGGTACAGATCATCGCGAAGAGCTATTAAGTCGGCAATACATATCTGGAATTATAAATACAGTGTAATGCTCTGAATTATGTTCCTTAAAACTTTCATTCCATAAATCTCTGTAAAATATTTTTATATTTTTAAATGATCACAGTTATTCCCAGCAAATCACCATGTCCACTCACTGCCCACGGGCTACTGATGATGTCCTTTGGGATGCTTGTGGGCACCAAGTTGGTGACCCCTATTGGAGCGTCCGGTCTCGCAACCTTTATTGAACCGAGGCACAACTTTTTCATCATTTCATTTTTGGATCCATGAAGTGAAATCTGCAATATGCGGAACATTACATGATTAAACTCGGATAACAGGTGAGCAGACTTCTTGTGTCTGCTATCCTAACGAATATGACAATTTGATGACATATTCTTTCAAGACAAACTTGCTAACACGTTGTTTCATTTATTGATTGTGTCTTCAGACAAAAGTAGGGCTGCAACTAATAATTTTTCAAACTCAATGAATCTCGATGAATTGGAAAACCAAACCAAGGCTCCTTTATAATACCAAGACTGACCTGTAAGAGGCAGCGTGGTGCTACTGGGCATCCAGACTCTCAGGAAATACAAAAAAAATAAAATAAAATAGAATAGTGGTAGAAGAAATTAAAGAAGCCATAGTTATCTATCTGGTAATTTAGTTAGCTATCATCAGGGTGAGGGCGGGAAAGTGGCTCAGATGGAAAGCATTGGCCTCACAGTTCTCAGGTCCCGCGTTTTATCCTGGACCCGCCTGTGTGGAGTTTGGATGTTCACCCCGTCCCTCCGTGGGTTTTCTCGGGAACTCCGGTTTTCTCCCACATCCCAAAAACACGCAACATTAATAGGACACTCTAAATTGCCTCTTGGTGTGATTGTGAGTGCGGGTGTTTGTCTCGATGTGCCCTGCGAATGGCTGACTACCAGTTCAGGATGTACCCCGCCTCCTGCCCTTTGACAGCTGGAATAGGCTCCAGCATTCCCTGCGACCATTGTAAGGATAAGCGGCTAGGAAAGTGGTTGGACGGATGTCAGAATCTTTGGGTCACTTGTCGGTGTACTGCTTAATCGGTTGTCAGAATCACAATCCTCTTTATTTGCCAAGTACATCAAAAGCACACAAGGAATCTGTCTCGAGTAGTCGGAGCCTCTCTAGTATGACAATGGACACACTGCGGAGAGTAACTTAACCTTTAATAATTTAAGAGGCAAGAAGTTGTTGGAATGTGGGCTCGTTTTACTTTGCATTGATCGATATGACCTACCTGAGGTAAGGAGCTAGGAGAGGTGGTGACCAGGAAGTGGAGGCTCCAAGAGGATTTTGCATGCTCATCTCACTTCTTGCAGTGTGCAAGTCCTCAGGGATCGGTAGTGGGATACCAACGATTTTTCAGTTTTTTTTCTCTCCCCGGCAGTATTTACATTTATAAATATGAAACACGTGCAACATATATGATTTTTGACCCCAACAATTTTTTGAGCAGATCAAGCCTTCTGACAATTGGGCCTGTGGTGAGTGAAATCCAAAGGTGGGGAAAAATTGTAATTGAATTGAAATTCAGCACAATTATCGCCGTGGGTGTGCCCTGCTTTAGCCTATCTTACAAAGAGAATGAAAATGTTCACTTTTTGTTAACATCTCAATATGGGGCAAAAAAAAATGGTCTTTTCAGTTTTGACAAATTCTAAAAGTAATTTACTAATTTTCCCATACTGTGCACCTATTTCACCCACGAAACTTACTTGATTGCTTGGGTGGAGTAATAAAGAAAATACACACACAAAAGACGAACAGGCAGGTGCCTTCTTCAAGCAAGTTTGGTCGGTCATCACTAATATATGGGAATTAATTTCAATCATATTCTCCATTTGGTCTTGAAGCGGTTAAAAAGACCCCCAAAGCTCATTGTCACTCAGCAGTAACCTTGTCTCGACAAATTGACCCTTTTACCTGTTCCTGTGCACACAGACACATGGCCGTCACTTACATATGGAGCTTGCAGTCCTTTCAAAGTGGCTTTCACGGAACATTGTGCTGATAACGATCTCAGCGGCGAGGGAGGGAGCGACGCAGATCTCCAGAGACCATCTCGCCATATGACAACTGGGGAGTGGTGGAAGAGGATAAAACTCCGACTGTACTCCCGACTCAAAGGACTCAAATGCATCCCCCCCCCCACTCCAACAACCCCACCGCCCCACCCTGCCTAACCCTCTCCAATAAGCCCTCTTGTGTTTTTTAATTGGCAGAAATTAATCTTTAGGATGTAGATGGTAGATTTACATTCATTAAAAGTCAAGAGAGGAAGCCAGGCTTGATGCTAATCAAATCTGCTTAATTATGCTTAACATGAGTATCTCCAGGGAGAAGAGAAGAGCGGGGGGGGGAAGATAGCGAACTCCAACT